>NC_090710.1:4868750-6085937 GCF_040954835.1 Lepisosteus oculatus
GATTTACTGGGCCACCCTCAGTAACTATTGGGGACAAGGGTTCCTTCTGCCTGAGCTTGTTCCTATTCTACTGGTACGTGATCATATTTACTGACCATTTTTACTGAATTATTTAACTATTCAAAGAAATGCTGAAGGCCAGCCTGTGGCAAAAGTGTTGAGTGGCACCTATGCCACAGGGTGGCCTTCAGCATTGATTTGAAAAGATGAATAATTCAGTGTCAATATTTTTAAAAAATAAAAATATTTGTTTAATAATATTAATGTGGAATAATGAACTTGGCCTCATGAGTCACTTGTTGACATTTGCCTGCATGAACAGACATTTACCAAAGTCCAACAACATTTTGTTAGAATTCAAATAACCTTTACTTGACTCTGTGTATTGATTTTAAAATACACAAGTAGTAGTGATGTATTCATCAGATTCTTCACATGATATGTGAATGTGTTGTATGAATGGTTAAGGTATTTCTCATATATACTGTAGAGGGATTCTGAAAAGAATCCAATCTCTTTTTATGTATTTCTGCTAAATTTAAAAATGAATTAGAATTACAAAAGGTACTGTCAACATAAATTACGTATTGTTACTGTAGGTTAAAATTTAATATACACTGTCCCTACAATACAAAAAGTATCAAATTTCTGTTCAAACCGGTGTGACTTATAGGTTCATACATGTAAACTCCCTTTTCTGTCAAGGAAGAGCAGCCTTACTGTTTTACGCTTGACTTGTGAGATTAAACAGAGCTCATATCAAAATCTACATGAGTGATTGTGATTTATTAATTGGCATCTGTAATATTTGAATTGTGCCATAAAAAATGTTTAGCAAAGTATGTGTCTCTCTAAGTAGATGCCAAACGCTGAACACAACTTATGAGTCCCAAAACTAAACACGAAGAGGATAAGGCGTTGAAATATCACCCTGAGGTTTCCCTCCGCCTAGGCTGGGTAAGACTGAAGCACAAGCTTTTTCAAAAGGAATGTTTCGTTACCTGCTATGAGAAGCTTTTATGGTTTTCATTTGCTGGGTTGCAGTTTTGTTACCCAGACTGGGTATATCTGATGTGTATATACCCGTGGGAGAATTTCCCACTAGCCTCACTTGTCTTTGGGTTTAACCACTTTTCTGAAATGTCAAGCCACACTACAGGATGTCTCCGTTTGCAGAATTGTGCTTACAAGGCCCGCATTGATTTATGAGCTGTGATTTTTTGTGTGCAAAAAAAAGCCTTTGTCCACGGATTTGGCCAATCCATAGACAGCATACCTACCTAGTCTTCGATTTTCTAAAACAATAAAAAACTACATATTCGTACATAAAATACAGTGAGTTTGTAATTTGGTATTTACAGTATATAGTTAAAGGAATAGTTAAAGGAATGACCAAATGCTCTAGTGTGAAATACATAAAATGAAAACAGAAGTAACACCTACTGTACACTGCAAAGGTGATGTTTTACTGAAAGTGGTAAAAAACATTTCATGGTTTCCTGTAATTGGCACTCTGCCTGATTTCAGATAATTTACAAGTGTGTGCTTGTGTATTTATATGGGTTTCATTCAATCCATTATCAGTGCTCAGAGCAAGGGTGTTTCTGCGTTTCAAAAAAGGAAATACAGTACGCAAGAAAAAATATTGCTTCCAGTCTTCATCTCAACTCCAACAGATTAACAACACCAAGAAACATAAAATTGAACAATATACATTACATTGTTTTAAATCTTAAAATAGTTTTGGTTGAAGTTTCCCCATGTGACGTTCTCTTTCACTCTTGAGTACAAATGAAAGAGTTTATAAGCTGTGCAATCTCAAAATGAGTATGTGAGAAACTTCAGCAGTAGAAAGGCACAGTATCGATAACAGCTTTTTTTCAATGTATCTCAATATTGTATGCACAAACCAACAAGGTCAGGGTTTGAATGGCATTTAAAAGGTGTTTAAGACTGAGAGACTGGTTTCTCTGCTGTGCTACTGACAATAACATTTTTTTCCAGACAGGCACTCTCTTATTTGAACATAGTAATGAAAAGGTATAACTACTATTATTATTATTATTATTATTATTATTATTATTATTATTATTATTATTATTATGCAATTTTAGCCCTCTGGCATAAAGAAAATGTTGTGTGTGTGTGTGTTCATTCCCTTCCGGATTGTGTTGTCTGCATAGGGTCCTGAAAGACACTTCGTAACAATTGTTGGATTAACCTCTGCTTGTTTCTTTTGCAGCTTGCCTGATGCCACAGCTGCGCTAGCTCACCTCTAGGTATCCATGCATTTGTGCTTGGCCTTTCCCGAAGAAACGTTTGACAGTCATTAAAACTGTCACTCTATCTAATGCAATTGCATGTTTTTGATCAATTTGAATGCTTGCATTCAGTGAGAATCGCTATTTAGGTAAATGAGTATTTTGCAGTTGATATCACCACCTGGATTAAAGCCAGGCTCTGTATAAAATGTTAAGATTCATAGGGCAGCTTGAACAATTATGTAGTGATTACATGTGTGAGATGATTAGGTTTATTGCGGCATAATGGTTATCATTACTTGGAGACAAACAAAACCAGAGTTTGAATGACATTTCATGTATCACAGATTGTTAAAGCTCGTGCAAAAAGTAAGCTTTGTGGTTTCTTATCAACCTGTTTTGGGTGGAGGTGGTTGTAATTAAAGAACATGTTTCTGAATACATTGGAAATGTTTTTTTTCTTGGTAATGCCACAGGGTTCACCATCGGCATCACCATATGTAGAAACTTTCAACAATCCTCTGTTTCCTGTTTCCTGTTTGACTGGTTAGTATTTGTGACCCCCATATTGCCTCCCTTTTAGAATCAGGTTCTAAAATCACCATTTCTATCCAATGCCAAGACAAAGCAGTAGCAAAATCAGCAATGTTTGAAATATAATGTTAGAGGGATGTGAGAAATTGCAAAACTTTGTAGGTGCTGGAAAACGGTGAGCAACTTCCCATAGGAATCGGATGAAAATGTTCCAGTGTTACTGCGGCTGGTGTGCTGGTTGCTGACAGCATAAGAAATGGAGACCCGCAGGCAAAAATAAAGAAGTAATGAGAGTACAGAATTTAATCAGACAAATGAGAAAATTGTGTGTAGGAATGAATACAATTTAAGGAGCAAAAAATAAAGAGGAGCAGAGTTGAATGGAGAGGTTCAGTGGAATTGTGGTGGAACAACTTTCTGCAGGATTTTTAAAGATTAAAAGCTACAATTGGTGCTGTTACTGTAACATTTGTTTTTTTACAGGACAGGGTCGTTAGCCTTGTACCCAACCTCCAACATGGAGAACCTGGCTCCCAACAAGGGACACGAACCCACTACCCTGAGATTATGAGTCTCATGCTCTACCAACAGAGATAGCCAAGTACCTAAGTATATATAATGGCAGAACATTATCAGAGATACAATTTTGATCACTTGCAAAACAGTAGCTTAAACCTTCGTATTTCTCAACATATGGTATACTGCCCTGGAGAAGACACTGCATGAAACAGAAAAGTGATGGGTTATAGCTAAATCTACAATAGATGAAACATTTATTAACACTGTACCTTCCTCAGCTAATCACATTTTCTAGTTCTACTCCTTGATAAGGAGTTCTTACAGTAAGTACATCACTTTCTGTGACAGGTCCGCTCCTGTTCTAGCAGCCCCTGAGTGCCATTAGACTAGGGAGTGCTGTGGTTGTTGATGCTGCTGTCTGAAGGTGATTATGGAGGTGTGAGACTCTCATCTGTCTGACTTGTTCTGGGATCGTTACAGACCTGTCACTGATACAGTATGTCATAACAGAAGTATTATTCAACTCTTCAATGTGACATTCCAAATTGAACAACACCCAGAGCTCGATTACACTCATTTCTAGATAACTGTGGCATCACTGCATATTGGACAGAGACTTCCTTGTTTATGGTTGCTCAAAATGTCTTCTTCTATAATAAAACAGTTTCCATATGCATCCCAAAGAATGATGACTCCAAATGTGAATACTTTCCTTTTTCATCAGTATACATGTGAAAGATCTATCCTAAAACACTGAGTTATGATACTGTTCTACTCTATATAGACCAGACAATACCGGTCACCCTTTCATTATCACTGACATGAAGAAGTAATTATCACATAAACAGAAGGGTTAACTTCAAATGCTAGGTCACATTTTGTTTTATTTATTGTTGACTGTACTGAAAAATGCTTGTGTGGAAATCACTTAGATAACTAGTCTTTTCAAAATTAGATAATGTCAGTCATTGTATCAGTGTTAGTAATCTTAAATAGTAAGAGCACTGACAATTTTCAGTCCTCAGACTTTAAAACAGTTTTGTATTTTAAAGAGGGATTTGGTAAGGTGGACTGAGTGGCTTACTGTCATTTGTCATTTGTATTCCTTTTTAAGCTAAATGGCTGCTCTAACAGTGGCTACTTACAGAGAGCAAGAACAAATTGAAAGACGCAAATGGAGAAGAGTTTAAACCAACAGCAGCTGTGGTTATGCAAGAGTTCAGACAGTGGTCAAAAAGCTTTCTGTCGTTGAAAACATCACATGAGGTCAAATGATGTATGAAAAGGGTTAATTAAAAAAATAAAGTGTGATTAAATATGTCATTATTTGTCACGCATATCATGCATTTTATTTCAGATAGCTGGGAGTTCATATTATTAAGTGCCATGCATTTTTAATATTCCTTAAATGCATTGCAGGAGGGTCTGTCAGCCAACTATTAGTTTACAATAAAATAACAAAGAAGGAAAAATAAAAAAGGAAAACCTTGATGGTTTGCTGTTTGTTAATCCACCCTTTCCACAGAAAAGAAAATATATCAATGATTTTATTTCCTCTACCCATCTTATAAAGTGAAATTGCACACTCTTAAATATTTCAAATCTTTATATTACCAATACGTAATATGAATAATGAACTCGAAAATCATGTTTTTATGTTTAGAAGAAACTTTGTTTCCCCTAGTAACTAGAAAATAGGTGATACATAACTGTTTTGAGGGCAACACCGTGGTGCAGTAGTCAGCATTGCTACCTTGCAGCTCTAGGGCCCTGCGTTCAATTTTGTGGGTCCCTACTGCCTGTTCATGTGGACGCCCCATGTTTGTTTTGGTTTCTTCTGGGTGCTCAAGCAGTGATGAAAAGACATACTGGTTGATTAATTGGCTTCTGGGAAAATTGACACGGGTGTACGTGTGTGCATTTTTTTGTCTGTGTCTGCCTGTACCCTGTGATGGACTTGTCACGACTGTAGTCCCTCCCCCTTAAGGGCCCTCTGGCCCTTTCACTTAGGACTTGATTTTCTGCACCTCTCCCCTGTTCCCAGTCCACCTTAAAAGCCAGGCGCTGACGTTAATCCGGGCTCTGTATCTGATCTCCGTATCGTGTGAGACTGGGGCCTGGAAGCGTCTAGTCCCTTTAAGGTTTTATTCTCTGTTCTCGTTCTCCTCCCGCCGGTTCCGACCCGGTTCCAGTTTTTAATCCTTTGTTTTGGATGGATCACCTGGCCATGGACTTTTGCGCTGTTTTGGATTCTCCTTTGAACTTCTTCTTTGGATTATTTGCCCCAGACTCACCCCCCTGGACACCTGCGCACTTTGTACACGACCCCCCTTATTCATTCCCGATTCCTGCATGACTTTTCTCCCCAGTGTTTCCTCACTACCCCGGATTATGTCGTCCGCTTAGGGTCTGGAAAGAACTGTTCCGTTACAGGACTGCTGTCCTGTTGCTTGCTAGGATAAGACTTTAGCTCCCCTGTGACCAAATATTGGATAGACTTATTGGATATTGGATAAGACTTTCTTTCAATAAATCTACATAAGATGACTTGGTATTGTAAGAATTATTGTAAGTCATGCAAGCCTTGACCTCATCAAGTTACATTGCAGACAAAATAGTATAGCCGCAACTTGTAGCATTGGTTCCTTTTTTATTACAAGGTGAGAAATACGAGTGCTATTTTAATCCACAATATGAAATGACTTCCGGGAGCTGTGTTGGGTTCAAATACGCCCAGTTAAAATAATACCTCTACAACTTACTAGCTTTGAAAAGGTCAAATACCATAACTTATCCATACCACACCCACTGATAAAAAAGCATTCTTAATCCCTGTTCTTGGGAACAGTCTGCAGGCAAAACAGCAGACACCTGAAACAGTCGTTTCCTTCTTTTTTATGTAAACTAAAGCAAAGTTTCCTAAATCATTACATGCTACACAAAATTCACATTCTCTGTGCTTTTAATTTCCTCTACATTTTTCTATTATTAAAAACAAAAGAGCACACAGCTGATACAGGAATATTGACACAGAATATTAGATTTTACCTCATGTTGTTTAACACACCATTTAAAGACAGCAAATTGTTACATGTTCCCTCTTTAAAAGGACAAGTTGAGGGGACATGAGAAGTTTGTTACTGGGTTACAAACCTGACCAGGGAGAAAATGGAATACTCAAAGTCAGCATTGGTTTGAAGGTTTATTCAAAGGAACTGAGTAAGGGCCCGGCATACAGTAAGTAAGAACACTTTTTACATCCTGTTTTGCTGTAAAAGTGGAGAAGCAGCAGAAATCAAACTGTCATCTCACAGCATTTTGGATCAGTCTGTAAAGCTGCAAACTATCTAAGTGATAATGCCTGAGCACACCTTTTTATAAGATATACAATTCATCAAGTTGTATTTATATAAAATATATCATTGCTTAATTTAAAAAACAAAATTAACAAAATTGATTCCCTGAATTAAGCATTTAATGCTACAGGTTAAAATACTGTAGAGCACAATGAGCAAAGCTTTATTATTAATTTTGAGCCATGCTAAGCTTAAAATAAATGCATTGAACAATGATATTCTATGACAGTAGAATTGTTTACAAATTGCTTACAAATAAAACAACATAACCTGATATGCTTATGGTGATACAGACATTTTCTTTGAGCTACATGTGCAAAAACATACATACTGTATATATATAAACATACATACTGGATATAAAACATTTGTTTTTATTTTCCATTGGAGAGAAAACAGTCAGCTAAAGAAAAAAGGTTCAAATGTGCAATAGGATTTTAAATTCAATTATAGAACAGATACCAATGTGACTGATGACTGGTATCGGATTTTAAACCATTTTAGGTCAGGTATCTGTTGTGAAACATGAAATATTCATACATTCAAGTGACATTGCACTGACAAGTACAGGAGCTATGTGGTTCTGGTGAAGGAGCATTTTTTTCTTAAAGCCAGATTGATGCATGAGCTTTTAATGCCACTAGAGTGAAAGTGTTACAAATCTGAGACGATGACAGAAATTTGTTTTCTAACAGTTTTGTTCAGTTTTGTTCAGAACATAACATTTAGGGTATTATTTTATACTAGATTATTAAATATACATTTAATATGTAGAAAAATTATTTTCTATATCTATAAAGCAATTTTGCAAAATATACAATCAGTTTAATGTAGGCTTCAGAATCCCCAATGTGCAATTTAAATACAGTATTTATTTAAGTAAGAATACTCACAGAATTTACGTTTTCTCACAAAAGATCTGAGGCGGATTTTATTTTTTTAAAATATTTGATGGTGAAAAACTCTGTAACCTAATCTATGGAACTTTGATATGGTAATTCACATTGTAACACCATCTTTACATTCTGCTGAAATATTTCACTGAAATATGAAGTTATTCCATTACCTTAACAATCTTTACATAGTTATGTGTTATATGCCATCATTCAAAACAGTTTCCAGTACTCAAAACAATATTTAAACACTCCCTTAAGTCCAGTGTGGAGATCAAGTGGAGAAATAACGTGTTATTTTACCAGTTAGCCACAAAAAGGACATGACAATGAAACAAGCTAATTTCAAGATTTCCATATTCTTGCATGAAACATTCTGTAACATAAAATATTGTCTCTTTTTGATGTAGGCAGACAGTCGAAAAATGAATCATCGGCTGTGAATAGTGGAGCAAAGGCCGGCGAAGAAGACATTTCCCCCAAAAAGATTACTTGCTTAATCCGTTACTGGAGCTTCTGATCTCAGGTTAGTTAAGGAGACAAGTACCAACACAAACCCCTTTAAACTCAGATACCAAAACCTTTCTATCTTCCTAAATTTGGCAAACATTACGAATAAATATTTTGCTACAGAATACAAGGTAAGTGTAAGCTTGTCCCTAACCAATGAAATTTTTCCTACATGTGGGTGCTTCAGTTACAAAATGAATGATCTATATTTTTTATTGCTACTGTGTTATTGCAGTTCGGTAAATGCTATCCGAAAAAGCCCTTTTTATGGAAGTTCACGATCACCAACGTGGAACCTTTTCTTTTTCTAATAATACAGCAATTTCCACACACTTCTTTCTCACACATTGACTCTCGATTGGTCTTATCAGCCAGACGTGCTGTTGACTGGGGAGGAATGCAAGAGTAAGAAAAGCCAGCAGTGAATGAATGGAATGAAACGGATGGAATAAAAATCTAGATAATCAGATAATTGAGCATTAATCTGTACAGCAACATATCAAAAGTTTTTGCCTAATTACTTCAAAGGCTGCTTATTGTAATGTAATGCGGCATATTGAATTTGTCCAAAATGCTAACAGTTTCTTCTAGAAAACATTCCTCTCAGCATCCTCATGTACTCATGAGTGTTCGGGCTGAAAGTATGCTCTCTTTTCTGTAGAAAACTTTAGGAACGTCACTGCTGTTGTTGCTATATCCCAGAACTTTCCTCACCTTTCTCCTAAATTCTTTGGAAGCAAAATAATAGATGAAGGGATCCAGGCAGCTGTTCAGGCAGCTAAGGGACAGAGTCAATTTGTAGGCTGTGTACAGTGACTTGTCAAAGAAAAGTCTTTGAACCATGTGGGCGAACAAAATGACATTATTGGGAGCAAAGCATGTGGTGAAAACGAATAGCACTGTGATAGTAAGAAGCACCGCCCTTCTCTTTTTATGGAACTCGGTGCCTTTGTTGTTTTTCATGAGCCTGAAGATGATCCCAGTGTAGCAGCACACCGTAACAATGAAAGGAATCAAGAAAAGAAGAACAAACAAAGTAAACAGGAAGACCGCCCAGTGTCCTAGAGAAGGGAGCATTGATTTTTTGAGGACATCAAAGCAAGTGGTTATGTTCAGCTCCTGCACTTTATAGGTTAAGTCAGTGCTCTCCAATGGATACATAACCATCAAAATGGTTGCCCACATTCCCAGACACACCATCGCCGCATACTTTTTTTTCATGACCTTTTTGTACCATATTGGACGCAGCACTCCAATCCAGCGGTCTACGCTAATGGCAGTCATTGTCAAAATGGAGCAGTACATGTTGGAGTAGAACATGATGGTTACAACTCTGCAGAGCTCATCACCAAAGACCCAGTTGTACCCATTGAGATGGTAGTTGATGTGGAAAGGCAGGAACAAGCATATGGCCAGGTCAGTGATAGTGAGGTTGATCATGTAAATGATGGTGGGAGTCTTGGAATGCGTGCGGAAGAGCAGGAGCCAGAGAGAAAGGCCATTGCCTGGAAGGCTGATCAAAATAACGATGCAGTAGACAATAGAGAGGGTATTTCTGACCACTGTGTTCCTGAACATCTCCAGGGTCTCATTATCAAGCTGAGTTGTATTCCAGACCATGGTGAGGTAAGTTCACAGATGATCTGAAACCAGACAGGAAAGAGACAGGTAAGAATTAACATGGACACAACAATCCCAACATTGTTTTCACCGTGATGAGAAGTAAAAAAACATAATTGTGCCAAAATTAAAAACTGTACTCTTTTTGATTTTCTAAAAAAAAAACTAAATCAACATGGGAGCTATACAAAACTACAATTTTTCTGTTGAATGTTTGCTCATTCCAGAGGAAAAGGGAATTTTTCCAACTGTGATGCCAGGAATAATTGTCAGTTGCAGTGTTGGGCACCTTGTATCAGAATCAAAGAACGTTTAAGTGTTAATCAGTCATTCCTTACATATGGCATTTATATAAAAGAAGAAAGCAAACAGAAAGTATCACAGTAAAAAGAAAATAAAGCGTTAACGTCAAAATAATTCCTAGACGAAAGAAAGAAATGTCAATTAACCACATAATTTAGTCATACAAATATGTAAGCAAGTGCGTGAAAAAAAATAAAAGAGCCTTAAGAAACTCCAGCATAAAATGTATACAATTTTGTTTGCTAGGTCATAAAAACATCAATCTTTTAAACTTGCTATTTTTCAGTTTACTGTAGGTAGTTCTGCTTAGAAGCTTTGAAGCTGAAGATTTTATGGATATTTTTTAAATTATTGTCAAGTTCCATAAACATACTAAGCCCAAATGTCTTTTACAAAACAAAACAAAAAAACAGATACAAAGGCCCAGTCTGATTTTCTCATAATCCTAAATAACCGGTAATATTGTGCAATTGTTTGTGTGACACTTCAGTTAATCTCTTTGTTCTGTAAAAGGTGTGCGTTTTTGCCCATGTTAGAAACAGATGTGGTGCAACATCATTTTGCGAACGATTTTACTACGCTAGAAATTATAGAAGTTTACAAAAAATACCGTTGATTTAGACATTTATGTTTAAGATTTGAGTTCTTTTAATTCAAATTGAAAAAAGGGCATAGTTGTCAGTGAAGCATTTATTTGTACGAAGGAAACTGCAGATCCTATAAAGCTGAAAATGATTGTGTTTTATTCAATTTATTTTTCACTGATGAGAAACAAAATATGTCAGTAAATGGTTGTTAAAAAGTGTCATTTTAATACACAGTCTGGCTTTTATTTTACTTCGCCCACAATTTCACAAATGCAAGGACCGCCGCACAGCAATGGACGAAAACAATGTGGGCACCTTATTTTCAGTAAACTAGCACTTGATTTTTTTTTCCTGCAGACGCTCTTTATTCTTCTTAAACAACTTTTTAATCCTCCAAGTATTATCATATTATCACCTGTTGAATCTTACTTATTGCAACCCTCCAACTGACATCTCATCTGAGTTGCTACAACAGTCTAACAGATAAAAGTCCTTCACTTGATTTAGAAAGAGCATTTTGAGTTAAACGTATTATTTATGGAAAGATGATTCATACTCAATGTGCCAAACGTTATCAAAGGAGGATTTAATGTATACCTTGAATCTGCAGGCGTACAATGTCTGTGATGTAGGTGCTCAGTAGTTGTGGTTATCCTCAACCTTCTTGAGAACTCTGAGCTGAGAAGTCCTTGCAACTCAAAACCACCCCACCCTTTGCTGCATCTGTGCTGAGAAAACACTACAGACCTGGGCGTAGTGATCTGGTCCATTTTAATACGTGGCAATCTCTGCAAACCTGATTGAGCTTTCTTGGTACTCAGAGAAAACCTTCAGAAGTTCAAGCTCGCAGTAGTCATTTCTGAATCCCCCAGAGATATGAAACTGAATCTCAGCATTAGTTAAATTTCATGTACCCCTGTATAGCAATGTCTCTGAGGCCATAAAGACCAAGCTTTCAGATTGAAAGTTTTAAAACAGTACAATTATGAATGTGCATCTGCCTTTTTACCAGTGAACAAAAATCCCTACCTCCCCCGGCATTTCACTCTTACAGATACTGTATGTACATAAAAAGAAAATGCTCTCAATTAAATAAAAACATAGTTTATACTGCTGCAGCACGAAATGCCAAATTTGTATTCGAGGTATACATGTAAGCGAGTTAGGCACTAACAACATATGTCTGGGAGCAAAGAAATAAAGGAAGAGAAAGGTGGAATATTTTCCAATAACAGCTAGAATATGATAAACGTTAATTTGCTAAATAAATATGTGGATTTGACTGAATTATTCTTAAGATTTGTTTTATTTTCTCATTTTAATGCTTCAAGGTTTATGCGATGGAAAAGATGCATAAAGGGCATTATTCTAAAGTGGTTGTTTAAGTCACACAGGCATTTTTATATGGATTATTTACTACAGCCTATTTTGAAGAAACCACTATTTATCATAATGCTTTAATCACAACAACATTTTAGTGCATGACATGTTTGGCGCAAGGTTTTTTTTTAGAATGTTCTGGGGTTTTTCAATAGACAGAGCCCTATCTTTATGTATTCAATTGTCTATCCCACAACAATTACTTGTTGGCCATGACCTTCCATACATGAGCAAGATAATGTGGTTAGCCAATACCTGATTTTTCAATGGAAGACCACAAGGTTTAAGAAATAAACTACCTGTGAAAGAAAGTAAACAAACTAGTCATTTTAAACATTTCTGGCAGGAGTTTAGTTTAAATGAAGGAGTAGCACTTAGTGTTATGCCATCACTAAGATTATGGCTATAATCCATCTAGAAGTCAGAAAATCGCACTTAAACATCCATGGATTCACTAATTTTCAGAGATTATTCAAACCCTTTCTTAGAAGGAAACAACATTAACACCATTTTCAACATCTTACAAATACTGTACATCAATTATCCACTTGAACTGCTCACAGTTGTAATTTGATTAAACAAACTCCTTTGAAAAGGAGTTAGCTTTGGGAGTATAAAAGATCACAGACTTGTTTATCCACATATCTTTCCTTTAGTTCAATAACATTTTAAAAAGACAGAATTAAAGGTAGGAGATCATCCAATTTCTCTCTGTAAAACATAAAGATTTCAAAATAGCAATGTGTGTGGTATCAGTTATCAGATGCTTTCTGTATCTGTATCAGTTTTTAAACAGGAAGCAAAAAGTCGTAAAAATGAAAAACACAATCTTAAGAGATTTGATGCAGGTATATAATTTACACATCTTATTACCTTGCACAGATGTCCATAGTTTCTGATGGATATCTAAACTTTACATGCTAGTAATTTGAATTCATCTTACACGAACGCAGCAAACTCTCAGTCATAATTGAGTTCCGTAAAACAATTTTGCTTTTGAATTCACTGACCTGTCTAAGAATGACAAAAAAGGACACCTTAACAATTATTGGTTTACATTACAACATTTGGTTATGTTAAGGGATTGACATTGGTTAGTTTTAAACTATGTAATGAAGCAAGTTCAGATGTGTTGATGGGATGAAAGGGGTTTTCAATGCAACATATGCCAGCTGCTGAAGCAGAACCTGAACATGTCTTCCTTTTGCAGTTGAATTTTATACTGTATGCAGTAATTTCTCCTTCAGATGACACCACTGATATAAAAAAGACATTCATGCTTTAAGGACTAGACAGGAAATACTGGGTTGGAGGTGGGGGAGAAAGAAAGAAAAGTCCCCAATTTCTTACATCAGCACCAAAAATAAGTTTTAACTTTGCCGTCGGCGACATGAAGCTCCTTTGGTATAATCATCGCCTTGTATAAATATCAGCAAAAACAAGAAAGAAAGCACAACGTTCATGAGAATAATTTCTCACACTTTTCTTTTCAATCTTTAAAGGAAAAGCAAATCAAAGGTGTGTATGTTTTGTTTCTTGTTCAATGTAAATCAGATCCCTTACAACTACAGTAAATAGCAGGAAAGCAATCAAGAAAAGATATAGATGCATCTGATATTTGTGTTTTCTGATTGACATTTCTGGAGACAGGACTTGTTTGATTTGTGCTGCTTCTTACAAATTCAAGAGCTATTGTTAATTCTTTTATAAATCATACTTCAAGGTGCTGTACTTTGTTTCTTTTCTTTGCATAGTCAGAGCACTATCCTAAGGATTAGCCTTAAAGTGTGTCAAAGGTTGCCCTGTTCTGACTCATTGATCACTTAGCAACACAGGTACCAGTTCACAAAACTTCCCACTCAGAAGCATCAAGATTTATGGTAAATCAGTGTACTTTCAATACCTTTTTTAATTTTTGCACACCACAATATAGACTGTGTCAATAAGGGGTTTTCCATTACAAATATAAAAAAGAGAATAAAGCACGGCTTTTCTGAGTAACTGTGATGCAAAGCTGACTTCTTACACATTAAACTCATTGGGCACAGAAAGGGTAAAGATTCCTTTTGTAGGAGGGGAAGCTGAGCTGAAGAGAATAATACAAAACATGTATATAAGTTAAGCTGACGATGCTGCACCTACACAAACATCGTTTCTAGTGTTCAGACCGGTTAGAGGGTTAAACATTTCTAATACATCATTATTGAACTTTTTTGAAGAATTGCTTTCGGAATGGGCTTGGAATCTTTTCTGATTACCAAATAGGGGTGAGTAGTTAATGGTGGCCTTTGTGCGGATGTTTTTTTTTACAGGACAGAGGAGTGCAACTGCAGCTCTAGAGATTTGATTCTTAGGGTTTTCATCCTAGCTGAGCTACAACTACTTTAGTAGATAACAGTATCTGTGTAATTGAACCAAACAAAAAGTCCAGGCCTCAAACAGTTAATATTAATATCAGTTAATAATAAGAATTGGTTCAAAACCACTACTATTGCACCTTCAGGACTTTAATTTGTTTGCATTTATTTCAATGGGTACCTCAACATGGATTCTAAACTGCAAAGATTTTTATCAGCTGACAAATAAGACACATTTTGTCAAACTATATTTCCTGAAAAGATTAAAATGTTACCTAAAAGACAGCTTACTAGGTACCATGTATATTATCTAAATGGACCTGAACTAAACAACTAAGAAAGCCATGCAAAAAAGATTACAAACCTAAATGATTCAAGATCGAAGGCATTATTATTAGGTTTGTAAGAGAACATAACTTTTGCCCAGTTTTGTACAAGTATGATCTACTTCTCTGGTATTATGGTTAAACATGTTTTCAGAAATCTAAATCTTTTTTTTTTAGGTGAAATAAGCTTCTAGAAATATATTATGTATACATGCTGCAGGTATTTTTACATATGAGTACCATGTACATGACATATTTTAGATCAATTCTATATGTCACAGTTGTCTGTTTGATTACAAATATTATTCTAGTTTTAATCACAAGAACATCACAAGAATCACAAGAACATCATGCTGGTTGCTCTAAACAGGTACAGTACAACTTATTACCAACTTTCTTTAACTAATTATTATTTAACTATTGTTATGGTGATGTGTTCAAATTAGAGTTTTATAATCACACGGCACACATGTTCTGCAAAATATAAAATATCATTAGTATTGTACAGTTAGGAATTCCACTTAGTTTTTACATAATTCTTTTTTATACAACATGTTCTTAATTTTGACAAAGACTGACTCTTTTCTCCCAAAGACCGAGGAGAGCAGACGAAAATAATTTATTTCATTTTTGTGTTCTGAGACGTGTCTCCAAACTATTTAAGAGTGTCAATGACCACATTTTTGGAGGTGCTGATGCTTTTAATTAAGGAATTATTCAGACATGAATAAAAAAAATGGTACTGAAATGTCTGCTGTGAAAATCTTGATTTAAAATTAATTTCAGACATCTAAAAGGATAAAGTCATATGTCATTGTGGGTTATTTATACACTGCTTATTGTATATTAAAATCATATAAATTAAAAAAAAACAATATAATTTCCCTCCCTCAAAAATATGACATATCTGTGTAGTACTTTTCATGCTGTGGTTTAACACACATTTACAAATGATGTACTTCTTTAAGGGGAGCAAAAGACATTACCCTACAATATCTGATAACATTAGTGCAGCCACATCATCAATACATTATTTTCAAAGAAAAGACCAAATAAAAAACATTGCTACTTTACAAGACTTTTGCTTAATTAAGTTGCATTGTTTCATGTATAAATGGGTTTTGTATGGTTTGTAAACATCTGATGCATCAAAACTGATACTCTGTAAGCAAATCAGAAATCTGTACAAAGCAGGCAAAAACATTTTATTTTATATTTAATAAAATCTTCCAATATCTGTTATGAAACAGGCACAAATATTATGCTGAAGTGCATTGCCCATTACTTTTATTCACTCTACCTTGACACATTTTAAGGGAATTGTGTTATTCTACAAGAAGCTAAATTAATACTAATCATGTATGACTGAAGACCCCTTAAAATACTGATTTAATGTATAAATGGAAACGTTGATCTACAGTAACATATGAAAGAGTTTGTTTCCCTGGAATACACACTGAAAAAGTTTTTGGAAAAAGAAACAGATTCACCTTAATTAGAACAATTAAAAGTTTCTTAAAAACACTACAGACATTTGAAGTCTATGGTTTGTATACTGCAATTTTCCTTTATTCAGATTTCTTGATGCCCTATTATTAATACAGATTTGAAGTCCAAGTAGAGAGTGTACTCTATGTCTTATGTTTTTTGTGCTTGAAACAGAGAAACCGAAATGATTTTGCCATCAATACGTACAATGTATGTCACAAAAATAGATGAAAATATAGAAAACAGGAAGTGAGCAGCATTTGTCTATGACTTTGAAGAAAAAATGTCTAAATAGACACTTTGATCTGCAATAATGAATTCCTTTAAGCTTGAAAATTCACCTCTGTTGCACGTATTGTTCATTCTTGCAGCTATATTTTCCACCTAATTGATGCTGGGCTGTCATAGCTGAAGAATTGTTTTTATATGTTTGCGTTGTGCATTTGCATTGCAGAAGACAATAAATCTACTCTAAGGAGTTTTCTACAGTCAATACACTACCACCTACAGTACTTCCATCCAATCTATTGCTCTTATAAATTATATCTTCTAAGTTACTTTCTAAAAGGGCCAGATGTGTTTTTCCAGTTACCCTATGAATGTGGCTTGTTCAGACCAGCATAACAAGCTGTTTCTTTTTAGATTTTACTGGATCTTGAAGAGATCCTTGGATCAATCACGAAAAAGGAAGATCATACATCTTTCGGTTTTAATACTATGTCTCTCCAACTTCATATTGGTGTCATTTGTGCCACATACCATTTGTTCATTTAACACTGTTCATTGAATGTTATAATCACATCAATCAAAAAAAAAATTGTGTCATGTTTAAATACTGTATGAATCATCAAAAACTAAAAAGACCACACTAGAGTAGTATAGCTCATCACATTTAAAACATCCCCTTCTCTCTCTTCATACACCCTACTGTTTGTATTAACTGTGACACATTTCACCGGTCCTACAAGGTGAAAAGTAAGTTTAAAGAATAACAATTAATCTTACTGCACCATGATTTTTCCTGATCTTTTTGACTTAAAAAAATATTACTTAATCATTATGATCTGAGCCAGAATATGATAAGGCATATGAACAGCACAGGATATTAATTCCTTTAAGGAAATAGAACAGTTCTTGTCAATATTGATACTGTGCTCAGTAGAAATTTAAAGTATGAGAATTATGGTGTTCTAAAGAAGTATAGGGATAAGGAAGTGTGCAACTTTTTATTATTTTGTTGCTAATGAAGATGGTGATCATCAAACTTTGGTGAGCCATATACTGTATACAGTATACTATACTTTCTGATATCTGATGCATGTGATGTTATATTGATTATACTACTACTACTATTGATGATGTCAGGAGAAATCAGTGTGGAAACATTCATCTGTACTTAAGATAAAAACAGGATGCAGCTCTCTGTGAGATTCACTTTCCATTGTCATTTCAGATAATGAACAACTTGATGTCAAGATGCATATTTGCCTTATGTTTATGTGGGTGTCCTCCTGCACTGGGTTTAAAGCAGAAAAGTCCTCTGGAATGTTTAAAAGGTGATTTATGAATAACAAACCACAAATATACCTCCTCAGATAACTATCATAGGCCATAAAAAGATATAAAAGCTCATAAAGCATCTACAATTAACCTCTCTTATTAACTGCAATTTACATTCCGCTCCTAAGAGGATCAATTGTCAAATTTTCATTTACCTTTCACATTTTTACAAGGTTCATATTTCACTTTATCTGACCAGAAATAATAAACCTGTCTCCACCTGAATATTTTTGTCCACAACACAGAGTTTAGGGGAAACAGATTTTGAGAAAAAAAAAGCTGATGAGAAAGATGCATACTTTTTTGCTAACCAAAAAATAACCAAATACAATGAGATGGTGAGGGTACTGCAAGATAATGTTTAATTCTTATATTTTTTTCAATGGTAAAAGAGACCAATATAAACCAAATATTTACCTGCAACACCGCTAATATCATTCACTGCATTAAAACTGGAGGTTTGTGTCACATATATTCAGATTTATTGAAAGATGTAAATACACAATGTTGATCTGAAAAGGGGGCCATTCTTTTTCACACAAGCAGTTTCTCACAACCATCTGTGTCTTCCTGAATGTGCGCGAAGATAACATCATTGAAGTACTACTTCTGTGGTTATCGCGTGGCACGAAACTATTGCTCTACACATTCACTGCTTTACCTTTGGGATACACAAAGTTAGCCAATGTGGTAAATTATCTTCTTCTTTTTTTTAGAATTTGTAATGCCACAGCAGTCTGGTTCAAAGTGGCTTGATGGCTTATACTCAGGATTGTTAAGTGCATTTTGTAACTACTGTATTTACCTAGAAACAATCTGTTTGATTTTATTTCAATGTGCTCTTCATTCACGCAGTTAACACTATTGAAGCAACCCATTAAATTACAAAAAACATATAGATAATTTTCATGACTAGGCAAATAATTCTGTCAGGTTTAATGTAGACAGATGTAAAGTATTAAGTGTAAGCAGTTAAAATAAACCATAGACACAAAATGGGAAACACTGAACTTGAAGAGGCTGCTTATGAAAAAGACAGGTTTTTACTGTATGTTGACACATCATTTACACTTTTACACAGAATTTGCATTTAATGTGGTGAAAAACAACAAAAAACAAATTAGCAAACAAGATGCTTAAAAACACAGAGGTCAAAGGGATGTTATGTTAATACTGTACAGTGCACTAGAAAGACCTCATTAAAAATACTGCATACGATTTTGGTCTCCAGGCTGCCAATAAGATATTGCTGCTCTGGAATCTGTTCAGAAGATAGTGGATAGATACATTCTGGGTTTTAAAGAACATCCTAGAAGAGCAGAATATCTTTGATCTTGAACACAGAAAGCTAACAGAGAACATGCAACATAAAAGATTGTGAGATGGAATGAGACAATATTGAACAAACTGCCCAGCATGTTGTTGATGTTGTATCCTACCTTCTTTCAGTGAACGACTGGATGAGTTCCGGTGATCAATTGACTATCAAAAGCCAAAGCAGCTAGATGGGCAAAATAGCCTCTTGTCACAAACTCATATGAATAATCAGCAAAACACAAACACCTTGCTTCCTTTCTGTGCACGTGCTCTTCAGAGGATATGTTTAATAAATTCAAAATTCTATATTTTACTCTGTCTGCAGTCAATCTGAAGCAAACAAATCCCATTCACAGCACAATCTACACTACAGATAATGTGAACTTGTTGAAATTATGTTGAGACACCAAACAATATTACAAAAGGCACATGTAACAGACAGGTGTTTGCATGCGATATTTGAAACGTTTTATACACTCAGATGATTCAATCAACTATTTGTTTGTTTAGCACTGCAAAAACTAAGATGGACTCATCCATCTACCATGCTCTTATCACAATACACAAAACAACCCACAAAACAGATACACATTTTTAACTGGGATAATTTCATCTTGAAATTCTAAACCAGTGAAAGCTCCTAGCAGCACACTGAGTTGAGGACAACGTTGTGCCATTTCTCTGCACAAATATACAGGCATAAAAGAAAGAATAATACAATCACTTACGTGCAGGGAACCATGTGCACTGAAAAGTAAGCAAAAAACAGCATGCCAGGGTGTCATAGGTTGAGTAGAAGTAAATCAGGAAATGAACACAATTTCTGAGGTTTAACCGTTGGCAGGGGGAAGGACTTCATAAAAAACCATGCTCTCATGTGAATATTTTCGTTAACTCATTCCAGTATTGCTTTCACAGAAAAATTAAAAAAAGAATGCTACAGGGCTCTAGCACAAGAGCTCTGCTGTGAAACAAAACCTGGAAATAAAGCTAGAACCCTGTTTTCTCTACTGGATACATAGACATGAGTTCATCACGCATGCTTTCTGAAAAAAAACTTCCTCTATTTCTCTTAACTTGTTAATATAGGGAAAGTAAGCTGAATGATGTGTAAAGTACACATCTTGACCATGTTGTGACTTTATCTTTGATGAAATATACTGGCCCTGTACTTTAATGGTGACATGTTGTCTGAAAGCTGTCATCTCAGAATGAGTTGCCCAGTGATGAGATGGCCCTTTCAAGACCTCTAAACTACAGTTCCCCCAAAGCTAAATCATTATCTGAAAATCATTATTATCTAGATGTATAGTTTTTGGCTCAAACTTTAAATACTTGAAGTTTCAACTCATTTAATGTAACGAACAGTTCTTTCCGGTCCCTATTCAGACAACACAATCCGGAGTAGTGAGGAAACACTGGGGTGAAAGTCATGCAGGAGATGGGAATGGAGACGGGGGGCATGTCCTTGGTGCACTGGTGTACGGGGAAGGTGTGAACGAGGCATACAATCCTGGAAGAAGTCCAAACGGAGAATCCAAAAATGAGTCCATTACCAGGCGATCCATCCAAAACAGGAGATTAAAAACAGGAACCTGGTCGGAACCGGCGGGAGGGGAGTGGGAACAGAGAATAAAACCTTAACTCTTAACTCTTCCATTCCATATAGTCTGATAAGAGAGAGAGAATGGATAAGGAGTGAATGTTTGTATTGGAGGAATGTCACTAGTGGAGTGCCATCTGTATCTGTATTAGGACTACTGTTACTTGTATCAATATCCTAGATTACTAGTTAGTAAACTAGTTAAGTTAACAAAGGACAGCTAATTAAAAAAAATGATCAAACACTGAAGAAGCTGTAAAGAAATTTCTAAAAGAATAAGACATGCAAGACTGGACAAGATTTTAAGGTAAGTACAGAATGTTACTTGCTGGTAGTAAAAAATAAACTTCTTTTCGAAATTAGATGGGAAATATTGACTTTCAAGAAGCTTCTCATGAAAAGCATTGTTTACGTTTGCATTTGTTTTCATCTTCCAAACAATGTGCACTAATGGCCAAAAAAGGCAAAAAACATTAGGATAACTAGATAAAATTTACAGAACTGAAATGAAGGAATGTCAAAGTTATACCATGCACTGGTGAGAAAAATTTCTTAAGAATAACTTCATTTACAATAATGTGTACAGGTATGGTCACCACATTTTACAAAAAGATACCGCTACTCTGGAAATTGTCCAGAGAAGAGCAAACAGATACATTCATTAGCTTAAACAAATGCCCTGCAGTGACAGGTTCTTCATAGGCTTGAACTGGGAAGAATCTGATTGGAATAAATTCAAGTATTCAACATCCTTGAGGGCATTATCAAAGTCAGCCCACTGGACTGA
This sequence comes from Lepisosteus oculatus, assembly GCF_040954835.1. Taxonomy (NCBI): domain Eukaryota; kingdom Metazoa; phylum Chordata; class Actinopteri; order Semionotiformes; family Lepisosteidae; genus Lepisosteus; species Lepisosteus oculatus. Next base: position 4,890,152 of record NC_090710.1, read on the forward strand.
CTCAACAGTGAAACACGAACCAGAGGAAACAACTGGAACGTAAGAGGAAGTGCATTCAAAACAGAGTCCATGAGGCAGAGTGTTTACCCCTGCCATTCATCCACCTGAATCTTGCTGTTTCCAAGCCAGACAGGTTTGAACTGTGAGGTTTTAACTGATCTGCAGCCAGATATTTTCTTCTATTATCCCGGAGCTTTGTTGCACCTAGAGTCACTGGATTCCCAGCCTTCAGCTTCAACCTGAGCTTCACCGGGTTCTAAGGGAAAACCATAATCAGTTCATGACCATAACCTGTAAACAATAACCCCATAACCATAACTTGTTTTCTCTTCATAAAATTTTGTCTGGAATTAAAGTAAGCAATTTCTCCCTCAGTACCACAGTGAAACAAGACTTCTTGCTTCTTTTCCCCAGGTGACCAACCACCAGGTGTGCCCTCAGACAATTAGAAAATTGATGAATGGTATGAATATTATCTTTCTGGCACCCCTCTAGTAAAAAGGCATACTACATGTGTTTAATTCCATGGGCTTTAAGTCATAAAATCATACTATGCCAGGGGTTTCCAATTTTGGTCTCTTTAAAAGAGCTGCCCCTGTAGAGCTGAATGAAGCTGTTACATTGGTCTGTTTAAGCCAATAACCAGCTGGTTGAGCTGGAAAATCTGTAGTATATGATCCTACACAACACCAGTCCTTAAGGACTGGTGAGAATCCCTTAGTTTTTCTAGGTCTATTTAAATCTTCAACAGCTGAAGACAAAAGATGTTAACTAGCTTGAGTAAGTGAATTTGAACAGAGATGGCAAGGTAAATCCACAGCAGTCCTGCAAGTCATGAGATGTAGACCAGTGCTAAAAGTGCTTTGAAGAGATGGAAAATATTTAAATCTGATGCAGAAAAGAAGCCCGAAGAGCACATTAAAAAGCTATTTTTATGGCATTGTATTGGGTTGTTTTTTGAAGAGAAAGTTTCGTGGTCACCTCCCTGTTTTGTTTGGTAGTAGAGGGTCTCTGAGTTGTGAAGGACAGAACGGTGTTGGTTAGGGTAAGTGGTTGAAGGCATGGATTGCGGTTGGCTATCCTGGGGGATACGTCTATCTACTGCCTAGGGAGCACTGTACAAGCAGTGGGTCTACAGGGTCTACAGGTTACAGGAGGAGAGAAGCACAGGTAGCTAGCCAAAAGGTTAGGAACCATGTCCTTGCTCTGTGTTTTGAATAGAGGTGTAGCTCTTGCTTGGATGCTAAGCTGGTGGCAGCTAGGTTGAGGGGAAAGGGATCCCATCAGCAATTGAAGAAGACCAAGAAACTAATAGCAAGCCTGACTGGTGCTGTGACAAACTATTCAACTTTATTTGTCATTATACTTACGTGGGTGCATAGTATAGTGAAAAGTGTTTCTCATTAGTCTCTCAGGTTCAGTATATCAAAAGAACAGCAGACAATGGACAATAATACAATAACAATAACAGTGTGAACAACAGTATGGTGCCAGTGCAAAAGTGTCAAAAACTGTGCAAATACATAAACAGAGAAAAGTATACAAACAGGACAAAAACAGTGCAAAAGTAATAAGGCAAACAGTGCAAAAATATTACAGCGATTATTAAAAAGTACAACTGTTCTTGTGTATGTAGTGGTGTAGGAGTACAGTCATTGTGGGTGTTACAGGAAGAAGTGAGGAGAGATATGTTTGGGTTATGTTTAGTGTCCCTAAAGTTCCAGACAGGCAGGGCTACTAGTGGTTAACATTAAGCAAGAGGTTAAAGGTTAGGTTAAGATCAAGGGACAGAAGAAAAAGGGTAGAGTTTTTTCTTTTCTGGGAGTGGGTTAGATGTGATTACAAGAGAGATATGATCCAGAGAGGATTCTGGTTATTACAGCTTCCAGACTTCATGGCTATTAATTGAAGGGAGACGGCACCTGTCTGCTACATGTGATAGAGGTGCAGTTGTAAGCTCTCAGGTTGCATGGGGTTAGCCTCTTTATCCACTTCAGGGACACAGGGGAGCCAGAGTCTATCCCTGCAAGCAACAAGCACAAGGCAGGGTACACCCCGGATGAGATGCATGTCCATCACAGGGCTCACACAGACACAGACACGCACACACTCACACCAGGGCCAATGTTCCAGAAGCCAATTAACCTACCATGTACTGTAGCCTGTAATGACATGATATTTTGAGATAAATATGGACGTGGACTGAGGGAGGAGCTTTTTTGGTGTGGTTTAAAATAGAGAAGTGAAACTAAGAAAGTTAAAAACAAGGAAATGCACTTCAGGTGCATGAAGACTTTCAAATTTAGATATGCTTCTGGAGGAGCAATAGGGGAGCAAAATGCTCAGATTTTTTTCCCCATATATATTTATTTTGATCTTAGATCAAGAGCTTACATTTTGCAAATGTGAAGACAGACTATCTAGCCTATCCAAATAAATTGGTTGCTATAAACTATAAAAGATCAGAGAATCTCATCCAGCTGTTTCCTGAAAGTAGCAATGCCATTGGCTTTGACAACCCAACCAGGTAGCTTGTTCCAGATTCTCACGACCCATTCATTCGTGTCCTCTGGTTCATGTTTCATTGCTCAACTTTGGCAGTATCTTTGAGGATTTAAAAACATGAAGCACAAGCATGAAGCACAATATTTTACATAGTACGGCATTCCTCTGTGGCAGAGAATATACAGTATCCCTTCACTATACAAGTTTTTTATCTTAGTAATTCTTGCTTTTTTTTTTCATTTAGCAAGCAGATTTTCATTCTTATTACCCATAAAGCATTTTCTAGCATCTTCTCAGATGAGAAATTTGCCTTTTACTTTTTATAATAATAACTTTTTTTTATAATAAAGGCTGATGTGTGTTAAGTGCATATAGGACAGGATAGTAGCTCATGTTTATGCATTTGCTAATAACTGTAAAGATGTAAACTGTACTGTAAATGAGCTGGAGTGTTATTTTTTTCCTACTATTGTAAATACATTGGCTCATGACATTGCATTGCATTGTTAGTCAAATAATTAACCAGGAATGTTATTTTATATATACTTATGTGCCATTCAGTGCTGTATTAAAGAGAAGTTTAAGTGTCTTAGGGAACATTTTTGACTTCTGGGACCAATTGGGGATTGTAACAAGAAAACGAGAAATGTATTTTGACCATACAAATTTGCACATTACAAATTGTCATTCTTTTTTGAGGAATGAATTAAGCTTGCATAGCAAGGGGTTATTGTATCTGTAAGTATTCCAGCAATATCTTTTTTGTAACACGATGACCATATTAGTTATATATTGAACACATGGTGACCATAGACAATCTTCTAAATGAGGTGTTATAGTGTATTGTACAATGTAATGTAACATTCCTTGATTTACATTTACGTTTCAAATATTATCTTGTAACATGCTGTCTGTTTTATTGGTTCCCAACATTGTCTAAAAGATGTAAATTATGTATCAACATAAACACTTTAACCTTTATAATTAGATCTGAAACAGGAGATTATCAGAAAACTACGTATCCTGGTGAAGGTCATGGGAAAGCTGGAGCCCATCCCAGAGGCACAGGGCACAAGTGGACAATGAGAGTAAGTGATTGATCTCTACTAGGATGCCAAGTCATCAAGGGCCATGTATGAAGGGGCAATTTAGAAAAGCCAGTCAAAGCAGCCATGTGTCTGGGAGCGGGGTGGTGGGAGGAAACATGCACATATGTGAAGCCAAGAAGAACATGCAGACTCCATAAAGACAGAAGCCCAAAGCTGGTAATTGACCCCAGGACCAGCGGTGCTACTCACCACTGTGTTAGTCATGAGAAGGACTAATGCAGGCTAGATTAAGAGTGAGTAAAACCGGAGAGGACAAGGAATGTCACAGGAGTCACAGTGAGGGTATGTTACCATCCAATGAAAAATTCCTCTTGAAACGCTGAGGACATTGGCTACACTGTTTGTAGCTCATTGGCTTCAGCCGCAACAAACTTGACAGATGGAAATACCCACAGAAAGCAAGCTCAAACACAAACTCAAACATGACTTGGTTTATTGTGTAAGTGTTCATGGTCTAAAAAAAACATTAAAAACTTTCACCACAGGCACTTCCTTTTCATCTAACTGCATTGATGTAATTTTGTCTGTCCAGATTTGTCCGTTTTTGAGCAATTTACTTGTTAAGAACTGTTAATTTCAATGTTAATGACAACTGTACAGATTTGCAGAACTGAAAATACTATAATCAGCAAACACCGTGTAAATTGCTAAATATATTGTTTATTCTTGTCTTGTTTTGCAGTACCTGTAAATATCACAGTTGGAGTCACGTGTTTCCAAGGGCTTTGGGTTGGTTTTGTGGTAAATTGCCTCCCCCTTACTTATTGTTCAAACTAATGAGGTAATTGTTGCAGAGAGTTCTTTGTTAGTTGCATTTTAAGACACATCTACTGTATTATCAAAAGGCAAACGTTAGTTCCTGGTGCTTTTGATTATGTTGCAATATTCTTAGTTCGGGATTAGTATTTCCAGTTCATCACCTCTGCACAGTGCAGGAAAGATTCCTCAGTAAATCAAAGTTGTCCAACTCTTTAGTATATTTTTAAGAATCTTTTTATTGGTTACATATTAAAAGAGGAAGACATGGTGGTGCAGTGGTTAGCATTGTTACCTTGTATCTCTGAGGCCCCGGGTTCAATTCCCGGGGTGCTATCTGTGTAGAGTTTGTATGTTCTCCTTGTGTTCTCATGGGTTTCCACTGGGTGCTCTGGTTTCCTACAGTCCAAAGACATGGTGGTGGGTTAAATTGACTTCTGGGGAAATTGTCCCTGGTGTGTGTTTGTGTCCATGTGCCTGCCCTGTGATGGACTGGCATCCCCTCCAGGGTATATCCTGCCTTGCTCTCATTGCTTGCTGTTACAGGCTCTGGCTCTCCCATGACCCTGTATTGGATAAAGTGGCTAGAAAACAGATGGATTTTACGTTATGAGGGTAAGATCTTGCAGTCCAAGGAACAAAATGATTCAGATTCCATCTTCGCTTTTCCCAAGGAGAAGTGAATTCTACGGCCTCTTTAAAGATTATTATCTTTACAAAAATCCTGAATTGTCTTCTAATTTTGACACGAGGAGGCAAAAGGGAGGCCCACTATCCTGACTTTCTGTCACAGTCCAAATCAACATCTCTTTTTGGGATACTTTTTTCCTATCAAGGGCGACAGAGATTTAATGCAATATCTAGTATAGCTATGTTTAGATGGGTAAGAAGGGTAACACGTAAGAGGTGGCCATTTAGCCTGTTTAGCTCATTTTGTAGTTAAATGCTTACTGAACTAAAAATCTCATCAAGCAATTTATTGAAGGAAGCCAGGGTATTGGCTTAATCGACGTGATTCTGTAGCTTGTTTGGTACTACTGTAACCCTTTAAGTAAAGAAGGATGTCCTTTTCTCAGTTTTCAATGTGGGCCCTGTAGTTTTCATGTACTCACATGATATTTGAGTAATCTTTCTTTCATCATTTCTGAGTTGCTACAGAAAGAAATCCTAATCGCTAAACCCTCTGTCAGTTTAGTTAGAACTAAGGCTGATACTTTCTTCCTAGGAATATCCACTGGCCACAGAAGCCACTGAATATTACCATATTCAACTGTGTTTCTGTCCACTATTCTTTACCGTAAAAAAAAGGCAAACAGGATGTAAAATGAACTGAGACAGTTTTTTGTCTGTTGTCTATACTGTGGTCTTCAGGGTTATCAAATATCCCTTACATGGGTGAATTGCAAAACAGGAATTGTGGGTCTTGCAACCAGTGATGGATATCTTTCTGCATCACATGGAACTGTACCCTCACTTTAAATGACATTTAATTAGTGTTCCGCTGCTTGCTTGCTGGTCTGTCCGCAACCTCCCAGGAAGATTGTGTAAGGAAAGTTGCTATATAGAAAGTAGGATCCTCGTGATCGTGGTTGGATATTTTAAAAGAAGTTTAGAAGTGAAAGTTCAGAGAGGAGACTGCTCCCAACCCGTGCCACTGACTTAATGTGTTACCATTGTACACGTATAGCTCAGCAGGTCTTTTGTCCCAGCTTCTTTCCTATCTTCCTGCCTTTTCCCCGTTTTCCCCTGTTTCTGCCCTTGCAGTGACATTGTACGAAACCCCTGATCTGTCAGAAAAATTAAATAATACAATCTACCACAACATCTTTCCGTAGTGGAAACTGGGTCAATTAGTGTGCTGTACTTAGAGTAGAGTTTCCTGAAAGGCACTCTTAAATAAAATTATTAGGCCATTTGTAAAATGTGAAGAAAAAAAATTAACAACAAAGAAATAAATTACACCATGTCCTACTAAACTGTTCTGCTTTTTTCCACATTGGGACATTTCTTTACATCTGCTGTTTCCTGTTATTATTTTCACTTCATATCAAACTGTAAGTGTTCTTATTCATGCTGGGTGGTTTCTGTTTTGATTGTTATGTGCAAGCCAGTCTTAAACTGTATTTAATTCCAAGAATTCCCAAGCTGAGGGGAGCAGCTTGTGGTAAACTCTAGAACTCTTTCTGCAAAATTAAAGTTTTAGAATGTATTAGGGGTATTTGAGTAGCACTGTATCTCAAGAAACTCTGGGGATATGTTTTGTGAATTCTGGGACCCAGCATTTCAAGTTGCTTATTAATAGTTCACAAAAGGATTAGATCTCACAGGTCTAATCTTATTCTTGGAATCAATGACATAGTGTATAGACAGATGACAAATACTGATGATTTGAATGTTAGCTGCACTTTATTACAATCTCCCCAGTAAGTGGAACTGCAGCCCAGAAGGATCGTTTCTTTTTTATTTCTTGACTTGGTTATTTGGCTTCTTCTAAATAATATCCACAACCAGTTCATCACAACAACATAAAGAGAAGCTGACGGAGAGGAGCAGGTCTTAGGTAGTAAAAGGAACTGACATTCAGCAGCTATTACCTTACAGGTAATACACTAACTGCAACACTTAAATGAATGGAAATCTGTTTGATGGGTCCTCAAGTGTAAAGGAAAACTCAAACTGTTTCAGCAAGATAATGGGTTTCACATTCAAGGGTTTTTAATCTGCTGTTAAACACTATCAATATATGAAGTCTGCAGCAAAAAGAAAATATTTTGCTAACTGGGAACAAATTCTTAATTACAGACGACCTAGAGATGTGGTTTTTCAGCAAGGCGTTTCCTTGGGTTCTTTTGTGTGAAGACCTTACTCAAGAGTGTGACAGCAGCTCCTCACCTAAAATTAGAACCCACAGGCCGACAGAACAGTGCTCTGGAGTGCTAAATCCTGTTGCCACCCTGCTTTAAACTGATGGTGCACTCAGATATCTGTGATATGACAAATGGTTAGCCCTGTTTGTGCCAGTCCAGATTAGCAATGTGGGGTAAAATCCACTCTATTCCTGTGTGGTGATAAAATGAGACATCAGTTGAGACCTGACTCAGATCATTACAAAGCTATCTGCCACCTCCCCAGTTATGTGAAAATTCTTCCAAAATGACAGTTAAGTGATTCAGTTAAGCCTATGAATTGAAATGATTTGTGATTAGATTTGTTCAACTATGCTATACAGATATATTTTATTTAAAAGTACTACTGATGCTAAATTACTTTATGATACATAAAGGTAGTGTCCTAGGGCTAAAGCCACATGCCACATACCAGGGGTAACAACAAATATGTAAGCCTAATATCCTTTTTAACTCAAAGAGTATTTAAAACATACAGAAACTACTTTAAACTCAGAAGTGTCTCATTACTCCCATGTACTCTCTCAGAATACATCATATTAATTTGATCTAAATTTAGCTAAGAATCTGACATGAGTGATGATGTATCACACTGTAAGCAAGTAAGAGCTTACTGAATTATGGTTCACACCTATCCATCATAAATTAGATAAATTAATTTTTAAAATGTCTGCATTTTTAGAACCACTTTGTATGAGATTTACCAAATATTTACAGATTTAGATTTATTTTTAAGTTATTTTTTATTACACATCATCTAATATTAACATTGAGTAATAATAAGAAAGTTCACATCCCTCCATTTTCTAACTGCTTCTTCCAATTCGGGTTTGTGGGAGAGTCGGAGCCTATCCCAGGAAGCCAAGGGGGCAAAATTGGGATACGCGCTGAATCGGACACCAGTCCTTCTCAAGACAGTCATAAAGACACACACACTAGGACCAGTTTTCTCAGAAGCTAATTTAGCCTGCCCCTATGTTTTTGGATTGTGGGGGGAAATCCATACAAACACGAGGAGAACTTTTAGATAAGGTTTGTGACACCTGGAAGAACATTTCTAGCTTCAAAGGAGAGAGGATGTTTGCAGAAATCTGGGGGGGGTGGGGTGCCTTGAGCAGAAATAATTGTGAAGTTTACCTTAGCATACCTAGGCAAGATGTGGGTTACTGATTGTCAAAGAGCAGTACAGACACACAATGTAAAACCAAATTAAGAGCAAGGAAGAAAAAAAAAACAAGAAGGAGAAAGAAACAAGAAGCAGGGAAGAAGGAGAGGAGAGACAGGAGTCCGCTGGAGTTGGGGCTTGAAGCTTGAGCCATCGTGAGAGCCCCGACTTCATCATCACCCAAACCAAACCTGACTGGAGCTAAGTATTTGAACCTTGTTAGAGAACGTGCTATTCTGTGTTTTTAGGGAATTTGGGTTTCCTGGGTAAAAGATACGTCAGTTAGAAACATCTTTCCTGCTTAGGGTGCAATTTTATGGATAAGGATATAGGCTCCCATTTATATTATGGCATCCGGGGGGCAGAGAGATAGAGATTTAACTGCGGGTTGCATTGCATTTAGTTAGAAAGCAGCTCATCTCTTATTTGGCCTCTGTAGGGATATTAAGAGTTTAGTGCTTAGTAGCAGTCTGGGATTTTCTGGGTGACCAGAATGTTAGGCCTCTGAAATGCCTTGTTTGTAAATAATGTACATAGAGTAACTTGCGTGTTGTATGTTTCGTTGTGTGTAGTGTAGTTTGTGTCTTGTGTAATTGCAATAAATATTTGTTTAATCAAGTGTGCCTGAATTACTATTCCTCTCAACAAACCTGTAACAGAGAGCAAAGAATTCACGTGCATCTCTGGTTGCTAAACAGAGGACAAGCAGAGACTGTTTTGAAAAGAACACATTTTTATTATGCACTCATGACAAACAGAGAAACCTCTACAGTAGCAGAGCGCCTGATGCTTACAATCTCTCAATTCCACTATTCAGTTCGGTTCAGTTTGTTGTCATATGCACAAGTGCAATGAAATACTTATTTGCATGTATGCCCTAATACAGGGGCATTAAGGAAATGCCAAAAACATAAACACAGAACAGCGTCAGCAATATCATCAAGTTAAATAACATACATCTTGTGTGAAAAAACACATCAGTGAGAGGGATAGAGTATTCTGCCTTTGGTTAAAGGTATTTATACCTTTTAGATCTGATGGTGTTTTACCAAAATCAAAGGCTCAAGGCAAGTAGCGCCTTTTTATGCAATCAGGGATGTGATCACTATGTTCCTGGAACATAATGCCCTACAGCTATAGTTATTAGTATTACAATATCTAAGCAATCCATGTGTAGGTTACGAATTTGAAGCTCTGACTCTTCCATTGTTCTTTTAAACACCTTTTTTAAATCATTTATATTTTTGGCCTATCTTCAGCCAGACTTTCAGTTTCTTTTTTTGGCCATGTGTATGATGTTCACAGACTTTCTAGAGGTTTTCTTCATAGCTGTTGTCTACCTGCAACTGCTCTTCATCTTCCACATTGTGGCTGGCATCATGTTCCTTATTAGTCTACTTAGTAGTACTAGAATTTAGGTCAGAACCTATATCATCTAATCCCTCTGCATCAATTGCTAGTGGCTGGTTTATACATCATTTGATCACTTTCTCATAACTCTCAGAAGGTAACAGGAACTCATCATTTCATAACTATGTCTAGCACCCATTTATCTCTCTTCCCTCTCCTGTATCTTACAAGTATCTTCTGCTGGTGTCAAAACATCCTCCATGACTTTGGTGACTCAGTCTAAATTTGTTTTTTTTCTCTCGTCTTGCTCAAGATGTCGTGCCTTGAAAAGAACTATGCAGCACACATCTGTCTGGCTTTATCTGAACAGAAACCCAGCCACCTGGAGGGCTGAAGTGCATGAAGATCCTTTTCCCTTGTTCAAAGCACTTGTTAAAAGTTTTTTTTAATGCAAATCTCTGCAGCACACATCAATTTGTGCTGATACAGAGTTTATTTTGTGTATCTGAGTATAAGCTTAAAAAATTCCCCAGATTCTCCTTAGGTAAACTGATAGCCATGCCATTGTCTGTTGTCTGATACAAGCTTTACTAACCCAAATGAACAAGTTCTGCAGCACTCCAATAGTTTTCTCTACTGTCACATTCCTTCTTGGAACCACTCTCGACCAGCACAATCCCCACTAAGCAAATATCAAAGTCCTCCCTTTTCACAGAAATCAGTGTGAATGCACAGCTACAGATTTTTGCCCAGATATCTTCAGATATGCAGTAATGATTTCTCTGTCAAATTCAAATTTGTTATACAAATCTCACTACTGATCACAGCTTCACTTTTCTTAACCAGACCTGGCTGCAAACAATGACTGGGAGCTATAGCTTTTATTTTCCTAATATCTAAATACTCCTCGTGTTGTTCAGTAAGTAGTATAAACTGTAGCTCTCAATGGATATCTCTCTCAGATACTATAACAAATATTCATTTTCAGACAGATATTTCCATCTGTCTGTAAGGTTGCAGTTTATCATCAACCCAGTGATCAGAAGGCCCATTGCCTTGGTGCCAAATCTTTAGCCTTGTTCAACACTGCAGCAACTGTCTGGATCAGTATTACATTGTGTACTCATATGCTACTAACAGCATGTCTGTACTGTGCCGCCAAAGGAAATATCTCTGATTCAACACCCTACTGAATGTCTCTGATCTTTTACCAGTTTGAACTTTCTGCCATATAGATAACTGTTGATTTGCACCAAATCAAACAGTTCCTATGGCTTCATTTTCAATTTGAGTGTAGTTTCTTACTTTACTAAGCAAGCCAGACACACAAACATTTGGTTGCTTCCTTCCTCTGTCTTTCCAGTGTTACTCACCCTTGTATCATTTCTACTCCATTGCAGCTAAGCAGCTAATAAGCCGTTCAATAACACATTTTCTGGAAAGTTCAATTTCCAAATATAGTATAGAATGGCTTTGGAATTAAAATGCCAATGCTGACCACCCCTCAGATAATCTATACTAAATTAGTACTCTGTTCTCATACAGTAAAGCATCACTAGTCGGTATTAAAGGCAAAGCAGGACTGAAATACAGCAACACCTTAATCAATGAACTGGATATGATCAAAATAATCTTCTTCATAGGACTAAATGGTTAGTAAAAATGGATAGATGGTTTGGATGGATAATAATACATTTTGCATTTGAAAAGTGGTTTCCCCGAAAAATTCGCAAACTGCTTTACATGCTGTAGTAAGGAAGTGACACACTTGATCAAGTTAAAGGGCAAGTTTAGACAATGAAAACCCAAGGCAAAATATAGACAGAACAACACCCCTACTCTTACAAAAGGTGCCTTCGGATCTTTATTGACCAAGAGGTCAGGAGCTTGGCTGATTGTCCCATCCAGAAGACAGTAGCTGCCATAGCAGGGTGTTTCTGGTTACTCACAATGGTACATTGGTCTGCAAATTCTGGTGCCACCTATTTAACATATGTTGGTTGCTCTGTGTCACCCATTTGGGTGCTATTCATGTGGGTCCTCTTGAACACATAAAGCACTTGGGGATCCTTTGGCATGACAAGGAAAGGAGAGTCCAGTCCCACTTAGTCCCAAATTCTTCATGCTAAGACAGGGAGGGACCTGAATAGCACAAACTTGTTACTCTGCCTCTTTCTCATGGAAAGGATTGCAATCTGCTCACTGTTCAGGGGTTTATTTTGCCACAGCTTGTTGGTTTTGTCGAATAAATAACATATAATAAATCTTTGAATGCCCGTTTTTTTTTCACAAAGACGTTTTGTTGGCAGTTTTATGGCTCGTTAATGGGGCACTTGCTTGGTCTGACAAATTGGATGTGGTTTGTTCTTCGGGCCCATTGAACTTGCAGCAGAGTTTTTGTTGTAGCTTCCCTCGGAATTCCCTGGAAGCAAAGTAGTACACAAAGGGATCGAAGCAGCAGTTCAGGCTGTTGATGCCTAGTGTCAGTTTGTAATAGATGTACAAGCTTTGGCCCTTATATTTGTAAATCATGTGAAGGACTTGAAGGAACATGTTGGGCAAGTAACAGGCAATGAAGCAAAGAACCAAAACCACAATAAGGTACAATGTTTTCTCCTTGGATTGCTTGGTGTCAATATCCTGGGAACTTATGAGCGTTTTAATGATGGAGGAGTAGCAAATTATGAAAATAATCAATGGCAGGAAGAAAAAGAAAAGAAATACTGCGCCAAAATACAGATAGCCAAATATTTTTTGAGGGAACAAAGTTTTAGGGAGGATATCAAAACACGTTGTGATGTTTAACTGGTTGACAGGAAATGTCAGATCATGAGATAGTATAGGGATGTGTAATGTTAGGACAAACATCCATATTAAAATACACACAATGGAAGCTTTTCTTGCGGTCCTCCAGTGTTTGGTGCGCAGGGGCTTTACAATCCCACAGTAGCGTTCCAGACTGATTGCACAGGAAGTCAAAATCGAGCAATTCATATTCCCATAGAAAGCAGCAGTGGATACACTACACATGACATTCCCAAATGGCCAGTCATTGCCTTTAAGGTGGTAGATAATTTGGAAGGGAAGAAAGATACTGTACAAAAGATCTGTCAAAGAAAGGTTGATGGCGAATATTATCATTGGGTTGTTACATTTGGTGTGGAAGCAAAGCAGCCAGAGTGAGATGACGTTGCAGGGTGTGCTGATGATGAAGACCAGCAGATAAATGACAGGCAAGACCACTGTGAGGTATGGGCTAGTGATCATCTCCAGGGTGTCGTCAGAGATGGAGGATGTTCTGTTGATGGGCATGGCATTAGTCATGATGCAGGCCAAGCTCATGCATTTAATGATGCCTCAATCGTTTGATGAGATTTCTGAAAGAAAAAAAAAATACAACAAAATGAGGAAGGCAGTGTTGTTTCAGGAAAAAGATAAATAAAGTCTAACTGGATGAAACACACTCTTCTCAGAGTCCTATTATTATTTTTTCAAACCTAATCAGCTATTTACTGTATGCAATCATGACTTTTCAGTTTTCTTTCAGATAATAAGCTATGGACAACTTTACGTTTTGTTTTCTGCTTTGAATGTGTGGTTAATAAATATTAATGGAACAAGTAATAGGTTTATTCCATACTGAAAAGAGAAGAAAGAAAGCACAACGTTTCGGCTGTGGAGCTAGGGTCTTCAGGTGTGAGAAAGACTGGATAGTAAGCAAAGGTAATGTAGCGGGAGAACAAAAGCTGGGAGAGAGGAGGAGCGAGGGGCGGGAGCAGGAGACAGAAAGAGGACAATCAGGAGGTGTGAAGTCAGGATAGTGAAGAGTGGTGTGAAATAAAATCTTCAACGAATAGAGAGAATTTAGAAGAAAAGTAGTCTGTCGTTAAGAGAAGGGGGAAGGTGTGATCCTAGCTGCAGGATAATTTTGGTTTCTGTAGTCTTTCTGATGGATGACTTCAGAAAACCGTCTTCACCTCTGACGGCCATGACCACTCTAATCTCTCCTTCTGTGTTCTCAAAACAGGTTTTCTGAACTCATACATCAGAAAGACTTTTACGATTTTTAAATGTAATGGTGTCACATCATTTTTAGAGCACGCATGTGTTTGTATTTGTATTTGTGCCCTGTGATGGACTGGCGTCCCATCCAGGGTTTGCCCTGCCTTGCTCAAGCTCCCCTGCGATCCTGAATTGGAAGAAAAAATAATAATTCCCCCAGCCTTGGCAGAAGTATACGTGTCGTCTCTATCTTCAGACACTAGATGGAGACATCCCCCATGAGTTAATGAAAGTTATTTAATTTGCCAATGAGAAAAACACAGAAGGTACTTTCCGAATTAAAAACACTTGAATGCCTGGAAAATCCAGAAGAGTCGTGTGTGTAAAGATTTTAATGCCAAATAATGTTGAAAATTATTATCAGACTCTTGAACACAGGTTAATCACATAAAAGGAAGAAAATACATACAGTGGTGTGAAAAAGTGTTTGCCCCCTTCATGATTTCTTTTTTTTTCCCATGTTTGTCACACTGAAATGTTTCAGATCATCAAACAAATTGAAATATTAGACAAAGATAACACAAGTAAACACAAAATGTAGTTTTTAAATGAAGGTTTTTATTATTAAGGGAACAAAAAAAATCCAAACCTACATGGCCCTGTGTGAAAAAGTGATTGCCCCCTAAACCTAATAACTGGTTGGGCCACCCTTAGAAGCAACAACTGCAATCAAGCGTTTGCTATATCTGGCAATGAGTCTTTTACAGCGCTGTGGAGGAATTTTTGCAGAATTGTCATCTTTGCAGAATTGTTGTAATTTAGCCACATTGGAGGGTTTTCGAGCCTTAACCGCTTTTTTAAGGTCATGCCACAACATCTCAATCGGATTCAGGTCAGGACTTTGACTAGGCCACTCCAAAGTCTTCATTTTGTTTTTCTTAAGCCATTCAGAGGTGGACTTGCTGGTGTGTTTTGGATCATTGTCCTGCTGCAGAACCCAAGTGCGCTTCAGCTTGAGGTCACGAACAGATGGCCAGACATTCTCCTTCAGGAGTTTTTGGTAGACAGCAGAATTCATGGTTCCATTTACCACAGCAAGTCTTCCAGGTCCTGAAGCAGTAAAACAGCCCCAGACCATCACACTACCACCACCATATTTTACTATTGGTATGATGTTCCTTTTCTGAAATGCTGTGTTACTTTTACACCAGATGTAATGGGACACACACCTTCCAAAAGTTCAACTTTTGTCTCGTCAGTCCACAGAGTATTTTCCCAAAAGTCTCGGGGATCATCAGGATGTTTTCTGGCAAAACTGAGACGAGTCTTTATGTTCTTTTTGCTCAGCAGTGGTTTTCGTCTTGGAACTCTGCCATGCAGGCCATTTTTGCCCAGTCTCTTTCTTATGGTGGAGTCATGAACACTGACCTTAACTGAGGCAAGTGAAGCCTGCAGTTCTTTGGATGTTGTTGTGGGGTTTTTTGTGACCTCTTGGATGAGTCGTCACTGCGCTCTTGGGGTAATTTTGGTCGGCCGGCCACTCCTGGGAAGGTTCACCACTGTTCCATGTTTTCGCCATTTGTGGATAATGGCTCTCACTGTGGTTCGCTGGAGTCCTAAAGCTTTAGAAATGGCTTTATAACCTTTTCCAGCCTGATAAATCTCAATTACACTGTTTCTCATTTGTTCCTGAATTTCTTTGGATCGCAGCATGATGTCTAGCTTTTGAGGATCTTTTGGTCTACTTCACTTTGTCAGGCAGGTCCTATTTAAGTGATTTCTTGATTGAGAACAGGTGTGGCAGTAATCAGGCCTGGGTGTGGCTAGAGAAATTGAACTCAGCTTTCCAAAGATGTGATAAACCACAGTTGATTTATGTTTTAACAGGGGGGGGCAATCACTTTTTCACACAGGGCTCTAATATTGTCTAATATTTCAATTTGTTTGATGATCTGAAACATTTCAGTGTGACAAACATGCAAAAATATAAGAAATCAGGAAGGGGACAAACACTTTTTCACACCACTGTACATCAAATATATACTGTACAATATGCCAAAATGTTCTTAGACAAGGCAATCCTAATGGCAAAATCCAAAGCTGAGTGAGATTGTGGGTGCCATTGAAGAGAGGAAATCATGTGCCAAATTTTTCTTGAATTGAAGAATGGAGAATATATAATAACATCACACCCAACCACCTACAGCCACAGCTAACAAAACACAGTAATTGAAACCAAAATTACACATTGCACACAGTAAATGAATCAGAGGTCAGAGAAGCAGAGGTCACACTGATCAGAGCAGTTTCATTCTAAAGTTATCTTGGAACATATGAAAGGGTGAACAAATGACCATATGAAAGGGTGCAATGAGAATAGGCTATAATGTTTCTCATTTCACCTCTGACGGCCATGACCATTCTAATCTCTCCATCTGTGTTCTCAAAGACGGTTTTTCTCAAAGAACTCATACATCAGAAAGACTACCGAAACCAAAATTATCCTGCAGCTAGGAACACACCTTCCCCCTTCTCTTAACAACAGACTACTCTTCTTCTAAATTTTCTCCATTCGTTGGAAATTTCATTTCACACCTCTCTACACCTATTCTGACTTCACACCTCTTGATTGGCCTCTCTTTCTGTCCCCTGCTCCCGCCTCTCACTCCTCCTCTCTCCCAGCCTTTGTTCTCCCGCTATATTACCTTTGCCTACTGCCTTGTCTCTCTCACACCTGAAGAAGGCTCCACGGCAGAAACGTTGTGTTTTCTTTCTTTTTTTTTTCAGCATGGAATAAACCTATTACTTGTTCCTAGGCTATAATATGATAATCAACCTTGCTTTGTTTGCCTAATTAATCAACTCATTAATTGATCCTAAGATTCTGTTCAGTGGTTCTTGAATAAAATGTCAGAATGTCTTTCATGACCCATTTGAAAGAAGCTGAGGTCTCCTTTAGCTCAGCCAGCTGGTTCCCTGTTGAATGATGCTGTCAGACCGGGTTAAATCCCGGGTGGTGTTTTATATATAATATAGTTTGTTTGGGTGGCTCTGTGGCTTAGGATCTGCACTGATGGCTAGAAGGTTGCTGGTTCAATTCCCACAGCTGGCAGAGGAATCCTACTCTGTTGGGCCCTGTATCCCCAACTGCTCTATGGGTGCTGTATAAATGGCATTTATCTTGAAATGTTATACCACAATTAGGATCTGCTAAAACTGAAGTGAAAACAGATGTAAAAGGCAGGGCAAGGAATGTCTCAGTTGTGTTAACAGCACTCCACAAATTGGACATCCTTTAGCTTTGCCACATTTCTGTTACTTAAATATCACTTTCACAAAGAGCGTCTACGCAAAGAACAGCACAATAGTTTATATTGAAGTTCAAAATAGAAAGCCATTGCTTGTCTTGCCAAGCATGGGACTCTGTACAGATGTATTGAATTGCAATCGTATTAGCAGTGGAGGAATAATATTATTAGCATTTTCCTTCGAAATTTCACAACACATTTTGAACGAATACAATGAAAAAGCACAGAGACAATGTGACTTTTCTTCACAAGTCTATTAGATGACTTTAAAGTTTTGTTGGCATGTCAAGTTTTAATAGAAATGTGACTCAGTAATGTTAATAATAGTAAACAAAACAATTGTCTTGTTCCCAACATTCAAAAACAAAAAGGCTCCTGATGGAGTGCGTATCTATTATTTGATTTAACAAAGTCAATGGGTGCAAAACTCCAAAACACAAAAGAAAGCGCACTTCCATTTAGAATTAGGTTCCATTATCACACCATGCACGATAAATGAATTCTGAGAACAACCATACAGTAGTTATTCACTAGCCTTACCTCATATTCTGCTTTCTGATTAAACCACAACACATACAAACAACCTTTCAGTCAATTTTGTTTTACCCAGAAGGCTACTCTGTGGTTTGAGTTTCCATTCAGGCCTAGTTCACAAGCTTAAATTAGATTAATGATGTTTATGTTATGGTGTTATCTTGGTTGTGTATGCAAATAATCATAATAAACCAGCCTGGGCTGTTGGTGAAGATACCACTCCCTCTCTGCTTACTGTATGTTATATCCTAAATACCCAGATGTATCATCAGGTACCAGCAGCTATATCACCCTGGAACTCACAACTGGCAGCCCACTGAAGCTCAGCAGGTGTGAGCCTGGTCAGTACCTGGATGAGAGACCTCCTGGGAAGAACTAAGGTTGTTGCTGGAAGAGGTGTTAGTGGGTCCAGCAGGGGGCGCTCACCCTGCGGTCCATGTGGGTCCTAATGCCTCTGTAAACAGGCGCTGTCCTTTGTATGAAACGTAAAACCAAGGTCTCTGTGGTCATTAAAAATCCCAGGGTTCTTCTTGAAAAGAGTAGGGGTGTAACCCCGGTGTCCCATTGGCCCATACCAATCATGGCCTCCTAATAGTCCCCATCTATGAATTGACTACATTACTCTGCTCTCCTCCCTGCTGATAGTTCTGGCGCACTATGGATGCGACGGCATCATCCACTTGGATGCTGCACATTGGTGGTGGTGGAGGGGAGCTTTGAGTGGAGTGTCCAGGAAAGTGCTATGTAAGTGTAATTATTAGTTATTATCAGGTGCCTTGAAAATGCCTGTAGAAAAAATTGTGATTAAATGTCTTATGAGTTTTAATCTTTGTTGGCCTAAACACTGGGGCAGGAATCTCCTGTTGTGATATATAAGAAAATTAAAACACTAATAAGGTAAAGCTGCCTTCTAAACTAAATATACTGATGGAAAAAAGAAACGCAACACCTCCTCCTCCACACTCTAGCCCTCCCGTCTGCGTGGAACAGGCTGAAGAGTGACTCATCTGTGAAGAGGACCTGATGTCACTGCTGACGAGTCTATCTCAGCCTCTCTCTGGCCCAAGACAGTTGGGTGTGATGTCTAGTAGTTGTGAGCAGAGGGCCTCAGACAGGCCGCTTTGCTCTAAGGGCAGCAGCATGGAGCCTCACTGTCCTGTCACTGATGCGGGCATTGTGTCTGCCGGCAGTTTCAGCAGCACTATGGGTGGTCCTGCTCTGATGTGGGTCCTGCTCTGGTGTGGTCACTCGAGGGCAACCAGATCTTGGATGGTCATCTGTCCTGCCAGTCTGCTGAAACCTTCTCTGCAGTCGGGACACAGTGGAGCGGCTTACTCCATGGTGTCTGGCAACGCTGGCACATGACATGCCTGCCTGCAGCATGCCAATGGCCCTCTCCCTTGGGTCTGGTGATATTAGAAGCATTATGGAATGCACAGAAAACTGTGGCCTTTTTCTTGCAGTGACCTAAGCTTTGAATTAAGGCCTTTTTAAAGGTGAGCTGATCAGGCATTGTTCCACCTGGACCTCGTTGGGTAAAAGTGCACCTCATGAGCTTTTGTGTGATTGGCAAGTTGCAATGCCACACTGCACAAGCTGTATTGCTGGTCAGAGGGCTTAAAACAAATTGACAACTTTTTGTGAAAGTACATAAGCTATAACTATCGTATTCTCATTCCAGAAAATGTTGGGTTTCTTTTTTCCATCAGTATAGAATACAAGCTGTGGTTAAATCTCTCTCTGCAAACCAGGATGCATTAGAATAAACGGGAATCTATCTACCTGTTTTAAAATGCACCCACAAACCAGGAGAGGCTGTTTTTAACAGAGGGATTCTTCACTCAGGAAATCAGTTCCCTAACAAACACAGAATAGCAAGCTCTCTTAGCAAGGTTCAGATACTTTTCTCAGACCTGGTCTTTATGGATGATCAAGACATGGACCTCTCGCATGGCACATGCTTTATGTGTCTTGATCTGATCTGATATGGTGTCTTTCCAGACTGTTGATTGATACTGTATCATTTACCCAGCACTTAATTAACTAAGGTAAACCAAAGTAAACTGTATGATTGCCTAGATGACTGAATCTGGACCCCCTACATCTCAGCTTTGAAGCTGGATATGTCAACTAGGCATTACCCATCGTTTCTAGATTCTTTGAGACACATCCATAGTCACCAAATCTGTAACAGTATTTTCAAGTGTATTAAAAGAAAAATACATTCATTTTGTAAGTATCTTTATGATTTTCATTATTTAAAAAGAGCATCAGTGCTCATTTATACAGATGGATTTTTTAGTGGTGCACTCTGCTGAAAATAGCTTGTTAAGGGGTATAACAGCACTGGTTCAACCCAGGGCTGACCACACAATTTTCAGATTATGAATCCAGAATGATCACCACTCCTACGACACCCATATCATATCATATCATGTACACTCCTTTTATTTTTTATACTGTACACACATCTTTTCTTTCTAACAGAAGCAACCCAATGCATTTCTGATTTTTCACTTTCCTTTTAAAATCAAAACTTTTTTTTACACATTGCATTTAGGATGGGAAGGTGTGAAATTGGGACTGATGTATCACTGTCCAATTCAATTGCTTTCTCAACATCTAAAGATTATAGCTTGTTGAAGAACTAATTCAGCATACAGACTTCAAAGCAGCAAGGTTAATTCTGTGCTGAAAGCTGAGATAAAACAATGTTTTGGCTTTGTAGCCTTTTTTATTCCTTTTACTTTTAACCTCCATTTTGCATCTATAGATTTAGCCAGGAGCTGGAGTTTAAATGCTTTCTCATTTCTTGGATGTTGCCATTTAAAAAATTACAAAATCTTCTCACTGTGTGCTACACGCAGCACACTATCTACATTAGTGCTTATGATTTTAGTTAGTGAATATTAAAACTAATGTATGTGAAAACTGCATCATGCAGCACAAATACGTTTAGAACATAATGAAAATGAAGTTTGAAACAAAAAGGGAGGTCAAACCCTAATCTCAGCCACTTCTCCTTGTGTTACATGTTTTTTTTTCACATCCTTCCCTCCTACCCTTGTACCAGCTACTTGGCTCAGCTCTGGACTGATTGTCATTGTATTCAGCCAGGTGAATTACCCACCAGAAAAGCTGTGGGTTTGAAATGTTCGACCACAATCCCTGCCGTTTCATGCAATGAAGGCCACCACTGACACAAATGTTGTTCACAGCAAGACCATATTGTGTCCACAATATGACATTGACTGATCTTGTCTATTAAAATGTGTCCCCCCCATAGTACATGGAAAATGTTATGTGGACCAAACCTGATGTGCTTTTTTTGTCTTTGATCTTCATTCAAGTTTGTCAACAGCATGAAAAGCCATCGACAACACCATTGCACTGCCTGCTCGGCTGGCAGAACATGTGCTGGCATGTTGGCCACAGTGACTGGAAATCTCAGAAGATCCAGGCTGAAAACTCCAA
Source organism: Lepisosteus oculatus (assembly GCF_040954835.1). Classification (NCBI taxonomy): domain Eukaryota; kingdom Metazoa; phylum Chordata; class Actinopteri; order Semionotiformes; family Lepisosteidae; genus Lepisosteus; species Lepisosteus oculatus. The sequence continues at coordinate 4,911,261 of NC_090710.1, forward strand.
GCACAGCGGCTGAATCAATGAATGAAATAAAACCAGGCACCACGGAAAAAAAACCAACAGAAATAGCCAAAATCTTAAAAAATATGTGAAATAGAAAATTACATTCTATGAAATAGAAAATTAAATCCTAAAAAGAGTGCATGTCACAGTGCTGGGAGTCAGAATAAAGTCCAGGAATAATGGAATTGAACCCACAACATTCAAGCCTGACAAGATTGCTCCTTATGGAACACCTGAGTAGCACAAGTGTAACGTGCTTGTGAAGCACAAAAATGATTTGATCATTTTTGTTTGTCTGGCACCATCCAAAGGCATTCTAGAATAGAGAATTGCATGTTTCTAGGTAACTAGCACTACACATTTCCAACAAAATAATTAAATTAGTTGATCTTAATCCAACATTTTTAAAGGAAAAGATGGCCGACTGTTAATTCACATACTTTATGCAGGGATTCGAAAGTATTTTTCACCCTCTTATTAACAATAAATTAAAAAATGTTCATGTAAAAGGCTACAAAAATATACAAATATTTCTACAAAAGACTGTAAAACTGAATGCAGAACACTAGATCGCACTCTTTTGTTCTTAATAGAGAAGAATATAAGTGAACCTGAAAGTTCTTCGCTGTGGTGGCAAAATCTGCGGAACACAAAACCACTGTGTAGAGTTGTACTGCTATTAACCTCACTGTGGTAAATTTCATCTGAGTGTCTCTTCCTTCTAAAATTCCCAAATTTTTAAAGGGGAAGTTTTCTTTTATTAAATAAAACTTCAACATTTTCTCAAAAATTTCCAACAATGCAATAATGCAACAATGCATCATTAAAAATAATTTACTTTTAAGGGCTCAGACTGTGGTAAGACAGGCTAGTTTTACCCTACGATGACAGTAGCATTTCTGCTCAGTATGAGAGGAACTGCAAGTTCAGACTTTTGTTGTACATGCTTGGCTGAGAAACCAGTCTTGCAGTCTTACCATCTGCGGGATTGTGACTCAGATTCTCCTCTCAAAGTTACAAACAAACTGCAGTGAACAAAGTGCAATGTCTTTCAATCGTTACATCAAAATCAGCTAAAGTAAAACTTGTTTTCCTGTCAAATGTTCCTCAAAAAATGATTTGAATGTAAACGCAACGTCAATAGTGTTTTATAATTAAAATGTAATTTTATATTGAATAGGCCAAGACCTGTGGTTTGCCTAATGTAAGGTACTTGGAAATGTTTTAGGTAACTAAAGGCAGTTAAGTAATAATATGGCATTAATTGGTAAACGTTACTTGTGTCTTAAGAGAAAAAGAAGTGAAACAGATACAGTATGTATATATTTTTCTTCAAGCTACGACACGGGGAAAGTACAGACACTATTCTATTTTCAAGCATTGGTTATGACTTTAGATTCAGAGAAAAACTGAATCATTTTCACACTCCCTAAAACATGTCCCTTAATTTAGCAACACATGTACAACAGAACAAAAACTTGCATGCATGTGGTTTTCCTTTCCGTTGTTGCAAAAGTAATACTGTTCTCAATTTGTATGAACTATTTTTAAAAATAAAACAATAATTCATTTTGTAAATTGTATAATTTTACATATTTTAAGTAGACAGACTTTTTTCAGGAATGCCCTTGGTCAGTTTTTGTTATACATGTTTTTGTATTCGTTACTTTAAGTAGGCCTCGAGAATCAAAAGTTCAGCAATTGCGTTGGCACCCGTTATCATGATAATGATATACTGTATGTAGGAGTCAATCCACTTCCAGTCTTCCTTATAACCGCAAATCACAAATTAAGTTTTAGTTTTAAAACACATTAGTATGAAAACCGAAACACTGAAGGACTCTCTGGCTCCTTGATCTCAGCTGGAATTGTCATAATATGCAAAGTGTTCCAAGCACCATAGTTTCTTTAAACACATTACTCAGAGAAATATATCCAATAAAATATCTGTTCATCATACAATATTTCATAAGTATGTTCACTATAGATATAAAGTGATCTTACCAAAAACAGAAGACTTATAAGCAACGTATTACATATAAACCAGGTACAAATGAGCCAAAACCATAAAAACATCTAGTTATCATTCTGGATTTTGGTTTGTCATTTTATACTTAAGATACCAAAGTAATGTTTAGATGTGTCTACTCTGTTCACTTACTGAAAAGGTAAATACAATTTATCCTTGTCCTTGTTTAGTAATATGCAGTATTACTATGTTAATTACTATATTAATAGTAATATTAACAGATAAAATTGCATGAAATACATCTGTATAGATCAATTTAAACATAGTGTTGAAAAAACTTAAAAGCCAAACTGTTAAAATAAGTTAAAATAAGAAAAAGTCACATTTTAGATCTCCGACTCACCACGTGCCAAGATTGGTGTCTGGTGTTCTATGCAGCTGTCAGAAGCAAGTGTATTTGCATTTTATCTAGAAAAAAAAAGACATTGTGAAACCCACGGTTACCACATGTGCTTCGTCGTCTTGAGTGAGAGACTGCACTTACAGTAAGAATGATATGTGCCGTTAATGTTTAATAACAGAGGTCTCTGATCATTACGTGCTTATCTTCCTGAGCTGTGAATTAAGCTTGTGATTTGGTAGGTCAGTTTTTGGGACAAATCTTGAGTTCAATTGTTTTCTGTACGGTTCAGAGGTTTTTGATATACATTTATACACATTATATAAAATGAGAATCCAAACTCATCAAACCCCTATAAACAACATCCACCCATCAAGAGACCTGAGTAAAATAATTCACATTTCCAGTATCTCTTACAGGCATCCCAGTTGCTCATTTGATCTCCTTTTGTGAATAAAATACATTAAAAATACATGAAAATAAAGAATAAACAGTTTTATCTAAAGCCATGGAACTAAACATTTTTATCATTTTTGTGTAACAGAGCATGTACAATAGCACTGCATTATTATTATTTTACATTCTGTATTTGACTTGTTTTCCTTCTCTGTTTAAGGAATGTTTTGGACTAAGCATCTAGATTCATTTTCCATTTCAAATGTAATTGAATCCAGACAAAAGGTTAAAGCTCAGATCCCACTCACCTGATATATATGTCTACTGACAGATTCATCAATCATCAATTATTTGCTGTAATAGAAGGAAAAGAACAACATAATACATTTAAACAAACAGCAGCACACCAACCCCAGATAAAAGTGAAAGAAAGCTATTGGAGATTTCGATTACTGTAGTAATCAAAACCTACAGGTGAGGCTCTGCTATGCTGAGGAACTTTGGAAACTGCTTTGGTCGTATTAGAGAGCAAGTACTGTAGCTTGCATTTCAAAGCAAGGGAAACCACAAAATATTTTCTTGTCAGCAAAGGATAACGGAGTCCATAACTGAAAAGTTTCCAGCCCAGGTGTCACGAACACAAAATACGAATGATTTTGTTTATACCTCTTTTTTGATCTGAATACAAGTGGAAAAAAAATTAAAGCAGAAAAATAGATACAGTGGATATAAAAGGTCTACACACCCTTATTGAAATTGCAGGTTTTCATGATGTAAAGCCAGAAATCAAGTTAAATCATGTCAGACATATTGCCATCTTTAATGTGACCTTGCAACCAACACAATTCAAGAGAAAATCAAATAGATAATTATTAGGAAAAATAATTGAAATTAACCCCCCAACTAATACTTTGTGTAAACAAACCTTTTACATTTATTACAACAATAAATCTTTGTGAATAAGTCCCTATCAACTTTGGACACCACAACTTTGCAATTTTATCCCACTCTTCCTTGCAAAAAAGTTCATTGCCAGGGGATCTCTTGTGCTCAGCCCTATTTAGGTAATTCCACATGTTTTCTGTGGGACTGAGGTCTGGGCTCTGACTGGGCCATTCCAAGACTTTGATCTTCCTTTTCTGAAGCTATTCCTTGGTTGACTTGGATTTGTGCTTTGGGTCGCTATCATGTTGTAAGGTGAAATTCCTCTTCATCTTCAGCTTTCTGACAGAGGCCAGCAGGTTTTGTGCCAAAATATCTTGATATCTGGAGCTAGTCATTATCCCATTTATCTTGACTAGAGCCCCTGTCCCAGCTGAAGAGAAGCAGCCCCAAATCACAGTAGGTTTGGTGTCCTTTGGATGATGAGCTGTGTTGTCTTTGAGCCAAACATATCTTTCAGAGTTAAGGTCAAAAAGTTCAACCTTTGTCTTACCAGACCATAACACATTTTCCCACATATTTTAGGGTAATTGAATGTATTGTTATGCAAAATTTAGACAGGCTTGTATGTTCTTTTTTGTGAGAAATGGCTTCCATCTTGCCACCCTACCTCAAAGCCCAGACGTGTTCAGAATACGGAAGATTGTTGTCACATGCAAGGAGTGACCAGTACCTGCCAGAAGTTCCTGCAGTTCCTTTCGTGTTGCTGTTGCTCCTTGTCCTGTTATCAACTTTGGAGGGTCATCCTTATTTTGTCAATGTCCCTCTGGTGCCATATTTTTTCCAGTTATTGATGATAGTCTTCACAGTCCTCCGTGGTACATCCAATGCCTTTGATATTCTTTTATACCCCTCTCCTGATCGGTACCTTTCAACAATTAGATCCCGTAGATGTTATGTCAGCTCCTTGCTGACCATGGCTATCCCAGTAGGATGCAACCATGAAAGTTTCAAGGCAATCCTACAGCTGATTTTTACTTGGGGTTAATCAGAATCACTTTCATTGATGGCAGGTGTATGCTACTTACCTTTGGACATGATTTTGAATGTGATTAGTTAACTCTTATGAGAAACATCTCCATAACATGATGCAGCCACCCCCATGTGCCACAGTAAGATTGGTGATCTCTGGGGGACGTGCTGTGTTGGGTTTGTCTGGCCACAAACCTTTTTGCCACTTGCTTGCAGTATCACAGTATCATAATGTTTCGTTGCTGTTTTTCAACAATGATTTCCTTTCTGCCGGCATGTCATATGGGCAAAATAAGTGAAGTGCTTTGAATAGCTATTACATGCATAGTAAATTATAATAATAATAGCTTACACTTATATAGTGCTTTTCTGGACACTCCACTCAAAGCACTTCACAGGTAATGGAGACTAACTAACACACCACCACCAATGTGCAGCCCCACCTGAATGATGTGACGGTAGCCATAGTGCGCTTACCACACATCAGCTATTAGTGGGGAAGAGAACAGAGTAATGAAGCCAATTCATAGATGTGGATTATTAAGAGGCCATGATTGGTAAGGGAAATTTGGTCAGAATGATTGGGTTACACCCCTACTCTTCTCGAGAAACGCCCTGGAATTTTTAATGACCACAGAGAATCAGGACCTCGGTTTTATGTCTCATCCGAAGGAAGGCAACTTTTTACAGTATAGTGTCCCCGTCACTATACTGGGGCATTAGGACCCACATGGACTGCAGGGTGAGCACCCCCTGCTGGCCCCACTAACACCTCTTCCAGCGGCAACCTTAGTTTTTCCCAGGAGGTCTCACATCCAGGTACTGACCAGGCTCACACCTGCTGAACTTTAGTGGGTTGCCAGTTGTGAGCTGCAGGGTGATATGGCTGCTGACCATAAGTTAGAGTTAGACCAGCCTTGGCCATAAAAGCCTGTAGTTCTTTCAGGGTTGCCATTGGCTTCTTGGCAGCATCTTTGATCAGTCTCTTTTTTTGCTCAGTCATCCAGTTTGGAGGGGCAGCCTGATCTAGGAAAAGTTCTGGTGGTGCCTTACGCCATCCACTTCTTAATAATCTCCTTGACTGAGCTCTAAGGGATATCCAGGGCCTCTGTGTATTTTTTATAACCATCCTCTAATCTGTGCCTTTCCACAACTGTGCCAGATTTCTTTTGAAAGCTTTTGAGTGTTGAAGACCGGGAATTTCCTTTGAAATGCACTACCCAGCAGAAGAACAGGAACCTACAGAAGTTGCTGAATTTATCCAGGAAATGTGTGCATTACTACAGTTTGACACAGACTGAGGCTGTTTAATTAGGTGTGTGATTTTGAAGGTGTTTGAAGGTTACAACCGGGCTAATTTAGGATTGCTATTACAAGGGGGTAGACACATATCCAACCAAGCTATTTCAGCTTTTATTTGTAATGAGTTTTCCAAAAAAGGCTATTTTTTTTCACTTTAAAGTTTTGGGGTAGGAAATACTGCAAATGTAAGCAGAACCAGGCGGTGAAAGTCTTTGGCAATGATTACATGTGGGATTTCAGACAAATGCCTTGAGCTATTCTTCAGTCTGTTCTAGATGGGCAATTATCATTAAAAAATGCATGAAAAGGTTTATTTTGTCAAGATTCTATGCTTTACTATATAGTTTACTTCAATATGCCACAAACTCCAGAAAGTTCCCAAACTCAGGTGACAATAAAAGTCCCTTTTCTTTAATCTTGTTAGTCAGTAATGTTAATGCGTGGTCTCTGTCAGACAGCAACTCTAGATTTGTATCTGTGAAATGTTTTGTCAAGATATATGATGTTAACAATGAGACATTACTGAAAGGTGTGACTTAACAGTAACCAAATCCCCCCAAGGTGTTAACTGTTTTCTTTGCACTTCTCTATTTAATATCACTTCAATTGAATGTTTTTGAGAACATTTTGCATTTGTGGATTACAGCTCAGTGACACGTCACACAAATGTGTTTACCAACAAGTTTAGGTTTTGAGGATTTTACAACTGCCTGCAACACCACTGATAATCTGTTTTAAGTAAAAGTTTTCTGTAAATCCACTTACGCATTTTTTAAACATATTTTTTATAAGTAATAAGTATAATAACATACATAAAAACAAATGTGGGTGTGCTCATGATTTACATATAATAAAATGGCAGTTTAGGAACTGAGTCAAGATATGTTGAGTTCTACAGAGTTTGCAACAGAACAGGTGCATAGTGAAACACTGACACCTTCTGGAAGAATAAGTTTTTTACATCCTCATTGTTTGCACTAAATATAATGAAATTTCAAGCCACGCTTTCCTCGTGAGGATAACAAGAACCCAGAACCTATCCCAGCAGCCCAGGGCACAGGGTTGGAATACACAGTGGATGGGATAGAGAGCTGGAACACTCTGAAAAAAAAATCCCCATTTTGGGGCTTTTCCATTCCCAGCTTGGGGCTTTTTGGATTCATCCTTGATAGGGACTTTCTTGCTTTTGTTGCTATCACTCAAATTCTCTTTTGAATCTTCTTTTTTTTGGTTCTGGAGAAAGAATGACAATTTTTTATCCCTTTTGTATCATACACCAAAGCTTATGTCTCAGCAGTGAAGAAGCACATCAGACAGAGGAAGTGTCTGGGACTTCTCTAATACATGATGACCCGTCCAACCTCCTGCAAACCAGACAGGCACCTGCATGGATCTGAAATGTCTCATTGCTGATACACCGGCAGCTACAGAAGGCATTCATACCCATGTTAAACATGTATTTGTTAGTTTCCAAGGATTTTTCAATTGGAATAGGCACCATGCTTCTCAGCAGAGATAAGCCTTGACTGGTAAGATAAGGAAATCCAGCTGAAATTCAAAGCTGATGTTAAAAACATGAAATAGTGAGCCCATACATCTACTTTTTTTGGGACTCCGGGGTTTTATGTGAGATGCCTTGTGAGCTGATGGAAACTACAGTCATGTCAAAAATGAAACGGCTCATTCGCTACCCTTGCGCAGAAAGAGCAGAAAGGTCTGACTATTTAACCAGCAGACAAGAAGTGGAGTTAAGAGCTAAACCAACTGCAAATGCTATTCTTAACATACTGTTTCAGGAGACATAATAAGATTACTAATAATAGATAAAATAGTTTTTTTTTCTTCTGATTACTGTGACATCAAGCTCTCAGGCATTTAGAAACGTTCGACCTAAGCAAAAATACACAACTGCACTGCAGCAACCTGTTCTACCGAAAGAAAAAACATTTATGGACATGAGGTAGTGCTGTGTTCTACCATATTGAGCACTCCTGAACCTAAATTGTGATAATTTCTTTCTTCCAGTTATTTTTGGGTGGAGCTGTATTTTGAATACAAATTTTGCCAAATTTCAAAGTGCAAAAGGCATTAATTGGTTGGATACAGGTATGACTTTGAAGCAATCCCTGCAAAATGTCTGCGATCAATTCAGCCCATCAAGGTCTAAGTGCATTCATCTGAGATGCTTTGCTGTAGTCACTTGGGGTTTTTGTCTATTCTTGGGGTTGGGTGACTTTCATTTTTTCCTGCATAGAAAATAATTTGCTTAGCTATATTTAAATCTGTGGTTTGACTTAGCCATGTTATGATTTTCTACTTCCTTTCTACTTCCTTCTACTCTGCTTTCCCGATTAATTCCTTGGTTTCATTGGCTAAATGTTTTGGGTCACCGCCATGCTGCAAGGTGTAGTACACCCCAATAGGTGTGGGAACATTTTCCTTTACATAATCAGCAAAATGTTGCTGTCAACTTTATAATTCATGATGCTGCTGCTTCCATCATTAGTTACATCAGTAATCAATAATCATTATTCAATAACGATTAGTGGGCCAGGTCCAGGGGCAGTTATGCCAATACTTACATGTGCAGCAGTAATGAGAGTCTGAAAGAGCAAGGTAGTTTAGTGAAGATGTCAGTCCTGCTTATGTAAGAAACTTGGGCTTGTGCTTGAAGAAGCTGCTTCACAGACACCAGGTTCTTTAAGACTAAGTCAGGCAACAGAGGTGGGTGGGCAAAAACGATACTTTGAAAAATTAATCGTTTCGGAATTTATCATGCATATAGCTACAGTAAGAACACCTATCAGGCTTTAAATGGTAACACTGAGATCAATAATTACAAATTAGAATACTCCATTAAAATTCTTATTTGCAACTTATATAGAGTGACTTCCTTTTAAGACACCTACTTATGGTAGTACATCATAAATAAAATTCTTAATGGGCTGCAATAGCACATTGTATTTAAGGCATTACTTATTCCAATGAAAAAGAATGCAGGTTTCACTGATAAGAAAAAAAAGATCCTTTTAAAATTGTGTAACGTACTATTTTTATTAACAGAAAATGATCTACACTAAGTAGAAAACAAGAGTCTTGACTTGCAGTTGCAGTACACTTGTGATATTTTGATTAAACAAAAAAATAAGAGACAAATATTTTGTTCTTACAGTATTAAGTTGAGTGCAATGCTGGTTGTTTGCATTTTTCAATTTGCCAGATACAACTTTATGTACGCACACACATGACCATTAAATACAAATATACTTTGAAAAAAATGTATATTAGAGTATTTTATACAAAATGTGAACAACATTTAAAAGATTGCACAAAGGAAAATAAATTCCTTCAGAAAACAAAGCAAATAGAAACATTTTTTAAAACATTTTAAAATAGACCCTAAGATAATGTTTTAACAATATATTGTAAATACTCTATTCAGTGATGCAATGACATCACATTTATTTTGAAATACAGACTTTCACCATAAATATTTGTGATATTTATAATTTTTACACATATTCTATATTGTCGAACAGAATCAACTACCATACACTGCAAAATACATTTGCAAAAACATCTTACTAGATTATAGGAGTATCAGCTTCACCCCATTATCAGGTAACAGATATTTTAAATGTGCATTTGTTTATACAAAATATTCTTATAACATTGTACATATATAAATAAACATTGATCAGGCAGTGACATCCATCTGGCATTACACTCAAACACAGCTGCACTATTGCATTCACAGCTGCTCAATACATCGCATTCATATACTGCAGACTTCAGAAATGCAATATTCCATATACAGATTTTTTTATGTTAGAATACAAAGGAAATAGACAAAAAAAACTGTGCCATGTTGAACTGAATTTACGCTGCCCATGAAACACTTCAGGTCAGTTTTTTTTAAATGACATACTGTAGTTCTCCCTTCTGAGCCGTGCAGAGCGGAACAGATGTGTCTATAAGCCTGGCTACTCATCCTCACCCTTTTCTGACCTGGTTCCTGTTGCTGCATCGTATTTCCTCTCGCCGGCGCTCTCCGGAGAGTTGCTGGAGCAGTCATACACTTTCCCCCCTGACCCCATTCGTGTTCGGCTGCGTGCCCCTGGCTGGTAGAGCTGCATAGCAGGGCGGTCCTGTTTGAAACAAGTTGTAGATGGAGAGGAAGAAAGAGAAGAGACGCACTCGATCATAAAAAAAAAACACCCACGCTAGACCACATGGTTAGTACCTAATCGGCTGAGCAAGAAAAAAAAATCTTCTTTAACTTTAACTCCTACACATAGCGAAAGGTGATTTCGCTGCTTACGTACATATTTGTACATTTTACTCTCTCGATGTGATCACTCCTGTCAGCATCTATCGCTGTCAGTCTGTGTACTGTTTTTTACATTTTAAATTGCTTACCAGCCATCTTCCCTGCTGTAATTGTATTTTTTTCTTTTTATTTTGAACAGTCCTATAAATACCACATGAAAAGAAACTCAAATTTTAAACTCCCTGTATAATTTCATGGAAGATTTTTGCAAGACAAAACCTCCCCCCCACCCAAGCTTGCCTAATGGGGACTATGGAAATGAAAGCATTCAGTTTGTGGGTAAAGACATACACAAGAGGACATTTCAATAAATACGGTAACAAGATTTTTCATGGTTGGACATGAGTTGCTCCAGTGTGTTTAAATACTGTAACATTACCATCTGCTTCATCCAGAGCCAATGGGACTGCGCCACCAGCTGGTGGTGATGTTACCTTTCTGTTTATACGTGGCTGGCTAAACTGTGCAAATGTGGTCAAATACCGAAGTGGGCTTTTTGATTCAGTTTCGGCCAGTGGAGAGTACAACGCAGGCAGAATTTTCCTGTCAAATTATTACAGACCCTGTGCCTGGCTGGGGGAACAGGAATGCTGATGATAATAGCAACAGATTCTCAAGATAAGCAGGAGTCTGAGTGTCTAAGCACCTCTTCCAAAAAAGTATATATCTTCCACAATTAAGGCCTGATAAGGGTAGACATTGAAACATGCCATCATTGTAAATAACCTCAGTATTTGCCTTGCTAATTATCAACTATCAGAAAATCACAGATCCTCCTGGATGAAACTCTCATTGTCTCTGTCTTTAACATGTTACCATGGAAACATAGTGTACTTCCTGCAGTGCACTACTATAGGAGTTGAAATGTACATGAATCATGTGACACTGCAGTGGAAATCAGTAGTTATGGTATGGATACCTCTGTAGTCCCCTCCTATGAAAACAATTTCATGGGCAAGGAGGCCCTTGAGAATTATATTCTGGGAACTGTGATTTCCTTTGATAGGCTGACATGGTGAAGGCTGAGCAGGTCCATTACCTGCTGAACTAGTTGCAGGAAACGGTCCCTCAAAATTGGGTGTCATATTGATTCACCATAATGCTAGGCCACACAGTGCGGATGGTGAAAACTACCTGCACGTGAATATGGCATTATAAGAGATAGGTGCAGATCTGTCTAACTTATAGCCCAGAATTGCAGCCAATGATTTCCATCTTATCCGTCTCAAGAAGCCAGGAGAGCAAAGTAAGCAGCAAAGTCTTGGTTTCAGCTGCTAGACATGGATTTCTACTTCTCTAACTTCAGTACATTGTTTCGCAGTGGGTCACATGCCTGCACAGGTCTGGAGATATGTTGTGTACTACTGCCTTATTATTGGTTACACCTTATGCTATGCATAATTACATTACCATGATATGGTATGAGCTCTTGTTACCTAATTTATTGAAACCCTCATACATCTGCCAAATGTAGCATCAGTTTTAGAGCCACAGATCATGTATTTTTATGCAAGATGTCACTCAATGTATTTTTTCCTATTTCACAATGTAGTTAGAAATGTCAAATGATGCAAATGCCATGTTTATTGACAGCAAAAGACATAAATACAATTTTATATTTAGACTGAAGGATTTTTTAAAGTGAAATATTGAAAAAGGATTAGCAAAACATGCTTGAAAAATATTACGATTTACTGAAACATTTATATATTTTTATGGGACACAAATGTGAAGGCTAAGCTAAGATAATCAATCCACCAGCGTCTTATGTACCAATTTCCAGAACAGTGAACGCAGCACTGAATGAACACTGGTTTTGATCCACTGTCCAGGCTATGAATTCTCTCTTCTTCCACTGATCCCAAGAAAATTATTTGTAGCTGTGTCGTCTTGTCTAAAATACATTTTCCTTGCATAAGGATAATTATAATTTCCCTCTAAAAACATGAATTGACCACCTTTTTAGGGAATATCCAGTTCTTTTCTAGAGTTTTTCAAAGATTAAATAAAAAAGGACTAATGCTCGCTTTGCATTATTGCTTTTCTTTTGCTGTCAAAATTGGGCATTTTCCTGGATGGAGCCTCCCCTTGACGCTGTACAACATTCCCTCCCCTGGGTAGAAAGGCTCAAAAGCTAGCTGTACCTTCGCTGGCAGAGCCCCTCCTATCACGTCACGCCCCTCTGAATGGGAGGTCCTTTTCTCTTGGTGCACTAACACAGACTGAGAAACATGTTCCTTCAATCACTTTTCAGCCCAAGGAAGCCATAGCTTGATTCCAGCTAATCGCCGTATTTACGATTGGTTGAATGTGGATGTACAACTTCAAAAACACGAGGCAGGATGGAAGAAGATGTAAGGCCATGAGCCTCAGGAGAACTGAACTCTTCCATAAGTCACTTTATAAGCTTGATTTTACTACAGAAATTCATGAAATGGTGAACTGTCCTGATAAAACAACAACTACTTTTATCTATTGATTGTCAGGCACAGTCATAAAGCTTATAACTCGGAAGCTGTGAAATCTACATCAAAGATCAAATAGAAATGGCTGAACAATAAAAAGAACATAATATTTAATGCCAAAAATCAGCATTCATTTTTTGGGCGATAACATTTTTTCATATGTGTTGTAGTTAATCTATTTTGGTTTAACTTAAATCGAACTGGTGTAAGAAATCAAGTGTTTTGCTGTGCAAATAATAAGGCATAATTAATTTGATCATATTGTACAATCAGCATCATGGACTTCATCAGTGCTGATCTTCCTGCATTATATACAGCTATTGCAATAACACTGCAGTTCTTGTCCTCAATATTTCTGTAAAGAAGAAGCAATGTCTATCAAAAAAACAAATAATGACATACCATTGTGATGAGCAAAGGTATATTTTGTTGGATACATAAAAAACTAGCAGTTCCTCTAATTTAGGGAAATGAGAAAGTTTTGAGAAAGCAAACTGATTCTTGCATAGTCCCCATGCATACTACAGTACCTAGTCACTGGTACAAGGACAAAGTCAAACATTTAAAACGGATAAAAAGTACACTGTGGTGAAAAAGTACATCCCATTACAATTTAATAATAATAATAAACTTTATTTTACATAGGACCTTTAAAGGTGGCTTCTCAAAGTGCTTTACAGAATGAACACAACAATAAATAAAAATAATACACAACATAAAACGCAATTACAATATACAGAGGAGACTGTGGATGGTGGTATTAAGTATAGTAGGAGCAGAGGGGTAAAGAATGGAACCAGTTAAATTTAAGGCTTTTCTAAAGAAGAAGGTTTTGAGACTGGATTTGAAGCAGTTTAGAGAAGGTGATTCTCTGAAATCTTTGGGGAGAGAGTTCCAGAGCTTGGGGGCATAACAGGAGAAGGCCCTGTCACCCATAGAATGTAGACGGGCTTGGGGGACAGTAAGGAGAGCAGAATTAGAAGAGTGAAGGTTGCGAGGTGGGGAGTAGGGCATTAATAGTTCAGACAGGTACTGAGGTACCAAGCCATGCAGAGCCTTATAGGTGAGCATGAGGATTTTAAAGTCCACACGGAATTTGACAGTAAGTCAGTGCAAGGATTCCAGGATAGGAGTAATGTGAACACTTGCACTAAACCTGGTCAGGATTCTGGCTGCCAAATTTTGGACATACTGCAGTTTGTTCAATGTAGATTTAGATACCCCAGCGAGTAGAGCATTACAGTAGTAAATCCAGGAAAACTCTAATGTGTTGATCAGCTTTTTAGCCACGGTTAGTGATAACATAGGGCGTAGTCTAGCGATATTTCTAAGTTGAAAAAAATATGTTTTGACAATATGCTGCACATGTGGGTCGAATATTAAGCCAGAATTGAATATCACCCCAAGGTTTTTCAATTTAGACTGAAGCTCAAGTACAGAACTATCTACAGATAGGGTTACAGGATTGGCTTTACAAAGTTGATGGGGGGTGCCTATAAACATGACTTTAGTCTTGTCACAGTTAAGATGAAGGAAATTTTGAGTCATCCAAGTTTTTATGTCAAAGATGCATTTAGATAGAATAGAGACAGCCACATCAATGTCAGGTTTGGTATGGATGTATATTTGAGTATCATCAGCATAGAAATGATAGCTGAGGCCATGTGATCTTAAAAGCTGACCAAGTGGAAACATGTAAATGTTGAGGAGCAAGGGGCCCAGTATTGAGCCTTGAGGAACACCAGACTTAACAAGGCCAATTTCAGACCTACCCATTAAGAGAGACAAAGTGTCAGCGATCAGTGAGGTAAAATTTTAACCATTTGAGAGCAGTGTCAGAAACTCCAAACACAATCTCAAGACGAGAAAGTAAGATGTCATGGTCAACAGTGTCAAAAGCAGCACAGAGATCAAGAAGGATGAGTATTGAAAGAGAACCAGAATCAGAAGCCATTAGAAGATTGTTAGTGACTTTGACCAGGGCAGTTTCTGTGCTGTGAAGTTGATGGAAGCCAGATTGGAGAGTTTCAAAAAGGTTTTTTGCCATGAATGGCTATGTAACAGTGTGTGACAGTATGTGACAGTGTGTTCTAGAATTTTTGTAAGAAAGGATAAGTTGGAGATGGGAACGAAAATTGTTTAGATTGTCGAGAGCCATGTTAGGCTTTCTGGGCATGGGGGTAATGGCAGCAGTTTTGAGGACTGTTGGTACAATACCAGTGCTCAAGGATTAATTTATAATATTGAGGACAATGGGACAGAGAGAAGAGAAACAGGACTGATATAAAGTGGTGGGAATGGGATCTAAAACAGATGTTGTGGGTTTCATGTATGTAACTAGTTTATTTAGGGATGCTGAGTCAATAAGAGAGAAGTTGGAGAGAAGGGAACCAGAAATTGGACAAGGAGGGAAGAGTATGGAAATGATATACATAGTGGAGAGAATGTGATGTCGGATGTTGTCAATCTTGGAGGTAAAGAAATCTAAGAATGTGTTGCAAAGCTGCGATGAGGCAGGTAATGTGGTGGGGCAGGTTATGGTATAACATATTTAGACCTATTTGACCTTCACCTAGTCCACATCAAGTCGTAATATTAAATAAAACTAACTTAATTTGACAAATACCACTAAAATTTCTCCTCTGTTATTATTTACAGTATCTAAAAATAAAATCTGCCAGAATTCACTCTCTTTGTGTGAAAAAGTAAGCTCAACCACCTCAATTAATAGGGTGTGTAGAGTCAGCTGCACATGTACAAATGATTAGTTGATCATCAGATGGAAGTTATTCTATCTGCATAAAAAATCAGAAACTTTGTCAGGTTCGTTTTACACACTCAGGTTTGTAGTACAGTAACACATCATGCCCAGATTAAAAATCAGTGAACTTTAGGAAAATAAAATATTGCTGATATTATTATCAGTTTGGGAAGTGTTATAAGGCCATTTCCAAAGAATATGTAGTCCATCATTCCATGGTAAGACAGATAATCTACAAACAGTGAAAAGGCAAGACTGTAGCTTATCTACCCAGGAGTGACTGTCCTACCAAATTATCTCTGTATGTATGTAGATCTGACAGTATGACACTCCTAGAGGTCTAAAGAACACCAAGGGTACATCCAAGGATCTACAGACCTCTCTCACTGTGGTAAATGTCAGAGTTCAAGAATCCACTATCAGGAAAAGTTCAAACAAGAATTGCTTTCATAGAAGGACAGCCAGGAGGAAACCTGTGTTCTCCAAGAACACCGCTGCATGGCTTACTTTTTTAAACCAGTACTTGAATGGCAACCAAGACTTCTGTAACCTAGGTGAGTCAAAAGTGGAGTTGTTTGGCCATAAAGCAAAACAACTGTCTTTGACCAGAGGAACCTCATACCTGTTGGGGTCATGGTTTGGGTCTGCTTTACTGCCTAAGGAACTTAGGCTATCATTCAATTTATCATGAATTCCACTTTATACCAGAGTATTCTAGAGGACAATGTACTGTAAGTTAAAACAGTTCTGATAGGTAAAACTGAAATGAAAGTGAATTATGCAACAGGACAATGGTCCAAAACACAAGAAAAAGCAAATCTACAATACAATGGCTCAAAAAGAAAGAAATCCAGACCTAAATCCCATAAAGATGCTGTGGTGGTACCTAAAGAGAGCTGTGCATACAGGAAAGCCCTCACAGAGATGAAGCAGTTTTGTAAGGAGGAGTGGAACAGAATACCACCCAGGTGATGTGAGAGACTGATCAACTCTCACAGGAAAAATATTATAATAAATAAATTATATAAATTATAATGTAAATTATTTATTTAGTTATTGCTTCTTAAGTGTTTGCCACAAGTTACTGGATCAAGGGGTGCACTTACTTTTTCACACCAAAAGAGTGAATGCGAGCTGTTTTTTAAATAAATAATGACAAAGCAGAATTTTTGTGTGTTATTTGTGAAATGACGTTAGTTTTATCTACTAACTTGGAGAGGACTGAGTGCAAGTCAAATATGACTAAATATTTAAAATCTTAAAAATCATAAAATCTTTGAGGGAGTGTACTTACTTTTTCACCACAGTGTATTTTAAAAGTATCACTTAACTCTATCAGGACATATCTTAAGACTTAGCTGAACTATTTCAACACCAGCATATGCTTACTATTGCTACTAACATGATTCAATGTTCATTTGAAGAGCAGCATTAACAATCCAAAATTTGGCATGTTTAAATAATGGCTCTTATCGCAATTAAATGTTAATTATTTAATGAATCAAGATCTGTATTCATACTCTTTAGTGAAAACAATGATTGATGCTTTTCAGCTCAGCCCGATTTCCTCACCTTGTTGCGAATGCGTTCTTTCCGGGACCCAATGTCATCAGTCCGGTCATCTTTCCCCAGTTTTTCTCCCAGGTCGCTGCAGTATGAGTAGCTGCTGTGGCCCTCTTTCTTTGCTCGATCCTGGCAGTATCCTTTGCCCCACTTGATCTCTTCCTTGCGCCTCATGAACTTGTCGAACTCGTAGTGGTGCCTCTGCCTTTTGCGCTCCTCATCCCGGCCTCTCTGTCTCTCGGGGTCCTTGTCTCTGAGCCTCCTCCCATACTCACGCTGCTCTTTGTCACTCTCCGTCTGAGCTCTGAGTGGACGTGACAGAAATGGTGATGAGGAAGATAATAGCTCTTTGCATTTTATTTTGCTCTTTTCTTGCAAAATGACCTCAAACTGCCTTACATACAGTATAGGAGGTGACCCACTTTCCTTAAAGGGGAACTGCGGTCCCAGTTTCTCAGGCCAATTATTAAATCTTGGTAACAAACTAAATTAATTGAAGGTATTGTAAAATTTTACCAATTCCGCATTAAGCAGAAAATTGTGAAAGTACTGTATGGTCACCGTGTTGTTGCAACCCACTAGTTTCGCCATGTGCAAGAGTGAGAGTTCGCATGAATTGTGATGTGATATGGCCCTTTCTGCTCACTAGTCACTGCAATGACTAACTTAGTGCGATGTACGAGTTAATACAGTAAGTACAGGTTGTGCAGCAGACATTTCACCACAGAAATGTTCAAACATGATTTACATGAAGAGTTAATAAGTAAGTAGTATTTGTCGGCAAAACCACCTCAACATTAAAAACAATATTTCTATTGGATTAAAAGACAATCCTGCGTGTTTACAATGAAATAGGGCCTTGTTTTGTTGCCTCATTCTGAATTACAGACAATGATGGAAATATGGTGCTGTACATACCTATAAATGTAGTTGATTTTGTGATGTAAATTACAGGTTTTGCACATTATTGTGTACATTTGAATTTCATTGCGTTTTGAAATGCACTTATCAATGCTAATTCGTTTCAACCAAAATATAAAAAATAGCTTTGCAGGTCCCTTCTAACTTAAATATGTTACCTCTGTGCCACCTACTCCCCATCCTTTGACCATGGGACTCAAATTAAAACAAATTAAAACTTTTTTTCCTGAAATGTTATAATTTTTTTTTCATTTTAAATTCACATAGTGAAAATATCTGAATGAAAAATATATTTAATGCATGACACTTCAGAAAATAAAGACAGAATTCTAAGAGTTTTGCTTCTGTTTAAAATGTGTTAATACTTGTCTAACTTCAAAATGATTAATTATGTTTAGAATTAAAATTGTAATATAAGAAAGGGTACAGACAACAGGAGTCTGTTCAGCCCATCCTAGCTCATTTGGTTGTAAATAAATACTAAAAGATTCAGGTCTTCATTAAACACTGATGTTTACTGGAATTTAAAAACCCACCTTCTTAGCATTGCACATAAAAGACACTATACCTTATTATGTAAGTTACATAATAACACTGAATGTGTGTCTTACTTGTCTCTTGACTCTTTGTCCAAATGTTTAACTTTCATGTGTCCAGATGAAGACACTTTATCCCATTTGCTATTCTCCGTATCACCACTGTCTCCTTTTTCTTTCAGTCTGTTGGAATCTAGGTCATCATCTTTCTCAGGCTTCTTAAGAAGCTGAAATGAAAACACATTAAAAGTCATAACCAATCACTACCCACTGTTTAAAATGTTCCCCATAAATGTTGTATTTGAGGCTTAATTTCATGTTAATAGTAATATTCTGTATGCAATAATATGAATTTGTTATTGAAAATAAATGAGGGTTTGTTCCAACTGGGGAATAAATGAACATTCACAGCTCTTAAAATAATGGACACAATTTGAAACATTAAGAAGAAATGTGTTCGTGAATGTGCACATGCAAAGGTGGTTTACAGAACACAGATTTACCAGTTTAGCACTGCCTGTTAACCACAAGCAACCAAGCAGGACAGGCCACCATGAGATCACTAACTCAACTGGGCATCACAGAAAAACCAGAAATGCAGTCCAGAGGCACCTAACATTGTGACTGTCCAGCACTAGGCTGCACGATTTTCAATAAATACAGATTACAGCTGCCTCCATATTAGACAAGAGTAAAGATTTTGATAAATCTCATTGCGTAACAATAGGGCATGTACATACAGAAAAAATGGAGAGGATTGCTGAGGTCCGGGTAAGGCAAAATCATTATTTTACAGGTAGAGAACTAATATAATGGCACATTATGCCAATCCAAGTGTCAAGAGTTTTGCTCCTGATGGTAATCAGTGATCTGTGCTCCCTTGATCTTTAAACCCCACACGCTTATCCCGATACATAAAGGGTCTCCCAGGACCTTCTGCTTCAGTGGTATGGATTCTTTTTTCAACTCTCCCAGCCCAGTTTAATATTAATAAATCAAACTACATCAGTGTGAGACGAAGAGGAGAACTCCACAACACCAGGAATGAGCAAACAGTCCACCGTCATTTGTGTAACTTCTGCTTTGCCTATTCACCACAGGCAAAACCAACATGGTGGAGTTGTACAGCAGCCAAGAAAAGGCGAGACCTTGATCTTAATTTCCTTCTCGGCCAGCTTCTTCTGCTTGTCCGCTTCCTTCCGCCGGCGCCTCTCTTCCTCCCGGCGCTTCCTCTTCTCCTCCTCCCTCAGGCGCTTCTTCTCCAGCTCCCTGCGCCGCCGCTCCTCTCTCTTCTCCTCCCGGATCCGCTGCAAACAAGGACTTTGGCTGTTGAAAATTACACCGACGCAAGGTTCGCTGCCCATAGCTACAATACCTCCGCTTGTGGATTTATTCCAGATTGGGGTTTACACACCATGTTATAATGTTAGTGGGGTGAGATCACTCTTAGGAAGGGCACGACTAAGACTACAGTGTCTAAACTACCTATCTGACTTCAATGTAACTACAGTCCCACAGGCACTCAAACTGGCATTTTGAGCAGGACTAGCAAGTTCACACAAGCATCCTCACCTGTGGACAGGCCAGTCACACAGTTCTGGATAATAATGATCTATTTGACCACTTCAGACTATACTAATTACATATTATATTTAATCTAAACATATTTATGAGTTTGTATTTAATTATGCAAAAATACCATTGAAATTTGATTATACAATACCTTTTTTTAATTTGAATGATTTCACTTTAAAAACAGCAACATTGCTTTCAGATATGTGATACTCAATTCAATTGTCAGGTTGTAATTGTCAGTTACAATCCAGTTTTCCAGTTTCTAATCCAGTTTTCAGACTGTTTTTACGGATAAGGAAAGCAGAATGTTCCTACCTGTTTCTCTAGTTTCTTGTTTTTTATGTATTCCAGAAGTGGTGTTGTTCTTTTGGCTGAAAATAAATGTTTTAAAAAATGAAATAAAATGTGCTTTTGTTGACAGGAAGGAATCAATCGGTCCAGTGCAAGGTAAACCCTTTATTTTATAATACTGTGACAACCAGTCAGAAATAATGACAGGAATGTATGCTAATTATAATAAGAAAAAAATACTACAATAGTACAATGTGTGACAAATATATAGAAATCAACTGAACACTAGTTCACTAGAACACATCAACTGAAATTATTGCTGGAAACATTGCACAACCTGTTATATTCCAAGCGTGACACATACTCTCCCTTAATCTGACATGAGACACTCCTAATTAAAAGTATCGTCAATCATCCTGAATTATATCTTTGTTGTCTTTTCAGAAGCATACAACATTTCATCATATTTACCAGTACCCATCCAAACATCCATACATTATCAGAAAACTGCTTTTTTTTTTGAGGATCATGGTTACCCTGAGCCTATCCACGAATATTCTAAATAATAATAATAATAATAATAATAATAATAATAATAATAATAATAATAATAATAATATTTGCTTACACTTATAGTGTTTTTCTGGACACTCCACTCAAAGAGCTTTACCGGTAATGGGGACTCCCCTCCACCACCACCAATTTGCAGCATCCACCTAAATATCTGCTCAGATATCAGATATCTGTGCACATTCAAAAAGGGATTTTCAGCTTTGAAGGGCAGGTCAGTCAAGGTCCTGTGTTGTCTGCCTTAATTACACATTCTCTTGTGTAATTAGGAGGCTCTTGTGTTGTTAATAATCCATGACACCAACAACTCTACCACGTTTTCTGATGTTTCTTCTTGGAGCATTCTGTAAGTCAAAGTAATCAATTTACCTATAAGCTCCCTTGTCTTTGCTTCTATTTCTCCAAGCAGTGTCTCAGGATTGGCAGTAGCCTTCTCTTCGTCACCACAACAGTTCTCCAGAAACTTTCTGTACTCAGGGTCTTGAAAAAAAGACAGCAGGGTTATTTTTGTAAGTAATAACAAATATCAGTAGTAAAGTTCAATGAATACTGCTTTTCAGTGAGCAACAATATTGTGAGCAACGTTTTTTTAGGAACCAGAAAACTGGTCTTTGCCAAGAATTCATCAAAAGATCTGCTTTAAGACACCAGTGCAGGGAGTTAAAAACTGTTTTTGAGTGAGAACTGGCTATATACTGTATGATAGCGGAAAAAATAGGTATTGGTACCTTCTTCAATACTGCCAGCTTTTGCATCTTTCTTTTTGAGCTTCTTCTTTGCAATTTTTTGAAATGGTGCAAATTCTACAACCGCAGGATATTCCTGACCTAAATAAAAAATTATATTAGTTTGAAAAAGAAAACGCACTGATTCTACGATTTCTGTGTGAGTGAAACAAATTAACGATTTTTCTCTTTTCCCAGGTAGCAAAAAACCGCTCTTGATTTTCATACCATTTCCCTACAGAATGTGTCAAGATGTTATCATTCCATCTCATTGTATTTTTGAGATGGAATGAAATTAAATTATAACATTCGCATAAAGAGCTGCCAATATTTCTGGAAGATTCTTTTGTCTAGTATAAAAAATGAATATTCTCTATTGACAGTTCAGCTATTGACATTTTTATGGCCAAATCAGTTTACATGAATCAAAGAAATGCTACCATGCAATGGACATGTAAAAGACAGACACAATGGATTAACAACCTTATAACAAGGTAAAGGATTACCTTTGTTGTCTATGAAAACATATCCATCAAAACGGTCTCTGAACAGAACAATGTCCTCAGGGTTTTTAAAATTAATGTATGCTCTAGAAAAAAGGTGTGGGTAAAGGCTACAAGAAAAAAGGTAAACACATTATTCATTCACATTCTCTGAAACATTATTTCGGCAAAACCATCTGAGCACTTCTTTCAGTTCTCACTGCTTTTCTGGATTTCTGAAACAGTGTGATTATGTTTGCACCTGAAAATAATATTAATAAATAATGTTTTAATTAATTAATAAATAATATCATGATTTTACAATTGACCTGTTTTATTAAATGTAATGTATATTTTAAGGTGAGTTACACTATTCTTCTAAACCAGACTCAGAGCATTTGTGTTTTACTAAGTTTAAATAATGAGAGGCATTAATATACTATACTGTGAATGAAATTAGCTTCAGATCTTACAAAATTAGAAAAAACAGATTTATGTCATAGGCATAAAACAATGGATGCAAAGGAACAAGTAATAGGTTTATTCCATACTGAAGAGAGAAGAAAGAAAACACAACATTTCAGCCATGAAGCCTTCTTCAGGTGTGAGCAACCCTCTTTTCAGCATGGAATAAACCTATTACTTCTTCCTTTGCAGCCTACGCATGCTGACGAGCTACCCACCTAAACTAAAACAATGAATTGCACAAAATCGAACCCATTATCAACTGAAAGGAGGTTAAACACCATGGCTGTCCATTTTTTCAATGTACAAGTTCAATATCTCATACTTCTCCATGGCTGTACACCATCTGCTTGTTTTTGAGCCAAAACTGTTTGAATCCTGACTAGTCACTGAATACATCTTTGAGCCAGTTTGAGTCTTGTTGGGAATGTTTTTGTGTTGCCTTGTACTGGTTATTTAGCACCAAGCCAGCATTTGTTTAGTGGGTGACAGCTCCTATCTTAGTGTATGGGAGATTATGTGACCAGAGCAAAGTCCAGGTCTCTCTGGGTGCAGGATAAAGTCTATCTCATTACTTGGCTGATGCTTTTATCCACAGTGACATACATACTGTATGCATACATTGGTATAGTTAGGTATTTAACAGGAACAACTCAAGCGTAGGATTGATAAGCAGCTTGCTCATATGTAGAACAGCAGTAGTAACTCACCGGGCATTTTAACCCACAACCTTCCAGTGATCAGTCCATAAACCTGACCATTGTTCCACACCTATGGCCGAATCAGACATAGCGATTCTGCCCATATGTGGCGCCTGCCCCTCACCACAGTTACTCAAGAGTGGAACCCATCTGAATGCATTACTACTGCAAATTGTCCTGCCCTCTGCATCCTTTTGGCAAGCCACGATTTATGCTAATTTTCTCTGGCTTTTCGTATCCACAGTCACAGGTACAAAAACACATAAACCAACCAAACCTGCCAAATACAATTCATGTTTTGTTAATTGGCTGCAAATTAAGTAAATTATTTTAACTGAGAATTTATGAATATATAGTATATATGGGGAAAAACTGAAAACAGAATCAACTCTTGCATTTTTAAGGCCTCTTAGTATTTTTTAACAGACTACTCATATGACTTTCATCAGTTATGAATAATAATTAGGCTAATTATTAAGTATGATTATAATTTAAGGTTTTAGATATACCATTTTATAGTATACAATTTTGTTAAAACATTAAACCAAAGAAGCGAATCATATACCAAGTGCATTATGACTGACTCATTGTAAAATACCATATGTCAGGATTTAATAGGAAAAAAAATGTTAGAATGATGTTTTAGGTCTAATTTTATATAGGTAAGCTATAATTACAACTTACTTCGTATACAATTGCATGGAACTTTATTGCAAGTTAGCACAAATAAATCCTAAAAAGAAGCCAGAAAGACTGTCAATAACTAAATCCAGTCTTTAGTTATTTTATCTTACCTTTGATCAGCTGAGAAGAATTCAAAATAGTCATATGCAGGTAAAGGATTCAGTTGTTCTTCAAGCTGTTCCTTTGACAGATTTGGGGGTAATCGCCGAATAACTACCTGCAAAATATTGTAAGAGTAGTTTTTAAATTCAATAAACTTACAGGTAAACCTTAAACAGATGTTTAATCAAACTTGCTATTAAATGACATCTTGATGAGACTTTTGAGCCTCTCATACAATGGATGACATGATTATGGACCTGATTTTCAAAACCAAATAGGTTATTAAAGTCAAAAACAACACATACAGTTATTGAACCAGAGCTGGAAGAAGTAGCTTGTACAGAATGAGTGATTGCGTAACAATGGAAGTACCCAGCACAAACATCATTGTTGTTTTCATTATTGTTATTATTAAACACCGACTAGATCTCTGTTGTAATGCAAATAAACCATATTTATATTATTGTATGATTGCCTATATTTTTGTTTGGGTGCTGTTCTTTTGTTTTGCTCAAAATATGTAAATACTACATTTATGTGTAATGATAATTAAACAGAACATGAAGTGACTACAAAGTTGTTATTTTATTGATTTGTAAATAAATACTTTATGTACAGTGTGCTCTTTAGGTACTATCTCTAGATTGACACAGCTTAAAAAATATTAATTAAAAAGCATGGAAAATACAACTAAAAGTAATAAATATTTATACTGGAAAATAGTTATTTAAGGTTATTTTATTTACTAGAAGTTGGTGCTTTAATAGAACCCATATTTGTACAACTTTCTATGTCTCTTTCTGTTTCAGTGGTACCTGGAACATACAGTCCAAATATACGACTAATAATTACTTTCTGTGTGTAAAAAAGAAGCACAGACTCAGTAACTCTAAATATGATATATCTCTTCAATGCATTAATGTTTTCTTTTTTATCAAACATTCTGGCCTGCATTCGTTTTTTTTTTATAAAACCCAATATAGATATGTAGATTTGTATATAAGAGTCTGACTACAAGAAATTCAGTCACAACTTAAAGTGAATTGTGTATGTCTTGATCACATACTGTGTGCATTTCTATACTTATTGTGACACTTCGAGGTGGCAGAGATGCCATAAAAGAGCTGAGAGAGACAAGGGAGAACTACGGGTCCCATGATTCCCCTCCCCCAGCTGACAATGAGGGGCAAAGTTCATCTGGGGCATTGACAAATAGGAATGCCTCAGCAGTCCTTTTCAATGCTGGGCTACAGAAATTCCAGGACAGTCAGACAGAAGAGAATTTCAAGGAAAGTCCATATTTGCTGTTGGGACCTAACAATGAAACAGGGATAAAGGATTCGTATTACTTTAATTTTATTTAAAACCCAAATATTTTTTCCAGTATTTTGTGTATGTTCAAAGCGGACTAGCTGCCTGATTGATAGTATGTGACTGAAGAGTTTAGTTAGAGCTTTAATTACAGAGTTAGGCATTTGTTTCTTGTTTGGTCTATGTGTCTATTCTGTGTATTTAAATATATCCTGCCAAGGTATCAAAATCTCCACTGCAGCGTCTTTTAACAGTAGAGGATGGAGTAAAAAGTGGTTGTTGAGATTCTACACAAAGCATGGATGGAACATCAGTCTGTGCCTGGACATCAAATGTGGTATTATGTGTTCAATAACTAATTTTGTTTTCAGAAATATACGTTGTAAGAAAATAGGACAATAATCATTATGATGAAACAGAAAATGAATGGTCATGACTGTTTTTAACCATAAAAATGATAAATTCCTTATATTTAGCAGCACAGTATATTCCTTAAGATCACAAAGCATTTAACATATACAGGAGGTATATAGTAGTTCAAGAAGGTAGCTGTGTCAGCATGAGTAGGCTACAAAGAAACAGGTAAAGTTTGCGTCTCTTTTTTTTTTCTTTTCAGCATGGAATAAACCTTTACTTGTTCCTTTATAGGAGGTATATATACCCCGTTCATCCACCCCTGAAGTGCAGCCACTTGGGTGACATGTGGCAGCCATTATGCGCCAACAGCCCATAATTCCCAGAATTAAGGACATAGTCAAATTGTGTAAAAACAAAGTGGAATTTATCCAGGACAATGGCTTTAGCCATTTTGGATAAAATGTTGGGAAGCTGAATGTAGGTGGATAGCATTGCTACCTCACAGAGCTGGGACCATTGGATTAAATTCCCAATCTAGGATGCTATCTGTGTGGAGTTTGTATGTTCTCACTGTGTTTGTGTGGGTTTCCTCTGGGTGCTCCAGTTTCCTCCCACAGGCCAAAGACATGTTAGTTAGTTGAGTGGCTTCTGGGAAAATTGGCCCTGGGAAAAGTGAGTGTGAGCATGTCTGTGTCTGTGGGTGCCCTGCAATCGACTGGCATCCTGTCCAGGGTGTATCCTGCCTCGCACCTGTAGCATGCCTGGATAGGCTCTGGCTCCCCCTCGTCCCTGTATTGGATGAAGCAGTTAGAAAATGGATAGATTATTTTTATATCCTTCATGCTGATCTCTGTTGTTGGCTACGTGTTTTCCTGGTTGGGTGAATTGAATCTCCGCAAGAGGCTTACAGGAACACAGGCAACAGTATGTTCAAGCAAAACATCCTAAAGTTAAGGGCGAAAGCAGGATTCTCTGAACCCAGGTTGTGGCTGCTGACTGCCAATGCTTCTTGTAGTATCAAAAATACAATGAAATAACACAAAAAATGTTTGAACATCTTGATCCAAGAAATGCACCCTAATCTAAGATAATTATATTATACGCATGTTAACAGTAATGGATAGCCAATAACTGCGCTGTACATTGGACATCTGAATTCGATATAAATGTAATATTAATAATGAAATAATAAATAAATTGATAATAATAAATTAAATTCTAATAATAATAATATTATATTCCATACACGTAGTGTTCTTAGTTCCTATTTGTAGTATTTCTAAGCTTGGGTCCATAGGAGACATCAGTAACACCGTTTCCAAATCTTATCAAGGTCAGACTCAAGTTCCTCCATAAACACGAATTTCTTTAATATTTTTCGGCTGCTTTCTAGATATCGTCGAAACGTCACGTAACAGAAGGCACTGTATATAAAATATTATTTTTTTAAAAGCTTTTATTTTCATTGATTGGTATTAGGCATCAACCTTTTTAGCTTGTGATCAATGAGTTAAAAAAATAGCTATTTGAATTATACCGCACACCCCGTTTCCTCTCATTTGTAAAGTTAATTTACACGAACTGCTTAAATATTGCAACAAATTTACTTCTAAAATAGTGAAAAGACCCACATTGAAGACCACTACGTTTACAGAAATCAGACACGGTTACGCCACGTAAACAGCTCGTTGGAAAAGCGTAAATATGTTTGAATGTAAATGACTCAGAAACGTCAGGTGTAACATGTTTATTATAGCATGTACAATGTACAATGCGCATTTCAGACTGCTTTCTGAGTAACCAACTTCAGTTAACTTCAACATTTCTGCAGCACTGCGTGGCTCTTTCACATGTATCGCTGTCTATGGTGCTGATCTCCGGCTTCACCTCCATGTCGGAAATCCAACTGTGCAGCGCTTGAAACACATTCGCAGCCTTACCTTTGTAAAGACTTCTTTTTTCTCTTCCTTGTGTTTTAAATTTGCCGGAACGGTATCCTGATCTCTCGGGAGGTCTCTAAACTGAATTTCGACAATCCTTCTTGCCCTGCCCCCGGTCGCCGGCTCTTTCTCCGACCTCATTTCTCCCTCTCCAGCCAGGGAGACGGGCCCGCTCGCGAGACTGCGGCCAAGCACCGCGAGTGCTGCGGTGGTTCCGGAGACAGCCTGTGCATCAGGAATAAGCTCTTTGCAGAATCGGTTACACGCAGGACCGAGCAGTGCTAGTGAAGTACGGGACTCGACATTGAATAGTAATGCTTCATGCATCTTAAAATGGGGGTTACAGCATGTTTAGGGCGATTCTTTTAGAAGACGGTTCAAACGCAGCTAAAGCGAAGACCAAAATATTTTAATTCCCATGTAGGGATTCAATGTTAAGATTTTCAAAATTGAAGTCAGTAGTGCTACGTTATATGTACGTTCCCATTGTTGGTTTAATTGCGCAAATCAAAGCACTTTATAAGATCAAATTCACAAAGTCACAAATATGTCTAACAATTTTTGGTGGTGATATTCTCTCTAGAAAAACGGACTGATAAGGTTTGGTTGGAAATGATACTTGGTGTATTATCCAACACGTATCATAAATGTATGTACTGTAATAATGGTTAAAGTGTAAAATACATTGTCATATTATTGTCAATGTCGGTGTTAATACTGTCAATAAGTGCAAGTTTTACGTTGTTGTTGTTGTTGTTGTTGTTGTTGTTGTTGTTTATAAGCTACAGTGCTACATAATTCTCATCTTCATAGTCATTTAATAAGTTCTTCTCAATTATCCATACTGAACAATAGTGTATAATATCTATTAACTTTAAGCAATAGCAACAATTTACGGGTTGGTAAAAAAGTTTCATGTCTACGACAGATTGTCCCCTGATTGTACTTAGTCACGTTGTTGACTCACTATTGCAACTCACAACTGGCAGCCCACTGAAGCTCAGCAGGTGTGAGCCTGGTTAGTACCTGGATAGGAGTCCTCCTGGGAAAAACTAAGGTTGCTGCTGGAATTGGTGTTAGTGGGGCCATCAGGGGGCGCTCACCCTGCAGTCTATGTGGGTCCTAAAACCCCAGTATAGTTACGGGAACACTATACTGTAAAAAGGCACTGTCCTTTGGATGAGATGAGATGTAAAACCAAGGTCCTGACTATCTGTGGTTGTTAAAAATCCCAGGGTGTTTCTTGAAAAGATTAGAGGTGTTACCCCATGCCCTGACCAAATTTCCCATTGGCCTTTACCAATCATGGCATCCTAATAACCCCATTTATGAAGTGGCTTCATGAATGGGGTTCTCCTCCCCATTGTTAGCTGATGTGTGAGGAGCACGCTATCTCATACTTGCATCACATTGATGGTGGTGGAAATGCTGTAAAAGCACTATGAGTGAAGAGTGCAGAAAAGCACTATATAAGTGTAAAGAATTATTATTATTGTTGCAAAAACTAAACATTAAAATTGGGCAGCAATACATACTGTATACGACGAATAAGATAACTTTATTTTCAGAAGAAGAGTGCTTTGTATTTATACATTTCACAGCTTTCTTTGTCTTTAGTTCACCAGCAGATAGCGCACTTTCTTCTCCAGCAGAATTTCCCATTTCAATGGGTTCCTTACTATATAAAATACATTTTACAATCCTGAAATGAAATGAAAACAGCTTCAATTTTTCAGCTTCAGAAATATTTTTTTTAAGTTGACCACACAAGAATGGAGACAGAAACTGACAGTTAACTGAGAAAATGAAGATGAGGTGGCTTTCCTTAATATACAGTACCAGTCAAAATGTTTGTTGTCAAACTGTACCAAGAAACTGGTCTACCAGGAAGAATTGCTGCAAAGAAACCATTGTTAAGAAACCAGAATAAGAGGAAGAGACTTGCTTGGGCCAAAAAACACAAAAACTGGACCTTTGAGGCCAGCTTCATGCAACCTCCTCTGAACAGTTGATGTTCAAACATCTGTACTTCTAGTTGCATTGAGCTCAGCTTGTATTTCAGGGGCAGTTAGTCTCCGGTTTCGCAGACTTGTGACTCTAATGAACGTATTCTGAAATTCTGAGGTCACCTTTGGCCTGCCTGGCCTTTTTCGGTCCTCATGAGTGCCAGTTTCTTCATATCGTTTGATAGTCTTGGCCACAGCAGTTACTGACACTTGAAAAGTTCTTGTGATTTGTCTTAAAGATTGACCTTCATTTCTGAAAGTAATTATAGACTGTCTTTTTTCCTTGCTTTCTGAGCATATTTTGCCATGTTCATTCAGGAATTACAAATGTTTGCCCATGCGCCCTATATTTATAGTAATTGTGGACCCTCACCTGTTTACCAATAATTGGTGACAAAAGGTAAATGAGGTAACGTGCTAGTTAACCATGAGAACATCTAACAAAGACAATTTTTAACTTCTTTTAGTGTTCTAACACCATGTTGTACACATTTCTCAATTTTAACTCACCTGGGTTTCAGACTGAAATCTGCTTTCTTTGGGTGTTCATTTTATTGACAATGAAAAGTTAACATTTGCAATGCAGTTCACTAAAGATTATAAGTACACATATAATATAATTAAAAATTAAGTGTTTACAGACATGTTTATTCAGTTTAAAGCACAGATAATCATGAAAAACCTGGTTTCAAGTAGGTGTACTCAAACTTTTTATTAGTACCGTATATTGTAAATTACTTTATATCAACCAAATGGCTTCTTCTAAATCTTAAGGCATGTCTATGTGTGTCTGTATGGACATGTACTACAAGAATGTAGGGATAAAATCTGAGTTTGCCCACGAAGACAATAACAAAGAAAGATTCAATGGGAACTCATCACAAATTCTGTAACACAAATATGCTTTCTTAACTGTGTATGAATATTATTCAAAAAGAAGTATTTTTCACAGAAATCAGCTCTTTATATGCACATACAGTAAAGTAAGCTATTTTCCAGTCTTCTTAAACTGTTGACAAACTGTGCACATGTAAATTAATTAAACTGTCCCTTTCTCCCAGTTTGTGCTATTATGTGTGAAGAAGTACTTAATTTGCAACTCAAAACAAAAAAAAACAGGCAAGAAAAAAATTACCTTGGTGTGTAAAATAAAAAGAGAATACACACAGTGATACCTGAAGTATTGTAACATAACCAGTTAAAATGTGTTACATGCAGTGGGTGGAAGAAAATGAATACAATAACACAGAACAGTGGAATATATTAAACACATCTAATCACATTCATTCATTTTTTTTCTCCAGACACCCAGCTAGCTGTGATGAAACACTTGTGTGAATTGAAATAAATCAAATGTATTCTACAAAATTCTGTGACTTAATAGAGTCATTTGACAAATTAACCTAAAGGCTGCTAAACAAGTACTTAAAATGTTTTCATTTTTTAAAAAAATTGTGTTTTGTGAATGGCAAGCATCAATGGTGTTTATTGGTAAAAGAAGCTGATAAATACAAGTTATTGCACATTACCATATGACTGCCAAAACACTTGTTCTTAGGGAAGCACAGCATGAAAGAGTCTATTTCACAGAGACATTCACAGACAAATAAAGTCAAAGTTACTCATATACAGTACTACTTAATAAGAACTCACAGTATCAAGTTATAGTTTAGACTAGAGTAATTAAATGTATCAAAACTACACAATCTTTAAAATATGAAATTAAATGTGTAAAATGATTTGTATATTCAGGGTACAGTAATTCCCCAGCACTGAGCAGGGAGTTTACAAACAAGGGTCTTTCAAAACATTATTCCGAATATCAAAGAACAGCAAAGTGGACTTAAACAGAGTTGATGACAACCAGCACCAACAGCAACATTAGAGTTGAGACACTCATTTTCAGGCCTGAGGCTGCTCCACTGGTGTCTAGAAAAAAAAAACACACACACAAATCTTGAAAGCTTGCAAGTAAATCACAATATTTTCAATATAATAAGAGATTTCTCTTTAGATCTTACTCATTTGAATAAAAGATGAATTGAGAGTACATAAGGGGCAATAAATGCAGTGCGTTCTTATATTAAATTAAATTCACGTTGTTCTTTCCAAATAATATTTTCATACATTTTCCTGTTTAACATCACTCTAAAAAGGAGGCGTATCTTCCAATTTTTATTTAAAAATGTTAGTCTTCAACACACTCATTTGATGAATCTGGAATCTCTGCCTATTCATGAAGTACATTTTATAATGTAATTCCTTGTTATCCTTACCATAGCTGCTAAAGTAGTAATAATATATTATTCTCTTTCATGTTTTAGAAGGTGATATGGTGGTACAATGGTTTGTATTGCTGCCTTACAGCACTGGGGCCCTGGGTTCAATTCCTGGGGTGCTATCTCTGTCTGTATAGTTTATATAGTGTGGGTTTCTTCTGGGTACTCTGGTTTCCTTTCACAGTGAAAAGACAGACAGGTAGTTTAAATGGCTTCTGGGAAAATTGGCCCTGGTGTGAGTGTGTGTTTGTCTGTGTGTGCTCTGCAATCAACTGGCATCCTGCCAGGGGTGTACCTTGCCTTGTGCCTAATGCCAGGATAGGTTACAGCTCCCATGTGAGCCTGAATTGGATGAAGTAGTTAGAAAATGGATGGATTTACTGTCTTTAGATTTACATTTCCATTAAGTAAATATTGTAGGCCTATCCAAACTAGTTTAGGGTGCACACAATATAAAGTTAAATTCTCAAGGGTTTCATTTGATTTGAAAAATATGTATAGGTGTTGTATAGGTCAGTAATATATTTTATTAAAATACGCTATCAGGAATAGCACCTACTGCATGTTTAAATTTAGAATTCTAGCTTTATTAGTCCGTATTTCAATGGAATAGTGCACACCTTAGGTTATACTGAGTTAGCAAATGGGTGGAAAAGTAATAGAAAAAAGACTGACCTAACTGCAGCTCCGAAGATCTGATGTTTGTCCAGAATATTGTCTTGTTCTTCACAACGGTAGCCCTGAGGGTCCATAAACAATTATTAGATCTTTTCTGCTCACACATCTGCTGGTTTCTGTTTTGTCTGAGCTCCCTGTTACACAACCGAACCCTTACTAGCCTTAATAACAGGATTCATTTGAAGATTTGAAGACAGATTGCGAAGCTTTATTTGAACTATTCCATGTCATAAAGAAACATAAAATCCCCATTTCTATTAGAAGATGAAACTTGAAAAAATTCTATTCAAGCAACGAGTTAGTTCAATTAAGGATTCGGTAAGGTAATTCATTTCAGTAAGAGTGAAAACCAGAATGCGGGTAGGGGCCAGATCACGGATTGGGGACCCCTCAGTTACACAGTGTCAAGTACAGCCCCCCTAGATTATGTAATTGATTCAGATACAACTGTCCATGGCTACATGACCTACCCTCAAGCAAAGACAAAACCAACACTTACATTATTACATTACATTGGTATTACAGCATACCACAATATTTATAGAGCAGTATCAATTACAAGTACAGTATATCTATCAGTCATTTCCTAATACAGTTGAACTCCAGCATGTGAGAAATTAGCATAAAACCATGTTATATTAATACTAAAATGATATTGGAGAGGACAGGGATAATGTGTACAAGTACATGTTCTAGATCTTGGTATCCTTTTAAGGAAAATAATAAAAATGTGTCTTTTGGCTAGGAGAAAAAAGAGTTGATGGAAAAAGCAGATTTACTCCCCCAAACAATTTGTGTGCTTTTATCATAAATTAAGTTTAATAATTAACTTTATGACGTATATCATCACAATGACCCAAGGATCTAAATATCAAAATATTGCTTTTGTTCATCATTTCATGCTTTTCTGCTTACAAGTACAGTTTATTCTCAAGCACAAGTGATGTTCAATGCATAATTGTAGACAACATTGTGATTAATCTGATGATAAACGTTTAACAGAATGCAGACTGATTGCACATACACATACACATTTGTGTACACATTCATGTACGTACATATTTGTGTACATATTGTGTATATTTACAACTTTCATCAGCTCCTACAGATTTCCAACCTGGCTGAACAACAAAACACAACTTTACCATTCCTACAAATTTCCATATATAGTAATTAACATGAACTAACACTACAGGATTAGTCATTATTTATCCATGTGGGTAACAGTTTTATCCAAAATAATTTACATTTGTTCTTTCAGTATTTATGAAGCAGGGAATCTTACTGGAACCAATGAATTGAGGGATCTCGTTCAAGGCTACAACAGCAGCACTCCCAGCAGGATTTGAACCCACAACATTCAAGTTATAAAACCAGAGCCCTAAGCAATATTTCCAACATAACTTGCATTTGTACAGTAAGTGCATGTATTGATCGCATACAAGCTTTAAAAATGCAATTTTTAAAGTCAGTTGAAGAGTAAACTCAAAAAAGATTACACAGTATAGGAAGGCTGCCTGAATTATTGTAAGAGACTTTAGCAAAACGATTACAAGTGCTATTTTAATTTGCTGTTATCCTTTCTCTTCTGCAAAAATACCACAGTATTGTATTCACTCAACAGCACTGACCACCATTAGTCATTTTGCCTTTACGTAGTGGTGAACAGTTGGTTTACTTACTGGAATACAATTTTTTCAGGACCATTAGAGGACGGAGCTATCCAGGTATAAACTAATCCAAGAGGTTTTTCAGTTCTGGAGGTATGCGTCACTGCATTACTGGTTCCAGATCCACACTTTAAGAAAAAAAAACAACAATAATTTAATTAATTTAATTTAACCACCACCTTGTCCAATGATTCTGGCATTCTGGCATTGTTTTCTTTTACAAATTTCTATAAAGTTTACAAAACATGTAAACATGGACGAATTGTTAACGTTTATCAGTCATTCCAACGTTTATCATTCCAGCCTTCCAGTACTATCCAAAGAACTCTGCCTTTTCTAAGCACAAAAGAGTGCAATTCACTTTTAGTAGGCATGGTTTAATTAAGCATCAATAGCATGCTTAATTATCAATAGCATCTTCTAACTTTTGACTTTAAACCATTTATATTTATACTATTGTACCTACATTAAATTTAGGTCACTACAAAGTGTTGAGCATTTAGAGAATATTCATTGTTCAAGAATATGCAGTAAATCAATATGGAATATTCGCAGGAAATAATATGATAGCATATCAGAGCAGAATAAATGTTTTAACTTAGCACAGAAGAGATTAATCTCCTTCAAACATTTAAAATATGAATCATAGTGAATTCCGGGGCTTACATTTATCGTTTGGATATTTGCAGGTAAGTCTTTCCAGCTCCCAGCGATGGTGGAAGAATTGTAATGCCTCGCTTGCAAAAAAATTCCCCTGTATGGTTCCGATGACATAATTTTCACTAGAAAAAAAAAAGTACTGTAATACAATCAACAGCTAACAAATTTAGTTGCATCTCGCTGAATAGTTCACTTGTGACTAAACGTGTATTTTAGGAAACAATTATTTTTTTTATTTTCATATATAGTTTTGTATCATCGTAGGTGTCAATGTACAGTATTAAAAACGTCTCTAATATATTATTTACAGATTAACACATAATGAATGCTGTAAAGCCTTGCAAATGAATGTAACAAAATATTATCAAAATTGTCTGAACGGCTTATGGAAACGGGTTGTAGCTGTACGAAATGACGATTAAAGTTTGAATCATGTAAACGACAAAAGAAATAATTTGAGAGACGAATAATAACTATATGTAACGAAATAAACGCATCTAACACACCTTTTATCATCTGTCCATGTTTGTAGGCAGCCTCAGTGATATTAACGGTATAGGGAGAATCCGTGTCTGAAGCGCTCGTGTTGTGGTTTGGTGTCATCGAAACACAAGCGTTCACAGGGGCTCCGGTCGGATAGGAGAGCGCTGGAGTGACCCAGTACAGCATCAGAAAGCAGGGCGAGGTTTTGGTAACAAGCTCCATCTTCTACTGTAGCTCACTTCTGAAATACCTTGAACTTGCGAGGGCATCCAGCTCTTTATCAAAGCAACATGATCCCTCCTGGACTGTTGTCCCGGTTTACACATCGCCCAACAGGTGGCCGGAATATAGTACATGCGCTCCGGGGTATGTGGAGACAAGCATGCAAAATTAAGGAGACAAACCACGTGTATGAATTCCTCTCTCGGAGAGGGTCCTTTGCATACCACACTTTTCAGTTGAATGAATTATAATGTCTTTCAGAAGATAAGCCTTTTCCCCGACATTTTTTCCATATGCTTACTCTTTGCTCCCTGACGTTAATTTATTACATTCTTCGACACGGTTTCTAACAGTAAAAACACATGATGGGTTGTGTTGGTTTTTTAATCTTCATAATTTGCAACCAGAATAATCACATTTATACCTGTATATTTTATAGTACATTTCTGAGGAACTCTGTTTACTTATGGTATCGAAAATGTTAGAAGTAGAATGTTTGAAACAGGAATTACCTTTACAAAGTGATTAATTATTAAAAGTCCCTATTCGTTTCTTACCGGTACTTTTAACAGATTAAATTACTACAGTACGTATTTGTCCGACTCGGACAACCTTGGTCTCATAAAACATTGTATTAAAAAGCGAAATAAAATGAATTTGAATAAGAATCAATCAGGAAAGTAATATGACTCACAATTACAGTAAACTATATTTTTATTGGTAAATGTTGTCTACGACGGAAGTCTGTATTGAAAAAAAAAGCGTTCACAGTAGTTTTTAGTGTATTCATTGTACAGATATACAGTACACCCTTGTGCTTTTACTCCATCGAAGAAACAGATATTTTCCTACTGATTAGACATAAATATAAGAAATCTTTACTGGTCAAAGTAAAAATGAAATTAGGCGTATAATTACAATAAGTGTGGGTTAATACACTTTGGGAAATTGAAAAGTGTATATGTCATAGGAATATATCCATTAAATGTGATAATCCAATCTGATTACAATCACATCTCCCAAAAGAAGACTGAAGTCAGTGTTGAAGCATTAATGAGATAATGTAGGTTACTGGGCTCATTCTATCACTCATGTTCCTTGAGTCTTTCGAATGGTTTTCTGGCAGTGGGCCTGTTACAAAGATCCATTCATTTTGTAACTGCATCATCCGGGATAGGCTCCCGGATTGTACAAGGTTGCTGGGGGGCCAGAGCCTTATCCCAGAAAGTGATGGTGTAAGGCAGAGTACACCCTAAATGGGACACCAGTCCCTAACAGCTGTTAAAACCAAGCCATACTAATACCCAAGAAGCCAATGATGGTTACCATTAAGGGCCATCAATGACACAAGCACTGAAACTGGAGAAAAGTATAGAAAATTGTGCAAATGTTTTCATCAAATAAGTTAAATACATAATAAAACAAGCTATGATAATTTATAACAAAGCCTGGATGAACTCAAAAGCAGCCAAAGTGAATAATCTGCTACTTATCACAATACAGTGGGTATATAAAGTGCAACATCCAAAAAAAGAAAGCAAAACTTCTGAAAAAAAGTGGAATAACTGGGTTGGATAAGAGAACACCCCCCTAAGTTAATACTTGGTGGTTTGCTTGAATTACAGCCTTGAGTCTGTTTGGATACATCTCTACCAACTTGGTACACCTAGAGGGAGGAATATTTGCCCATTCCTCCTTACAGACTGTTCAAGCTCAGCCAAACTGCGTGGTGACTGTTGATGGACTGTATATTTGCCCTATTTAAACATAGAAAGACTGCAAACCACACTTCCCCAATAGCAGATTCCATAAAAGCAATTGGAAAAAAACAGTGAGTTAAAAATATAAAGTTACCAAGAACAAGGAAAATTAACTCCATGCTGAAAATTAGAAGGAGCATTTCTAATGTCTTGCCTTCTTCAGGTGTTACCTTAAACTTTACTTGCTCCTTTGCAGCCAACACACTGACGCAGCTCCTCACTTAAACCGCTGTAAAGTTATGAAGTTACATTTGCAATTACCCAGGAGCAACTGCAGACTCCAATGCAGGGAACAGCTGTGGCAGCAATATTTCATCCATGGTGGACCTACAAATTCTCAGAGCGGGCTACCAGGACCAACATGAAATGAAAGAGGGAGTTCAGCACTCAACGCTACTGCTCTTATTTTATAAAAAATTGTCATTTTGAAATAAAACAATTAAACAATTAGTTTTCTTTCATAATATTTTAACCATGAGGTCAGATTAAGATAAAATAGGTTTCTGAAAAAGTTAATACCTTGGTATGGTATAACCAATTTTCAATTATACTGCGGAATGATGACCTCTCTGAGACATAACTGAAACATCCTTTTTATGGACAGTGAAAATATCTAGACCTGCCAGCAGGAATTTTCAGCACTTTTTCCAACGCTTTATGCTCCATTGGCATACAAAACTGTAAGGAAGCAATGTGACAGTAATGCAGTATGGTTGCTATTGAGCGGATATGAATACAACATTTTTGAGTCCATACAAGCATGAAAAAAAAATGTCCAATGAAATACATTGTTATGAAATACAAGGCTTTTATAAAAAGCATGATATATTGCAATGAACAATGTAGAAAAATGATTTGTGCCATCAGTAGCAATTACTTGATTCAGTGGTATTTCTGATTTTTTTAAGTGTCTGCTTAATGCCAAATAAACCAATTTATCCATTACAAAAAGACAAAACAAACTTTTATTGTCTGAAACCATTTCATGTGTTTAATGCAATTTATCAATAACAACTGGAGGCAGCACAAGCTTGTCTAAATAATTGTGATTATAATAATCAATATCATACTAACTTATTAATATGGGTGTTCTAATCAGGGAAATTGGAAATGCACAGTACAAATGCAATGTTTCCATTATATTGTTGCCACATTTATACCTACAATGTTTGGAATTGTGTTTCAAAAGTAACATTTTGAATTTAATACAATATTGTGCTTAATTAAAGCATAGTCACTTTTTTAAGGAACATACTGTACTGTATGTTTTGACTGACATGCTAAAATTTCAAGTATCTGTCTTCATTTACACATGGATAGTTGTATTATATTGCAATTGTATACACCTCAGAACAGTAAATACTACATAATACACAATTTAGAATTGAAGACATCTTTCTGTATTGCAAACATCCCAAGAAATGTAAAAAATTAGTGGTTACTGTAACACATACCATGCATAAACTGGCTGTACCGTATAAATGGTCTCTAGTAAAAGTAAAGACAAGTGCTGTTTTATACTGTCAAAACTGAAGATAATCCAGCCGTTTCTTGCTGTACTAAAACAGAGTAAACATTTCATCCCATGTGACAGAACACTATTTCATGACCATATTTTCGTTATGTAAAAGCCAAAAACAAGAGGCCACCGACACAGTGCTGGATTTTAAAATGTGTGATTTGTGGGTGAGGGAGGGAAGTTGAAGAACTGATTTAATCCAAAATTTAGTCAAATGTGGAAAATTGTCAACTGAAATAACAGCACGAGTTTATTTAATATGATGACAGCTTTGAGCACATTCATAAGTTTTTCAAACAACTCACGCCTGGTTATACATCAGTGTATAATTCACAAATACACTGTGAATGCAATGCTTTAAACACATTTTAGTTAAAAGGTTAACACTGAAGCACAAGACAGATAAAAACAAAACTGTTTATAGCTTAGATTCGTATTTATTCATTCACTTCACAGGTAATATCTTAATTCTACCCTTAATAGAAAATATAACCATATGCAATGGAACTCAGAAAATATATTCCTTTGTTTAGCAATACGTGGATTAGTTTAACAGTGACATTGCTATGTAGATTACAATCCTGGTACACTCTATTTACAATTTTCCAATCTTTAATCTATTTCTTTAATAATTCAGTTGCTATCCCAACACACAATAATTATTTACTGGAACCTTTAAGATAAACCAGAAAATATAAAAAAGCAGTTTCACATTGAGCTTTTATCCCAAGCATTAAAAAATCAAAGACAAGCATCACTATGCACAACTGTCAACACAACTGTAGCCGAATTTTATTTTTATTACAGATTTGAGGAGGTGGAGAGTAATGGAGACTGATGAGACCGTGATGACCGAAACTCTAAGAGTGAAGGAAAAGCATCTCACTGGCTGCAACGGAAACGAGGTGTTTTTCCAAGACGGCCTGCCAGTCAATCAGTTCTGTGTTCGTTGGTTCCGAGCGCCATGTGAAAAGCCGTCATCCCCTGCGCCTGGGCTGTCTCTGTCATCTCCCGTGCTGGCCGGGGGTCTCGCTGTCGGAGGAGTCGCTGTCGCTGCTGCTGGGCTTGACGCTGGGCTGCGGTTTGCACAGGGGGCTCGTGGCACTTGGGGTGCTGAAGGTGCTCCACGTGTCGGGGCTGCTGGGCTGACTTAACGCTCTGCTGTGATAGCCCGGAGAAGGAACTATGCCAGAAAAAGCAGATTGGAAGGCCATTTCATTTTTAATACGACTTGGACACCACAAGTTGTTTAGCGGTAATGTCTGTGTCTAGTGTCTTGCACGCGTATTCTCCCCCTGCCAATGAATACGTGCATTGAATTCCCGTTTTGTTGAACTAAAAAATAATAAAGATATTTTTTTAACCGAGTATTTTTACTTAAAACGTCAGCGCTGAAATTGAACACTTTTATTGGGTGAAAGAGTTGGCAAGCACTGCAAAAAAAAATTGAAATCAATATTAAAATATGCACATATCATTAGTATTCTCTCCCCTGAGTCAACTAAATCAATAATCTGGGGAAGCACCTCTGGTGTCAATTAGAGCTTCAAGTTCTTTTGTGGGTGTTTTGTAACTTTACACAATGGAATGCTGTAATTTTCCCTCCTTCCCCTTGGCTAATTGGCTTAACCTCTATCACGTTGGGAATTGTTGAGGGTCAGACATTTTCACGTTTTGCCCCATATTTTCTATCGGATTAAATCAGGATTTTGACTGGAGTGTAGCTCTGGCCTTGTGTTTTGGGACAATGTTCTCCCTGAAGGTGAATTTTCATCCCATTTTTAGGTCTTGAGCAGACTGAAGTGTGTTTTTCAGATTCAGTCATTGAATTTTTTATATCCTTCTCCTGATTTGTGTCTTTCTCTTCCCTATTTACTGAAGTGTTTTGAAAGCTTTTCAGTCTTCATAGTTGAATATTTGTTTGAAAAGTTCTACCTGACTGAGAACATTACAGTTCACCTAAATTAATTTCTGCATACAGTATCATAACATAGGGGTGCACACTTGTACAATCAACATAATTTAGTATTGGATTTTTCCCTGGAGTTCACCTATAAGTGTTCGGATAGAACTTTAAAGTTCTGATTGCAATATTCACTTTAAAAAAAATGGGGCATCTTCAGAAGAGGTGAACACTTTTGCAAGGCACCATACGTTTAAATAAATGTTTAAGTGTTTTCTTATAAGGAATTCATTCAGGCTTTTAGAATACTAACACTCAACTGGTGTGGTTTTAATGCACATCCTAAAATATGATTCTTCTCACAAACTGCAGACAGCAGACAAGCATATTAGAGAAAGTTTGAGACTTATTACAAGACATTATTTTACACATTTTTACATTTAAACATTCTAAACTACGGAATATGTCCATCTAGGAATAGTTTTCACATCTCAGTCTAAATGTTTATGATACATTCCACATTAGTCTTAATTTTGATTTATTAGAGGTTAAACATTTTAGAACTACCAACGCAGAAGGAAACTACAGTTTATTTCTCTTAAAACGCTTTTT
Organism: Lepisosteus oculatus; assembly: GCF_040954835.1. NCBI lineage: Eukaryota > Metazoa > Chordata > Actinopteri > Semionotiformes > Lepisosteidae > Lepisosteus > Lepisosteus oculatus. The sequence goes on from NC_090710.1 coordinate 4,952,813, forward strand.
AATTTTCCATAGTGCAAGTGAGAATAAGCAAAATGAAATTCAATGCAAGTGTAACTATTAGATCGCAGTATTTTGCACTGAATTCTGGAAACACTCTGACAGAAAAATACTTTATCAGGCAAAGAGGGCTTCCAGTACATAGCACCAAAAACACAGTAACCAGATAAAGAGATTCTTACCTCCACGACCTTGACCAGCACTTACTAGGCTTTCACGTTACGAGACCTGCTTAAAACACTTACCGCTCAAAAAATTCTGTTTAACGTTGCTGCTTTCCAATCGCGGCCGAGGTGATGGCCTTTCAGGGGTAGAGACAGAGCTCTTGAGGCTGGAAACGAACGTGGAGCAGGTGTCAAGATCTCTCCAGACCTTGTCGTGGGTGTAGGTGGCTTTAGATTTCGAAGGAGTGCAGCCCATTGCCGTTTCTCCATCAGGGATGAAAAGCTTCAGATCGTTTAATCACCATCCACCAGCGGCTGAAACATCTGTAAGAGGACTACAGAACGTACTCCCATGGTTACTTCTGCTGCCGATTGTCCATCCTCCACCATCCCCTCCCCCCCTCCATCTCGGCAGCCAGTCTTTGAAGTGTGGTGGAGCTTTGATGCAAGTGCTCTCCAAAGAGACATTTCAGCATCGATGTCAGACCCTGTGAAGGGCTGCCGCATGTGGCGCACACTTTAATTATACAATCTACCGCATTTTCAAGGATTTATCACAAACATTTTCAGCTACTGTACATGTGCTCCTGAGAGTGGACTCTTTTGTAAAGGGAAAGGTCCTAACTTGTATAATAACAATTCATCAACAGGACATACTGTATGACGGCAGTTTAAAGACATGGAAATGGGGTCTATAGTGCAGACATCGTAGGACTGTATGGTTTAAGCACTGCTTGAAGCCACTGCAAAAAAGAATTATAGCAAAGCAATCGCACGTCATCAAGTATGAAGCTAACAGAACAATGATAGTACCCACTTGAATAAGAAATGACCCATTATGACATACATATTCATTATTTAGGAAACTAAAGAATTATATCAATGTCTACATGGATGATCCAGTGAAGGAAAGGACTTGGTTAAGAGAGGGATTAAGACATTTTTTTCTGTATCCGATTACAACCTCGAGCAAGAAGCTTCTTCATAAAGAAGAGAAAACCTTACTGACCAACACAAAATGCATCTAGGTATTCCAATACCAATTACACTTGTAAATATCAAAGTTCCTAAAAAAACATCTGGCTATTGTACCCTATATAAGAAATAGTCTCATTTCCCCCCTCTGTCAAACTTCATTCTTTATAACAACTTAGATTTGACAGTCCCATTGGCATTAAACATCCCAGTCCATCACCCCTTAATATTCCTTTTAGTTATGGATCTTCCTTAAATGCTTTTATCGGTCAAAAATATGTATTTTTGACAAACTTCCACCTAACTAGAATCTGCTGAAAGGAAGTGAAATGCCGGTGCTGGCTGCTTCCTCTTGATACACACTTCTAGTAAAATGTTGTGGTGTGCTCAGTTGTCAAAATACACATCTTTTATCAAAACAAGGGTATAAAAACACATTATCTACAAGGTTAAAAACAAATAATTCATATCCAGGCTGCAGCATCCATGTCTTAAATGAGATGAGGACTTCGGAACCTTAAGATGACATTAACTATATGAAAGGGATGCAAATCTGATCTTTGTCTTCAATAAAAGCTTAGTCCAATATAGGGTTATGGCAAACCAAAGCCAAACCTGTTAGACAAGGACACACCAGGGGACACCAGTCCAACACAGCACAAAAACACTCACTCAAACATACATTCAGAGAAACTAATTAACATAGTCGTTCTTTGGCTGTGGGAGAAAATTTCTAGTACCTCATTCATTCACTCTTAGCTGTTGAATCAAACCCTAAAAGTTCTTTAGACACCAATAATAAGAACGTTATTTTTTTTGTGTGGAAACAAAGTCAGGACTGCATACATTTTAAAAACAACTTGTAAAAAGCAATTCACATGCTGTTTATTATAGGAATGCATCCATTTGAAAAACTGCCGTTCTGTTCAGAACATTTTATTTATTCAATGATGTAAAAATCCACAGGTAGATAATACATAGCTGGGCACTGGGAGCCAATTTTGAGACAGTTGACTTTTTTGGCTGCTGTGCTTTCCCATTTTAGATGGGGATGGTTCAGGCCTGCTTTCTCCTCGCTGCTGCCTCAGGAGATGTTTTCCTCCAACACATCTGAAAATGACCCCAGGAAAATGATATGCCTCACGTGCTGGTGTCAGACATGGACGTTTCTAACATCATGTCACTTTCGTACACGTCAAACTCAAACGGGACAATAGGTCGAGGAGCAGTCCCAGCTGATTTGTCAGGATGAGGTGTTGTTTCTAAAGACATGATGCTGCTCTCCTCGAGAGTCTGATTTTGGCACTCGCTGGTGTCCACTGTGCTGGTGTTGGCTGTGGTGGAGTTCACTGTGCTGGTGTTGAGCATTTTCATCAGGGCAGGTGTACTGAGGGGGCTGCGGAGCTTGTCCTTGAGGTCAGTTCCTAAAATGAGTTTCAAATTCGATTAGTTATGTATTTACACATTAAGCTCACCACCACCCCCACTTTGCAAAAATCACTAATGAGGTTGCTGGTAAAAACTGTTTACTTACCTATGTAGGCTTCCTCATCACCAATGTACATTTCAATACAGTGCCCCAGCATGGTCACAGAAAATGCGTCATCTCTTTTAACAGCAAGGGCCTGTCATAAAACAAGCAAATAAAAAACACAAGGAAGTTAACAATTACTAATGGAGTAAAATTAGCTAAATTAAAAACATCACACTTTTAACTGCTTCTTGTTCATCTTAAGAGACCAACTTAAGAAATCCTCTGTATGCTAATTAAAACCATCAATATGAACATTATACAGAAATTAATTTTAAAATTCAAGCGTGACATTCAGAAACAAAAATGAAAAAAGGGAATAGCTACTGGAACTGTATCAAAGCAGGACATCAAAGATGGGCTTAAAAGAAAACATTCATGCCAATGAATTCCGCAGCCGGCAGAGGAATCCTTCTCCGTTGGGCCCCTGAGCAAGGCCCTTAACCCCAACTGCTCCAGGGACACTGCATAAATGGCTGACCCTGCACTCTGACCCGAAGCTTCTCTCCCTGTTTGTGTCTCATGGAGATCAAGCTAGGGTATGTGAAAGGACAAATTCCTAATACAAGAAATTGTATAGCGCTAATAAAGTGATCTTATCTTAATGAGTTAAAAAGATACAACAGACAACTTGATTTACGCCAGAAGGTTACTGTCAAACATGCTGAGCTTTGGTGCTAACTTTGACTTGAAGGCAAGAAACTTACTGTGTGAAAGTAGTCAATGGCACTCTCAAAGTCTCCCATGAGGCTGTGCACATATCCAATGGCAGCATATGTCGAGGCATGCTGGGGAATTAGTACAAGAGCCTGTCGATGGTACTCCAGAGCTTGATCATATTTCCTAAGAGGAGATAAAGTTTGTCAGGAATATTATTTAATGTTCCTAAAAGAAGGCTCTTCTCATCCCTTAAATGCTAATGGTCATGTATACATATGTGTATAACAAAAAATTGAAATTGAGGAACTCCAATTAGACTCCATACTGCACATTTATAGGCTTTTAAGGCTTCTCTTACTCAGATACATGTCTTCTTTATTCCTCATAAACATAAATTAGAACATGTACTGTACATTAAAACTCAGATCAAACCAAGTCTCAAAAATGCTTCAGTTGATAGAGCTATTACAACTAAAGTGTACAATATGTTTTAGGTTGCACTGATCTGTTTGAGAAACACAAATGAATGTGAGGTGTAAAAAAGACAGGACAAGCATGTGAAGAGTGATCTTCATATACAGTATGCAGTCCAGCTCCTTTTCTAGTGAATGTCTGTTTACTGCATAATTCAAGACGTTAGATTAAGAACATAAATTACAGGCCCACGTTTGTGAATTATTTATGGAAGGGGAGAATGACACAAACTTTTCTTTAATCATTCTTGTCACCTATAATAGACCACCTCTGAAGAAGATACTGAACACTTCAATTTGAATCTTTTTTTTTTAATTTACAAGATTGTTTTTCGAACCTGAAGAGGAACAGAATCACACTAGCAACTGCTGCTCCTCTCGTGATGTTCACTCAATTATACAGCAACAGCAAAAGGAAGCCTGCCAGAAAAGCACTGAAGGAAGTGGCACTTAATGTGGGTCATCAATAACAAAAGAAGCACTACAGCAGCTTTGGAATTGCAAATTTCACCTGTTTTCCAGGATTAACACTGAGAAATATTTTGGTTTCTTATTCTTGTTATTCACTGGAGGTTGAAATTTCTGAACGCTGCATTAGTCCAAAGAGCAGGGACCTCAAGCTGGCTATATTTTGAAAAATGTGCAGACAGAAATGATATCACAATTCAGAAAGCAGAAATCTTTCAAAGATGGAACAACTACACAGGTGTGAATTACACATGGAAGCTAGCTGTAGTGAGCACTAATTAGCTTTAAAAAGCTCTTATAATGAATTAGATGCCTTTAAATCCAATAAGGACTCGTGTTTGTGAGGCCGCCTCCCCGACTTCAAATGTGGTTTCTTTATTAGTTTGGCTCAAGTCTTGTTAAGTCCTCTGTGTGAACTACTGCTTCTAGAGGTGCTGTCCTTCATGAGGGTCTGATTTCCACACTCACTGGTGCTAAGAATTTATCATCAGAGCCGGAGAATTAAGTACTCCCATAGCTTGTCCTTAGGGTAAGTGTCTAATTGCCCTAGAACATATTCTTTGTCTTTTAGAGATTAAAATGTTCAGCCAGGTAAGTAACCTGCACAGGAGAACTACAGCAGACCGCTGAAGCAATGGGCAATGATTGTTTTGCTGCACCCACAACCCTGGAAATATTATATTACATTTTGCTTTGGAAAGGCCGAAGAAACAATGGAGAATTGTATTTTATCCCTTTCCACGCATCAACCTGTTTAGCTGGTCTCTGAGAGCAACAGTAATGCTCTGTCATCTCATGCATATTTTAAATTCCTTGCAAGGAAATACATCTGAAACCCTGGCATGGCTCACAGGTTGTTGCCTGACACCTACGGCACATTGTATTGTAAGCAGCATAAAGATGCAGCTAAAATGTCATCTTGCATAAAAACATAACTGCAGCCCTCCACTGCGAGGTTCACCTGCTATTTGCTTAAGTGGTACCAACGAAAGAATAACATTTCAAAATTATTATGTTATATTATATGTTTTAAAAATTACATGGTACAACAATACAGCTGCCTTGTGAGAAAATCATCTATTAAACCTCAGTACGGACAATGAGTTAAGAAAGTTTTAATGTGCCAAAGGTAAAATGAGAAGGCTTTCATAAAGAAAACTGAATTGATCAAGTGCAGGCCAGCAAGAGCAGGCAAATTATCCATCTAATGAAAAATGCCAGTAGAAATAATTTTGCTCTTAAAGTTGTGTGTCAGTTAAGGCCTAACTTTTAACAAAAAGTGCAGACAAACAATAGATTTTCTCATAGGCCCAGTGTAATGGAACTATAAGGAAGTGCGTTTCAAATTGAGAGCAGAAGGCACTTTTTTACCCAAAGGGTTGTGTGAGTCTGGAACAAGCTATCCAGACAAACTGTTGAAACAAATACCCCGAGTTCCTTTAAGTAAAGCCTGGAAGAGATCCTTAAATCAGCTGGCTACTATTAACTGAATGAGCTTCACGGGTCAAATGACTTCCTCTCATTTGTAACTGTTCCTTTGTTTTGAAAGCTATAACCTAAAAACCGTAATGGTCAGCATAATCTTCACTCGTTTACTTCAGTGCTTACTCACTTAAGTTTTCGACAAACATGACCCAGATTGTTTAAAAGAGGCTCCCATTTATCAACATTCACCTGAAAAACACAGCATAAGAAAATTATGGCAGTGTTAAGCAAAGTTTACAGCAAAGAGAGAATAAGAATAAGCACACATAACAATGCAGACATCTTCACATTAACCTTATAATTGCATGCATTTTATTAATTTACTGTCTGAAAGACACAAACATCTTTAAGACTGGCACTAAGACTGTAGAATTAGTAAAAGGATCAGTCTTTACCAAAGGCATAGAATAAAAAAAAATCACAAGACATCAAGAACAGTGTGCAGATGTTTACCTTTCTAAATGACATAGTATTTGGGGAGGTAAGATGTCAGTCTTGTTTGGCAGCAAAAGGCTCCCTAAAGAGCTTGTACTACTTAACCTTGTTCAGAAAGCAGACATTAAAAATGACTTTAAAAAGTACATAGGTTGGAACAACTAATAGAAAGGTATACTTTAGCCATTCTGGAATAAAAGGGTATAATTTTAAAAAAAGTTTTCAATCAAACCTCACTCGATCAAGACCTGTTACTGATGATGCTTTATTCAAAAATTAGGATCACTGTGATACTTTTGCAGTGTTGCAAACCACCTCTGTTCACGACTAAAAAAAGCTGACTTCCAAATCCTACATCTTGTCAGACCAACTAACCACAAATGTGTGACTCACGGTCTGCTGTGAAATCCAAGACGACAACACAGATATAAGGGCCTTTTCAGACCTTACTTAGAGCAATGAGCTTTGACGAGGGAAAGGAACTTGATTTGATCCTACAGGGAAACCTGTGTGACACTGTTTCGCACACTGAAGTAAAGCTACGAGGATTTCAAAGTCCCCAAGAACACATAACAAGAAAATTACATTGATCCAGCAAATTAACAAAATGGGCAAATCAACTATTGCAGGTTTAGAATCTCGAGAGAGATTAAGAATAAAACTACAGTTTACTGGCACAGAAACCAAAAAGAAAACAATGCCTAAAGTTCCTTACAGACTGATTCAATAAGATGATGGTGAGAAAACATTTACACAAGTACCTCACTTCCGATGGCTTTTATTTTCTCCAATGCATCAAGAAACATTTTCTCCGCCATCTTCCAGCTGAAAAGTCACACAATATTTATCAGAAAAAGTGTATAAAGTTTTTGACAGGTTGGGAAATGCACTCTTGCTTTGCAAAATAGTAAAAATTAGATTAATTTACAGAAGAAAAATAAACAGGAGACCTGGTTACTTCTGCGGGTACACCAGTATAACCTAGCGCTCAGACATTACACGATATTTAAGTGCTTACAGCAACACATAACCTTACATGAAATCCCCTGAACACCGTCACCTTGGCATTTAAGAAGACGCTACAGAAAACTATTTATATGTTTTATTATTACATTTTACTGTATTTTACATATTTGTATGGCGTAATATAATACACAGTATAAACTCTCTCAGTCTAAGAGAAAAGTCTTAATATCATTTATAACATTCAAATGTTACCCCATGCTGTTAAATAAAAGATACTACATAGCTAAAAGATTTTCTTACTCTCCATTCTGAAAGGCCACCACGCCCACTTCATGCATCACAAACGGATCCTCTGGAGCGATACTTAGGGCCTGGCTGAAGAATTTCTCAGCCAGCTTGGAATTGTTCGTCAAAACATATTCCAGGCCAATGTACAGCATCGGAAGGTGGCACCTGGAAATGACATTGAAAGTACAGAGATACAGTTTTTACTAAGATGACATATGAACTGTACAGACGTTTCAATAGCAGTATCCTGACTATCAGCGTTCTGAAAACATAACGTCCAATTTTACTTTTATATTCAGGTTATTGCTGGAATACTGATTCACACGGACACTATACTGGAACTAGCGGTTTTCACAATGCAAGTGAATATCTTATTAATGAATATACAGTGCCTTGCGAAAGTATTCGGCCCCCTTGAACTTTTCAACCTTTTGCCACATTTCAGGCTTCAAACATAAAGATATAAATTTTTTATTTTATGTGAAGAATCACCAACAAGTGGGACACAATTGTGAAGTGGAACGAAATCTATTGGATTTTTGAAACTTTTTTAACTAATAAAAAAATGAAAAGTGGGGCGTGCAAAATTATTCGGCCCCTTTACTTTCAGTGCAGCAAACTCACTCCAGAAGTTCAGCGAGGATCTCTGAATGATCCAATGTTGTCCTAAATGACTGATGGTGATAAATAGAATCCACCTGTGTGTAATCAAGTCTCTGTATAAATGCACCTGCTCTGTGATAGTCTCAAGGTTCTGTTGAAAGCGCAGAGAGCATCATGAAGACCAAGGAACACACCAGGCAGGTCCGTAATACTGTTGTGGAGAAGTTTAAAGCCGGATTTGGATACAAAAAGATTTCCCAAGCTTCAAACATCCCAAGGAGCACTGTGCAAGCGATCATCTTGAAATGGAAGGAGTATCAGACCACTGCAAATCTACCAAGACCTGGCCGTCCCTCTAAACTTTCAGCTCAGACAAGGAGAAGACTGATCAGAGATGCAGCCAAGAGGCCCATGATCACTCTGGATGAACTGCAGAGAACTACAGCTGAGGTGGGAGAGTCTGTCCATAGGACAACAATCAGTCTTACACTGCACAAATCTGGCCTTTATGGAAGAGTGGCAAGAAGAAAGCCATTTCTCAAAGATATCCATAAAAAGTCTCGTCTAAAGTTTGCCACAAGCCACCTGGGAGACACCCCAAACATGTGGAAGAAGGTGCTCTGGTCAGATGAAACCAAAATCGAACTTTTTGGCCACAATGCAAAACGATATGTTTGGCGTAAAAGCAACACAGCTCATCACCCTCAACACACCATCCCCACTGTCAAACATGGTGGTGGCAGCATCATGGTTTGGGCCTGCTTTTCTTCAGCAGGGACAGGGAAGATGGTTAAAATTGAGGGGAAGATGGATGCAGCCAAATACAGGACCATTCTGGATGAAAACCTGTTGGAGTCTGCAAAAGACCTGAAACTGGGACGGAGATTTATCTTCCAACAAGACAATGATCCCAAACATACAGCAAAATCTACAAAGGAATGGTTCACAAATAAACGTATCCAGGTGTTTGAATGGCCAAGTCAAAGTCCAGACCTGAATCCAATCGAGAATCTGTGGAAAGAGCTGAAAACTGCTGTTCACAAACGCTCTCCATCCAACCTCACTGAGCTCGAGCTGTTTTGCAAGGAAGAATGGGCAAGAATTTCAGTCTCTCGATGTGCAAAACTGATAGAGACATACCCCAAGCGACTTGCAGCTGTAATCGCAGCAAAAGGTGGCTCTACAAAGTATTAACGCAAGGGGGCCGAATAATTTTGCACGCCCCACTTTTCATTTTTTTATTAGTTAAAAAAGTTTCAAAAATCCAATAGATTTCGTTCCACTTCACAATTGTGTCCCACTTGTTGGTGATTCTTCACATAAAATAAAAAATTTATATCTTTATGTTTGAAGCCTGAAATGTGGCAAAAGGTTGAAAAGTTCAAGGGGGCCGAATACTTTCGCAAGGCACTGTATTTGCAAATGGAAAGCCACTAGCATCAAAGCTAGGATGTAGTAAAGCTATCAGAAACTGTACTTTCATGGTTGAAATGAAGAAGTACAAGAAGCATTAGTGCTTGCTCATGGTGAGCAGGTAGTGCACTGACTTCAAATTCAGTTTAAACATAGAACAACTCTTCGGCAAAAATGTAACCATTTTCAACCACAGAATGGCCTGCTTCCATATTATTGCATGTGGAGGAAAGAAATTCTCTTAGTCAGGTTCAGAGAAAGGCGCAGTGAGTTTATTCTGTATGCATACAGGAATAGCTCAGCCACACGAGCAACAGGCAATTCAAAGTAACAGCTGGAAAGTTTCTCATTTATATAGACAAGCAGTTACAAAAACAAGCACAAAAAGGAATGGCTAACATATTTGTGCAGTAAAGTGTAAAGCAAAGATATCACAGGACAAAGACAGCTTATTTAATACTCCAGACATCCACTCACTACTAGTCCTTGAACGTTATTTTTAAATCCGGCGCAATTTCAGTGCCACATAACCTTATCTATTGTTTCTGTTACTTCTCAGGCAGTTTTTCTGTCTTTACAGCTAAGAGCTACCATGTGCTCTTAACCCTTTCCTTCACATGTAATGCCTGAAGTAGTGTAAATAAAAAATAAAGTACAGTCCCATGCAGAGTTTTTACTTTTTCTTGCTTTAAAGCTTGTAGTCGTGGCACTTTCAAGCAGCAATATTTGTTATATAAACAGTCTACTCCACACATTCAAAGCAAACGACAAAAAAAGATGTAAATGGTTAATATGAAAACTGGAAAAGTCATGATTTCACACATGATGACAACAGTTTGTAGAGATATTGGCTGTTATTGCTGTCAATGTTGCTTCCACTCAAAGATCACCAGTGGGAAGACTTATACCGGATTAACATATTTCACATATTTCTCTTTAATTATTAGTGATATTTATTGTAACTTATCTTACCCTTACAAGTTGTGAAGTTTGAGCATTCAGGTTTTCTGAAAATGTGTGTGCAACATTTTGTAATTTCACATTATTTTATTATCCTAAATAATATCCAGGTGAAGCTCCTATCATATAATACAGCTATATTTTTAGAAAAGAAAATTCCAAAGTTGGTATTTTTAAGTCATAAGCACAGAAAGCTGTTTATTTGTTGATACACAAAAAATGTTGGTACTGGGGACCATCTGATTTAGCATGTTTTTTATGAGTAAAAGTACAAAGTGCATATTGTTTTATGCACTCATTTTTTCAAGATCAGAAAAAAGAAGTAGGAAATCAGATCTGTATATGGTATTCAGATTCTACATACTCAAATGCCTACACTATACCGAAACAAGCAAACAACGGAAATTCCTGATTCTATCACCCACAATGTTCCATGTTTATCTCCAGGTTTAAAATCCCAGCCTATTCAAACATTGTTCCCAGCTAGCAAACCCGGTTAGAAATCTGCAAAACCCTCATTCTTAGTAAAGGTCACCGAACACATGAAAGTACATTCACAGAAAACAAAAATCCTGACATCTGTGATCCAAATAAACTACATTTTTCTTTAAGACTCTTGTATTGGACAACAAGCCCAATGACATACAATTCAGATCAGTAGGGAATAGAAAGAGATCAGATCATTCACCAGCAGTGCACAAATCGCCAGAAAATGAGTCTTAAAAATGCCTGTTGCAGTTGAAACAAAACATTCTAGGCGAGACTGGCCTATATGCTATCACAGCATGCAGCAATGAGAGTCTAAACAGGCAGTGAATTATATCACAAGACATAGACAACACTTGAAAATGTGAATGCAGAAACAGACCTTATTGCTGGCATTGGCACTTGGCATTGGATTCAAGCCTTGTGGTCTGAAGAATGACCACTGGGCTGTATGGACAAGGCAGTAGGAACCTCCTCCCAACCAAGAGGTTGCTGTTTGGCAGTGAAGTTTGGGATGGTGGAGGACTTTGGCACAATGAATGTTGGAACATAATGCCCATATTTATACCCTAGATATCATGCTTGGCAGCAGATGGGTCTTGTCCTCCACCCAAATGTTTACCATGAATCAAACTATTTGCACAGCAAGTTGACAGCTACTTTTCGACTGTGTGCTGACGTACCCTTTCATGAGTTTGGAAGCTGTAAAGTAGGCAGCCATAGCCTGGTCATGTTCACTCTCCACGGCAAAGGAATGCCCGAAAGCAATCCACGCAGGACCAAAATTTCTCTCCAAGGCAAGGGCTTTACTGAAAGGAGAAACCACAGTTACTCAACGTTTGGTTAGGACGTTTACCAAAAAGTTATCTTCTTCTTTGCTTTCTGTGTTTTTCTAATTAATGGGGTATAGCAGATAGTAACACATGAGATGTGTCCAACGCAAGCAAAAATTGAAACCTTTAATTAAAATGAAGGAAATACTTCTTCTTTTCATTAACGTTCCTTCCTTCATTAACCTTTTTAAAACCTCCTATTGTGAGCTCTGTACTTACCTAAGGTATCTTCTTGCGTGTTCATTTTTGTGGCCAACCATGAGGTAATAGCATCCTACAGCAAACCATGATACCTGAGGAAATGCAGAAATGCACAAAACCTATCTCAGAAAAGAGCAAATGTAATACACGTTAAATGCTTACAAATGCAGAGTATACATATTACACCACAGACTGCAGCAAATTAATGAAACTTTCAAGATACTGGTAATTCCTGATTGCCTAACTGGAGATTGTAATTACTTAAATTACTCTCAGAGAGAGTGGGATGTAGGACTGTAAATAATTCTAAAGAGATAGGCTAAAGCTTAATTTTGCACCAACTTTAAGTTTCACCCACCCTCATATCCATTTACACATTAGCAATTAGGAGACTATATCAATCTGACAGATTTCTTATTCAAAATAAAATGAGTTAAACCAACCATTGTAAACATAATTTGCACTAATTAACACTTAAGACAACATCTTTTAAAACCTTTCTCTCAACAACACTGTGTTGCATACATACTATATGTTCTCATTCTCAATATATGTTCTCAAGTCCTTGGCTTCACCACTAGGGCAGGGGTATATAAAACTTTGACATTTCCATTACATGACTTTTAAGCTACCAAAAAATGAATTGACTCTGGTCCTGAAAAACACTATTTTTTATTATCAAAGATGCAGCGAAGTCTTGCTATGTGATGCCAAGTTAAGGTGCCAATATTGACTAGCCTCAAACTTGGAGTTATTAAAATAATGCTTTAAAAAAACATTTAAGCACTAACTACAATTTAAGAACTTTAGTTTGGCAGAACATGTTCAATTTCTTTGTCCTTTGTAAAATTAACATTAGCAATAACATTTCTGGACCTTTTTCCATTGCATTTTCCCCCCCGTTATGGAATCCTACAAGTGTGAAAATCTATATGCAAAGTTTATTAACGAACACCTTGATCCTAATCAATTAATCAAATAAATGTACTTACTGTACCATTCGGGTACAAATCCACCAATCTATGTGCGAGGTAAAAAAGCTCTGTTAATAAAAAAAAAAGTTTTCATTTAATTTTTTATTTAAATCAAAGCTTTTTAAGCCAAACCACAGCAACAGATAACTACTTTTCATATACAGTAAAGGTAAATCTGCAATCAATATCAAAGAAATGCTTTAACAACAGGACACAGGCAGAGAAAACTAAGTAGGTCCTCAGTTTACCATTTGATTTGCTGAGCTCCACCAGCGTTCCTATGTGTAACGGGAGACAGTTGGCATGGAATGGGTCTTTGACCATCACCCTTGAGGAACAGATAGAAACTTATCAATTTACACAATCCAAATAAAAATAATTTTGGTCTCCTCTTTTAAGATGATCTTTTCCTTATGCTCCACTCCAATAGTGGTACCTGATTTTGAGGTCTTATTTTCTCTGTCTGAAAGCAGTTCTGTCCTACAGTGTATTTACCCTGAACTATGATTCGTATAGAAAAAACAGAAAACTTTTAAATGGTCTAGTTAGGACTGGATGTAATTTCAATCACGCATTAAGACTAATATAACCCACAACATAAAATAAAAACCTTAAAAAGAAAACATTTTCTACATATTTGGATAAAGACAAATAACTAATTCCATGTCAGCTCAGCCTTTTGCACTTACATTTATCTAATATGAATTATTAAGAAAAAGTAATTATGAATTAAGTACACTTAGGCTTGATGACACTTCACGATCTCATGACCATTCATAAACAGTGAAAAATTAACATTTGAAACAGAAAGCTAAAATTATACTTACATTGATGTGAGTTTGTAGCATGTATTAAAATCACAGTTATAATAATGTCTCTCTGCTAAACACACAACCACATCCAAGTTGTCTTGAAGGACATTTACTGTGCCAGGGATAACCAGCTCACTGGGTTTGTTATACTGGAGAAAGAGGGTGAGTGTTTATTTCAGAAAGCAGTCTCACATCATCTTAAGACATTAGCATAAAGAATTAAACTAACTAACAAAAAACTGAAGTAAACAGGATTCATTACAACCACTTGTGTATAATTCATTAACAATGTCATTGTGCTACCAAGGGTATATACATAATAAGCACAATAATTCATAAATGGAAATGGTTTTGAAACATCTTTTTTGTAAAATCCTGTGGGAATCACAAGCTGCTAGAAGCTAACTAAAATCAAAATATTTAATAAATAATATGATTTGAAGCTAAGAAAGAACTATGTTTTTTACAGGTACCCTAGGAGGGTAAGTCAAAGGAATAAGCTAAAGGAAACCTGGCAGAACATGGCTTTTGATCAAAGGCTAACTGATTTCAGTTATCTGAAAAAAAAATATTTTTAAAACAATTCAGATCTTAAAAGGTCAAATAGAATTTGGCTGTTACCAATCATGTAAAAATTTCTGAGTTTCAGAAATGCCCTCATTCAGATGTGTGGCCTGAAATGTAACCAACTGGACCTCTGCTGAAGATGCTTGTCCTCGGCATGTCTGATATTGCGTCACTCCCACATGCGGGAGAGTCTGATACAGTGCCACTCTCACGTGTGTCTGTTTATCATGAATTCATAAACTAGCACCAGGTGTTCAGTAAGAGATAGTGGCCAGCAATTTGAGGACAGGCTACATGCAGTTGTGTTCTTGAGCTAGAAACAGTACGCTTGAAGTTGGGCATTTCTGACACTCAGAAACTGACTAACGAAACAAGCTAAATAAAAGTCTATAAACAGGGAAGCAGATCAAATAGCACTAGAGAACTGGAGCTCAGCTGGAATGAAAACCAGCAGATGGTCTTCCTTCAGCAACAGATGTGGAAATCACTTCTCTAAACAATTTTACTGTAGCTGTAACTCAATAAAGCTCACTTGCAGCGCAGAGTCTCAGGCTTTATAGAAAACCACCATCATTTTCAGGGTTGCTCTATAGAGTTCAAGGCAAGGAAGCTGTGCCAGATCAAGGGATAGGGTTAGCCTTATACTGTATACAAAGCATTTCTGTTTTCATAGCCCTCAGTCCATCGTGTGCGGAATTTAGGTGAACAGCAAGTAAAGAATGATTCATAGCATAGCATGTCCTGAAACAAAACATCAGTGGCATCAAGCTGCTTCGGCAATGGTGTAAAATGGTGTAAAATGTAAAAAATATTAAATGAAATCTGAAATGTTCCTCTTTCTTGCGCACACTAAACGTGCTCAGCCTGATGAAACTTACTTTCCCTGGATATTTATTGTTAAGCTGTGCCTCTCACCCACCTTTTTCAATTTACTTTCAAACAGAAAACGCAGCAGTTCCTCCTCTTCTTTTGTGCATTGCTCACTTAGTGGAAGGGAATCCAGAAACTCTTTTTCTGAAGTGAAACACATTAAGCTCTTATGCAGTAGGGTATGCAGAAAACACAAATAAAATGACTGAACACATCAGCAATATACAAAAGCACAAAACTGTTTCGTAAGCTGTGCTTTTAAATATTACTAATTTGTGGAACTACCTGTACCTGATTAAACAATGTAAAAGTATATATTAGAATTTCAGTACATTATTTAATTCATATAAATACATTAATGATTTCATCCGCATTCAGCATATAAAGGGAAGGAGAAATCCCAGAAAATGTTTCTTTTCCCCTCTCTGTTATGTTGTTTGGTTCAATTTAATTTATTTTAAAAGGTTATTCAGAAAGCCTTACCTTCTTGAGCAGTCAGCATGTGGTGGGCTGTTAAAAGGTCAAAGGCTTCAAAGCAGTAGACGTCTAGCTTCAAGGCCTCTTTGTAGCTGGATGTCGCCTGTGGTCTCTTTCCCATAGCATCATAGATCTTCCCCCGCAAAAGGCAGATAGAGCTCTTGATCTAGATTGGATTGTCACAGGGAAGTAATACAACATCTATCAGTATTCGATCAGCAGAACACTAAACAGTACATTCTTGCATTTCAAAAAAGCTGTAGTGTCCAAACAGAACAGCAAATACTAAGACATTAAAGAATCTAGAGGTCAAGAAATGACATGAATAACATGCAAATCCTTTTGGCACACTAAAATGACTATATCCTTGAGTTTGTATGACCTGAAAATTAAACCATATATAGGGCACCTGAGATATGTACGTATCTATGTTGTCACCATTAGCCATTTATTTCACTGCAGGGAATAAAAACAGTGCTTTGCTTCACACAGTTCCATAGAGTAGGGTGAACCATGTCAAAATAATTGGTATATTATAATCTCTCATATAACTGGACAATAATCGTATCTCAGGATAACTGGAATATTATCGTATCTCAAATATACTTCACATTACAGAAACAGTGAGTTTTTTGTCAGAAGTTATCTTCTATTGCTCTAAGGTAGTGTAAGAAAAACAGCTTTTTAGTGTAAGCCCTATATGAATAACTTATGTTTGTTCCTCCAATAGAACATTACCATTCACGAAATTAGGTATGAATACTTAAAAGAAAAAATAAACTAAATACACAGAACATGGGAATAAAGGTTGTAATTTAGGTCACCAACAAGCATCTTGATAGAGGTTAGGACATTGAGAAATATGCTCTAAATGATTCTGGGAAGGTTTCGGCAGGTGTCTGATAAATTCCTAACACACAGCTGTTTAATTCTCTACAGCAGCAGGTGAAACTCATTTATCCTACATTAGCACTTCAGAGCGATGGGTTCATTTCTAAGCTTGGGTGTCAAACCAGAGAAAGCACAT
The DNA here is from genome assembly GCF_040954835.1 of Lepisosteus oculatus. Lineage (NCBI taxonomy): Eukaryota > Metazoa > Chordata > Actinopteri > Semionotiformes > Lepisosteidae > Lepisosteus > Lepisosteus oculatus. Next base: position 4,969,478 of record NC_090710.1, read on the forward strand.
CTCAAATCCACTTTCTATCCAACCTGAAAAACAACTGAATTAAACAAAATGCATATAGGATTTGGTTTTGGCACAATGGAAAAATGTTACTATTTAGCTGGAACATACCTGTTACCCCTGGTCTAATACCTAACAATACTATCAAAGTTGATTTCTGTATTCTGTATTAGATGTGCTTCTGCTCAGGAAGCCTGTGGGAAGCCAGACACACTTACTGAAGAGGTAGGCATGCCCCAGTCCTTGGCTGACTCCTTGATGCCTTTGTCCTTCTTTGCACTCTTTCCCAACAGCTTCTTGCTAGGGGGCTCTTTCATGTCAAGGATATCAAGAGCCTGCTGGTACTCCGCAGCAGCATACTTTAACGAAAAGAGCAACAGAACTTGAAGGGATAAAATCTTCAAATCTCAAACAGGCACCAGTGGCTATTCAAAAGTCAGCATCACCAGATGTTCAACACACACACAGAAACACACAAATGCCTGCACAGCACACACAAAAAAGTGGATTTCTTCCCAAGGATGCCATGATATTTTTTTTATTACTAGTACAGCATCATGACATAAACAGAAACCATGGGGAAGTACTTGAAACGGTAACAGGAAACACTTCTTCACATAAAGGACAATGGGAATCTTGAACACAACCCAGATATGACATCAAACCCAATAACATCACTGCTGTAAAGAAGCAGCTGGATGAAATCCTCAGATCAATTGGCTATTAGCTACCAGTTACGGGCTGAATGGCCCCCTCTTGCTTGAAAGCTCTGTGCTCTTAGGTTTTCCAGGGAAAGTCTGCTTTACCTGGGCCCTTTCTGGTGTTTGTTCTTCTATGCCAATGTACAGGCAATACAAACAGAACTGTTATCTTTCATTTTTTGACAAAGGTGGTTATTGCATTTTGGCTAATTAAGCATTTTGTGAGTGCATGTAGAAGTATACCATTTTTTACTCTTGTAATTGTACACATGAAAACACAAGGCTAACTTTAATAACCCAAACAATAGAGACACCTACTGTTCAAACATGTTTACTGCAGTGCACTCCTGGGAAAATTATACTAACCACAAAATAACGTGACTTAAAAGCATCTAGGCAATTTAGATGAACCTAAAGAACTGCAATAATAGGGTAACATCAAATTTAAGGACTGATTTATTTTATTCTAGTTTTTACAATGATATAGAACATCATATAAGCATGGTAACTAAGTTTTGTTTTTCAAAACATTTTAAAAATGCTGTCATTAAAGGGGAAATGCATCTCTATTTTTTACATTGAGGAGTTATAATGAATTGGCAATGATTAGTACATTTCAAAGGAAGGAAATGCACAAGGAAACTACTAAGTACACACGTAACATGTAAAACCTGAAATTTAGATCACAAAAGTTTCAAAGAATGCGTGGTGCCATATTGCCGTCAGTATCTGTGTTCAGAACAAGGCAACAAAACTTCCAGTGACGTGAAAGCAACCCTATTACACTGTAAACACGCCATGGCCAGGCAAATGTTGCTACTATATTATTAGTAAATATTTTCATAGAACTGCCACAAACAAAACAACATTTTTAGAAAGTAACCAACCAACTAAAATACACTCATAATAATTAACATTGTTAGGAGACCATGTTTCTTGTTCGCTTACAGTGACTAGTGAACAGGAAGGGCTGCTTTCACGTCATAATTTGCGCAAACTCACACACTTGCCTGTTTCTCATCTGGCTGCGACATGTCATGCATAAGGTACTTCCAAAAAAATCAGAACTTTACACTTCATTTGAAATTTGTTAAACTTTGTGATGCCGTCAATTAATTCATTTTGTTACAGAGATTTAATAAGTAGTCTGAGAAATTGGGACTGTGGTTCCCCGTGTCAACTCAAGGCAGGGTACTAGTTTGTCAGAATACTCACGTGACATTTAGCAGCAAGGCACTGGCAAGCTCTGTACAGCTGCAAAATGAAAATAATTTAGTGTTTACCACATCTGATGAGCAGAATACGAAAGCACACAAAAAATCTGACATTCTGAAAATGATTTATTGATGTGCAAATCTTAATTTAGTATGGGACTGTGCAACAAACTGTTTAAACATTTTCCCAGATCTTTGACAATATATATTCAGGGAAACACAAAACAGATCTGCTTGGTGTCATACACATAGCACAGTCTAACACACCACGACCTGTCATTTCCATACTGCAAGAGGTCCTGTGCTTGTCTCAACTTCCCAAATTGATATGATATTACTGTAAAGTAAAGTTGAGTAATAGACAGTTGCAAGCTGTAAGCTCAATTGCAACAAGATAACCTGTGAAACAAAGCTGGAGATGAGCTGATCCCCTTGTTATATGGGTTAAGTTATTGTTCAACCAACAGCTGTTGGATGCTGTTTGAATTTGATCATGTGGAGAATCACAGTGGCTTGAATTTTCATTGATAAATGATAAAGAGAAACTGAGACACAGTAAGTGGTCATTTGATTTTTATGATGGGCTTAGTCTACATTTATGAGTACGAACTGTTATAAAGGTCAACCTCACACACATTTGTGGGCTACAATTGCTGAACATTATCTAAAGAGTGATTTCGAATTTATGTCTGTGGATCCTGACTGTTCAGAGCAGGTGAATCTCTGCAGTTGACCCTTATTTTCTGAAGATTATGCTATTGGAGCCTCGAATGAGATGGGATGTTCCTTTACTTACAACTTACAATGAACTACATAAGATAACACACTGTACCCACTCTAGCCCTCTTCCTCAATATCCCTGCTGCTCTCTTAGAACCACCAACGGTCTCAAGTGCACTCAGACTGAACACACTTATTAAGAGGCACGTCTCATTTTGTTATATGCATTTACCTAAATTTCGGTTCACTTCCCTCTCCAAAATATTTATCTTAATATACATCTCAGAATTCACTATAGTGTACAGCAGGCTCTACATTTATGAGTAGGTATAATTCGACGACCCCTGTCCTTATGATTAGAATGTGAAGTAGGTCTATTGTATTGTGTATGAAATCCAATTTTAGTTGACTATCGCAATACAAATTTGCAGCTAAGGATGCTTAAAATCATTACATATTAACAATAGCATTTCAGTTAAAAGCTGTGACTGCATTTGGAACTTTTCAGTGTTGAGCAGGAGTTGCACTTCGTCCTGCGCTTCAGTGTCCTCTAGAGGGCAGCAGCAATTACTTTTAATTAATTGCAATTGAAAACAAGTTTGTTGCAATTGGTATGAACCTACAGTAGTGTATGGAGCTGCATACTAATCATGGGATCATCCCTTTAGTACAATGCTCTTCTTACACTGCAGCTGACCTACTATGAACTGTACATAGATATAAAACAAAAACTTTATAACCACTTTTTAACTTTAGGTGTTTAAAAACTTCACATATACTACAAGAAGCACAGGCAGATAGCAGCCAATTTACACTGAAACATCTCTACCCCCCCCCCCCCAATACTCAGTACAGGTTGTTCACATTGGTCTCCAATATGCACAAAAGCATAAATGGCCAAATGAAAGAAACCAAACTGACCACTGGAGGTTGGCAAAAGGACTGGTTTGGCTTGATTTATACATGTAAAGATAAATAAAACAAGGCACTTGTATGACAAGCATTTCAGAAAAAATAATAAAACTCATTAAACACAAGTGTTTACTATTCTTTCTTATAGCCACTGAAAGAGAAAGGGTTCTGAGAAGCTGATCAATGGAAGGTAAAAATAAGAGGCAGCAACAAATGAATTTAAAAATTCTTGCCAAGTAAAACGAATTGATCAATGTATCTAAGAAACATGACGAGTTTAAAAGCAAGTGGGTTCAAATTGGTTCTTGCAGTGTGAACACAAACGAACCAAATCCAATTTAACAGAGAACAATGCAATTCAGAACAATGCAATTTTTTAAGTGGAAAGAGCCAGGGTACGGACACGTTTTAAACCAAACCAAATCCATTTGAAGTAAACCCAGTGTGAAAGAATCCTAGGATGCACAATCGAAATTCCAGCATGACATCAAAACTACAGTATTTTGCTTGAAACTACACTGAACATGCTTTATGGGCAGAGCGGAGGATCTGTGGCTAAGGATCTGCTCCTGTGGCTGGAAGGTTGCCGGTTCAAAACCTGCAGCCGGCAGAGGAATCCTACTCCCTTGGGCTCCTGAGCAAGGCCCTTAACCCCAACTGCTCCAGGGGCGCCGTACAATGGCAGACCCTGCGCTCTGACCCCAAGCTTCTCTCCCTGTCTGTGTCTCATGGAGAGCAAGCTGGGGTATGCGAAAAGACAATTCCTAATGCAAGAAATTGTAAAGGGTTAATAAAGTGATGTTATTATTATTAGTAATACTACATTAATACTGTAATGTTAGTATTCAGTATGAGAAAAGTCCTTACCTTATCTAGTTTTCGTGATCGGAGAGCATGCGAGGCCCTGTGATATTGTGATGTGAGGTAAAGGCACTGTGCTAGCCAATACACGTCCTGTGGGTCCTCTAAAAATAAAGATAATGTTTAGTTAAAGCTTAGTCACTCTTGGAGCATTTGTACTAGACTACTATTCTACCGTCAGCATTACATTTTGAAACAGAGAACTAGCAAAAAACAAACTAAAGGTTACCAGACACCTTCTGTATAATAAGAAGATACTGTTAAAAAGTTTCCTTTCTGCATTTTTATCTTTGTTCTGAAAGTAATTTCAGAAAACTTTTGGAAATGTTCAGAACAGACAACAAGGTCATGAAATGAAAACAATGCTATCCCGGGCAAAACCAGAGCCATAGTGCTTACAAGGTTATGTCAATAAATTCACTGAAGAAGTTATTAAAATGGATCTATCTGTCCCCCCCCTTTCCAGCGTAGTCCCTTGGGCAATTTTATATGAACGCAAATGGGTCACTTTCCCTTGAGCTCTCTGTCAGTGAAATAACATTTTGAGGTTACTTCCCTAGGGGAAATAACCATGAGCGTGAGCCTTCAGATTTCAAAACCAACATGGTTTTTTTGTCAATGCAAGATCCCAATATCAGTGACAGTTAGTTCAGTTTAATGCCTGAACATTTTTGGGTGCTGTCCCTCAGATGCCTCGCTTTTCCGCTCGTAGCGTGTCAACAATGGAGACTGGATCATGTTTGTGCCATCATATCAAAGCAAAATGCTGTGTGGCTTCTTCTCAAAAGTAAAGAAATGAAGAAGAGGCTCCCAAGTGGCTCAACCAGAAAAGCAATCCACTGAGAACAGGCTGAGTTCTCTGATGGTGGGTTCAAGCCAGAGTCACATCATTAGTTGACTGTGGCTAAAGAACAGCTGTTCAAAGGTGGACAGGTGGGTCAGAAGAGTATACCTATACTTCCTCATTCCCCTGTGTGTGCTTGTGGGGTGAGTGGCTGCAAGCCAAGACATGAAAAACACACAACCAGCTACTGCAAAGTGGGGATTGGTAAAACGACAATAATTAGCAAATAAAATCTTTTTAATAAAGTACAGAATCTACTATTTTTATTGGTACCAAAAACCTAAATCTAAAGCATCCAGATCAGGATTGTCAGTAACAATTTTCTGAAGCCACGGATTTGAGTCCTTCCTTTGGTACTGAAGTTGGGAACTAAGGTTTAGGGACTTGCAGAAACATCAAATGCGTGCAGATTACTGTGCAAACACTTTAAATCTGCCAGCCTCTGCAACTAATTACCTTTCAAATAAGCTACAAACACAATTACACAAATGAATTTAAATACTCGTTACTGAGCCACTCTTGTACATTTTACAAAAAACAAAAGAATGAATAAATTTAGGTGCTGTCTAATAATTTCAGAGAAGGGTATCCTGCGTTTTCCCAGTCCTGCTCCTGAAGTAACTAGAAGACTAAGGGTTTCCATTCTAACACAGTATTACTCCAGGATCAGGTCTGGGAAACACTGCTATAGAATATACACTGCTGTACACTCATACCACAGTATGCTACAGCCTAGCAATAATCATGTAGGCAATAATCATGTAGCTGATGCACGTAAAGTGAACAATTCTCATTACTTTTACTTGTACCACATACATAAATTAAAACAAGCAGAAGTAGGATATCCATCCTTACCGTGTGACAGTGATGCGATTTTGTCTGCCCAAAACAGGGCACTTTGATACTGTTGCTGCAAAAAGAAGACAAAATAAATGATTGATCCAAGTCCCAAAATAACAGGAATGTATGTGCACAAATGTGCATTATGTTCAGGATCAAGTTTAGGTCTGAAGTTTTCATTTCCATCCATTCATCATCAGAAAAATGGTTTTTCCTGGTTAGGGTTGTTGTAGCCGGAAGCACAGGGCGCAACAGCACCCGGGTTTGGTAAACATCCATCACAAGCCCTTACATACAGCAGAAAACAGGAACACTTCAGAGAAACAAGCTGACCTGGTCAGCAAGTCTTTGGAAAATTTGACGACATGCATCCAGAAATGTTGGGGAGAACACACAGACTCTGCACAAGAGGAGCCCTAGTCTGGAATCAAACCCAGGCCTCACCAACTGTGAGGCAGTTGCGCTATTTGCTGTATTACCATATCACCCAAGGTCTGAAAATTAAAGCTCTGTTCTTTCCAAGCATAATTTCCTCCAGCTAACAGTGTCCAGCTGACAAATCATTAGTCTTAAAATATAAAACAACATTTGATTTATCTTTTTTGAGTTCTACCCTTTTAATATTACACTAAGAGTTTTTTCTTTCTGAAAATGTAATACAATGTTAACAAACCTCTTGACTTAGCTCTTAAAAGAAAACTTCGTCGACTTATCACTTTCCTGTCAGTCAATACAACTATAATGTTTGCTTCTTAGCTTACACAAGACATTTATATCTATGTCGTTTTCAAACTTTTAATATTGCTAATTAAATGTTCCTAATTAAAGAGTCCTTCACCTACATCAACGTCTACCTATGCACATGTGAGCATAAACGGGCAACAATATGCAAATTCCTCCTCACCTTAATACTACTGAACAGCACAATACTACCACCATCTCGGCACTTATTTCCTAATAAAAAGGCCGACACAACTTTTCAGACAATCAATCCTTATTGATGATTATAATACAAACTTTATATGATTATGCTTTCACTTTAGGATTGAAAATACAGCAACCCGGCGAGGCCTATTTAATTATAATATGATGCACTAATTGCGAGTGTTGCTGCAGCTGGTTCTGTTGAAAACAAACTGCTATTTTACGAAGAAAAGGTTTAATTAATAGGGCGATTTAAGCCTTGGTACTTAGCTGCTGGAAAGGTATATGCAACATTGTAAAACTAAACGAAAATCCTCCTCAAATATAAAAGTCTTTACCTCATCGATATAATGACGAACACGCTTCCGCAGTCTGTCCAGATTCATGATGATTCTCGTGATTATTGCTTTATCATTCAGAATCTTGTCATGCTAAATCTAACAAAAATAAACTAATTATTGGAAATGCTTTCACCGCCTCAATTTTTACCACTCGATCCCGCGACTTCTGTAGTAGCGGTGGTGTCACGATAAAAACAGTCCACCGGGAAACAGAGGGGATCAACAAAAGGGCCCGCTAAGCATTGAAACAGATTGCAATCATAAATGCATAGCCGCTTACATTTCGTACAATTCGTTGTAATTAATAATATGGTCATATTTACACTACGTTTCATCCCAAAGGATACCAAAAAGGATTCACATAAAGAAGGAACAAATACTTTATTGACCCACTGTATTCAGCACCCAATTGCGAGCAATTGCGTGTCAGCAGTTCCACTACATACCGTATCACATCAGATGAAGCAAGGAACTGCTTCACCAACTTTATAAAGACGAAACTTTATGTAGGCCATAATATACCAGCCCAAAATAGCCAGGACACTGAGGTTAACACACCTACTCATGAAAACAGTGACATGGGTATTTTATCAGCCAAGAAGTCTGGGCTTCAGTTTAATGATTCGTCTAAAAAACATCTTCTCCTACAACACAGTGCCGAAATGTACCACTTTGGGGAAAATGCAATCCTGAAGGAAGTGTGTCTAACAACAGCCCTTGTAACAGATGGTTTTCCTTGGAGGCCTCCAGCCTTGACCAGCCTCTGAGATCTAACAAGATGAGGCTACAGGATAGTAACATATTGAAAAGACTGATAAAGTAAGTAGTGTTTTTTTTCAAAGACACATACTGTACATAACCAATTTTCTTGAGATTTATTAATTCAGAGCACCTGTTTTAAAAGACAAATTAGAGAATATAGTGATTTAATAACATAACTGGAGTTTTTAAATTACAGTGGTAATTTAGTATGATGTCCATCATTTCAAAGATCTCCATAGCCAGTTTGTGTTCAATTCACTTTTATCTTTTATTGTTAAAAGTATATACTACCTTTTCTTTTGTATGTCCTAATATAACAGCCAAAAAACATTTTCTGAGTGTCTCCCATTACATATGCATCTTAAAAAGATAAAATTCACAACTATTTTCTTCAAGTTAAATCTGGTACAAGAAAAAGCTGCAGAAAAACATTAAATCACCTCACAAGTGCCAGATCCAATGCTTTGCTGATATTTTACTACTGTCCACACAAGCTGCTAGGGATCATGGGCCAGACCAATGAGAACCTGGTATGTTAAACTGCAAAACAACAGTAAGGAAACCCCGATAATCTGTGCCTATAATAAACTGCAATAGGTCAGGCTTTGTGTAACTGTACACTGCCTCCTTTATCCTTTTAGCCTTTATTATCTGTGCCAACTGGGTAAAAGACAAGAATACTAGTCTACAGCACTCAGCCCCTGGTGTTGGCTTGCCTGGCCTTTTTCCTTGACCTACAGTACCCCCCATCTGCACATGCTCACTTTCTTTAGCCTCTTCTCCTATTAAAGGGGGAGGAGGTAGACATTTTACTTTACTCCGTGGGGTGTCAGTAAATGCAATGCTGTTTCAGTTACGAGCATGTGGCAGTGACCCCACTATGAGCTTGCAACCTGTTATTCCGGCTGCTTCCTTCTCCCCTCGCGTACATACTTTAAGGGAAACCGCTACAATACAATGCAATAGCAAAAAGACAATTAGTCATGAAATGCAAGTGAAAACATAAATTAACATAATTCTACTAAACCAAAATGAAACAACAACAACAACAACAACAACAACAACAACAACGTCTGCACAGCCGTACTGTACAATCTCTCAAAACAATCGTCAGTAAGCAGCCTCTTTTCCTCCCAGGGTGGTACACACACCCTCCACCCACGCCACCGCCAGTCTCCCTGGACAGCACTCCCAAAACTATCCTTAACCTCTTCCGCACTGTTAGCGTCTTCTCTTATCCCAGTTATCGCGAAACAACTCTTCCATTATTCACAAAGCTCTACAGGAAATACCTTCCACCTTTCCTGGTTTTTGGCAACGAAATAAATTGTCAGAGAGGGGGGAGGGGGGACTTTTCCATTATCTACTTTAGGCGTGTGAGTATTGAGGTGCTCACGGGAGAAAGACAGGTTTAACCAACTTGGGGACTGTTCAAAAGAACAAAAGGAAAAACACGCACCAAAACCCAGCAAAAGCGCAAACTACATCAGTGTATGACTCAAGTAAGATTGTTCTTGGAACACCAGGTGAAAAATATCACATTTAGTGCGTTTGATGGCGATTTACGTAAGTAGATGTAGAGATTCTACTCTGACATACTATCTTAGATACTAATTTCTGTAAAACCTTAGCTCACAGGCAGCCAAAGTCACACTTGAAGCGAAGGAAAAACAGCCACGGTCATAATGTAAGCGTTAATAATTTTACCACAAATTCAGAAGCGTCAGAAGTTGTGGTCAAGAGATTGGTATTAAAAATAGATATAATAAACCATCCATTTAAAAAATGAAGCACAGATTATAATATTGCATTCTGTCAAAATCCAAAAACAATAATTGTATAACTGTAATAGTTGGAAAAAATAATTCTGTCAAAAGATAATTGTAATTAATGGATAACTATTACTGAGAAGCTTTTACCATACTTCATTAGAAATGAAAAAGAACTGCTTTTTAGAAGAACTAGAAATGATTCCATTCTGTGCTGTATTCAGTTCAGGAATCAAGAGGATGCAAACTCATTGAAAATAAATTATTTTGTAATTTTCATCGGGTCATTGAAACCTTTCACTTCATGGTCATATTCTATTTAATGTAATGTCATTCAATTTGAGACCTCCTGACAGATGTTACAGAATGCTCAATTTTACTTATTTTACTCATTGTAATACCTGAGCAGCGGTATTGGTTCTAATAATGTCTTTTCAATAATCACTGTAACTTTGCATCAACTGTATCTCAATCATACTTGAGTTTGAAACTATAAAATATAGTTTAGTCCACTATATTAGGAACATTCAAATGCAGCTGTGACTACTTACGAGTTTGTTACTATTGGGAACATTGTTGTACAGAGCTAGAAGCTATTTTGAAAGACAAAGTTTGTGGCAGCTTGGGCATAATCACTTAGTCTAATCCTGAAAGATAAAATACATCATAATACTAATATTCATACTAATTTGTAATACTAATTTATGTATACAACTTACCCAGCACTTCACATCCTTGGGTCATAATAAGTCTCTTCAAATTTCCCCCATATTGTGTTAAAGTACAAACTAGTTGTGCTAAATCTCAAATGCAAATGTTCTTGTGTTCTTATGCCCTTCTCCAGTTTAATTTGCAGTACTCTCTCAATTTGTCACCTAATCAGAAAAGCAGTTGTTTTGCCCTGAAATGTACAATACATATCTGGATAGATACTATGTGACCCCAATATGCAGGACAATTTGTAGCTTTCTATGCTACCTCACAGTTTTAAGAGTGCTAAGACCCTATTCCACCACAACAGGTTGTTTTTATTACCCAGAATCACCAGAGCTCTCACAGACCAGTATAAGGCAGTAGTACTACATAATTATCCTTTTTATCCTCCAGCAGTTACAACATTCATCTCTGTCTGCATGATACGTGGGACATACAACACAAAACATCCAAACAAGACACATATTCACAAAAACACGTAAACAACACAGTCCCCATTAATCACAAACAAATCTTCTTAACAAAAAAAGAAAAGTCTGGTTCTCATGAAATACTTCTGGTCATTATCCTGGCATGCCTTCTTCAGTCTCTATAGTCGCACTGAAGGAAGAAACTCCATGTAGTCCTTCCATTGTCTTATGCATCCTGTTCAGTCCTGACCATCCCAAACAATGTGGTACCTACTGTCCCCACCCCTCCCCCGAGTCCAATGCAAGGCAGCAGGAGGTAGAGAGAGCTGAACAATGGGCCTTCCTCTCCTGCTCTATGTTGGACACCTTCCTCTGGTGCCCAAGTTCTCTCCTGTTTCCAGTGGTGAAATCTGTGTCCCCACCACATTCTTCTCTTGAAATTCTCCTCCGTGTCCTCCTGACTGGTGCTTACGAAGCCTATTCTTCCCCTATTCTGGAGTCTTCTCCCTTCTGCAAGCACAGTTAAACGTGACCCACTAACCCACATCACCTGAACTGTGTGGTAATTAACAGGAATATAAGCAAAAACCGTGCATCAGTCAATCTTTATGGGTTTCCAGCTGTTCTGCCTTTTGTGTTGTAATGACCTTTAATTGAGAGGAATCTCAAATAACAAAGAAGAAAGACAAACACCCCCCCCCCCCCCCCCCCCCCCCCGACAAAGACACTGGCCACTATAAGCAAAGTCAGTATAGTCTACAAGCTTCTGATGCACTGCCACATTTTGTCAGTCCATGACATACACTTCAGTTGTGGAGAATGTGAGATCCCTATTCCTTTCCTATGAACACTTTAGATACTTTCTAGATGGAAAAAAAACTACTGTATTAATATATTAATGAATAATAAAAAAAAGACACAACATATGTTAAACAGAGGCAGTCATGAACAGTAAGAGGTAAAATACATATTTACAGGTCTCCAGCCAAATAAAGATATGTTGACGCATCTCTACAGTCAGTAATTAATTTTCAAGATGTCATACTTTCATTACAGTTTCATTACTGTCTTCACCACTTTTATGGTGATAAGGGTATGTTTAAGAAACTGCTGAGTAAAACCTCCAAAGGACAAGCTCCTTTTTTCAACCATATTTGTAGTACAGTATAATTCAAAGGTTTGTTTAGACAAGATAATAATAGCAACCAATATGAATTATGTGCATTGAATCAAGTGGAAGGAAGACACTACTAATTGCTGTTTACAAGTAGCTGTTTTTATTATTTGAGCTGTAAAAGAAACTTTAATTAGTTGTCAACATACAACAACAAACCATTTCCATTTTCCAGTGATGTCTGATATCTCTTATTTAACTTACTGAATATGTTAACGTTGATGATGTTAAACTTAATTAGCCACCGTAAACAAACTGAACTAACAGAGATTTGAAATGTTAGACAGCAATATTTTAATTGCGCAAAAAAATCACAACATAATCATATCCAAGGCAATTTCTGTTGTTACAAAAATTCTTATAAATATTCAATAGACACTTGATAGCATCTTAAAGCATCTGATAGTTTTTCCACATTTCAGCTTTGTTTTTCAGTAAAGAACATTTACCACATGCCATGGTGCCTTCACAACTGTAGCATGCACAAGAAATATTATTGTGTATTGTGTGTATATAATTGGTATTCTTTTGCCGCATGCAAAAACCAGTGCAGAACAATTATTCCTTGTGCGCATCCCCCTGCTCAGTTGTCTGCTCTGTCTCCTCTCGTGTGTCCTCATATGTCTCAGCCCCAGAACTGCTTTCTCTCTCTTCTGTCTCTGTTTTCTCCTTTCTCTCTGACCCTTTGTTTGGCTGATGAGATCCAGGGACGCATGCTCTCTTATCTTCCTTATCCTTTTCTTTTCCCTCATTTTTCTTGGTCTTATTCCTGGAGGACATAGCTTTAATCTTAAAAAAAAAACATATTAAAGACGATCATTTCTCTTCATATGCGTGAAAGGCCCACATTACAATGAATCATAGAACTGCTTTAACAGCACGGCTCAGCAATTCTAAAGCAACCAGACACTCCAAGATTTCTCTTTTAGCACTACTGCTCATTAGAATTGAAATAGATAAGCACTTACATATACTAAGCACTTACAGAACTAAGTAGATAAGCACTTACATATACTTACAAAAAGGTGGGGTTCCCACTTCCAGATTATGCAAGAGGTATTCATGGGAACCCAGTACATCCAGTGGCACATCCAGGAACACAAAGAAGCAGACGATGGATCAACTTCAAATGCATTTTACCTTTCTGTTGCACGCGGGACTCTGTCTCCGAGGGTAGTGCGCAATTCGCTCCATGTATTTTTCAGTCCTCCGCCAGTCCTCACGCCACCTCTCCACACTGTAGCGTGACCCACAATGGGAGATCCTTTCCAGGATGACCTGGTTCTCCTTGGTGACACGAAGCAGCTCCTGTTGTCGCTTCTCTCTGCTCAGACTGCAGTTCAGACACCCGGGAAAATGCAAGCATTTTCTACAGTCCACAAGGTCTTCTGTCTATGTCATCAAATTATCCAAACACAGGGTTTGCCTTCATTTAGATACCATGTAGCAGAGTTAGAATAAATGACAGAATAAACCGTTCTCAACTACAGTCCTTAAGGCATATACCTCAAAGAGCAAGACAGGAGGTGATGATCAGTCATTAAAATATCAGTGGTATTAGTGGAACATCACATTAGTGTCCACAGGGTTTTTATTTCATTAATTAATCATTAGTTTCACGGTGTTCACATTTGACACTGTCCAATTGATATCTGTGTTATGGATTGAAATGTGTGTTAAAGGGTTTTTATTGGTGATGGCCTAAAGGAAACCCATGAAACGTGCTTGAAGTTCAAGAGCTGTGTCTACGGTAACTGGTCACATGGTGCACTTCAATCAGCAATCACAACTAAAAGACTAAAACGGCCTGAAACATGTCTTCTTAAAACATTAGGTGCCTATATATTGAAACGTTTCTCTGTCATGGAGCCAACAAAAGCCAACGGCCCAGCAGTTCTCGACACTGCCCTCTGACACAGAACATTGCAAGGACCTTTGCTGAGCTCGTCATTCTCCTGTGTACCTTCAGATTCATGGCTGTACCTAACTGGCTTTTACAGCATATTATTTCATTATTGAAGTCTATTGTCTATTGAGCCCTATCCTTATATTACCCTGTGCTATGCTTTCTCTCTGCTGTGTAACTAATTGCTTAAGATTGTGTCCTGTAGTTGGGTGGTTGGCTGTAATTGTGAGGCACATTTTGTTTTCCACTTACAAGGGTACCTTTTATATTCGTAGTCATTTCTGTTGTCAATACGTCCTGTTGTCCTCATAATGTAAGACATCTTCCCCAGCAGCATGTCGTTATCTCTCTGAATAACAGACAGGCGCTCCTCTTCCAGCTTGAAAAACAAAAATACAGAACTAATTAAAGACACACATTTCACATCTAAGCACAGGCAGTGGCACTGCAAAGATATTTGCAGAAAGCAAAATATTAAGGATGAATTAACAGCCCTAATATTCTGTAAAACATTACCACAACCTAGGAAAGGATGTATAGCTTTCCATTTCATTATCAAGCAATGTGCAGGTACATCAATTTCAACAATGACCTTTGCTTTATGCAGTTTACGGCTAATTATGTTTTTGTTACCTTCAACTTCTTCATTTTTACGTGAAGATGACCATATGCTTGCGGTGAGGTAGTGTTCACCATGGGCTGTGCTGACTTCACCTGAAGGAAACAAAAAATTCCTTACAAAATTCAGGTTCTGTATTTGCAGACACAGGTGGTACATGTTTGTTTTTAATCTGGTGAAACTTCAGCTTTTTGTGGAGCAAACCTATTCATTTCTGTCATAGGAAACTATGCACATACCTATTAAGCAACTTACAGTAGGTGTCTACAATAGTCTAGTGATCACTTTTCCCCAGATATTGAGCAGGAAGACACAGTAGAAATGAATGTTGCTCTTTATTCTGTACGGAAGTCAGGGCAACTGATGGCGGATGTGGGTATTCCCAAAGGAGGGCCTTAAGTAGCAAGCAGAAGAGCGTTCTCTCCAGAAAACCCTCCAGAGAAGTAGTAGTGAAGACCATTAGCTAGTTCAGCTGTTCCTCTGGGTCTTGTCTCCCTTGTAAATAGTTAAGAGCATTAAAATACTGTTCTGTTCATTAAAGCTCTACAAACCAGTGTACACAGAGAACCACAGAGAACAGAATAACCTCAAGCTAAAATATAAATTAATTGTTCACAATTTACTATGATTTTCCATAAGATGACTTAGAAGTGAATGGTTCTGTTTGAAGTGTATGGAATAAAATCATTCATTGCTGTGCTAAGGTAACTGCAGCAGTGTGGTGCAGTGGTTAAGGTTCTGGACTCATAATTGTCATTGTCAGGATTCAAATCCTAGCAGGGTTGCTGCTGTGGCACTTCATTCACTTTGCTTTGGTTAAATGCCCAGCTATATAAATGGGTAAAAATAAAAGCATCAGACAAATTACTGAGGTGGCAAGCAAATGACCAAGAAAAGGAATACAACAGTAAAATCATGGATTCATTTTGAGTACCACCTGTAGAGCTAGAGTCATGTACTGTGAAAGTGTTTACTTTGTTTAAGAGTAAAAACATATGGAATAGCTTAGTCACTTATATGGGCATGCTATTCATTGCTTTTAATTGTATTTCATTTCTTTCCCTACCCGGCTGGTAGTTTTTTTTATAAATTAATGTATATACATTTATATGTGTCTAAAACAATAAGCAAGCAAATATCTACAAAGGGATTTCAATAGTCAATCAATAGGCAAACCCATCAAAAGCATGCACACAAGCATGATGGCTTTCACAAACTTAAAATAACAGCAGTAACACATGACTCTATTTTAGGAATTGTCTTATAAAAATAATATACCTTTCTCCTGTGTTCCTTGTAGCAAGTTATGTCCCATTTCTGCTGTAGATACTTGTTCCCACATGGAAGTACTGGCTGATAAGCCCTGTGTTGCATCTTGCAGCACTGAGAAGCCCGCACAATCTCTGTACACTGCAAGCTGTGTGCTGTCAGCCCTGAACCCTTGCCCTGTAAGCAGCTGAGCTGTGGGGCTTGGAGACTGCAGTGTGTTTTCAGCTAGTCATGTGGGGGGGTTGCCATGGCAGCGGCTTGGAAAAGATGAATAGCTTTGCTTCGCCTTTTCAAACAATCTGCAGGTAAAACAATTTCAACTGCTAAGTTTTATGCAGCAATCTCTGACACTATCAATAACTAGAAAATAAAGAGAGTTTGGGGAAGTTCAGAACAGTGACCTTTTACTGCAGGTTTTGCTTTTCAGTATTCTGGTACTACCAGAAGTATTACTGTTATTAATAAAGGTAGCAGCAATGCTGCATAATCAATCTCAGTTGATTCTTCAGTACGAAAGGATGTTTGAGACTACTGATGTTAAAGAAAGTTACAGTACAGAGCTCCACCATATCAAAATGAGCACTCCCTAACATGAAATAATTGTCCAGTTAAGTTACAATTTTGTCTGCCCCTAGATAAGGGTCTTACCCTACCAGGTGAAGTCATTATAGACCAATGCACTTTTTCACTTTTTTCACTCACCCTAATTCTTTCATTTTACAACTTTTTACCTCTTTTCTTTCTCATACTAATCAACACAACCCCCAAGTGCAGTTAACACTAAGCCTATTTTTTCCCTTTCCCATACCTTTCGTGCAGACAGCATACTCACATACTCACACTTACCTCCCCTGCCAAGGCTCTCTTCTGTCCTTGCAGTGGAGACACGCCAGACTTCCACACATCTCCAGCAGAGTCAGGAGCCAGTCAGGCAGCCCCTCCAAATTTTCTTCCCTAAGAGTCTGAAGCTTCCAGGCTGAATCTCCTACTCCCTGGTTCCTAAACGTTCATGCACACTGAGCTCCGGAGCATCGGCTGGTCAGGGGAGAACACCAGCTGGGGTCATTTATTGTTGGACCCCTTTCTGGGGTCCTAGTTCTTATACATTGATCCCCTTCTGGGGAAGACTGCATGTACTCTCTACCAATCTTATTCTCCTGCCACACTCATGCACCTTTGAGGACCCAGCACACAGCTCTGCACTGCTCTGCTGCATCTCTGGTGCCCACAACTGTCAGAATGGGCTGTTCTGTCCCAGGGCCCTGGTGGTCAAAACAGATTCCATTCCACCAAAAGTTGACATACTTGCCACAGCGACACCCTACACATTCTACACAGCCTTCAGCACCACTGCTGATGAACACTCACACAACAGTTACAAACTCTCACTCACAACACCCCCATATACTTGGAGAGCTTCACTTCCCTTTCCTGGGCATCTCTTCGGAAATACAGCCAAAAGCCTCTGCCCTCCTTGCTATCTTTCCTTCCATCCCTGCTGTGCCAGCTGTACTGCTTCCCCCATGAACAAACAATGTCACCATTGTCCACAGCATCTGCAGCTGCCAGTCTCTACTTCTCAATTAGCCTGTTTCCTTGGATCCTGCAACCATCAGCCTTCAAAACATTACCATTCCGGCTCTCTCCCAAAGCCTGCCTCCTTGATGCTGCAACAGCCAGTCTCCTGCCTGCATCCCTGAAGCTGCAGCAGCTACCACTACTCACCAGCCTGCCCAACCTGTGCTGCAGTCACCAGTCTCCACTGCTCACCACTTGACCAGCTTCTTTTGTCTCTCCTGCTCCTGCAGCTGATAGCATCTGCTGCTCACTATGGCTGCTGGCCATTCTTTTCTGAGAAAGGGGAGAGTCTCTTGCATCCCCGAGGTTATGGTGATCTTGTAAGAGGGAACATATCTCACAGCCATCAGCCCATATTGCTAGTAAATCCGCCATGACAAGTATTTTCCAGAGCCCCGCCTGTGGGCAGCTTGTCAGTGTCCTTCACATCTGCTGAAGCATTAAATTGTTGTACTCCCAGCTGCAGCCCCTCAAGGCATTAACTAGGTGCATGTCTGAATGAGCTAGAAGAGCCAAACAGATTCTTCTTGTTGGTAACCATTCTAATGTTCTTAGGAATGGATAACACAAGAAAACACTTAATATCCTGGGTAATATCATTTATGGTGATATTGTACTAAGGGAAATCTATTGATCTTTCCATGCATGTGCAAGAGCTTAGAATCTGCCAGTGATACATCAATAACTGCAGCTCTGGATGCATCTCCTTCATACGTAAAGAACTCTTCTCCAGTTTGCACAACACACTACTAAGCCTCAGTATTGAATCAAAACCTCCTGAATCTGCATAGTATTTCTGGATGTGTTGTACTTCACACTGTTAAAACATTAGGCCTTATTTTAACTTTCTTTTTACCAAACTGGCCCATGCCATAAAAAAAGAAGTAGTCAGACAGGGCTCTGAGCACAGTGAAAATAATTTATTTTAGGCTTAGTAAAAAGTGAAAAATGTATATAAATGATATAATTAAACATATGTCATTTGTTTTTCATGTAAAATGTATCATTCATGTTCACACCTGAACACAGAGGACAAAAATGCACTGCCGTAACTTCTTATTATTTTCAGGTGCACACTGTACACACACTGGCACAGTCTGTTCTCCATTTCTCTTCAATGGCAAGGTTGTTTTGCAGTGACATTTCTTGTCCTGTAGAAGTGCATCTGAGAGGGTCCCCAGCAGGCAGCTGAAGAGCCCAGTTCAAGACGTCACCAGCAGGGGTGAGAGTGGAAGTTTTCTGTTTGGATGTGACCTTGTTCTTTTGCGGAGGTGTCATGTCAGTGTTTCCTCAAGAAACGTCTGCATTGAACTATTTATTACAACTATAAGCAGGCTCAATGTCATGGGTTTCTTTTCATTCCATTTCTTCCCCGAGGAGAGCAGGAGCTGATCTTGTGCTTCCTAGCATGCCTACAAAGCAGTAGAGCTGCTGAGAATGGAGAAGAAGATGTAGCTAATGGTAAGTTACCTTCCGTCTGTGGCTACCTTTTGAGTTTTTTACATCTTTATATTTTATATGAATTTGTTTCTTTGCGGTAAAGGTCTTTAATTGAAAGTTAGCTGTGGTTCTACTCAAGCACAGTAAACTTGTGGTGTGGGAATGGGTTCAGTTTAGTATTTATGTATTGGCTTGGAATTTCATTTTTAACACAAATATATTCAGATGTTCTTTCAACCAGAACTAAAAGGCTTGTTGTAGTGTGCTATCTGGGTCAAAAGCATTTCCATTGAGCTCTTCAGCTTTTCTTGACCTGTTAAAAATGTGATAAGTAGACAAATAGATATTGAACCCACCAATTGTGGAATTGTCACTGTGTATGACATTAGTTTAATACTTGATTATTTAAACAAATTGAAAATGTTTTGGATTTAAAATAGTTTGCAAAGATATCTACATTTGAACAATGCATAACAAATTATGTTTCTGATGTACTCTGTAAAGTCTGATTTTGCAGTTACTTGCTTCCTGCTACCCTAATACTTATTTGTAATCCTGAAAGATATATTTCAAGTGCCCTTATTAATGGTTAATAACTACAGGGGAATTTGGGACGGAGAAATTCAAGGAAATGTGTCTTTTGTACTCCACCAGTGTGAAAGCCTGATTTCATACTTGGCATCACAACCCCAGGAGGACATAGAAATGAGAAATGTTTCCAAAATTAGCAGAATCTAGACCTGTAAAAAGTACCTGCTGTGTTAAAATTGTATGCTTTACAACACTCACGCTTCCTGAGTGTAAAATACGACAGAACAAACACATTGCACCTCTCTGTATCAGACCTCTTCACCTGCTCACAACCCCTCACTCCTCTGAGCCCACAGCATGTATTTTGCAGTATTGTATTAAGATTGGTCATCTTTAAGATGTAAACTTTTTTAAGCCTTTTAAATAAATGAAGATAAGTTCATAGAATATTCCCTTTTTCATAATGCTAATTCATTTTTAACACCAGCATATGCATACTTAGATTGCATTTCTCTATAAAGTAATTTGTAATTATTTAGATTGTGATGATCTAGAAATATGAATCTTATCTTTAAATAAAATTCTGTCACATAAAGCTGCATTTGATGTAAAATGAGGCATAGCTTTTGTTTTTATTAAATGGTTTTGGTCCTCTCAGAGATTGTCCTACCCAATCCTAGCAAGGTCAAAGTTATTTTAGGACAATTCCACAAGGACTTGATATTTTCAGTAGCCAGTGTTGGAAAACATAGTAATATGCTTAATTTCCTAAAACGGTTTTACACTACAATTTTACAATCTATATTATTTACTTTCAAAGACCCTGGAAATTACATTTATACCTTTATAAATGCCAACAGACTGGAACTTTCCAAGTTTTATTTTTTGAAGATTAAAAAATAGCATTGAAAAATTGAAATCGAAAAGAGATGTGCAGGATTTAGCAGAAAAGGTAACATTTGGGGTGCAAAAAGTGTTAAATAATACTTTATGTCACTAAAAACTAAAAAGATGTTAAAATACAAAAGATATTGTTTAGGCAGTCATTGCCCAGTGTAAGTGATTACTTTTATGTAGTTCTAATGGTAAGTGAAAAAGAGCCTAGACACACACGCATGGGTTTGTAAATGTTTAGTGTTGTCTTTTTTGCAGAAGAGTTAGAGTTGTACATCAGCCAAACGATTATAGAACTGCAGTCTATCATGCTGTTCATCTGGACAGAGTCTCAAGAGGGACGATTTCATGATTAAGAAGTTAATTACTCCAAAACATTTTAATGAAGTGTCCCAAATGTGATTTTCATTTTGATTTACTTTGCTTAAAATGGGTTTACCAAAACTAATTTGCAGGGAGTGGACCATTTTAGAATCCAGAAATACGTTTTGAGGTGATGTATTAAATGTGATTGCCAATATATAATTACATTGGACCCACTTCATACTATC
Organism: Lepisosteus oculatus; assembly: GCF_040954835.1. NCBI lineage: Eukaryota > Metazoa > Chordata > Actinopteri > Semionotiformes > Lepisosteidae > Lepisosteus > Lepisosteus oculatus. The sequence goes on from NC_090710.1 coordinate 4,990,449, forward strand.
ATTCCCCTTTCCTCCATTGATCTCTGTGATGCAAAGGACAGTGTGAAATGATTTTGAGACACCACATGATGTTGTAAATGACTGCAGCAGGGGGAATATTTTCAGAAAGGTTGTCCCATAGTCTGGAGAAAGGCTAAGTCAGTAGATCCCTACCCTGGTCCTGGAGGAACTCTTTCTCTTTTGGTTTTTTCTTCAGCCAAGTTCTTAATCATAGGATCATGGATTTCAGTTTACTATTTGGAATATGTGTGTAGATTTGCTTTCAAGTCTTAAAAGATCTAGTTGTAGTTCTTATTGGTTTCACCCCTGCATTAGTGTCTGAGTTTCTGAACTGACCTCATTCTGACGTGTTGTTTGAAATGTACTGTAACATATCTGTATTGGACCTCTGCAGAAAGACCAAAGAAATGCCCATTGTGGGTATGTCTGATACAAAGACATTCCTATCTACCTCTGGTCATCATAAATTGATCAACTAGCAAGTCAACTCATTATTCGAGTCAGACATAATGGCCTGAAATGTATCCAGAGAAAATCCTAAAGTTGTTGAAAACAGTAACATTGAAGTGCGATATTTTTGACACCCACCTTACCAAAGAAACAAGTTAAATAAAAAGCCTAAACAAGTAAAATGAAGATAATTTAAATCAACAATTCTCACTGGAAAGTTAGATCACAGCTGGACTGAAAACCAGCACAGTGTTCCTCCATGACCAGTCTATCGAAAGCTCCGGAATGTGCCTTACCGCTGATTGTTAATCTTAGACACTGAAATACACAGAAACAGTTTCTATGGAAACATCAGATAAGGAAGGTTGCAATAAAATATATACACACATTTTAAGCAAACAACTAAAATACATGCTGACTAAAGTGTAAGATTATGCCCCTTGTAAAAGAAAGTTAACACACTTCACTCCTGCTTTTCTTTCTTGATCTTCAGTAGCATAATGTTCTTACAAAGGAGCTTACATTTGAGAACTTAGATTATTTTTTAATAAATCAACTCAATCAGCTAAGATTTTTCCTTATATTCAGATTGAAATTAACTTCAGAGGGTTGGCATGGTGGTACAGCAGTAAGCATTGCTGCATCACAGTTCTGTGGTCCTGGGTTCAATTGGAGACCTGAATTGCTTCCTTGTGGAATTTGTATGTTCCTTCTAAATTTAACTCTAAGTTTAACTGAACCTTAAGTCTAGTCTGAGTGGTATTACTGAGAAAAAGGATTACTGTACAGCCACAATAATGTAATACTAACAACTCTTATACCACTAATCTACCTTTAATCTAACTGTAAACTAATCCAAACCTTTTCTTAATATAAAATCTTGAATTTAGCACAGTATTTACGGTAGCTCAGTCACTTAAGATGAACATCTGGAGTTCAAGTTGGACCTTACTGGCCAGAAGTTGTGGTTGCAAGCCTGGGCTGTCCATTTACCTTCCTGTTACTGGGATTTCTCAAGCTACGGCATATTGCTGGCTGAGCACTAGTGGGCTTGAGTCTGCCTGGGTTTCGTCAAAATGCTGCTCAATAGTAACTTCGGGGACTTGCTAGGTACTTGAGCACTCTGATATGTTAATGAGAAGCTATTGCTTTTGTACATGCTATCGGTCTTATAAGAAGCTGAGTACTATATAAACAGAGAGGTGTGTCTGTCAGAGGACTGCAGTCGTAAAGTATGTCACAGGCTCATAGTCCTCGCAGTACAGGGGTGTTGGTGATAAAAAGTCTTCATTCTAAATCAGGTAGCATTAGGGGTGGAGACCAAGCCATATTTTGGTGTTTGTAGGCCCTAGGCACTTTCACTCCGTAATGTACAAAAAGAGGGGCCCTAGGCATTGTGCCTACAGTACCTAATGGGAAATCGGGCACTGGGTGGAGAAGCAGTTAGGGTTGAGGGTTCATGACCAGAGGACTGTGTGTTCAAATCCTAGATGGGTTTACTGGTGATCGACTCCTGAGCATGGTACTTTGCCCAGATTGCTCCAAGAAACCCAGCTGTTTAAAATGCACCAAGTGTGCGATGTAAAATAAACTTCTCAGGCTCTTTAGATAAAAAAGTCAGTCAAAAAAATTCCACCCATTTTCTAACAGGCCATATCCAGTACAGAGCCTAACCAAGCATGGTCTATTGGAATACACTCTGGATAGGACACCAGTTCATTGCAGGGAACATACAGACACAAAGACACACGCACACTTACAACAGCAACAGTTGTTTACAGGAGCCAATGAACCTGACAGTACTGTATGTCTTTGTACTGTGAGAGGAAATGGGAACAGCTAGACAAATCCCACACAAACATGGCACACCAAATACATTACAAATTAGTAACAAAAGAAATTAATTTGCCATTCCAAAATAAAAAAAAAACACTCGATCAGGCTTTTGGGTCTGTTTGACTTGTTCATTATGGGTTGTGACTTTTGTTCTTTATCTTATCCGTACTTTTCCCTAGCTCAGTATGTGTGCCTAGCAATTGAAAACCTCAATTGAGGGTGGTGAAGGCAGTGTGTTGTTTGGCTGTGTGAACACAATCTTGCCAAGGGTCTTGATATTCTGAGATTGTTCAATGCATTACGAAGTTACATGACAAAACAAAATGTAATGATGATAAATCATACAAATTTAACCAGAGTGCAAAGCAATGGAAGCTGTTTTGTACGTTAATACTGCAATGCAATGAAAAAGAGATTTCTGCAGAATCTCCCTGTGAGGCTACTGTATTCTAGTTTTGAGGAAATTTTTGGTTTAACAAAAGCGTTTAAAAAAGAAAAAAAAACATGGTGCAGCGGCTCCATCTACAGGTGATTATATGTAACAACACTGTTTGTCAGTGATTAAGCACGGTTCAAAACTTACTGTACAGTATATTATACCGTACCTATGCAATTAATTAATATATACACATTTAGAAATGTACTGGTGTCTATGTGCTCCACACAGTTAATTTTAAATTATATGTATTATATATACAGTGTACTGTAATATGTATACTGTATATTGTGTGCATTGATCCAATACTATTAGTAGTATTTCTATATACAGTATCTATATGGTACGATATGTAGGATGTTTGTAAAAGCTAGGGCAATGCACTTTCATACACCAATTCAGGGTACTCTGACAACTTTAAATGGATACTTGTAGACTTCTGTTGGAAAAAGTTTTCCACACATTTGTTGTATCAGTGGCAATGGGGCTGCTGTTGAATTCAAAGCACTTAATATACTGCCTGATTGCTAATTACTTTTAATTCCAACTGATTATTTCATGGTTTGTACAGTATCCAAAGTACAGTATGTGTATGTGTGCTACAAGTCTCTCATACATAACTTTTAATATGAAGTATGAAATAATTTTATTTATGTATATAAATTAATTGTTAAACACCTATTAAATAATTTTAATGATGACACCACGCTGCCAGGTTTATATAACTATGATTTATTATTGACGTGCAAATGGTAAAAATACACAGGTGGAAATACAATCTGAGAAACTGTTAACAGATTAAAATATTTATAAATAAGTAAAGTGTTTAACTGAGGTATTTTTAACATAAATGTAACATGTTATTTTAGCTACAGTAGATAACCATAGCTACGGCTCCAGATCTATATTTCTACAAAGTTTCGGTCTTTGAAAGGGAAGGGAGAAAGAGAAAGGAGGTAGTGTTAATGACAACAGCGTCCTCTTGTGGAAGCGAAGGCAAAATTTCTTTAAGCGCCAACTAAAATCAAAAAAGGTGAATGCAATTACAGAAATAGTTAAGCAGCATTGTTAGTTACACAACAACCTGATAATATACAAACACTTACGCATACATCATCCAGCAAAAGCTTTTGAATTGTGAAAATACTGAAACCAATATAATTTAAACTGTAAAACTGGATATACAATCAAAGAGTATTATGACACAATAGGTAACCCTAGCTCAATGCATTACTTGAGTATAGCTAAATAAGGCAATCCTAAAGATACAGTACCATGGTAAAAAGACAGTAATTTTAGCTCTTGTTGTCTGAGTCTCATACAAGATGTTATTAGGTTGGCATTATTCCCTTTGGGCTGCGGCATTTTGTATGACGCTTTTAAGTTTTCCCTTGGACACCTTGAAGAACCAATTAATTCTTCTCCCCAGCAGCCTCATTTGATAGCCATAGAATTTCATGAATGGATTTCTGAAAGGATAATGTTTTCCATGTAATTCAGGTCTAAATTCAAGTCTATATTGTTGAATGACCCAGCAAGAGCTGAAAACAAACTAGAATACAGGAAAAATCAGGATCATAAACTAGTTATTGTCCCTTATTTGCAAAAGTCAGCCTAAAGATTTCTTTAAATACCCTGAAATGTGTGAATATTATCTCTGTTTATTATGCTGGTTTTACTTGTACTAAAATGTCTATATCTTTTAACAGGGTGCACAACCTAAGTGCCTCACAAATTCTGTAATTTAACCTATTAAACTGAAGACCCTATGGTAACCATAAGCTGGTTGTAAAATAAGACCACACTTAGGCATTTTAGGGTCCATTAATTATTAGGCTGTCTCGGAGATGGGTTGTGAGAATCACTGAGTTATCTAGTCTGTTTTAAACTGTACTGAATGGGATGAACTCTTCAAAATATTATACTTTCATAACTTCAAAACATGACTAAACCAAAACAGAAGAGGAATATGAATTTGGGAAGCATTCTTCTGAGGAATTTGAAGCTTTGTGGAACATTATTTTTGAAGGACAGGCATTTTGATGTGTGCTCTGCACATTTAAAAGAGTATTACACAAGACTGCTATGAATGTTAAGAGAACAATTGGCCCAGCACATCGCTGTGAGAAGCTGTTGTTCTACCACTGTTGCCATGGGAGATATTATCTTTCCAAGGCAAGTGGCGTCAGATGGCCTCATGATAAAGGACAGGAGTTATAAAAGCAAAGGGCACCAATTATTAAGTGTACCAATGTCTATGAAATGCTAAATCCAGTGAATGCTTTCTTTAAATAAAAGTTCAGAGTACTTGAAAAGCCAGTTTATGCTTTACAGAAAACATCATGAACAATAGAAGCCATCCAGTTAGGCTGTCAGACATGAAATTATCTCAGTGATTGAGTTCCATATGGACTATGACTATGACTATAGTCCATCTGGACTATTAAAGAAATGTAATTGCCAGCAACTACTGCTGCACACTGTATTGTTTTGCATTTGATAAATAAACTTTGATTTGACTGTTTATGATGAAGTTTCTGTCATATTTTTGTCGCTTTTCCCTTTTCTTTGACGCACTTTCAGCATTATTTCTGCCAGAATCTTTGGCCATGAGAATGCTCTTCATGTAAAAAACCAATCTGCCATGAGGTTTGCGTGTCTCGGTAGAGGAAATGTTCCGTATAGTCGTCGAAGAACTTTATGTATCTCAAAGGGATGAGAAGGAAGCAGGGAACGCCTTGTTAGCAGAAACAGTGTTACATCACTCTCCCTACAGGTTCCAGGGATCTCAGGTGCTGACACTACCTCTAATTAAACCTTTTTATGCCTAATGGGTACTCTGAACCTGTACAATGGTGATATATCTGACAGTACATTAACTGGGTTTGCAAGTCAGGTACAACACAGTTCTTGTAGAAAAAGCCAAGATCACAGAGGCAGCCTCCCGCTCCACGATATTTCTTACAGGTGATTTTGTAGACTAGTCCACTTGGTTTCTTGCTTGTGGGTTGTTTACATGACAGATATATATATATATGCACATTATCTGCCACTCTGGGAGATTGTGTCTCCAGTTTTGTGAGCATGTACCTTTCCCACTTACACTACATTCTCATTCCCTTCTTCAGAAACTCTGACAAATTTCCATAGTGTGCTGCACTTTCATCACACACACCTGAGGATTGGTCTGAAGTTTGAAGATATTGGTGCAGCGTGCACAATGTGTAGCACATCATAAAAGGAAGATAACAGTAAGTCTATCTTCAATGTGAACAGTCTGCATTATTTTGTGGCAAATAGGATATCTAAGACAGAATAAAAACAAGTATGAATTTACTACTGCTGTTTTGTAAAAGCCATAGAAAAGCTGGTGTAGATTCACACTGTTATTTCAGCCCTGAGGAGTTAGTAATTATTGTAAAGCATGCCGATAATAATAGAAATAGTTGTTTACTTAAATTATGCCATGGTATCTTGAAGCCTGAACAAGTGTTTAGTTCCACTGTTTATTTAGGAAAGGCAAGTTTGCAGATGGGGACGCTGTGTTATGAAGTATAACTATTGCCTCCCTTGTAGCAAGACAGTGAAGAACTGAGATCAGGTCAGTTATTTCAGAGGTGGCTGCTGTTGATGTTTCCTGTATCATTGGTCGAATTCTGCAACCAAAAGCTGAACACCAATTGACTGATCACACTGCCAGGTTAGGGTGAGGGATGTCCTTCTTAACTGTGCTAGTGTGTGATGCGCTGTAGTGAGCCTTGTGTTTTTTTAGTAACTGGTGATTTGAAATTGGAGGGTAATAAAGAACAAAATTGTTTTTTTTAGAGGAGGAAATAATGCACAGCAACTACCTTGCTTTAAGATATTCGTATGAGCTGTAGAACAGTCAAGTTTTGAACTTGCTTGGCGAACCTGCTTGGAGAGAATAAAGGAAACAATCATGGCTCACAAGGGTACTTTGTCTTGCATTGTGTTAACTAAGGTTGGTACTGTCACCACCATGGTTGGTTCTTTTTTGCTCTTGTGAAAATCAATTCAGTGAAATAATTTGGAACGAAGGCAAATGAGATCCTGTTACATTTATAACATGTTCAGATTTGAGCTCGTATTAATCAATATCACATCTCTTTCAAATGTTACCATCTTCAAGACAAAAAGCATACTAGGGTAGGCACTAGTTACAAGGCAGGAGTGTCTGACTGATGAAATGAAAGTTTAGCAAACCACTCCATTGTGGTCTTTTACAGTAATATAATGAACACATTGTTAAGGAATATGGATTCAGTATTTAGATGTATCTTTATAGACTTTATAGATCTTTATGAAAGCTAGAGAAATCTTTTAATAATAGAAATGTATAGAAATTTCTATTATTATAGAAATTATAATAGAAATTATTATAGAAATTTGGACTTATAGAAATAAGTCCAAATTATAATTTAAAAGATTTTTTTAAAGATTATAGCAAGTGAGTATTACAGTCCTTCCAGCCATACCTGAGAAGACCACCTCTAACCAATCTGGCTTGTTTGCAGTTTTGCATTATGTATATTTGCAAAGCGGAAATGCTATGTACAATACACTCTGTTTCAAGAAGAGGTGCAAAAATGCCAATTCAGATTTTTCCGGGCCATTTTCAACATTTTTTCCCCCCATCCTGTTGTTTTGCTCAGTACCTCAATCTCCCCCGAGAGGACACCTGGGCTTGTTCTCACACGATCAGTTATTCCGCACTGCAATGGAAAGTGACTAAGGTAACATGTCTCCAGGGATGGTAATACTATGCGATGGCTTTTTTCCCCTGTAACTCACAGCACAAAGCATATTGTAAACATCAGTCTAAATTCCTACAATGGAAGTAATAAATAAAAATCTTATATTAAAAAGTAATAGAAAGGCTTTCCTTGTTCTTGGAAAAGCTACTTTTGTCGCCTGAAACTGACCCTACAAGTTATACTTTTCAGTCTTAGGCTTGGTCTCATCTCTGATCTTATTGCTCTCAGGTAGCCCTTGTATAAAGAAACAATAGCTGAATAGGTTTCCAGGTTTCCAGGTTTCACCAGCCACCAAGCTGACCCTTCTTCAGCACAGCACCACCTGTCACCGGACTGAAACACTGCCCGGTGCTAAGTACTCAAGGTTGCTTTTGTGAGATAAATAATATAAATGTGCTTTTTTAACAGAAGTTGGGTGAGGTCTTTAAAATGTCAAGAGTTCACCAGTTTAATGTCTAGCTTGTGAACAGACAAAGACCGTACAAAGAGACAATGAAGGCAACAGAGATATGGAAATTACTGTATTCAATTTTATTTAATTAAACACTGAAACTCTTTTTTCATTTTATTATTATTAGCCTTTAAATCCTTGGGAAGACATAGGAAGTTTACTTCCTGCTGTCAAAGTGAGAGCAAGTACTCTATACTGTATTTCAATTAGCTGTTCATGTGATAGTTTACTTTGAGATTTTGGAGACTGCCGATTCTGTAATGTTCCAACTTGCTCTTTCTCGGGTTCTTTCAGATGCTTTGATTTTGTTGTTATTCAGTTCTAGTGGTCATTGCCCTCTGATTCACCAGCCTCCTTTAATTTCTGTAGTGCTCATTGATATTAAGAAAACACAAGGGAAGCAATTATGGAGTTAGGTGGAAGCTAATGCTTTAAGCAAGTTAGATCTTTCTATTTCACCTTCTAATGCTGTGTATTGTTCTGGGTGTGCTGAAAACTTCCATCACCAGGCTGAAAACAACTAAGTTTAGTAGTTAAAACTATACGTGCAAGTAGTACATCTTAACAAAATGAACCCAAACAACCAATTGAAGGTAGGAAAGAAAATATTAAGTGTTTTGCTTTTGCGCAAGGATGTTGCTGTGAAGGACAAGCCGTTGAACTGCGTGGTGGAAAATCTGTAAAACATTTTGTGCAGCTTGATGAGGTCCTCTGATCAATAACCTTAGATAAAAAAACAAGATGTCCTGCTCTAATATTCTTATCTCTAAAAAGATGGAAAGAAATTGTAAATTTCTTCGTTATCCGTATATTCATTAATTATTCTTTCGCTCCTTTTGAAATTTGCACTGAAGAGTGTTTTTATTTTGTAGGTTGTATCAGTCCAAGAAATTTCTCAAGTATGCAACAGCCAAGTAAGAAAAAGGGATCAACTCAATAAGTAGTGTTTGTCATATTATGGAAAAACATCTGTTTAGTATCAATTCGTTTGTGTTTCAATGATGTGACATAGGGCACAGGGTTTGGATGAAGAAAACACAGTCTCACTCCTCCTATACTTCATGAGTGGCATATGACATTTCGTGGCATATCAAAGTCCTGCATAAGGAAAAGACCAGGTTAACCCAATCTACAGCTTTCTGTCCTTAAATGGCCAGCCTGTTGCATATTGTTTTTAAAAGATGTAACCTCCAATATATTGGAAATTCATCCACTATTTTCTATCTATTAAAACAGATGTCATACAATAGGGTGTAGGGTGAAATAGCTAAATGTTATTACAGCATCTGTTTAAAGTGTTCCAGAAATTGAACATCTTAGCAGTGAGAAATAAAGAGAATGCTTGATTAAAATTAATATCTAGCATTATCATTCCTCTGAACAGAAGCTTCAATGAAAGTTAATCTTTAAAATTGTCCATCATAATTATACATCACCCAAGAACATACTGTATAAAACAGAGCCATCAAAAGATAACTATTGCAGTGAGGTCACTTGTCCAGTAATAACACTGGTTTCACACAATCTTAGTAGATTTTGTATTTATCTTTATTCACCAGCTAGTTATCCCACCCAGAAACCCAATTGCAGACTGGTACCTTAATCACACTGAAAAGCCAGTTTCCCAACCCACCCTCATTCCTAAAGCCGTTTCCACTTTCAGGCTGCAAATACTGGTGCAAATAAAAAAAAATCAGTGCTCATGTTTTCTTCATCTGGGGCTTTTTTGTGAAGAACTTTTAAATCATTAGTAATCAAAAAGTATTTCAGATGTACAACACATTAGATTTACATAGCATCCCTTGACAGAGACTATCCTTAAGGCACTTTACAGGATTAGAAATGCAATTGAAAGAAAACTCTTGGATTCAGACTCTGCTCGTAGCGGCAGTTAATCTCTGATGTAACTACAGTTTAGAAGTAATCTGCCACCCTTCGGTTTCAGTCACACTCTGGAACTGGTCCTGAGTCTTTGCATTGCGAGCTACAGGGTAAAGAATATGAAGTTAGGAACCTGGTCAAATCAGAAGAGTTTAGCCATGCATTGTTTTGTGTATTAACAAATTAAATCTAAATAGAAAATGAAAAGGCAATTGAAGCATTAATATGAGGATGATTGATATATAAATTCAAATAATTACAAATTTGGCTGTTATTAGGGTTAATGAGGTGCCAAAGATATCCATCTTGTAAAGGCCAAAGTGCTTGTGCATGAGTATGATTATGGAAAATCACTACTTTTTAAAAAATGAGTTGATAATGACTGCCCACTGTAATTATTATTCTGTACATCTTATCACTCAGCATTCAAGAATAATTACAATGACAAAAAATAAATAATATTATATATAAAATATATTGGAAGCACAGTGGTGCAGTGGTTAGCACTGTGTCCTTGTAGTGCTCGGGTCCTGGGTTCAATTCCAAACCTGGGGTGCTGTCTGTGTGGAGTCTGTATGTTCTCATCATGTTTGGATGGGCTTTCACCTCATTCTCTAGTTTCCTTCCAAAGTCCAAAAGCATACTGGCAGGTTAATGGGCTTCTGGGAAAAGTGGCCCAGGTGTGAGTGTGTGTGACAGTAGCTCTGTGTAGCTCTGTGATAGTCTGGCATCCCACCTTTCATCTGCTGCTTTCCAGGATAGGCTCCAGCTCCCCTGTGACCCTTAGAAGGGTGAATGTACAATATAAAATAACTTGTGAGCCTCTCATTGATGCAATTTGTCTTTTCTCCATTTAAAATACCAACTACTGCCTCATACAGGTCATTTCTAGGCTAGCATTGTACTCAAGGGTGAAGTACACACTTAAGTAATGTAAGTGCAGATATTACCTTACATTAGTAAGTTAGAGCTTTGTAAGATACAGAAATAAATGTGCACTGAAATACATTTTTAATGTTAATGAGGTATTACTGCTTGTATTATTTGTATTATGTTCTTATTTTATCAAGATAAAAACTGATGCTTTATTTGTTAATGATAGAAAATTGTTTTTCCATTTTTTAAATTGTTATATCTCTTCCTCTCTTCAGCATAAAGATAGAATCTAATTAAGTTGAAACTTAATGGTTTCCTGATTTTGAAACAAGTTAGTCACAGAACTGAACAGTTTGCATGAAATTGCTCCTGGGTATCTGGACTGTCTGCTCACTGCTGGAAACCTCTGTCCCTTACTGAAATGTTCAGCAGACTCTATGTAATTTCCATGCTATGTGCACGCTATGATGATAAAGATAATGTCATTTATCCTCTGTATAGAAAATAAGATTAACAGTACATGGAAAGACAAGAACGTCTTCATGCATTACTTTACAGCCAACTTTATACTGTTTATTTCTAAGAATATTTGAGGATTGTAAAACACTTCTTATATAATGGACTTACCTCATTTTATTTAACACTGAAAGTAATTGCTCATGACTAAAAATTACACACGTCTGCCATAGAACTGCTTTGACAAGCATGTTAAACATGAGCCTAGTTATGTAACAAATGACAGATAGCAATTAAATAGCTGGCAACAGTCAGCATGCTGCTTTCCTTCTTGAAGAGCCAAGGTGTACAGCTGTGTGCCTGACTCATATTTCGTGATTGCCACACACACTATTGTCACAGGATTCCAAAGTCCACCCCTTGTAGATTCTGCTCAATGAACAATTAAAGGTCAGTGTCAAAAGGGTGAAATAGAGAATAACCTCTTCACTCCCGGTGCCATTTTGGTTGCTGTGACATCCTGTTAGGATTTCTGTCCCCTCCACCCTCAGCAAGCAGGGCTCTGACACCCAAGTCCTCAACAGCACAACAGGGAGAAAGAGATGAACCTTCTGGAATATCTTAGCTGCTGTTGTGGTGGATGGAGGATGCAGCATAATGCGACCTCCGTAGAGCCTTGATCTCCGTGTCATTTGAACAAGGTTAAATGACATTTAAGCTTGATCAAATGGCAAAACACATCTCTGCTTCACAGGATATGCTTGGAAGCTTGTGTGCAACAGTTTATCCACAATTAAAGCTACTGTATGGCTCACAAGTGTCTGTCATCCCTAGCACAGTCTCCAAGTTATCTGATGACAAGCTGACATTGTCAGGAGCAGGGAAGTGATGCCTAGAAACACCTAGTCATGATTGGTTTCAATTTCAGTAGCTGTAACTGTGATTGGCTTTACTCTGCTCACTCTTTTAAGGGAACTAGCAAGAAAAGGTGCCTTAAACATAGTCTGCATTCATCATTTCTAACTATAGCAGATTTGGGCCGGAGGGATTACATTTTTTACTGTTGGAAAACCTTATTTATTAAAATTTGGGGACCTACACCTAGCACCACCAATATGTGCTGTTCGGACAATAACCAACGAGTGCACCATAGTACTGTGTAAGGATCTGCTACTGTATAGAGTATCCACAGTGCCACACATGTAAAAAGTCACATATATTTCATACTGGGATACACCAGGCTTTGTTAATCAGAAATAACTACGTAATCCATGAATTTATAGATCACAAGCACAAGGCATACAGTATGAATGGCAGCGCAGACCTTACCTGCAGCAAAGTAATCAGCCCACCCTAGATTGGGGAGATGTTAAAGGAGAACTTGCTACTTGAAAAACAAAGGGGAAGACAGACAAGGCAAAGGAAATTCTACATCATGCTAACATGGCCAAATTATATCCATGGCTTCTTCACTGCTATAGGAAATGTTTATGGCACTGGTACCTGTCCCTTTAAGATCTAAGTAAGGTGAAGTTCTAATCAAGGACAAAGCAGCAGTCAGAGTCCATTAGAAGGATTTTGAAGATCTATTCAATCAAGAATCCTCTGTCAACAAAATATTTTTCAATTCTATCGTGCAACAACCAATTAGAGATGAGACTGGAACTCTACCAACACTTAAAGAGGTGATGAAAGGCATCAAACAGATGAAAAATAACAAAGGAGCCAAAGTTAATGAATTTTTCACTGAAATTTGTCAGTATATTGGACAGGAACCAATGCTACACCTGCACATCTCATTCAGGTCTGAAATGGAGATAACCCCCAATTATTTCTTGGAAGCCATGACTGTGAATTTTCAGGAACAGGGGCCAATTATTATTGTGGAAATTAGAAAAGTGGAAAAGAAAAGAAAAAACTCTGCCATTAATACCAGAAATGTTGTGCCCTGTCCCATTTCTTTTGCTGACAGATTTCTCCCAGAACCCCAGAGCTATGTTAGACCCAAAGGGACATGGCTGACATGGCATGAGGAACATTACTCTACTTAGTGTTCCTTGATTTGGCGGAAGTGTTTGACTCTGTAAATTGTGAGGCACTCTGGAATATCCTTGTGTAGCATGGATGTACTGTATGTCCTTCACAATGTGTCCGCATGCTTTGTCTGCTTCACGATATGCGTTTAATAATCCTCACTGATGGATCGATTGCTGAATCCTTTGAAATCCACACTAGAGTCAAATAAGGGTGTGTCACCACCTTATCTCTATTTTTAATACTTTTGAGAGCCATGTTCCATTTAATAACAGACAAATTCCCTGCTTGAGTACATCTGACTTACCAAATGGATAGTAAATTATTTAATGAACAATAAACAGTGACTACCCTGACTTCAGTAATCATACTCCATTTTGCTGACAAAGCCGAAGTATGTGCCTCTACACATGGATGTCTAGACAACGGTCAACATATTTACTAAGGTATATGAGAAGATGGAACTTAGATTTTGTCAGAAGACAAAATTTCTCCATCAGCAAACTCCAAATGCATACCTCCTAGGGTCTTTAATTTACTGTAGAAATGTCTAAAGAAAGTACTTCCCATAGCTTTGGAGATATATTTTACAAAAGAGAGATATTGACCAATCCAACATCTCTTTGGCCATCTGAGGAAGCATGTTTTGAGTATTGCAAAATCAAAACGGAAACCAAAGCGATGGTCTTTTATGTGGTCATCATTCCTACTTTACTGTACTGGGTTGAAATACAGTATGAACAATTTATAGATGACACTTAATAGGACTGGTGTCCTTTTTACAGGTATCCTTGTAACAATGCTGATTGTGAAAGCTTTTATGAATCCCATGACTGGACAGATGCCCCAGTATTCTCTCCTGAACAGGCACCACAAGCACCAAAACGGTTATCATCATCCAGAGCAGCTCTATTGACTATTGGTTTGGTCATGTCACATGGATTTCAGAGACTCTAGGTTACCAAAGTTCTCTTATCCCAGTTTAGTCAGGGCAGTCATTCCAGATAAGATCAGATCGTTTCAACTATATGGTAAAAGTAAACATTATGAAATGCAACATTAATATCAACTACTGTATGAACCTAATCATGACTATACCAGGAGGAGAAAAAAAATATCTTAGAAGTAGCCCAGCACTGTTAGACCTAAGGAATGACTGTGTACATCCTACAGTACATTGACCTTATCAGCCACCTTCAGGTTCATGGAAGACAGTTATCCCCCACTGTGAAGATCAGCCAATAAATGATAACACATTTATACAATAGCATTGAACTACTTACTGTATTGAAGTAATGATTATTGTATTGATTAAATGTGTATTTCTGCAGCCTTAGTAATAATCTTAGTAGAAAGGGTTTTCCATAGAACAGCTACAGGATCTTAGACTGTTATGTTCTTTTTCTCATTAAGTTGTAAAGAATAACAAAAAAAGAGGGAAAACAAAAGTCACACATGTGAAATTGTAACACTCCCTGGTGTGCGCTGTCTTGAAACAGGGAACTTTTACATTTTTACTTTGCGTGATAAATACACAAAGTAGACAAAAGGCATAAACTAAGTTCAGTTTATTTACAGTGCAAGGAAAAACATAGAACCAAAACAAAACAACAAAGCAAAACCTACGTAGCTCTTCTTTGAGCTTCTGACTGAATGCTTCAGTCTCTAACTGAGAAGTCTACTTAGCAGTCTACTGGTTTCCACAACGGATTTTCTGGGATTCTTCACAAAACTCTTCCAAAATGTCATAACTCACACCTTTCTCAGTTCCACTTACTTGGTCAGTCTATGGATTTCTTCCTTCATCATTTCTGGTGCTGCTTGCGTAGTGAACAATCTGCCCTGTTTCCTGAAACTGCAGAGTGACAAACACAGAAAGTCTCAGCCTCTTGCTTTTTAAATTACCACTCCACCAACTCTCTTGCTCCAGCTAATGAGGTGACCAAGGGCAGCTTCTCATTCCCCACAGCATTCTGGGAATGTTGTCCAGACAAGAAACTCAATTAAGTGTCCTCTCAGATGTATCCTCCCAATTTTAAAAATATCATAAGTATCTTTCATGTTCCTTGATGGTTTGCACATCTCAATTTGATTCTTTATTCTTTATTCATCTTGATTTGATTCTTTTTCCATGTTGTAGAATTCTGCTTTAGATGATTTCATAATATGCAAGAAAGTCTTCCTTGGAATATAACTTGCAAAGTCCAAAGAACCAAGATAACACATAATTTTGTCTTAACACTTCATCTGGCTAACATGCCATTGGCCGCCATAAATGATGGATCTATTCTCATAATGTCTTTGCTTCACAAGATGTTGTAATGAGAAATTTGACTTTTTCTAAGCAATGCCCATTTACACTCTGAAACATGGAGAACCGAGCACGCAAATTGTAATGTATAAACAAGTGAGGAAAATGTAACTAACAAGGAAAGATTACTCTCGGTCCAGTTGAAAGTATCAGTGAACATCTACTGTCTTATATACATATAAATGGAAACTCAATTCTGTTTCTTCATTGTCTCTGCACAGCTTTGTTCCCAGTGTGTAAGTTGCAGAAGTTCTGAGCTTCAGGTGACTGTCACCAGCACCAGTAAGTTTAGATTTCTTTCTTTCTTTAAAACAAAGTGAACCACATAATGCATCCATGTCTTGGAATAAATAATTGTGCAGATCAAGCAATATTAGATGTGCAACCTGCATTAAGAAATACATTACCCTCACTTAAAAGATATAATAACAGAGATTATATTATGTTCAAGCCACTTAGTAGAATGACAATGTGTAGAACTACTTTCTGGTAGTAACTACTTTTGATAAAAGGAGAAATTATTGACAGATGCCTTTAAGCAAGTTGCATATACTGTATATAAAACAAACATAAATTAAATACACAGAGGAAGGCTATTGCTGACGAATCCCATTGTTGTGTTTGTTTAAACTTCACCTTATAATACGAAAATAATACGAAGCTGTAGTGTAGAGTGGTTATTTTTGTAACCTTTAAAATATTGATCCTAATGTTCATTGCCACAAATACTGAAGCACTGTTACATTCTAAACACTTAGAGCAGGATTTCACTAGCATCTTAAACTGACCTAGTTTGATCAAACGTTTCAGATAAAAAATGGAAACCGAACAGGTGAATAGATGCAAAATCAATCTTTCACAATGGCATGCTTTACAATACATGCTACAGATAATAATAAGTAATTACAGAAAGGAAATTACCACTATACTTGAAATACCCCCCGAAAAAACATTTCAGAAACATGATGTGATGCCCAGCTTATCTGTGAACTGTGCTTGTCGTATGTGCCAGACTTTTAAGTAACACCTCTGATACTGTATCTAATTCATCAAGACATTTGTTAGCTAATCTGCCAATAGTTTCACTAGGAATAAGAAGGAGGTCAAACTTCCATCAAAGCTTTGTGCTGAGCAGCTACAACCAATGGGGCTATAGGGCTGCAGTATTGATTTTCTGAGGGCACACCAAGAGCTGTCAATTTTATTAGTCCACACAACCGTGTGCACACTGTAAATTTAATCAGGCCAAAAACCAAGAGATACATTTTGTTGCATGTTTGTTTTATTTTATGCTGCACACGTGTTATATTAAATGAGGGGAGAGGTGTCTCTAAAAGCTAAGGAAGAGAACTAATCACTATCATAATTCAACACCGCCATCATGGAAGCTCTCTCCCCACTGAGGCTCTCTTGGGCAGAGAATGGACAAATGACACGAGACAGATCTCCCAGTGAAAAGGCTGATGCATTACAGCAGCATGATAATATGACTGATACACTGCACTGTGTCTGTGCTGAAGTCTCATACTCACCGCTGACCGAATTTTGGAATGATCAGCATTCTGTCTTACTAGCTTCCACTGCACCGGAGGGAAATTGTTTGGTTTGTAATTCCCCACCTTCATCTATGTCTGAAGAATAACTAAGTAATTGAAATTAGCAAGACTGTTCTGCCCCTTCACCCACCCCCCTCCCTTATCCCCGACTCTTTACCTGTTATAGAAGCTTTCGGTCAGCAAAGCTAGTTCCTCCTTAATGAGCAACTAGCATCCCACACATACAGATTTATCAATTAAGATGGCCAATTAACACTTGAACTAATCCAAGAGGATCTGGCATGAGATTTCCTCCTGCCTCATGTATTTCTCTTTGCGTGTACAATGCAAATGAAATGAAAATTCAAGCAGTGGAAATTATAGAGACAAAAAAGGAAAATCAAGCACAAAAGCCTGGAGAGTCAACAGATTGTCTTTTGCACTGCATTTTCGATGGGAAACAAGGAGCTTCCAGCAGAGAAAGTGTACAGTATGTGTGACAGTTTTTCATACAGTAAAGCTGTATTTAGTAAAAGTGAACTTTTCCTGTTGCAAACCTGCAGAGGCAAGATGGGTTTATCTTCCTGTTAAATCAGAGATTTGTTAAAAACATTAAATCAATGCAAAGTTTATTACATCTGAGGCTTCTCCTAATTTCATTTAGGGTCAATGGAATTTATTGACTGGTCGCATAATTGATTTAGAAAGCTGGCAAGGAATGGACCAAAAAGCAGCACTGCCTTTTACATGGTTCTACACTGTGGGTGAGATGCTCAAAGGCAGTTGTTACCTGTTTAATGCATTGTATTGTTAAATGTGCTTTATGGTACTGTGGTGATATTACTGTTGCTCAAACACACTGAAATTTCTACTATTGGTGGACTGCACCGATTAATATTTACCTAAAGATCATGCTTCAGCAATGAGCACTGGAAAGACTTCCATATACGGGTGAAAGAGAGGGACATAAAGAGTCCTGCAGGAGCAGAAGGAGTGATTCGACTGCAAAATTGTACATAAAAGTAATATTTTTCTGAAAAGGCAGAAGGATGTATTTTTGGTAACAGGTGCCACCTAGTAGACCTAATAATAACCATTGGTACCCATATGGCTCTTTTACAAGAACATCAAAGTCTAATGTCCATCATTATCGTTATGCAAACCTTAAATACTGTGGTTCCAGTATAAAACCCCATGTGTTTTTGGCGTATAGCAATTGAATGAAGAAAGAGGCCTCACACTCACTTGTCTTTGAGAGCACCAACACAAACAGAAGTGCACTTCAGCTTTGAACAGATTCAGAGCTACATGCAGCCTGCAAGGTAGAGGCTGAATTCTAATAAGAATATCGCATGGCGGATTCTTTTCGCCTTTTCTAACAGTTAGTCAACAGTTAGGAGAAATACCCGGACTCTACTCAGAGACAGGAAAATGAGCTTTCTGAGATGAAAATGGAAGAAAAACCGATCAAGTCTGAACAGTGCAAAGTTTTTGTCAGAATGTATTAACAAAGACTTAATGAAGATGAATAACCTTCAGTTAGGTAATGGAGTGACTCATGTACAGTGCACAGGTAGGGCAGATTCAGTGGTACTATGCAGTTGCTGAGATGTAGCACAGCTGGTTTCTAGCAATCCAGTCCTGATTGGGTGACACATACAGCAAACAACAGCATATAGAAAGGTTCAATGGGAACTACAAGTATGAAATATATACAGTACACTGTGCAACTTAGGATACCATGAAAGCCAGTTGAGCAAATAGATTAAGATATGTTTGAAATGATTAGTATAAAATTAAATTTATTTCTACATTAATACTCAGGAAAGAGGGCCTTACCTGCTGTATAACAGATTGCATTGGCACTCAGTTATTCTGAAATGAATGCGAGATGCCCTAGCTGAAGGAAGTAATTTTGAACCAATGTATCGTTTCTATGCATTTATTGCTGCTAACCGCTTTGAGTCACTTTCTCAAAGCAGTCCACTGCCTTTTTTTAGGGCATATTACTTTGCTGCAAGTGCTTTTTGCTTTATGAGTTCTAAAATCTTCATTTTTTTGAATTTTTCCTTGAATAACTTTTGGCACCAACAGGAGGCATGTAGGATTGAAACAATCTCAGGGGATACTGAGCTCAGTGAGACAGTCTTCTGAGTTTCAATTTCCAGCTGCGCATGCATTTACGTAATTGGTCTGATTAATGAAACTGAGAAATTTAAGGATGCCTTTCATATGTTACAGGTTATTTCTAACACTTTTTGCTAAAGATTTCATAGCAATACAAGAATGTATTTTTATATGGGAGAAAGAGGTAGGTTTACAGATTATTTTCCCTTCTGTCCTTCAGAAATTCAGCTAAGAACAGAGTTCAGGAAATAAATACTGTAGCTTATATATTATACAATGTGATTTTGTTCTAATACCAGATGTTTTTAGTAACAAGTGTTGAATGTTAACATACCTTTACACTCATCCACATGGTTCAGCAAAAAAAATCTTCTATTTTCTTGTTTGAAGATAACAATATTTCTTTTACTACTCACTCCACATTAAGCAGTAGAAAATTGAAAAAAAATCTCCATTCAAGGTTTTCATTATTGTCTTATAGACGTTATCTTTAAAAATAAAAACAGAAATAGAAATCTAGTTTTTAGGTGTTGATATGTGGTACTAAATTAAAAATGCTTTTTCACATTTGGTTCTTTTATCTTGGAAATCAAATTAATGTCATCATTCTTCATTTGATGATTTTTTTGTTATGTTTGTTGTATGTCACAACAAATGCAGGAAATCTGTAGCCTTTGAGGACTAGGTGTTGAGATCCCTGACTTAACTAAATTGTTTATTAATCTTGTCTCTTTTTTCCTTTCAGTTAACCTCTACAGTGTAACTGTAGCATTGTAGTTATTGGCTCAGGTTAAGTTGTATTATATATTCCTGTTCTTGCAGGATTAATTACAATAAACAACAGTATTTAAATGTATAACTCATTTTAATGCTGTTTGGGAACAGACAACATATGTTACATTGTAATGTTCTTGTTTTTTAATGCTCCTGAGTTTGATAAACTGACATTTTTTAGCCATGACCATTCAATATGAATAGAATATTAATAGCAAGAATTACACATTGCCTTATACCCATATTGGTTTATATATATATATTTTGTCCCCAGAAACCAGAAATGAGCAATTGTTTACATTTGTACTGGGGGAGGTGTTGATTACATTACCTGAAATGAAGTAAATTCAAACTCCGCCATGCTTCCACATGGTCCTGAATATCCTAGCCTAGTGCCATTCTGCACATTTGACATTTTGGGTTTTGGATCACATATGTATGAAAAAAGCTCCAGTCAGGACACAGCCATGTCCTCTGTGAGCACTATCAGATCAAAGAGCTTCATGCAAATCTTTTCTTTTTGCTCAATGACACCACCACCTCAAAAAGAAGAAAGCAAAAAAGCATAAGTACCCATTGACATCTCCTTCTTCGGTATGCAAGATTGCAGACGAAGACTTGATTTTAAAGTTGCCAGCTCATCTGTCATGAGCACAGCCTTGAATTAATGCTAAAGATTCATTCTGTTTGTTCACGCGCACATGTACTGTATGTTTAAATTGCACAAGCAATACAGCGCAACGCTGCCATTAGTTCACACAGTCCCTCTGGAAGAATTAATAAAGAGCAGACATGAATTATGTATGTGCAATTCATCAATTCATTACTTTTTTGGAGAATGACTCATTATGTGGGTGCACTCATAGTTTCAAATGATCTTTTTTAAGTATTTGGATAGCTCTATTATTATGCCAAGCGATGTCATTGTTGAAAGAGACTGTTTGCCATTTGTCAGCAAAATCGTACAGCAATACTACAGATGTTTTATTTTTAATACCTTTGCACAGCATGCTGTAAGAATTCTTTTTTTTTCTGCAAAAAAAAAAACATAGTTATGGGAAAGATTCCAAGACTAAAACACACAGTTTTGGCATGTCTTTTTTTATCAGCTACTTTGGATTGTGCACAACAAAAGAAAAACAGTTTAGAAGAATAGGCTCCATAAAGTACTTACTGTATGGGTTATAAACATATTATTTCCAATACATATATGTATCCAATAATTAATAGGTTTATTATAATAGGTTAAGGGAAGGGAGAATGTGTGATCCTAGCTGCAGAATAATTTTAGTTTCGGTGGTCTTTCTGATGTATGAGTTCGGAAAACCATCTTTGAGAACACAGACGGAGAGATTAGAATGGTTGTGGCCGTCAGAGGTGAAATGAGAAACAATGGGCTTGGAGAGATCTTTAATCTTCACAGCCCTGACGTGTTCTCTGAAGCGGTCGAGTCTCCTTCCTGTTTCCCCAGTGTAGATGGCTGGGCATTTACTGCAAGAGATACAGTAAATAAGGTTGCTGGAGGTACAAGATGCTGTCTGGGTGATCCGGAATTGTCCTGAGGGGCCTTGAATGAGTGTGGTGGTGGCTGTGTACTTGCAGGTGATACAGCGAGCTCTGTTGCAAGGGAAAGTGCCTGGTGTGGATGGTTGTTGAGGGCGGTCAAGGGAGCTGTGAACAAGGAGGTTACGCAGATTAGGTGGTCGGCGATATGAGATGATAGGGCGATCAGAAAAGAGGGCCCCGATGGAGGGATCATCCTGTAGGATGGAAAAGTTGTGTTAGGAAGTGTGTTAGGATGGTAAGGAAGCACCAAAGGAATGCGGTTGTTACGGCGGGAGTTCCTGATCGGGTTGATGGTCCGGGGGGTGTTTTTGGCTCGGGCAAGGGACCTGTCAATCACACTGCTGGGGTATCCTCTGTTGATGGAAAAGGAGTACATTTCGAGGGCTTGGTTCTCGAAGTCGATGTCGTCACTGCATTATCGTCGTAGCCTAAGGAACTGTGAAAAAGGAAGATAGTTTTTAGTGTGGTTGGGGTGAAATGAGCTGTACAGGAGGTAGCTGTGTGAATCCATGGGTTTGTAATAAACTGAAGTGGACAGTCGGGGGTAGTTGATAGAGAAGTTGATGTCTAGAAACAGAAGAGTAGTGGAAGATACTGTATGTTAACCGTATATTTGAGGGATGGGTGGAAGTTGGTGAAATGGTGCAGGAAGAACTCAAGCTGATCATTGGAGCATGTGGCGGAACCGACGCAGTCATCAATATATCGTTTGTAGAGGTCAGGGACATAGCCAGTGTAGGAAGCGAAGATGCGTTCTTCTACCCAGCCGACAAAAATATTGGCATAGCTGGGTCCCATTCTGGTGCCCATGGCAACTCCACTGACCTGTTGGTAAAAAAGATTATTGAAAGAGAATGCGTTCAGTTTGAGGACCAATTCTGCAAGGCGTACCAGGGTGTGGGTGGGTGGATCAAGCACTGTGCATTTGTCCAGCGTGTGCTTGAGGGCTGTAAGGCCGTCATTATGGGGAATGACGGTATACAGAGATGTGATGTCCATGGTAAAATTATTGTATCCAATAATTGTGTGTATCTCTGTGTGCAATCATGTGCCTGAATCTCTTTACCTGAAGACTGACTATCTTGTGTCTCTTCAACAGTTATTGTTCAGCATGCATTAGATGCACAGATTTGGAAGTCATTGTTTTTAATTGCAGGACACACACAAAAGACATAATCTATACACAATGGAACAATCACTGTAGACATTGTTAGATATAAAATACATATTTTAAAGCCTATTTGAAATTGTAGTAGTAGTTTACAGTATGTCCATAATATTTTCAGTGATCTGAACAAATGTATTGTTACTGTTTTAAAAGTACTTTCGTATTTTCAATTTACACAACAAATTAGTGTGTTATCACATCTCTAAGTGATATTTAAAGAATATTTGGAAAATAAAAGGTAAGAATTTTTACTTAATGGTGCAAAATGGCAGTATTGTATTGATATTGTACAGACAGTACAAGAGCCTGTCTGTAATAAGATGGTATTTAATGCTTAACCAATTGGTTTGTTTAGTGAATACTAAAGTATCTAAGTGCTTAAATTTGATTCTTATGGTCCTTAGCAACTATCTGCTGAATGTGGTTTGAGATATTCAGTTCTTGACATAATGAGCAATCATTTTTGCATCCTTTGTGAAAGCAAAAGGTAACACCAATTTCTAAACAGCTTTAAACTAAAATGACTAAAATAAATGAATCAATAAAGTAGTTGTCTTTTATGAATGGCTTAAATAAGATTTATCTGAAAATTAATATGCATTGACTGCAATTTCTGAGAAGGTGCAGTGATTCAGCATATACTGTATATTCTGTACATGCACCTCATTGTTCTTTGCAATTCCCTTATCTCTGCTCAGTTTGTGCCAAACTTGAATTTAATTTTGTATTACTCACTAAAGATGCAGGGAAAATGAAAAAGAAGTTGTACATGCAAAACAGATATTAACTGAGATTCTTCACTACATTAAAATGAAGGAAGCCTGGTCCCATATTAAGTGTGTGAGCCTTTGCAGATATTGTTCCTGGGACCATAAAAGCCTTTCGCTTTGTGTTCTCAATTATATTTTCATAAAAAATGATGCAGGAGCAATTTCTGAGCACAGGCTAATTTAAATATCACAAGGTCTGATTTCAATTTCAAACATGGACCCCCTCTCTTTTTGGCTGTGTACAAGCTTTCAAGCTTAGCTAATGATCATTATTATTGTATTGTTAACAATGAAGTTAAATACACCCAAAGAACCTTGCTGTTGCATTTTTTGAAAGGTTGCTTCTAGCTTGACTTGACAGGTAGGCATTTTGAAATGATTGTGCTCTAGTCTTACTTTAGATATAAATAGAAGAATGAAACTAGGTTTTAATCCAGATGCAGTAACTATAACTTCAATCTGCTATTGTAATAGGATAAATTTCACTAGTTTTTGTTTCGGATTAGAGTAACTTGACTTTGCCGAATGAGAAGATAATGCATTAGAAGGCTTTGCGGCAGTCCAGCCAAAGTGTCAAATACATTTTTAAAAAATCAAGTATATTGGTTACATTTCTGATTTCAGTCTTAAGGGGTATAATAGCACTGGTTATCTGTTCTGTTCCCTGAAGAAACTTATCAAAGTACAAAATTGAGAGACAATTCCCTGGAGACTGGTGTGTGTGCTGATGGGCCAGGTAGGTCATAAACAGTCTGATCCTGTAGCCAGAGTTACACTTCAGCTCTGGCCAGAAGAAGGAGCTGGAAGTGGGAATATGCTGTGGGCAAGTTTAATTGCTAATCAACGTCTTGACTTGTCCTTGCTATTACTTACACCAGCAAAAACCAAGTATTACATGAGCATCAACAGAATAAAATTATTCATGCTCATATAATACTATATCTATTAAATCATACTGTAACTGGGGCTGTTTTCCTGTGTACAGTATGTCGATTTTTGAGTTACCTCTGTTCTCAAGATAAATGTACCCTATTTACAAACAGAGAAACATAATTCAGTACTCAAGGTTAATGAAGATCCTTGTTTGGCCAATATGCTGTGTCACTCTGTGATTAATTAATTATTTTTTAACAATAAGTAAGGCTTTTATTGGTACAGCTTCAAGACTCCTCCAGTCTCCATAAAATAGTTTAAGAATCTAAATTATAACTGAATAGAATAGAATAGCCTGCATGCAATACATTTCTACTCAGCTTGATTTACATCCAGGGTCCATAAGGGAAAACCAAAGACCTTAATCGGAAGAAAAAAAAATACTGTGCTACATAGTGTTCAATTAGACATCCTAATGATTCTTTTATTAATAGAACCGGCAGACTTTTATCCCCACTATTCCATATTGTAATAGGATGACTTTTTTTACCTTAATACTGTAGAGAATTACTCTTTATACGAATCATTTCTCATGTTGAAAGAGATTCTTGAAGGATTAAATGCAGGGTTTGAATTCTTGGTTCTTACTCCATTATTAGAGTTTTCAGGAAATGTATCTGGTAGTAGTTGCAGAAAATTAAGAATATATGATATTTTTTTTTGCTTAGCATTCACACTATTTTTCCATTTCTCTTCTCACTGTTCAGGCAATGAAGCATGTTTTGGAGATTTTTAAAGGCTTGTTAAGCCATAAACATTAACCCATTTGTTACTCAAATCAGGGACCCTCTGGGCATCGGAGACAGACAAAAAACACCTGACAAAATAACACAACAAGATGAAAAAATGAACCAAAGCTCTCAGTCCCTGATAAGTTCTGAGTACAACAACACTTTCCCAACAACAGTTTCCAGCTTGAATGTTTCATTATTAATATTAACACATAATCTTGATTTTCTAATATTAATTTTATTTTATGTCACTAGGAGATGGGAGGGTGCTGTTGACAGTGATGCCTTCAAAAAGGTTTATAAATATAAACTGTAAAGCCTTTGTGCAATCATGAACAAGATTATACTACTAATGAAAATGAAGGAGTACTGAACAAGACACAACACTGAAAGGTTTAGAGTATGCAAAACAAATAGCAGAGAGGTATGATGCATTGATACAAGATAAGGAGGTCAGGAAAAAGCAGAGTTTAATAAAGTTGTTAAAGTGTGCCCCTGCAGTAGATTTGAGGCATGAAAGAAATGGTTTCATTATATTCTCTGGCACGGTTCTGGCAATAGAGTAATAAAATCAGAGCCAAATTTTGACAGACAAATATACAGTATATCTATTAAAAATAACAACTTAACAAGTTAAACAATATACTGCTACACTCTAACACACTAACATATGCTCAAAGCTGCACTCTAAAGATGCATCACCAAACTAGGAGAAAAGGATTTGACATACCGAAGAAGAATGATGTGTTTCTTTTCTTCTCTTTTCAGCATGTAATAAACCTTTATCTTTTCCTTTGCCTACTCATGTTGACGCAGCTACCTACTTGAAAAGGATTTTAGTCTGTGGACTCCACAATTAAGGAAATCAGAATTTCCTAAAATATATTCAGTAGGCCAGCAAATGTCATAGATTCTAGTATGTGGAATATTTGTAGCCACTACCCCACCTAGCAGTTTTAAGGGTGCTAGAACGCTTCTCTCCGCAAATGGTTCTTTGGAATCCCAAAAGCCACCGGTGCACTTTTTATTACCTTTGCATTTACAGTACATCATTATCCAGTATATATATATAGCCAGCTGCTATATAGCCAGACATATAGCCATATACAGATACAGTACTGTATATTTCTATCTCTATGTAGCTACAGTATGTACAACCGGCAACCCACTAAAGCTCAGCACATGTGAGTCAGGCCAGTGTCTGGATTGGAGACCTCCTGGGAAAAACTAAGGTTGCTGCTGGAAGTGGTGTTAGTGGGACCAGTAGGGAGAGTCCTCCCTGCAGAGGTTCCTAATACCCCAGCATAGTGTTAGTGATGTTATGCTTTAAATGACGCCGGCCTTCGGATGAGATGTAAAGCCAAGGTCCTGACTCTCTGTGGTCATTTAAAAAAACACAGGTTGTAGGGTTGTAGAGTAGGGGTGTTACCCCAGCGTCCTGGCCAAATTTCCCCATTGGACTTTACCAGTCATGGCCTCCTAATAACCCCCATCTAGGAATTGGCTTCATCATTCTGTTCTCCTCCCCACTAATAGGTAAGTGTGTGGTGAGCATAATGTGTGCACTATTGCTGGTGTCGCATCATCCATAATAATAATGGTGTGTCTCTTTCCACCTTGCCGAAAGAAGAGACTAAACTCCCTGTAGTGGTTCAGTTCCAACACCAAACAATTTGTCCCATGATGCTCCCCCTGCCTCCCTTCCTCTGCCTGATCCCTGTAGAGTCCCCCTGTCCAAGACCTCTCCTGATCCAAGTGGTGCAATCTGTGTCACATATCCTTGCCCCCTTTGGCTGTGGCTTATATACAGTACAGTATAGTACAGTACAGTAGCCTTCCTGGCTCCAGAACTGGAATGAGGGGCAGGAATTTTTTTAATGGGATAGGGGGGCAGAAGTAATAAGCGGAGTCAAATTAATGAACTGATTGTATGCAGAGCCAGGTTTTCTTAATCATTTTTGGAGTTTTGTCTCCTCTGCCTCTGTTCTTTGAGCTTCTTCTCTCTCTCTCTGTTCCAGAGCTGGTAATCTTTTGTTGATTAACATCTGCCCCACTGTTTGAGCAAGGAAGATCCGGAGACTTGATAAAAAGGATAATGCAACACAAGGAGAAACATAAACATACCAACCCTGACAAAGATACTGGTCAATATATATACTTAATATAGCACCCCAAAATTTCCTTTCTGTCCTCTCCTGTATACTGTCTTTGTCTTTTGTGCTGCAACGTATAGCTCTTAAAGGTTCTAATGATTTACCATGAAATTAATTAACCAGAGTAAATAACTATGAAATCCCTTTTTATCATCATTATAGTTTATAATAATAATAATAATAATAATAATAATAATTGCTTACACTTATATAGCACTTTTCTGGACACTCCACTCAAAGCACTTTACAGGTAATGGGGACTCCCCTCCACCACCAATGTGCAGCATCCACCTAGATGATGTAACGGCAGCCATAGTGCGCCAGAACAGTCACTACACATCAGCTATTAGTGGGGAGGAGAGCAGAGTAATCTAGCCAATTCATAGAGGGGGATTTTTAGGAGGCCATGATTGGTAAGGGCCTACTCTTTTCGAGAAGCACCCTGGGATTTTTAACGACCACAGAGAGTCAGGACCTCGGTTTTACAGTACATCTCATCTGAAGGACGGCGCCTGTTAACAGTATAGTGTCCCCGTCACTATACTGGGGCATTAGGACCCACATGGACTGCAGGGTGAGCACCCCTTGCTGGTCCCACTAACACCTCTTCCAGCAGCAACCTTAGTTTGGGAGGTCTCCCATCCAGGTACTGACCAGGCTCACACCTGCTTAGCTTCAGTGGGTTGCCAGTTGTGAGTTGCAGGGTGATATGGCTGCTAACCTTTTAGTTTACCTGTCTCTCAGCCCACTTGCATCAAGGCAAATATCTCACATTCTACGTGCTGTTCCCAGAATCTCTGTTTAGGCCTTGAGCAGTAAAATAAGATATAAACTACAAACATCAGTTCACATCATAGTTTTAAATAGATTTTATGATCCACACCTAGATTGTGACATTATATACTCTGTATATTTAATATTTATACACCTACAGTACAACTATGTTTACTTAGTTACTGTGAGTAGGGATAATTTTTCCTACAGTATGTTAACATGAACAATTATTTCTCTGGAAACCAAATTTTGGCATTCTAATTGTTAAACAACATATCTCTGCCACCATTATAACAGAATACAGTGTGCATTGCCTGGTCATTTGCTTCTTTCCACACTTCAGCTCATTGTACTTACAGTAGCATCGCAGATAACGGCAAGGTCTCAGTAAGAGGGCAGCAAATTCATTGTCAGCGGGCAAGCCACAGGAATCACTCTAATGCAGGACCTGTGGGTGCCTTGGAGCCTACCCAATCCTGGTGTTGCCTGACCAGTTGAAAGCCATGCTCTCCAGTCACAGTCTGCTAGTGACAAACTCCTGATCTCAACTTTGGTTTGTAAGCTTTAGTCAGAGCAGGTGACTTTACTGATCAAGCTGACATTTGACCACTTTTTACCCAGTGAAGTGTCAGAGAATGGGGTTGGTATCTGTCTCTGATAACAGCTTCAATCAGTCACAGTTAATGGGATAACCTCCCTTCTATCCTAGCCTTATGTGTTTTAGGGAAAAAAGAAAGCAATTAGAAATAAAGTGGTTCTAGTACTTTGTCTTAGACTTCCATTTTCTGCACTGCTCATTGCAAGCAGTCATGAACAAAAATGTTTTAAATGGGGGATATTGCACTCTTAAGGAAACTTTAGAACATAGAACTCAGTTTCAATGTTGAAGATATAATGCCACCACAATAGAAGCCCTGTCTTAAAGTGCAAACAGAAAACGCTGTATTGATGTTCTTCCACTTGACTTTAATGTGTAAAGCTGTCATTTGTGGCTCAGTACACCTTAAGTGTTTGAAAGAGTTAAGAGGCCTTTGAGAACTGCTCACAGGAGCATTCAGGATGCTGTTTAAACTTATTTTGTGAGACTTCCACGATCTTACGCACATTGTAGCCTTCCACTTAAATCAGGGTGATTTCACACAAGGAAACACTAGAGGATCCCTGCTGTTATAAGCGACACAGTAAGTCACTTTATTCCACAAGTATGCTCAGTCTTTTTCAGGTAGAACACAGGGCTGGTCACATTTTCACATTACAGGACCAATAATACCAAAGAAACTTTCCAAAAAGACTAACGTTAATGATAAATATATTTGTACTCCCCCCATCCCCCCCCCCCCCCCAAATATGAACATTTGAGCCTGTGCTTTATTTGTAAAACAAAGCTGAAATAGTGTTTAAAGTGTATTAAATAAACTGGGTGAATCCCCTAACTTTATTTCATAGCCTGTTACAGCAAAATTTTAGAATAGCATTTCTTTTGTTTGTTCATTTGTTTTCATTTAATTTGTTCAAAATGCATGAGAGGTTGTTTTATGGGGTATAGTGCAAACAATAACTTCTATGCCTCTTAAGCTTCTTAGACAATCAAAAAGAAGTATTTTATTAATGCCTGACAAAACTGTCAAATGGATATCATTTCTCTAGGGTGAAATGATACTTTACATAAAAACAGATCAATATGATGCCTGGCTTAGGAACAATGGAGCACATAGTGTACTGTTGGAGTGTTTACTGGTGTTTAAAACCACTCAGATGCTCTCATTCCAGGTGGAATGGATTCCTGCCCTGCGGATGCCTTTGTCATGTTAAAAGAATGGTTTATACCATCTGCTTTTCCTGTTTCATATCTTATTTCTCTTCGATGAAGTAATCTGTTTTTCCGAGTGACTTTCCTGCTGCTGTTTCTGCTTAAATGTCCAATTAAACTTGTTAATTAGATATTCGGGTAAAATAGTTCCCGAAAATAAAATAACCTGAAAGCCGGGAATCGTGCAGGGGAAGCAAATTAACATGACTTAATTTCACAAACTCAATAGAAGAGGCTGTTTACATCATTTTGAAACAGAGCGTTAGCAGTTGTTCAGACAAAATGGAGATGTGGCGCCCTGTATCCTAGCTTACTGTAAGACTGCTGAAGGGAGGCCTTGACCTTACTTGCAAATAGACTGTGCCTTCCTTGAGACATGTCTTGACTGACTAGAACTGGTTTGATTGGAAGCTGCCCTTGTTAGCCTTTGGACTTCTACTGGAGAATTATTGCCACTGGAAACTAATAAGTTACTGCATGGGTTCACCGCTTTCATTTCTCAATGAGTCTAATTCAATATTTGCAGCTTTCACCATAAATGAGGGGCACCTAGCCCATTTTTCCAGGCTGTGCAATAGGGGAATATAGTCAAGCTCTTCACATAAAAGAGCTTTTTGAAGTGTATTCTACCATCTTTCTTGAGCACACTTTGCATTCTAGTCAGTCCATTATCTGGTGAATGCCAACCCCTTGGACCCAACATGTAACCCAGAGACATGTAACCGTGATATTGCCAGAGAAGGACAGCGTGTTTTGGTGGTCTTCAGCAAAGTTCCTCTTCATCGGCTATGCATCAACTCTTCAGATCTTCTTGAATCCATTGAAGGAGCTGGAACAGTGGAATTTCTGACAAACTCCGGTCATTTTCCTTAAGAAAAGGACTTTTCATAACACTCCCAGGGACACATTGACACAATGAACCACCCTCAATAAATGGCAAGGCTTCCTTATTAATAGGAACTTATATGCTCCTTGGCTCTTTGGAGACCTTCTGCCTTCTCTTACTTGGCTTAACCCCCAGTGCCCAGTTTCCAACTCTACTCTACAAGCACTAATTCACAACTCTGCAAGGACTGTGGAAAATTCAAATTAAATCCAGGAATACATAGTAGAGACAAAATGCTAAATACACCCTGTTTCCATCATTCATTACTAAATCAATTCCTTAACAAATATACTTGCAAGTTTGTCCCATTACCTTTAATACTTCAAACTACATCTGAAAATTAAGACTGCATGGTGCTTCTTTGCTGATGTTAAAGCAACAGAGTGAATTATCTACTCCTGTGCTATCTAAACTCTATAATATATCTAAACTCTTCATTCTTCTCCTCTGTCCCTGAATTGTAGGAGCTTAGACAGATCCCCTGGCATTCGCACCTGACTACAGGTACATTATATGCTGCCAATCTTGTGGAGTGTTCTGTTAACTATATTAATTAATCTATCTTAACTCTACTGCAAGTGCCCATCCATCCATATTTTCAAAACCCAATCAAGGAAAAACATTCCAGTAAGGCTTTCCACTTTAACAGAAAAATCTATAAAATTGTGTCAATTTCTGTACATTACTATCCAGGATTAAAAACAGATTCCAGTGGAAGTTTACAACAATGTGCTTACATTAAATAAAACAGCTTGATGCAGGTAATATTAACCACTCCTTAAATGCAGAGTCATATTTACACATCTGAACATAGCTGGGTCTTCTCCAGTCAGCATCAGTGAAGAACACAATCAGAACAGTCTTTGTGTTAGCTCTCTCAAAACCCTGGCTCAGTTGCATCAATGAAAAAGGACTTTTTGCAGGAACCTTAATTTGAGAAGTAAAAATGGCTCTCATCCCAGTGGAACTACTTGTCACAAAAGAGTGACAGGCCAGCTGGCCTAAGTAGGTTATCGTTTATACTATGTTTTGGGGGGTCCAAACAAGTTTAGCCTGCTGATTATTTAACCTCCCCTATTTGTTTTCAGCCATATAATATTGATTTAATGTGTGAAACATGTGTGTCAGGTCATGATGTAGTTCCATCTCCTTTAGAGTTTTGATTGGTTAAAAAGCTTATTAATATTAAAATCACAATTCATTGCACGTACTGCACTTAACGACTGCCCTAACCCCGAAGGGTGTTCATTATAATATATCTATCATATACATCATAAACCTAAAAACTGTGTTCCTATATTAAATACCAAATCTTTATCTTTAAAGAAAAACACAACATTATAACAATAGCAAAGCCCTTGGTGCCTATTGCAGCATGCAAGGGATTCTTGTAGCTTTGCATCATGTTAATTTTTTTATTTTTTTTTTGCCAATTCATTCAACCATTTTGGAAAGAATTTTGAGTGCTTTTAATATGGTATATTTCCTGATAGCTGCAGCTGACAGCTGTAGCTTCCTTAGATCCATCCTTATAATTTCATTAAAATGAATGTTCACATGGTTGTGATAATGAGTAATCTAACACTTTCAGTCTTTACAATTTTGTTGTCAGCTTGGATGAGTGTTTTGGATCATTTTAATGCAGAGATATGAAATTATGCCCAAGTATCCTGCAAATACTTGTGTTATTTCAGTCACAATGAGGTATTAGTGATGTGCTTTGTTAAGATTTTATTTAATTACTTAAAGCCTTTCGATCCCTGGAGAATTAATACAGGGTTTCTCATACAATGTTTGAGACAATAGCATCCTACCTCTTTATCTATTCATAAGAAGTATGGTCCATGCTTTGGAAGTATTTGCATTTTTAACACACTTGGCCATAATGCTGATCATAAAATAGTTAGACTTATTTTAGCACATTTTAGCAAACTGTTATAACTTTGTAAATTGTCTTTGCAATACTGTTACTGTTAAATGGAATGCCATCTCCAAAGTTCCTTGTCACTGATTTCTGCTGAAACGTTTTTGCCAAATCAGTCCAACTGCCTTCTAGAAGCCAAAATGTTGTAGAGCAGTCTATCTCCATTTTAGTCTGAATAAGAAGCTGTCGAGGAAAGCCCAGTATGGGCGATGATTGCATTCTTTTTTCAGTGCCACAGAGGCAAAGTTAACATAGTGTTCCCCTTCTGTGTGAGGAACAGTTCTTTCCGGACCCAATGCGGACGACACAATCCGAAGAAGTGGGGAAACACTAGGAAAACGTCATGCAGGAATACGGGGCTGAAAACAGGGGGGCGTGTCCAAAGTGCACTGGTGCACGGGGGAGGTGTGGACGAGGCAAACAATCCAAAAGAGTAATCCATAGAGGGAATCCAAAAACACAAGAGTAAGTCCATAGCCAGGTGATCCATCCTAACAAGGAATTAAAAACACGAACCGGGTCGGAAACGGCGGACTAGGAACAGGAACAGAGGTTAAAACCTTAACGGGACCAGGTGCTTCCAGGTCCCGGACTCGCACGGTGCGGAAACCAGATGCAGAGCCTGGATGAGCGTCAGCGCCTGGCTTTTAAGGTGGGCTGGGAAAAGGGATCAGGTGCACAGAATAAAGTCTAAAGTGAAAGGGCTGGAGCACCCTTAAGGAGGGGGGACTATAATCGTGACATTCTGGAGCAGAATGTAGTCATCATTCAGTCATCAATGGGGAAATATGTACCCAAGACATGACAATCAAGAGGCACAGAGCATGCAACACATTGGGGTTATGGAACCTGGTAAATGTCTAGCCCATATCTCCACTATTTAGATCTTGTCCAGGGATGATCATCAAAGAAGGTCTATGATGTAACCAGAGCCCAGGTGGTATAAGCCTGAATGAGTCCTGGATGTGGAAGCTCAGCAGCCACATACACCAGGTGGGTAGTATCCACAATTCAATAAAGAATCCTGTGCTCAGAAGGGGCTGAGCCAGGAGCTCTATCAAAGGTTACAAAAGATCGTCCTCTGGGTGAAGGAGAACGGCATACCTAAAGTAACTGCTCAGCACCCACGTGTCAGATAATGTGAGTCGGAGGTGAAAGATGTTGGTTGCAAGCCTAACAGATCAATCAGTCAATTAAAGTGAAAAGCCAGGAGAGGATAGCTGGATTGAACCAAAATGAGGCCCATGAAAGGCCCAGCACAAATAGGAGAGAGGTGTTCCCATTAAGCAAGTCAAAAAGAGCACAGATGTTGAGTCCAGCAACTTAAACACAAAAAATCACAGGGAAGTCAGACCTTGAGTTCCCTCCTAGTGGGTGGAGCCTCCATACTACGTGCAGGAAGTGAATGGCAAGGTTATGTGTGCCAGCGCTTTCCTTGTCACACCTATAGTGACAAGCCAAAGTAGACCTGAGGTGTCGATGGAACCTTTCCTTCATCCAGAAGAGTCTGCATGAACTCATATTCTACTGAGATGTGGCCAAAAATCAAATCCTGGTTCTGAGTTGTACACTTGGACACAAAAATCAGTCTGCCAGTGTAAAAGGAGCATCTCCTGCAAGACAGAAGGAAAATGCAGAGAAAAATCTCTCACCGTTCCAGAATATTTATGTGTGCTTTAGACCAGGGCAGAATCATGGTGTCTCAGGATTTTTACCCATTCCATGAAGTGTTTAAGATCTATTGGCACCACACGATGAAGGAGGTGTGGCCTCACTGAAATTGTTGAGGACTGTCTGCAGTTGAAGGCCCAGAAGCAACACTGATACCTCATCAAAAGGTGTGTTCCATTCTCTACTGCAGGGGTTTCTAATCCTGGGCCTGGAAGCCCACAGACATGTTGGTTTTATTGTTCCAGTTGAGCTCTTTAATTAATTGCATTCATTAAAAATTAACTTCCAAAATGTTTAAGAGATGAGGCAATTACAGAACTCTAATTAATTCCTATTATTAGGTACATTTGGGGTTCGACTGTGTAACTGAGAGTTTGGCTGAAATAAAAACCAACAGCTGCTCTAGCACATTAGACACCTGTTCGGAAACCACTGAAGGAGTCCAGCATGCACAAGGTCCAGGGACAGGTTCTGCAAGACCACCATCATTAGGTTTATTGGTCATTGACACAGGGAAGATGTCAACGGCCACCACCATTCTGGAAGAGGCAGAATTCTGGAAGAAACATGGAGGTTTGAGAAGGAGACAGGACCTTCTTCCCCCAGTTCATGAAGGGAATCAGATCTCTCAGATGATGTGTGTGCAGCTACACATGGAATTGTAGGGCATCTGAAACCATCAAGGCACAGGATTCCAAGAGAGAGAGAATTCTGGAGCAAAGCTCATGAAGATCCATAATAGATGCCAGTTCCTGGAAACAAAGGACACAGATTAATGACATAGGTAGATCTCAATATCTGTGAGTTTTACATTTGCGATTTCGCCTCTTTCGGAGAAATTTAGTGACCATTTTTTTTCACATCCATGGACCAGTTTCTCATTTGTGCAGGCTGCGCAGTAGGAGAGTAAATGTAGGCTCCCACTTCTGCAGCACTTCCATCTAGCAGATCCACATCAGCCCATCTGCATCAGTCGCTGTAGTAAAGATGTCATGATCATCTTCCCTCCTCTAGAGGGCGCTCCTACCTTTTTGTATTCCAGTTAGTTTAAGTTCCTACACCCATGTCTCGTTACCTTTTTTATTATTTAAGCCTGGCTTAATTATTTAAGCCCATATTGGGCTATTCTAGGCTCAGTATTGGAAGACGGATGTCTGAAGGCCTGCCTATCCACTGGGCTCAGGAGGAGCAAGGCCTTTTCCCCTGGTGTCCTGACCATCTGAGTCCGGGGCTCGGAGCGCTTTGCTCCTTATGGTTTTAACCTTCTCTGTACCTTTGTTTGTCTGGATGGATCTCCCAGCTCCTGGACTATGGACTCCGCCCTAGTTTCCCGCTTGGACTTCCCTTGTTTGGACTTGTTCGCCTGAGCTCCCACCATGCACCTGGATCACTGCCGGCACTGCCCCCTATTTGTCATCCCGTTCCATTCCTCACCACGTCTTCCCTATTGTCCTTCTCCAGCCACTTCCAGATTATACCGTCCACATAGGATCTTTACGATGCATTTCACGGGAGTCAGGACCGCCATAGCTTGTTAGGAATGAGATAACATATTTATATAGGAACACATCAAGTGTTATGTTTTAGTTATTTAGTTTTCATCAGGAAAGCTTTAAGTACATGTTGTGTGTAGACCTACTGTATTTTGAGAGTAATGCCTGTACATGGGTGTTATTCTGTGAAATAAAAGAATGTTTAATAACATAACAGCCCTCCAAGTTATCACAGTCTGCATTCTTGTGTGTCTTCTCATGGAATAGGATAACAAAAGAAATGAGAAGAAAGAGAATCAGACAAACTGCAGGAGCAGGAGAATGAGTTGGCTGAGTGGGAAGAGATTGAGTGCACTGAAATTATGTTCTTGTCTGTTATTACTGTGCTGTAATAAAGTTTATTACAGTACAGTAGTGTTGCATTTAAAATAGTAAAAGACGACGAAATGTAAAAAACAACGAAAATGTGCACTATAAAATAAAATAAAAAGAACTCTAATATAGGGTAAACTCTAATATCAGAACAGTGGTTAAATTTGTTTACACATCCAATAACTTGAATTAGAGGGGAAAACCAATAAATACTAAAACTCTTTTTGAAATAGTTAATAGCTATAACAAAATATAAGTAAGGTATTTAGTCCTGCGTTCGCAAAATCACCATTTGAAGAGACTTTAAGTTACCAAGTTTTACCATATTCCGATTGAAAGCTCCCGAGGAGAACTTATCTGAGAAGGCAGGAGGATAATTCTAGAGTTTGGAAAAGTCTGTCTAGTAGGAGGCACAGGGTTGAGTGCAATCTGTCACTCAACCCTGTCACAATCTTTCTGGGCCCTATGCGGACGACACGATCCAGAATTGTGAGGATACGATAGGGAAAATAGTCATGCAGGAGAAGGGTCTGGAGATGGGGGGCGTGTCCGAGGAGTGCAGGTGTCCAGGGGGGGTGAATCCAAGGCGAACAATCCAAGGGTATATCCAAAGGGGGAATCCAAAACAGGAGGTAGTCCTAGGCCAGGGGATCCATATGAAGTAATTAAAAACAAGAACCGGGTCAGGACTGGCGGGACAGGGAATCAGGAACAGGAAACTAAAACCATGACGGAGCCAGAGGCGACAGGACCCCAGGCTCTCACGAAGCAGGATTCAATGAAAAGCCTCGGGCAAACGCCTGCGTCTGCTTTAAAGGTGGAACTAAAGAGGGGCTGGGCAAAGGAACAGGTGTAAGCAATGGGGGAAAACGAGGAAGGGCTGGAGCTCCCTTCAGAGAGAGAGTAGCGATCGTGACACAATCTAGATGAATACAATAAATCCAACAAACACTACTGAAGTACTGTAGGTTGCCAGGTCAGTGGTAAGACTATAAATGGCCTAGGTCAGTGGTTCTCAAACTGTGGTACGCGTACCGGCAGTGGTACGTGGAGTGCCGCCAAGTGGTACGCCAAATGACCCTGGAACTGTGTCGTGTGCGCTGAAAAATCGGGACAGGTTTTCATATTTTGTATTTTAATACGTGTCAAATACGCAGCCTACGTACTACGATACAGTGCGCGCTAATAGTTCAGTGGACACAAGAGATACTCTGTAATTTTACACCACTCTATAGGAATGCGTGCTAAGGATGCAAGTGACCAATTGTATTTAAAAAAGCTACTGTATCTCCAGCAAATAGGGAGAAAGGAGAATGTGTGTGATTTTGGAACAATGCTAACGTTGTAAACACAGGAATGCATAGAAATAAGTGCTACGAATGCAGGTAATCTTGTGAGCACACGAAAGCGTGATAACAGAAAAATATTTAAGAACTGTTCTAATTTGAGAAAAATACACCGAGCGTCTCTATGTTTCGCTCCCATGCGCATGAAATAAACTTTCAATAAATACGGATATAAAAACGGAAACGTGGAAAAATGCAAGCTTGCTGATTGTTAAAGCAGGTAAGCTGCACTATTTTTGAAGAACCTTATTTACCATTGGCAAAAGAGCTGACACGTATTATGTGTAGAGAAAAAGCTGCTAAACAGCTCGACCTGCTGCCCCCCTCCCCCTGAAAGACACAGTCATTCATAGAATTATTGAAATGAAGGATTATATCAAAAGTACACTGATAGAGCACGTTAAGATGAGCAGATGTTTTTCACTGCAATTAGATGAGTCTGTAGTCGATTTGGCCAATTTGCTCGTTTACGTTAGATATGAGTTTGAGGGCATGTCCCATGAAGACTTTCTGTTCTGTAAACCGCTACCAACAGGAACTACAGGAGAGCACATATTTCAGCTTCTGGATGAATTTATCGAAGAGAATGGCCTCGACTGGATAAAATGCGTCTGAGTTTGTACAGACGGTGCTAGAGCAATGACAAGCTGACATAACGGTGTAGTTGCATGAATTAGAGAGGTTGTTCTAGAAATTAATGTACGCATTACAACATCCACCGTGAGACCTTTGCCGTCAAGAAAATGCCTGACGATTTAATATCTGTTAGACTCCGTTGTGAATTGTATCAAGGCTCAAAAAATTAATTCACATCTGCTTTGCTCAACTAAACAGGCTCACCCCTCTCACTGAAATGGTGCTTTTTTATTAGTTGTTGTTAATGTTTTTTTTCTGTAAAACACTTTGAGAAGCCACCTTTAAAGGCGCTATATCAAATAAAGTTTATTTATTATATGTATGTGTGAGTGTGTGTGCACGCTCGCTCATGTTGGTCATTGAGAATTTCTGGGGTTCCTATGAGATGATGACTTGTAGGTGGTACTTGGATGCTTTGGTTGGATTAGGGGTGGTACTTGGTCCAAAAAGTTTGAGAACCACTGGCCTAGGTTACTGCCCATCATTCCAGCATTTTGGAAAAGAGGAATGAGCCAGAGTGTTATGGCAGGGTCCCATTGTGCTCCTTTGTATAATGTAACAGCAGAGATCAGTGATTTGTCATTTTAGTATTGGTAATGACCCATTTTGGAAGGGTAACTCTTGTTTTAGATTCTGTTCAAATCTCTAAAACCATACAGCTTCCTGTTTCACATGTAATTTGCTTCTGCTAGTCTTATATTTCTCTGTTTGGGTTTCTCTTTACTGCACAGTATATACTTCATTTAACAATTGCTTTCTTTGTGTACCTAAATAATTTGCCTTTTGGGCTTTCCCCCATGGTTTTCAATATTGCCAGGTTTGAAAGTTTAAACCCCTACCCCCATCATCTAGAACTCTTGCAAGCTCATAATACTCCATTGAAATATGGCAGTACATTTCTGGCATCATCTAGGAAAGGATGCATGTCTGTTTAATTAACTAAGAAGAGACATCCCAAATATGTATACAATACTTTAACAACAATTTTCCTTATAAATCCTTTATTAAAACGCTTTGGCGCAAGCATTACAAAATATATATTTTTGCATATAGTCCTGTACTGTATGTGTATATTCCATTTGTATACATCCAGTACTCTTTGTGTTGTACAGATTGCATTTTTATCTGTATAAATTTAGTGAGTAAGTTGTATGTTTTTGTGAATAGCTCTTTATATATTTTATAGGTCTTAAACTAAGACCTATAAAATATAGGTTTATTAGGTTGGTAACATAATGTCACTACCAATGTAATCATTTCTTCTGATTTTTAGGATCAAAGCTGTTATATTTGATTTGTCAATTTAATTTCAGAAGCACTGCAACCTACATAAAGGTGGAAAAGGATTATGTTTAATTCTCACCAAATGCCATGAGTCATGCCTTTTAAATGTATTTGTACCTGCCGTAAACAGATCAACAAAGCCACCTTTGTGTGCTTCAGAAAACACGACATGTGGCTGTTGTTTGATGTTTTTACAAAGATTGTAAAAAAGTTTTCCACCGAGTTTCAATAACTGTAGGTTTGATTTTTTAGAAAGCTGAGCAGCATCTCAAGAGGTGCAGAACAGATGCTACTCATCGATATTAATTTAAATTAGCCTGTGTAAATGAAACCTTGTCTGATCAGAAACGTTTCAAACTCTTGTCCTGGTTGATAGGGCATATAAGCCCACCGTAGCTATTTTGTTTGCCGCCTCTTCACCTTCACCGTATGGACTCATCCAGCTTAGTTCCTGTTCTGCTGTGTTCTGCTCCCTCAGGAGGGCAATGACAGAAGTCTTCTTTCATCTTCTGTTTGATTGTGGCAGGAACAGAAAGGAAAACCCCTCATTGCTTTTGGACCTGCAGCCCAATGTTACAAAAGACAGAGATTAGGAGGTAATATAATACAGCCCCAATCTTTCAATGCATGCTTTTATTTATAGCTGTATATAGTATAGACTAAAGGGTGTCGGTTTATTTGGTATCATCATCCATTCTTATTTCAGGTTTTAACTGACTATAACTGTGGTGTCTAGGAAGTTGACCTTTTTTGAGTATTGCACCTGTTTCGTTGGTCTTTAAAGCTCATTTCTTTAATTTCCATTTATTTACTGGAATTCAGAAATAACCAGCAGCAATTTACCTCTAATGTCACTGTCAACAACAGAACACAGGCATTTACATTCAAATACATGTACTGTACTGTATACTGAGGTATTCTGAAGACAGACCCTTGTCAGAATCAAAATTGGGTGGCTAAACAATTGTGTAGTACTTTTTTATTTTAAAATACCACTAACAGCCTTTTGCAAGTTGTTAATGGTATTTTAGCAGTTTGTATAAAGTATTTGCATTATGATCAGTTTGCTTTTATCTGTAAATGTATACTTCTTCATGTCTGAATTGTTTTTTTTTCTTTTATGTTTGTTGAAGATCTGTATGGTATGTATATTAGTTAATTGCATTATTTGTGATGGGAGAAAGATTTCCACTTTTAGTGGACAATAAAGTTAATCTAATCTATCTTTGCAAGAGTATGGAAAAACTGCCCCTAGTATGCAAAAAAACATTTTACATTGTATGTTTTTAGTTATTAGCTTCTGATAAAGGTCCTGTTAGCACTCTGCCTTAGAATACAGTTTGTTGAGTGCTGTGTATCATGCCCTTCTGAATTATAACAGCAGTTGTCTGCTACTGCTGCTGAAATTGCTGGTTTAGCCTTGAAAATAAACAGAAGGGTTAGTCACAAAAACCTTTTGTATAATATAATTATAAAGGAATATTTCATTCTTTAAAAAGAACCAGAGGCTTTTATGCTATTTTTACCTTGTTCTGTTGATGTGGTTCTTCACAACAGTTTTTGCCCAGAGAGACACTTTGATTATCTCTTTGCCCTTCAAGGCTGTAGAAGCTTTACTCAATCCATAATAGTCCTTTGCAAACTGAATCTTGAGGATTTTATGCTATTGAATTACGCAGGTAATGTTCCACCTTTGCAACAGCTGTTTGCAATAAATGTCAGGAAGATCTGGAAATGTCTAAGTCTTTTGTGTGCTGTACTCATTTCTCAAAAATTATTTTATTTTTATTGTGGTTTACCCCTGGAAAAAAAAAACGTTTTTTTCACAGAACAACAAAAACCTGCTTGGCTCTTATTCACCTGAGGAAACAGTAAAAGTACTTTACATGTGAGCTTATTTACTGATCTTTAACCTGTTTTTTTTTCTTGTCCACAGAGATACAGCCACAGACGGCAGAATTCATAAGAGCTGCATTCCCTCATTAACCAGCACATTTTGACAAAAATCTGTTTAATGATTAATAAAGATCACAGAAATAATAACTTTACACATAGCGTAAGATTGAAAAGACAGCCAACACGACTAAAAGTTAGAAAGCAATAATTGGAATAATAAAATCACAATTACATTTTGTTAAGTCAAGTCCTCCACTGTACATTAGCCCAAAGCAGGTCTCAAGGCAGGTCAATATCAGTTCACTGGAGAGCATAATTACAAGTCATAAAAACATAACAATGTAACAACAATAAAAATAAGTGGGTGCCATGGTTGCCTAGTAGTTAGTATTGCTGCCTTGCAGCACTGGGGCCCTGAGTTCAATTCTGGAACTAGGGTTCTGAGTTCACATGGGTTTCCTTTGTTCATGCAGGATTTTGCTTGGTGCTCCGGTTTCTTCCCACAGTACAAAGACATATTGGTAGGTATATTGGCTTATGAGAAGATTGGATCTGGTGTGAGTGTGTGCGTGTTTGTGTCTGTGTGTGCCCTGCGATGGACTGGAGGCCGTGGGTGGTTTCCAGTCCTGGCTGGGACAGGCTCTGGCTCCCCTACAACCATGAAAAGCAGTTAGAAAATGGATGAATGGAAAACCATGCAAGCGCAGTTTAGGTTTCTCCCATTACCTAAACTGTAGTTTAGGTTTCCAACATTACCTAACCTGAGCAAACACAGAGGAGGACCATGCAAACTCCACACGGAGTTTGCACTCCAGGCTAGAATCAAACCCAGGGCCCCAATTCTATGAAGCTGCAGCACTAACTACCATGCTTCCTATATCCTTTGGTCAAGACAAAATACATTTTCATGATTATGAGCATGTATATTTCATGAGAATGTGTGTTAAATGTGTAATAGAAGTGTATATTTAATAAACCAATGGGATTTTGTATAGTAGCAGTGAGACCTACTGTATTACAACCAGCGAACAATGTTGAGTCAGTCATCTTAAAAGATAAATTGCAGGACATTGTAAGCTGAGGGATGGTACTGTACGTAGCCTTGTTTCAGGTGAGTGTTCAGCTAATGTCAAGTATAAAGCAACTTATCGAGGGTTGCATGGTCTTGTTGGCAGACAATTTTAGAATTTAATGCCATATGCCGTTACACAGTACAACATTGTATTCTGTGCAAGCTCAATTCTAAATTAACGTTTCTTTGTTCTTAAAGCTGAGATACCTATTCTCTGGAAAATTACAAGAACAAGGAAGTGTGCATTCATCACATGCACAAAAAGACATTTTTCTTAATATAACTTACCTCCTAATAACTGCAGGGGTGCATTTTTTATTTCAGAGGCTGATAGCAATAGTACATCAAACTTCTTGGAAGAAAAGAGTTGTGTGATCTAGTCCTGATTGAATAATAAATATCGTTTGTTAATATCATTTATTAATGATCTGAATAGCGGGCAAGGAATTCTTACTGGGCTCTGTCATGACTTACATTTATCTTTTATTGGTATCTCTTAAAGGTGACACAATGATCTATTTAATGCCCTTAAAAATGTTCCGTTCCACTGAACGAATGATAAATGTCAAACCTTCAAAACAAACAGGGCACACATCAATATGCTGCCATATTCCCTAAACAGAAACCTACGGCAGGCAATGCATCCTGGAAAGAGCAAGAACAAGCAACAAGTAAACATTTGAACTAAAAAGTATGATAAACAATACTTGAGGATTAAAAATAATTACATATATACATTATTATTACTTACACCATTAAACAGTATTTTTCTCTTCAGCAGATCTCACCTGAATGAGGAAAGGTTGGATTTGTCTTCTTTTATATATTAGAAATATGAATTGATCTTTCATGTCACATCCAACAATATACAAACTGAAAACAAAAAAAAAAGCTTTCTAAACAGGGGAAATTCAACAAGTATCTGTAAAAACAGTTGGAAAATTTCAACGTAGACTATTTGATAAAAGTGCACATAGACAAACAATTAAGAGATTACCAATGGACAGACTGCTCTCTTCTTTTTCAGCTAACATGAGCAAAAATGTGCCACCTCCAAGTCAAACATATTTGAAAGACCGTAATTAAATAGATTTTTATTTATACCTTATTGATGCAGCAAGGAGGACAGCAAGATGATAGATTGTGAGTTTCTCTACCACTCAATTTATTTTACAAAAACATAACAGACATGCCAGATCAAGATTTCACTTTTTAAATGTTGCACAGATGATATTAGGTCAGTAGTTCGTTGTACATTTGTAACTAATAACTGTCCCCGATAAATAGAAAGAGTGAAATTTAAACTTTTTTTGTGTAAAAAATAATTTTTGTAAGAATAATTCCGTACCAGTGTGCTGTTTGCTCTGCCTCCCCAAATTTCATTTTTTTTAGCATCTGATTGTCACCTTCAAAAGCCTTCAAAAGCACTGATATTCTGTGTGCAGATTTGACCTAAAGGGGGAGGCCTAAGGTCAAATAATGTAACACAGCAAGAAATTTGGATAAAGCTCAGGTTAACTCAAAACTTGAATGAAACACCAATCCCAACATACAGATCTAGTATTTGATGGAAACTTTGCTGGAGGCTTAGTGCTTTTAACATATGGAAGCCTGTCTTCAGGGTGTAGATCTGTGATTTTAGATTGGTTCAAAGTTGTGATTTAATAAATCCAAGCCTATTGTGATAGATCATACCGTTAACCAGAGCAGTAATATTGGTCTGCATGCACAAAGCCTATATAATGGCTAGTGAGATCCATAAGGCTTTATTGCCTTTTCAGGATCACACAAAAAATAAATCTAAAAAAAAAAAACCAGCCACTAAGAACACCATTCATACAATTTAAAGTTAAAATAAAAACATAATTACAAACATTAGAATTTGCAGCAACAACTTTTCCGCTCCAATCTTATCAATTACCTAATTAACACCCACTGTGTAGCCATTTACAAGGAGTGTAAAGAGTTTCCTACTAGTGGCCTCTAGAGGCAGGTCTTTGTAATTGCAGCCACTTCTTAAGATGACATCCACAATGTTTTGGTAAATAGCTTTTCTTGGAAGTTCTAATGACTGAAGGAGCCTTAGTAACATAAAACAATGTACTGTATTTCTCACTTTTCTCACTCAGTTTAGTCTTGACTGATATGCATAGCCCGCTGACTGGTTTGCTGACACCCCTCGCGCAAATCTATTAATATTTCTATAATAAAATAATTATGCCATATTGCAGGCAGAGCTCACTTATCACTATACCTTTGTAGTAAAGGTTACTGTTCGGATATCTGTATGCTGGTTATCTTCTGTTATCAAGCAGATGCAGAAAATAAGCACCAGTAACGTAACAGGCTAGGTCCTGTCAAACATCATTTGCCATATCTTTAAATACAACTGGAAATTGAGTTTGGATGTTGGCAGGCAGGTATGATGAAAATGTCAAAGCGAAGGAGGTTATACTGTCAATGATTCTATTTCAAGATTTAACAAGATTTCTTTGATTTCATTACCCTGCCC
Source organism: Lepisosteus oculatus (assembly GCF_040954835.1). Lineage (NCBI taxonomy): Eukaryota > Metazoa > Chordata > Actinopteri > Semionotiformes > Lepisosteidae > Lepisosteus > Lepisosteus oculatus. Next base: position 5,035,388 of record NC_090710.1, read on the forward strand.
CACCCCTTCATACAGGGAAAAAAAGGTCAGTTCCATTGTTGTTTTTGTCCCATATGTTCACAGATAATTTGAAAGGAGGGATATGGCCTATATTCCAGGAATTGAAGGATTCTGTACTTCATTCTAACCCCCTGGGCGAAGGAGTAATTACACAGCAGCAATTAAATAAGGTCCTTCTTGACTCGTGATGGAAAATGATAATGGGGCCTAGAACATCATCAACATCAACAGAGTAGCCATGAGCGACAGTGACTAAAGCAACAGTCTTAAGGGAGGTTGATGTGCAAAACACAGATGCACTCATTACCTTAAATCAGAGAGCAAGAGCGGGTGAATTTATTTTGACTTTTGTAGACTCACACCATAGAATCACACTTCTGTTTCCCCTGCTCCATCTTCAGCCCCATCTACTGCATTTTTGTCTGGAAATCTTGAATTTGACCCATTTTTCTCTAGAATTTGTTTCTTTCCACTAGCGTTACCTGTCCATACAGCCCTTCAGAAGCCATCAATTTGTCGTGGGTGTATCAAAAAAGGGTAAAAAGGTGACATCCCAGATTTTTTTACATGAAAACACATTTTCTGATGTTTTCTGTGTCAACATCAATATATTATCTACAACACAGCATTTACTTTTTTTTTCATCCAAGTGCTTCTTGGATGGGTTTTGATGCCTCAACTCTGGACAGGTGATTTCGTCAACTAACGGAAAAGTGCACTTCTCTTCCCTTGCTATTGACATGTCTGGATTAATCACCTTCCAGCCATATTGGGTCACCACTACAGCACATCTGTGTGTGTTTAAAAAAAACAACAACTGCAGATGTTGTGATTCTGATACCACAAAAGTGAACTAAATGGGTCATAAAAACATGGAACTCCCAGGCTGTCTCAGGACAAATTGTTTAAGGTCTCTTCTGCTTTTTAGAAGACTTGGTCATTAGCATTCATTTGTTATGGACCTTGTATAACACTGATCAAAATGTTTGATTTTTAGGCATGAAATGCCATGTGTTTAATTTCTGTAACTTCCAACACACAGTTTAGGCCATTTTTATCTTTCGGCTTTGGATTTTTTCTTTGAGTTTAGTTTATTTTTAGCAAGATACAGGGAAAAATAAGCATATGCATTTCATTTCTCTTTAGCTGCATACATAAAATTAGTTATAGATACATCTGACTAGAAATTTATGGATTTAATAAACCTTCTCAAACAAGTCATTTCACTTCACTACTGTATTTTCTGGATCTTATTAAATAAGAGCATGATTAAATAAATTAATTTAAGCCACATATTAAGAGTAACATAACTGGCAAATTAAAATCACAATAAAGGGAAATGTTTTGTTATAAGTCCTTGTATATTTTTCTGAAATTCACAAACAGTAAAAAATACGCACATACAGTATGTGAGTACATGATTTGCTTTTTCACTATTTTAAAAATAATTGTTTTTCACCAAACCACCAAATCTGAATTTTCTATGATTGAAGGACGTTTTTTGCCGCATACGTCTAAGACTCTTGACATCTATGTTAGTACTGTTTCTGTGCAAAATTTAGAAGCACTTAAAGATTTCCTCCAAAATCTAGTGTGTATACCCTAGATATAACACAGTACCTAAAAACGCAGAAAGACGTCAATTGTTGTTTTTTCCCAGTACGTTTCCGCCGCATTTATTTTAAGATATATTGAAAATTATTAAGAATAAATAAATAATGATCAAAATCAAAACCATTGTCTGCTGATTAAATGCCCAGTCTAGTTTCGGATCCCCATCCTATAATAACTTTAACTTAAGGCTGAAGTGCACTATTTTGGCAACATCTTCACAAAATATGTCCTGTGATATAAACTGCAGGGGAAATTCTTTCCTAATCTACGCACACCTGTTTACGTTAGTGAATCATGCCAGGTTCCCCGACTGGTATTTTTTTTTTTAAGATGTGGTTATTTTTTTAAGACAGTGTAAGAGTGACCGTCTGATTTAACAGTTTCAATACAACTTTCAACCCTAACCTAAACAGATGTGTTTTCATTTATAATCACACTGATTAGTTTATTACCTTCTTTAAACGCGGAACTGATATACACTTGTTGATCTGTAAATACGAGCCTACAGCATAACAAAATTACATTACGCTCATAAGACCCTATCATAACAGCTTAATTTTACCGGTTTTTATGCAGATTTGGCTTTGAATGCCTCAGTTGTATACTGTACAGTACGTCACCACGAGAAAAGATTATACATTTTATTATTTTGATGTTATGGGAGGATGTTGTCCATCTTCATAAATATAGCTGAATCGCGTCCTTTTTAAAATGATGGTTGTGATTAATTTTTATAACGTAAAAAAAAATCCCCACGCTGAACACTCTCACTCATTGATCAGATTTGTGAAACAATCTTTTGTGTTTCTCCCTTGAAATCCTGAAAACGTCTCATTTGTGACGGTGTTCAAACCACGTGTTTACGTAATGGAAAGCCAATCTTTCAATTCAACCCCTCCTCCTCCCCATCTATTTTCTAACACAGATCCAAGCTGAACAGAAATACTTGAAAATATTTTCCGGAACCACGATACTTTTAGGGGAAAGAAAGACATGCCCGCTGCGAATTGGTAACATCTTACCCTCAGAATATTGCAGTTTATTTTTTCACGGGGAAAAAAAATCCGGGTTCGGATCGAGAAATGCCTTTTTAAAGAATGCAGCGACAGATTAACGGGAATTGATCTCGGCAATCAGCAGGTTTAAAGGAGAACATAAAGTGAACTGACTTGATTTGGTTATGTGTTGTTTTGTTGGAGCTATCGTTGCGGTCTTTCTATAGGATACATCCTGCCTTTGCCTTTTGAAGCACATCCACCCTTCCTCAGAGTGATGAACTAATAGGCAATGGTTTTCTCTTTGGAAATCCTTCGTTTTTTACTGTTTGCCGATTAGTTCTGTTTGTTTACTGGCTGCTCTTTACATTTTGTGCGACATATGAAATATACAGAGTATTTTTTATTACTGACTTCCTGGTGTGTGCATTTTGGGGACCATTATTCACACATAGTCGGAAAAAAATAACCTTCGTTTAAGAAGTGTAAGAATATATATATATATTGCCACGTGAACAAAAGCAGCGGAAGACTGGAATATAAACATCTTTTTTCTATGGTAAAATTGGTAGCCCTGTCCTGGAGAACTGATCCCATTGTATTATTATGCAACCGCAAGGATCTCTTCTTTATCAGGGTGTCTAAGCTGCTGGATTGCTTTTCGCCCAAATCAATGTGGTTTCTTTGGAACATTTTCAGCAAAGGAACGCATATGCTGCAGTGTCTTTGTGGCAAGAGTCTTAAGAAAAACAAAAGCCAAAGTGGTAAGTCGTGGTGTTGCTGTTTGTTTTCTAGTGCCCGCACTGTGTTATACATTGTTTATAGTGATGGTGTTATATCTGCAATCATATTTGTACAGCAGGTAAATGCAGCGAAAAGGGGGAATAAGTTATACTGTAGTCCTGCTGGTGCTGGCGAGCCAAGCAAGGCTGAGCGTTAAGCACCAACAGAAAAGCCCTGCATCACTAAAGCAGGATGATCGTAGCGCTTCGAACTTTTTTTGATAGGTGCTCTGTCGTATCTTGGTAAATCACTTTAATGTAGACATTTGTAGGATACTGGTGTGCGCTGTGCAGTGTGTTTGTAATGCGGGTCTGGTTTGACAGGTTTTATTCTTCCTGTGCTGCAGCAGCATTTTCTTCTGCATCACTTTTCGGTTTTTAATATTCGGTGTCTCTTGTCAAGCTGACTGGAAAATTAAGCCCGCAAGATAGCTTTTTAAATGCACAACATTTGCGTGGAGGACGGAGATAATACGACGAGGCGCCTAGCTTTGAATTCATCATCCACTATTGTCCTCTTTTTCTGCATTTTCTTTTGGTTATTCTGTTGATACAGTACAGAGCATGACTGTCTTTGTGTTAGAAACGATAGAGGCTTTTCCTCATATACAGACAACCTGATTCCATAGTCCATATGATCTGCAGTTCATTTAAATAACTAGAAATGATGTTAGTTGCTTCATCCCCGCTGCTGAAGCGAGCGATTCGTTTTTAGAGCAACTGTACTGTACAGTATACTGTATGCAGTTCCAAGATGTGGAGAGATGGGATGCGTAAAATAGATTAATTTTCATTCAGATTTTGCTTTAAAAATAAAATTTTGTATGGGGCTGTATCATGTTTCTCTAGAAACAGGTTATCGCGAATGACGTGGTATCTGTTTATAAAGAAGCATTGGTTATTATAGCTGGTGCAAGACACGGGCAGAGTGTCTTAAAGTTGATGTGGTTGACAGTCATTGGGGTAAAAAAGCTCTGCTTCTTTGACGCTGGCACTGCAGTGTAGTAGATCATAGCTATTTTGCCTTGCTGACACCCCACGATTAACGAGGGAAACCGTTGCATTTGCCGCCCACTCAATAACTTAGATTTTGCAGTTGAAATAAAAGAGAAAGTACAAAAAGGTCGCATTCCTGAATTGAAAGAGAGATTGTTGAAGGAAAGCGGCGTCGGTTATCGAAGGATTTCAGTAGGACCTCCCCTCCAAAGAAATGTGCTGCAGCAAAACACCAACTTCCAGAATCGAAGTAGCACTCGGGGGACATTGTTGTCAATTGCATATATTTTTAACAGACATTGAAAGCTGAGGTAGCGGTGGCACGGTAACGCTCTGTACACTGTTACATATTATTAGGCGAAGTTCACACAAATGCAGTTGTATTCTCTTTTTTTAAATTATCCACTGCGGTTTTAGGTATTTGCGCTATGGATCCGGGTACCTTCATATGGTGAACATCCTGTTTACGGAGATCCATATGCAATACTGTTTATAACACATTTAAAAATATATATACTGTATATCACTATTAAGTGACACAATACAGTTGTAGTTACTGCCCAAAGATTTGTTTTGAAAACAAAGGATATTCAATGGTTAGGCGCTGTACTTTATTATCGGTATCAATAGAATCAACTGTTGCAAAAATGGGTGCAATTTAATGAAACGTTTCCTTTTTGACATCAGATCAAGTTCGATACCAACAAAGTTGTAAAAAACACGTAATTTTATTGTAGTCGGCTGTGTCAAACGTCTGGTACGGAGAAAATGTTAATTTGTTTTTTCTGATAAAACTTTTTTTGTAATCATGAACCTATAAAGCCTACAGTGCCTATTGAGGTTACCTGTTGTGTTTATTTAAAGACAATATAAACACGCGAGTGTAGTGGTGCACCGGCCTTTTTGTTGTACATGTGAAAATTATTTGTAGCAGGAATGAATTTGAACACTACATCGTGTGAAGGTGATGCGACCTTAACGTCATTTATATTAAATACATTTTAGCAAAACACATTTTGTTCATGTAACTTCTGGAAGAGTTTGGAAAGTACCAGTAAGCATTTTTTTTTATTTCTTTGGCTGGTTAGCCCAGCAGATGGCGGTTTCAGATAGTCAACAAAGGGCTAACACTTGCCTTTCAATTCAATAGCAAAGTTACATTCCTTTATTAATCTTCATTGTCATATTGTACATGAGGCAGAGTTAGTTAAGATGTCTAGAGTGGAACTGAGCCTGTGTGCGAATCTCAGGATTCCTCAGAACAATCAGAACACGAAATGTGAAGTACGTAGTATACATTACAGTTCGGTTCTCATTCAAATGTGGAACAAAACATTATTCTGGATATTAAGTAGTATGCGGTCCCCGAATAACGTAAATTTTATACAGTCAAGAGGTGAGTGTTTTGTTAAATAATCTATTCTCTATTGCTACGAGTACTACCGCTAATTCTTATAATATCTTAAAGTGTCTTTTTATGATCAGATCGTATTTATGAATGATCATGTCTTGCAAAATCCTTGAATCTTCTAATATATATCATGATTATTAAATTATTGTCTTAATAAACCGAAGTACAGTAGGTCTGAGCAGTGTTAATCATACACTAAATCCTTTTATGCTTTTATGAGTTACAGTAGCTCGGTAGTTACAAAACTTGTGGGTATTATAATTGTGAAGGTGGATTTATGAAATTAGTTAGAAATCCTTTTTTACCTTTTGTACAGTGGAGTGCCAGTGCCTTCAACTGTTTTTTGCCTTTGGTGTGCAGTGAGCATCACAAGAATCTTATCACATGCTATAATTTCATAAAGTTCAGAGGAAAATGATCACCTTTTCTGTAGCACGTGCACTAGTGTATTAAACAAGCATGATAAGTGACTTACAGTAGGGGTGGCACAGAAGCAGAATTGTAACACTGCTGCCTCGTCTTGCTGTTGGAGCCTTCGGTTCGTTTCTGGACCTAGAGTGCACCTGTATTTACATGGAGTTGTTCATGTGTGTTCTTCCTGTGTTTGCATGGGTTTCATCTGGGTGACCAGTTTCTTCCCACAGTCCAAAGACATACTGTACTGTATACTGGTAGGTTAATTGGCTTCTTAGAAAACTGGTGCTGGAGTGAGTGTGTGCCCTGCAGTTGACTAGCATCCCGTCCAGGGTGCACTCTGCCTTGCACCCACTGCTTGCTAGGATAGGCTCTGGCTCGCCAGTGACTCTTATTGAATAAAACAGTTAGAAAATGGGTGGAGTTTGTATGGCGCAGATGGCGTATTGCTCTGGACTTTGTACTAAAGTCCAAGGTAATCTAACCTAAAACCTTAAATGGCGAAGAGGAAATGGGCTGCACTGCTGGCTCATCCCCATTGAGGAATTACTCCAACATATCGATGGCAAGAAGGTGTTGCTCTCTAAATTGAGGCATACTGGTTCCTTTCTGTATCTTCTGACTCACCTCATCGCTTTTGCCAAACCAACTCTTTCATGGCTGTGGTGATTTACTGCTTATGTAACAATCAGAGTCACTCCAGTACTTCATGGTCAGTGGTGAATGATGAAATTGTCAAAATAGCACCAAAAACATTTAGTCAGTAACCAATACATTTAGACTTGTAAAAACCAAGGTGCATAAATAGCCAAGTTTGTTTTAAAGTTCAACCTTCTTTTCCAGTGACAGTTAATGGTCTATTTTATTGTTTAAAAAATGGATTTCTGTGTTAGAGAGCCTGGAACTCCATTTCTCTGTTCTTGTACTTGATGTAGCCTGCAGGTTCCTCACTTTCCCTTTGGTCAGATGCACAGTGGCACGCATGTATGCTTCCTTTCTAAATTACTGCCATCATCTGAAAGCTGTGCTCTAAGTTTCCATTGAAGAATTACTGGACTTTTTTCAAAGGCTTTTTCAGAATCCAATTATGGATTTTATGGTTTTGAAATTACCAGTAATAGGTCCCACACCAATTCATGGACTTTTGTTTGTATTATTGTTTTATTTTGCCTATGCCCATGGAATGTACTCTATGACTTTTTGTGCTAATTGTACCTATTGAACACTGTATTAAATATTTTCCTGAAATGGATACAGTTCAGTCTTGTTCCAACAGGCCTTGGCACAGTTTGAGGATTCAATTTATTGCTACACTTATGCAATTTTTCACTATACACTTGGGAAATATCTCTGGCCTGTTTTTGAGGCTTCTGTGATCAACAGAAGCCTGGTTATGTCAGGATGTGCTTTATAAGAAAATCCCACCCCATTCTGTAAATGTACCTCTTTCCTCACTGTTTTGCATTAAAAATTGATTTAATTATATTGTATAAACAGATTGTTCTCTGATAAGTGCAAAAGTGAGGCAACACTGAAAGAAATGCCATAACAAAATTTATTTTAATTTTCCTGCATGTATTTGTAGTAGCTGTAAAATCTTAGCCTTTTTATTAAAGGCTAAGAAACATGCACCCTTAATGGTCAACACTATATCACCAATCAATAAAAATATTTTTTTCCATCACATTTGTCCAATGAGTGTCCTTTTGAGGCTTTGCCTATACGCCAAGGGACTATAACAATAAACCATTCTTAGCTTGTAATGGTTTCCTTGTCGTAACCTGTGGGCATCAGCGAAGATGTCTTTGTTGCTTAAGAGTAAAAACCAAGATTGGAGTCAAAAATTTCAGTTTTTGAAATTCCTTCTTTCAAACCAATTCCCCATTACAAATATTTTTTTTTAAACTGAGACATTAAACCATGGTCCTGATTTCTTGGTCATTAAAGTTGTACTATCAACCGTGGTGTCCTGGCTCAATTCTGCCCTTGTGTTCCACTGTAATTCAACTGGTAAAGCAATTTCTCCTGCCTTAACCTGATGTGCGGTGTAGTGGGACTTCTGGTGTCTAATGGTCCTGTGTCACTCCGGTGTGGGCTACACTTCAGAGGAGCATAACATGGGTTCCCTCCTAAAAGTAAAGTGCTTTGGGATCTTTCGGGAAGGAAAAGGCTAGGCAGAAACAATTGATCCATTTTCTAACCACTTTATCCAATATAGGGTCATAAGGGAGCTGGAGCCTATCATAGCAAACAACACCCTAGACAGGACACCAGTCCAGCACAAGGCAGAGGAGACCAGAGCATCCAGATGAAATGCACATCAACATGGGAAAAACATCCAAATGTGCAGATCGCATCTCAGTCCCAGAACTGAACCCAGGGTTCCAGTACCTCAAGGCAGCAATGCTAGGCACTGTGCCATCCTAATGAATTATTAACTGTTTTTCTAGTATTACAGTAAAATTGCGGAAATGCTGATCGTGTTGCAGTTGTTTATATTCCTGAGTTAATGACAGAGGAATTTGCAGAGTGAATGTTAAATGTAACTTTGCTTAAGCAATTTAACATGCTTCAAATTCGGTGTTTCATTTATTCCCCCTTTGGTTTGTAATGGGACTGCAGTATTCATTTTGTGAGTGGTAACAACCATTTAAAAAATTAATAGGGAAGATCATATATTCCCCATTTAGTTTTTACTCCTTAGAATGTAAGAGTTGTTACAGGTGAAAGAAGGCCACATGTAGCGTGTTTGTCAGTTACTGACGATGCTATATACTGAAACTGCAAATAATCTCTTATATGTACTGGGTACAGTATATACAAGTGTAGGATAATTCAGGAGTACAATGTGTTATGTATTGTACATCTTCTGATGGTTTTACCACTGACAGCAAAGACTGAAAACTGCTTAATTACCACAAACAAAAGTAAAGAGTGATCATTGAAATATATAACACAGTATAGGCCATCCATCATTATGATAGCTACTTTAATTATGCCATGTAAGAAGTATGGTGGGCTTTCAAAATAATGACATTAAAAATAAGCATTTTTCTTTTCTAAGAGAATTGTGGGTAGGATTTATTTCTTTAAAAACTCCCAATACTTGCATATTTATCATAGAGTTCTGATGTTCACAAGAATGGGCGTATGAGCTTTTGGATAGCAAACGGCATGAATCTAGAGAATTCACAGGTTCATCACACACTGTAAAAAACATGTTGTCAAGACATTTGATAAAGAAGAAGCTTTTAGTCATAATTTCTGCTTTTATAAGTAGAAATATATGATATTATGGGTCAGATTCAGCTTTATATTATGGACATGTTGTACTTTGTATATGGTTCATGTTTTTGTTTTATCCTACATAATACATAAGGCTGCTAATGAGCAATATTGAAAAATCCCATAGGTAATGATATTATGTCTTGTTAAAGTGGCTTTATGGTTTTCAATCTGGACATTCTAGAGCTTGTGGACTTTAAATGTACAGTATGCTTATCAGTGCATGCTAAAAGAAGACAAAATACTTTTTATAGTATACTGTCCTTCTCATACCACTTTGCCAAGACCAATGATGTAAGGCATAGTCAAGAAGTTAGAATGGCTTTGCAGGTGTATTCTGCTCCTGAGAAAGCATTTTTACATTAAGACAGAGTGATTAAATACCCATTACACTAAAAACACTTCAACAGGTTTATTAGGTTAAAATATTTAAAACAGACCAGATTTACAGGATTCTGTGCTACTTGGACTAAATGGGATTCTAGATATAATTCATGTTCAAAGTATATCTTTAATTCTCAATAGATATATATTTAGTTGATATTTTAAATACTTTATTGGGAAACAAAGGAGAAACTCCTACACACTGCAGTGTGCAAATCTCTGATTAAGAACTGATGGAAGTGTCAGTGTTTTATTCTTACAACAAAAAAATGAGTGTTGTATATTGTACGAGAGTTTCTACTTTCTTTGTCCTGATCAATCCTACAAATACTTGTGCGGGTTGAAGTACTGTATGTACTGTAGATGTTTTCACTTTTTAAGTCAATAGTTATGAAAAGATTTCTAATACAAATGAGTACTGTATATAAAATATGAACTACTGTCCTAAAATCAAGTTTAATTGGATTAACATTAATCTTACTCTCAAGCCGTAAAAAATGTTGTAAAGGATACTAAAATGTTGCCTGTGTATGGTGGTACAGCCTTATAGAGCCAAAGATATGTCTTGTTAATTAACCTGGAATAACATGACTTTGGGAGCGGATATCGCATTTGATAAGCTGTAGAAGCTCTTTAAGACTTGACAGTTTTCATTTAGAGCCTGTAGAGGTGCAAGACTTAAGAGTGCCAGCCTTTTTTTGGTTTTGTAATTGTGTCACTTTTTTGGTCTACATACTGTACTTCACTTGAACTGAGCACTAAATCTCTTGTTTATATTTGTACCAAATAATAGCAAACACATTAGAAATGTTTTTCTTTTTGCCGGTGCATGTAAGTATTTTCTTTTGATACTTTGTCTGTTTGACAATTTGTATAACATTTGAAGGAAAATATAATAAACTAAGCCACTATGCTGTCCATCCAGGTTAAATACAAGAATTGTTCCCTTCCAATGAAAAATTGACCTGTTGTGTACTTGAAATATGTCTATATATAGCTAAGCTTATACACCTATCCAGGTTGAGTGGATAGAGAACAAATACTGTATTTTCTCTTTGAGCAAATTATGTGTAGAATTAATTTGCTAATGTTCAGTTAAAAGGTAAAGTGTCTATTTATAGGTCAAGCCCACTGAATATTGCAAGCAATTATCTCCATATCTTTAGTGAATTCTCTGCAAAATCACTCAAAAAGTGTAAAATACTTTTCTATTCTCCTGATATCAGCAATCGAAGTTCCCACAATTCAGAATGTGCCTTGCTGTGGATGTGGCTGAATTTTATCCAGCACATCTGTCCATTTTCTAACTGCGGGGGAGTTGGAGCCTATTGAATTGTTTATATCCAGAGCAAAATCTTACATTGTGTACAATAGCTTTTCCTAACTGTTTTCCTTTAAATACTTATTCCTTTAAATACACATTGTAGAGCTATGGTTCCTAGTCCACGGTTCTGAATGTGTATCTTGATCACCGAGGGAGTTTAACTAACTGGTCATTGAGCAGGAGGATTATGACTGTGTTCTGGGTGCCCACGTGTAGAAGACTGTTAACTGTTACTTCTAGTACGTCCCCATAGGTTCAATTCAGGCTTTATATCTGAACTGTTTCTGAACAGCAGAAATGCTGTGTACTACCAGCTGATGTGCCCTACAGCTGGTGACAACTGTTTCAAGGTGATTCCCAGTTGTAAAGAGCCTTTTCCTCACAACGGGGCTGAATGTATTGTCAGGTTGCCATTTGATCTGCTCATTGAATGCAAATCAGGATTTGTGGTTTTCCCTGTGTTATTGCAAATTTGTATGCCCCCCCATTTTTAGGAAGTCGCATCATTTTTTGGTTTTCAATGAAATGTTTTTTTAGGTTTTTAAAGGCACACATTTATTTTACTTTATCTTCCCTATGGCAGTAAATAGGTGGGTTTAGATATCCTTACAGCATTGGATTTATGTGTGATGTAACTGGATTCCACCAAGGTATCACCAGCTATTGATTGTGTTGTGTAAGTCTCATCAATTCTTTTCCTGCTCTTTAAATACTATACCATTGCAGCACTAGACTCTCCGAATGAGCTAGCCCAGGTCTAGATTTTTCCGAAACACAAAAAACAACAAATACATAGTACGTTCTCCATCCCAAGTGATAACAAGCATTTCCAAAACTATCCTAATTACTAGTATGTAACCATTTATTTTTAAGCTGTCATTTTTTGTTTACATTGTTTCGTGAGTTGCTACCACAGAGGCTGGAAAGTACTGCAGTGTAAGCAGTAGCTAATTAAATCGGGTAATTTCACTTTTGGAAGAAATTGATCAGCTGCTTCTATTGACGGCATTGCTAATGCCATGAAAGATCCCAAACCTGAGGTAGTAATTTTTACATGCCATTGGTGCTTTGGACAGTTTAATACTCAGAAAAACAAAATCTGTTAATCGGAAGGAGACTTTAAAGATTAGTAGTATTCTTTGTGATTAACTATAATTTGAAAATATTTGACCATAAGTCAACCTATACAGCTTTGCATGCAAGCGTCCTTTGTTGTTGCAGGCTTGTGTGCAGTTTGTTGCCTGGAAACATTATCAGAGTAAACATGAGTCTTCTAGTCAAACAGACTGCTTTTTGAAACTCTTCTGTGTACAAATGTGGTCTAAATTATTGTTTTTTTTATTGCCCTCCAGCAATATGTTTTTTGTTAGTGTTCATCTTTGTAATTTTACAATGCTGTCTGACATAAAGAGCAAGTGTTTATCGCAATGTCTGGGATAGACGTTGACCTCGGTGAGTCTGATGCCACTGAGATTCAGCTGGGGTCCTTTTTAAAATGACGGTGTTATAAATGAATATGACACTTTCCTTAATAATATATGAACTCTCGGATCATTTGCAGGCCAAGCTTTTATTTTGTTGTTCCAATCCGGCTTCTCTTCTCTTAGTCTGTAGTTTTGCATTGCGTTTCCCTGCTGTAATATTCGGTGTATGGATTTTTCCCAATTAAATCAGCTACAGTACATATCGCTGTAGAAAGATTGATTTCCTGCTGTGAGCTTTTCCTGCCCAGCTGGTGTAAAAAAAAACTTTCCCTCGAATACTGCCTGAAATTACCCATGCATTTTAATAGTGGAATAATGCTGATATACAGTACTTGTTTCCTTTGCGCAGTTTTTTTCTCTGAATTAAGCGTCAGTACTGCTGCCAATGTTCAGAAAACACACTCTGCAAATTATGTACTGACTCTTTAAAAAAACAACAATTGGCAGCTAAATGAATACAGCATTATTTTGCATGTTCACCACTTAGACTTCATTTGTGCCGAAAAAAGCAAGCCTGCAGATTGTACGTATAATTATAGGGATTGAATGTAGAATGGGGGCATTGACAAATAAAATATCAGCTGGGTTAAAATAGCTTTCTAATCCGTGAAACAAAGCAGGCTATTAATTGTTTGATAAACTAACAATTAGAGTTAATTTGTAAATTACAAGTCAGCTGCCATTTTTTGTACAGTTAGTAACCCATTGTTAACTCTTGTCTGGTTGCTTCGTTTTCGTTTGTTGACACTTTCATTTCTTTCTGTCAGCAAGGTTACAAACAAGAAGTGGTCATTTAGCCCATTAAGACTGTTTGGTAGTGAATTGATCCACTGACCACTGACCACATCCAGTCATTTTGTGTAAGAAGCCAGGGTGGTACAGCCTTCAACAGAATGGCTAATTAATGTGTTCTATACTCCCACAACCCTTTGGGTACAGAAGTGCTTTCTGTTCTTGTTTTTTCATGCTTCTCCACATACAGTACAGTAGTTCCCACACGTGGCCTCTGGTTTGTGTTTCACTGTTGCTGAAGAAATCTGCTGCTTTGACTTGATTATCACTGGAATGTACCAACTGAATGCCTTACTTTAAATAGAGTTAAATATTTATACGCATTGCTCTCTTGTAATTTACAGTAGTAGGTACTATGTTTGCAAAGAAAGATTTAAAAAATAAAATGCTACATCCAAAATTCCCAATTAAAAATCTGGGACATTGGACATTTTAAAATGGGATATTTCATTTAAAATAAATGGTAACAGGTTCAGAACAGAAAATCCGTAGTAACTGCGGTAGGCAGTTTAGCTGTGCTGTTTGCTATTCACTTGATATAGTTCTTATCTTTCATAACCATAGTTTTGAATATTTTCAAATAGTACCCTCTCTGTGGTAACAAGGTTAAAGAATCCTTGCGATATTCATGGTATTTGCCAAAGACTTAAGCTTCCCTGTTCTTGAAGAAATTCAGTCTGTTTTACTTCTTAGTTGCTAGAAATGAGAGGGATTGGTTAAAGAAAGCTGATTGGAAGTATATTACCTTTATATAAACTGTAATACTTTGCTCACGTTGCAAGTTTGTATTTGTGTGTTTTGCAGGTCATATAATCAATAAGTCGCTCACAGATTTCTTGAGCTTTGGAAACCTGATGGATTACTAATGTGAGTGGTTCTTGGCCCACCTACTGTATGTTCCAGTGTGACCAGTACTGGTAATGGAGGTCACTTTGTAATTGAGCATACTGTAGCTATGGTAGCTCACAAAGACAGGTTGGTCTTATTTGCTGTTGGAGAGTGCCATTCACTTGGAAACGGCGGTGTTGTCGCTGTGGATTAGGAGCTGATCTAGCTTCTTTTATCATCATTAAAACTCCAGAAATAAGAGGAGGCCATTTGGCCCATCATGTTCATTCAGTTTTCTCTGGAGTTTTATAGCCACTAAAGGATGCTCTGACTTACTCAGGGAACAAACATCCTGAGTAAGAAATCTCCCTGCTCCCCCTAATTTCAAATAATCAGACCTATCCTTCTGTATAGCTTTTTTTCATGGAAGAAAACCAGAGCACTAAGCAAAAAGTGCATCCAGAAAGATCCTTCAAATTAACACACACCTGAGCTGTGTACAAAGCCAAAGTGTACTATCGATAATGTGTCCGTGGTGGTGCTTGATTGGAAGGAACAGCCTGAATACCGTCAAATACAGGGCGGCTTTCAAGTAAAAGAGGTGAATGTGTACAGCTTTTAGTTTGTATAGTTTAACAGTTAGAAGAATTATTTGATGGAAATAGCTTTAATCCTGTCTATTTGTTGTGGTAATTCAGCAAGAATATTCAAACCCAGGGTTGTATATTGTATATTTTCAGAAAGGGCATTTTGAGTGCCTTTGGCACTTTAGTTTAGTAATTACTCACTGTGGAAGAAAATGTTTTTAGAATCTGACTTTTAACTGTTTCTTTGTGTATCTGATTAAGTTGCTGATGTTTCTGATCATTACTGCTCAGCACTGGATTTAAATAATTCAAGAAGGAAGAGAGGTTCAGTCTATGCACTGTATCAGTATTTCTACAGCTCCACAAAATGTTGACTTTATATAAAAAAAGCATTGCTTACTTTAGCAACCGACATACACTTAACATTTTTAAATCATTAACTATCTTTATAAAATGCGTTATACTGTACCCAATTATCTGTGAAAAAAGGCTTTATGATTAGGAATGAGAACAATTAGTACCCAATTACCCTAGATACATGGTAACATGTGGCACAAAGGTAATTCAAGGTAATCCTGTGAAACCTGAAATGAATACTATTGTGTTATTTGATGTAGCAGTAACAGCGTGGGACTTTAACATTTTTTTTAAAGGCAACTGTGTGTTTGAAACTAGAATTTATTCTGAAGGAAGGAACTAATGTGAACTAAAGAAATGAGGTCTAGCATTTCCAACGTTGTAGCAAGTACATCATCTTATAGTTTTTCTGTGTTGTTGCTACCTCATCACCGGTCGCATGGACATGAATTGAATTCCGATTTGTCATTACTAGTGCTCTTGTTCTGTTGAGTGGCAGAGCTCAGTAACTGAAATGGTGCCAAAAGAGCAAGGGGAGAAAAAGGGGAGAGTTGGCTAAAAGGAAATCATGCTATATCCCAAATCTTCGATGTTTCCTAAACTAATTCAGACATTTCTGATCACACACAGGAACATAAATCATTCAGAATCAAGAATGGCATGGATGTGCAGTAAATTCATATTCATATTCATATACTTTGATTTTGTACTGTGACCTGAAATGAGTGAATGATGTGTATGCCCCCCAAAAATTCCTATTAAAACTGCATTTTGGCATTTTGGAATTGTACCATTCCCTTAATTTTTTAAGTCATAGTACTTTATAGACGACACTGAAAAAAGGGATTTTTTCAGTGTCATGTTTAATCCTTGTAATTACATGTTTAATCCTTGTAATTATGAAATTTTTGTCTACGCATGAAATCATTGCTTGGCCATCTTGTCTGTGCCATGTGCAGTATAAAACTGCATGTTTATTATGTTAGGGGAATACTTTCTCTTATCGGTAGCATGACAAACATGTTTTTTAAACTATATAGAGTAAAACAGGTCTTCCACAGCGTGATATGGTTCCTAAGATAATTAAAGAGTTTGACATTTAGAACACATGTTTGGATTTAATTTTAAGGCTATGCAACCTTTGAATATCTCTATGTAAAATTTATTATTTTATAGTAGCAGTTACATAAGTACTGGTCTGCACCATGCTCATGTTTGAAGAAACACTATTCCCACTGGTACTTTTTGTGTCTTTTTTTTTGGTACTAAGGATGCAATCTTTAAAACAGGAAAGTTGCAAAAGAAAAAGTTTGCTCCTTTCACATGAATTTGGATAGTTGTGATGTTATTATGGGCTAGGATTTGGGACACCAATTTTTAATATCAAATATATAATGTAAATTGTGTGCATAATGTGCCGTACAAGTGTTAATCCAAACAATGTGCTACATATTTATTATGAGTTCAGTGGTTTTCTCTCCTTAGGCAGTGACCACATAGTTTAATAATGGCTTAATTATGGGTTCAGGGCATTTGTACACAGTTCTTTGTAAAACTCTGGATTTCTAATAGCTTATTGACTGATACAAAGGCAAGGGTACAGTGGTGTTATAATGTTTTGCCTGCAATGGTTTAAGGTCACATAGAGCTGTAAAGGGCAGCAATATTTATAATTAGATCAAGGTTTAAATTAAGATGTACACAGAGATATGTAATGAAGATGCCAAAAGAAGGACATTCTGGGGGATGGGTCTTAGAAGCAATAACAGCAATATGTGGAAAAATTAGGTCACTAATGGCTCTTGAGTGTATACTGAATACTAATCTTATAATTTACAGTATTTTAATTTGTACATACAGCACCTCCTTACAGCTCAACTTCAGGTGTAGCTCTTTCCAAGCTGTTTGCCATGCTCATTTACTTTGAAGGTTTTTCATTGCAGTTTGCTGGCGTCTTTACATTTCGTGACAAGGCAGACCACAGGAGCGGATGGTGATGTTTTCACATGTTCTCAGTTTTTCTGAAGTGACATCTTCAGTTTTCCTTTTCTCTGCAGCACATTTGTCAGCTGTTTAAGTCAATGTGTCATTACTCATACAGAGTAGTTATAAAGCCATAAAGCTTTCTTCATATATTTATATTTAAATTTTAATGTATTCAAGTTTATATTCAAGTGAATTTTAGGAGTTATAACTGGACACTTAAAAAAGATGATTCAGCAAGAAGTATTTATAGGACAAATTGTCAAAATGCAACAAAAGATGCGCTATGCTTACATTTTGCAGCAAATGTTTCTCCTGAGACTGCCCTCATGTTACACATCTTGGACATATTGTTGCAAAGTTATTCAGGTGGGGAGGCACGGTTAACGTAGTGTTTAGCATTGCTGCACGGAAACACTGGGTTCACTTTTGAGCCTGCGGTGCTACGGTATCTGCGTGGAGTTTGCATGTTCTCCCATGTTTGCGTGGGTTTCCTCTGGTACTTCTATTTCCTGCTTACAGTCCAAAGACCTACTAGTAGCTTAATTGGCTTCTGGGAATGCTGTCCCTGGTGTGGGTGTGTACATGTATGTGTCTGTTTCGTCCAGGGTGTACCCTGCCTTGTTCATGTCACTCGGATAGGCTTTGGCTCCTCTGCGACCCTGAACTGAAAGAAGTGGTTAGAAAATACAGTAGATGGATGGATTATTCAAATATGTCACCATGTACTGTATGTATGTTTTCATCGTGTGATCTCCCTGACCATATTTATATTGTTAATAGGTTACCTTTTCATGCTTTTGTCCATTTAGTATTAGCAATTAAGAGCTCAGCTGGAATTAAAATCCAAATGAAAAAGGGGTCATTCAGGACTGGAAATGATAACCAATATTCATAGTAAATTCATTAAAATAATTTTACAGTGTCTGTATTGAAAGCCTTTTTAGGGATAACAGGGATGTAATTATATTGGTACTCTTTTTATGTTGCTTTTGTGAGAATTATTTGTGTTATCAGGCAGTACATGTACTGTAGGTGAAGTGAATGATGATGAGATTAATTTAACCTTATTTGTTCTCAAACCAACCCAGTTATTGAATTTCATTACACTCTTCATTGCATCCTTTTAATTGTTATCTTTAAGTATTGCAAAAATGAGACTGAATGCTGAAATTTTGTCATGCACCAAAGTACTACTGTCTGAAAATTGAAAAAAGCAATTCAATGTGAGCATTAAAATGTGAGCTATGTCGCATATGGAACATGTACTACCTGTATATCTGAATGTAGCATTTAAGGGGGAATTTTAAACAGACCTAATTAAACTCATCCGTTCAGTGTGTGTGGAGTGGAGGTACTGTAGATGCTTAAACTACAACAATGTAACAAAAATGTGTTGTTAAAAATGTGTTTATAAACAAAAAGGGATAGAACAGTTTGTAAATCAAAGTTTTTACCTAAATGTATAACAAATGACTGAATAGTTTTTGGTTGACATTTAATGTTCACCTGTATCAGGTGTTGAATTTATTGAGTTAAGAAAGAGAGCCATTACTTATACTAAACATCAGCCTCAGGTCTTTTCTTTAAGCATAAAGGAAAAAAAGCTCAAGATTAAAGAAGCGATCGAAATCTAAAGCTCATACACAAACAAAAAACAATTTAGAATTCTGTATATAATAAGGTTTACACCCTTATTTACAACAGTAGAGTGATATTAAACCAGTGTCTCCAAGGTATGAGTATGACCGAATTGCTAGGTCACGTAGGTTTACCAGTCTGTGCTTCGAGAAGAAAGGTTAATTTAGGTCTTATGTTTAATTGGCCCTGGGGCTTTTTGTGCAAAGATCGGCAGTTGTGCCTCAGTGTGTTACCAAAGCTGGTAGTTAATTGATGTGGACAATAAACCTCTCGGCAGCACATTGAGGCAACCGAAAGCCTTTCACTAATATGAACTGCAGAGCTCATAAGACCAGCATGTGTAGCTCTCCTCTGCTCCTGTGGGATTTATACTCATCAGATACATGGACATACTTTTATTTAAAATTGTGTATAGCCCATGTACTTCATGTGAATTTTCTTTATCAGAGAAAAAGTAAGACTTACTGCACTGACTGAACTCACTACTTCATTAGCTCTTCAGTGTGATAGAGCCATTGCACTCTAATAGGATTCATAGGCTAAGACAGGCACACTATGTCACCTGAGAGGGACAAGCCTGACTTTGTGTCCTGAAGCCATCAGCCACAGGGTGGGCTGAACTATAATGAATACTATATTTTTCAGCTCTTTCACCAGAATTTCTTGATTTCTAAATCTTAAAACTCACCTGATATTGCATTATGACTGGTACTGTACTAAATGTTTTCCAAAAAAGACAGATTTGGATTCAAAATTTGGATCTATTACAAAATACAATTTACATTTGCAATGAAGACATGTGATGCTTGCCTGGTGTAATTGCTTAATATGGAACAAGTAATAGGTTTATTCCATGCTGAAAAAAAGAAGAAAGAGAACACGTTTCGGCCGTGGAGCCTTCTTCAGGTGGCACCTGAAGAAGGCTCCACGGCCGAAACGTTGTGTTCTCTTTCTTCTTTTTTTCAGCATGGGATAAACCTATTACTTGTTCCTTTGCAGCCTACGCATGCTGACGCAGCTACCCACCTGAACTACATTGCTTAATATGAGCTGTAAAACTTTGATAATTAGAAGTCTGAAAAAGGACATTAGAAAATCATTATTTTTTGTTCAGTGATAGTACTGTGTTTCCAGTACATCTATAATTGTTAGGCTCTATTTTTAATGCAATTTAATTGGCTTAATATAGTTATAACTAGTACACCAAAGTGGATAGGTGATAGACGTAATGTAAGCAAACATTTAGTCTGTTATGTATTTGCTAGATAATTCCTTTTTTTCTTGCAAATTCTTCAAATTATTTTTTTTCTTCTTCTTTTCTCATTGCGCCCTTAGATTTCCAAAGTTTTGCCATACCCTTGAGAAAGCGTGCAATGGCTCTGTTTCAGATGGCATAGGAAAGTTTCTGGCTGTAACGTCGGATATACACATGGAAGTTTGCGGCAGGGATGGAAAAAAAGCAGAAATTCAGTTGCTTTTTGCCAGTGACTGGTCCCTCATGAAACCCGTTACCCTATATTAAGTTTTATACGGTAGTCAAAAGCCATCCCTCTGATGGAATAAGCTTAATAGCTCTGAGGATGTTTTAATAACATTAGAAATGTTTCAAAACAAGGAGGAGGTCATTTGGTGAATCTAGCATCTTTGGTAATTGGAGGTTGCAGGAAATTCCCATTGCAGGAAACTCATGTCCATTTAGATACTGAGTTCTTTGAAATATTTGATTTGGTATTTAGTATTTTACAGTGCTTCTTCATGATATTCTTCACGTCCTTGAAACTCAATAACGTCAGTTATTCATTTCTTGTGTGGTTTCAGCTTACTAGTAAGTCATTCTTTTGAAACTTACAGATAAAGTCAAGCTTAAACAGTACTTAAACTTAAAGGGCTTGATGAACACTTTGCACTCCAGTTTGACCATATTTTGTTTTCTAGAAAGAGCAACTTGATTGTCACATACAGTACGTAGTATATGGCTGTAAGGTGCAAGTAACATTGTTTTGCTAGCATAGATACAGGTGACAGTGTAAAGCCATCAGAACAAACCACTTCAGTCCTGGTTTTATTTTAGAGAATCTCCACCAAGTAGAATTTCTATATGCTTTATGAATAAAGTCAGCAATAGTTTTCAGTTTTCCAGATATGTGTTTACTCAGTTGTCAAGTTTACTATATGAACTTCAGTTCAGGGTAATTGCTAGGTAACTTTTTGTGTGTCTGCTTGAAAAGAGTAGGGTGGGTTGACAAGCAGAGCCCATTGATAAACATCCAGACATTCAAAGTGATGCAAACGTTAGCCTGAAAAGTTCTCTGCTAAAGTACTTTAAACTGTAGAGAATCTGAAGTAATGGTTATGCTAAAGAATTCTAGTAAGCTGGAACTGCTCTTCAGATGGAATACAGTGACTGACAGTTCTTTTCCTCTCAATGTCCCAGTTGTCCAGTGTCCAAGTCTCAGTTCTTTAAATGTCCTTGCTAATGGGATGCTTTCAGTAATTGCAGTACTCTACATTTAAAAAACAATTCTGAACAAATAATTGTTGGTTATGTACAGTAAATGCTGTAATGATATGTTCACAAACATTCTTTACCATCAATATTAATTTAAGAATAGAAAATGTAAAAAAAAAAAGATTGCTGTATTGGAACTTGTTACTTGCACATGGTGAATACAGAAAAAGACACAAAAAAGTACATTAAAAAAGAAGAAAAAAATAAACAGATGTAGGGCAATCAGACATAGACCTTGGTAAAAAAGATAAATTTAAGGCTGAATTTGAAGAGAGTCAGAGACGTTGTCTCTCATAGAGTATAAGGAAGGTCATTCCATAACAACAGAGCAGTGACAGAGAATGGTCACCTAAAGTCTGTGATTTAGTCCTCAGTATGGTGAGTAGAGGACCAGCCTCAACTGAATGGAGCCTATGGGAGGCTGTGTAAACATGGAGGAGTTCAGAGTTGTATGATGAGCCAGATTGTTTAGAGCCTTGAAAGTCAGTAACAAAATCTTGTATTGAATAAGTGACTTTATAGGCAACAAATGTAGAGACTTAAGTTTAGGAGTAAGAATGCTATTGAATATAACTTGATTAAATACTGACTTTAATATTAACAGTTAAAAGATAATTATTCAATCTTCATACTTTGTGCCCTGCTAATATGTAAAAGATGTAGGAAAAATGCACTTTGGATAGTTGTCGTATTTCACATAACTTTCTGGGTTCAAAAGTGACTTTTGCATCTTTCAGCACCAAGCTCAGATTTAGAAAAAAAGGCTTCTTATGTAGTATTGCATGAATTTAATTTACAGTCCAACAAAAAAAAATTAAATGTCTTTTCTATAGCAGTTGATCAATTTTAATTACTGGTATGTTTAAAAGCATACTGTACACATATTGTTGCTAGTAAGAGAAATACATTTTTGGTTATTCATTAAATGTTATTCATTAAACGTATCCTCAAACTGTTGACATGATAACTTTTCTAAAAATAGGGCTTATTTAAGGTAAAGTTTCTGTTATCAAGTTTTGCCACAGCAGAACACTCGTGCTATTCTTCGACCTACAGTACACAAAACACTGCTATAACATTTATGGCTTAATCACTGCCTTAAAAAAGTTTAGGTAATCTCTTGGAAGCACATCTCATGTATTTTCTGAACTGAAGTTTGACTGTTGTGTTTTGCATTTCTGTTGCCATTCCTATCTGCCCTGAGACTTGGTTTATTGATTGTTCTTTGTCACAAACCTATACTGTATGCTTTACTTTCATCTCTGTGTTCACAAGATGAATATTTACTGTTTTTACTATTCACTTCATACATTGAAGAAAAGGCTTGGCATGTTGATATGAGAGAAATGTTTTTAATTTGAAATGGTGTTTCATAAGTTCCGAAAGAATCCTTTAAAGATATCTCTGAAGTGGTGGTAGTACAGTATATCGGAAATAACTATGGAACTTTTTGTATCCAAAAGCTATAAATTCATAATGTAGAATGTATTTAAATGCATACTTTTTATGTACTTCAGTAATTATTGCAATACTCTTTGTTGTTTGTCTCCAGAGTTTAACCTGTCAAT
Source organism: Lepisosteus oculatus (assembly GCF_040954835.1). NCBI lineage: Eukaryota > Metazoa > Chordata > Actinopteri > Semionotiformes > Lepisosteidae > Lepisosteus > Lepisosteus oculatus. The sequence goes on from NC_090710.1 coordinate 5,058,342, forward strand.
TATGAGTATACCTTTTTTCTCAAGGAAGAAAATTACAAAGTACGTTGGATGTAATTCAGTTGTCATTTGGACTTTATTGAATTGATAAGCAGGACCACTAATGACCCAAAAAGCATGGCACCACAAAGAATGACCACTAATATGGGTTAAGATCTCCAAGTCACAGTATAATGGTACATCTGGTAATGTGATGGAAACAAATGGATCTTAAAACTTTGTTTTTTTACATGTGTTTTGTAGCCTTTATTTCCATTTTACATTTGATCTCATCTATATTTCCTTATTTAGAGATCAGTGATCTCTGTTGCATATCGGTCCCTATTTTTTGTTGTACCTGATGTTCGGTCTGTAGTTTCCATGGCTAACGTGTGAAGAACAGGAAGTGCTTGTTAAGTTTAGGTGTTAAAAATCTGTAATTGGTACTTTTGCGGGAGTCTCTGTTTGTCCTTACTCTTTCTTCCTAGATTTGATCAAGATAATTAGTTTATGTTTTAAGACAATATATAATGATAAGGTTACCATTAAAGAGAAAAGGAGATAAGAGAATGAGAGGGTATTTGTGTGAGTACAGTAAATTTACTACAGAATTGAATGATTAATGTCACAATGCTTAATATCAGAATATTTTACTATATTATATATATTCTACTGTAGCAACATCTAAGAAGAAAGTGTGATAAGGATGGAATGTTATAGATCTGATAAAAAAATATGTTTTAGTTCTATAAGGGATCATCCTCATTCTGGTACTGATAGACAAATGTGTGTTTAGGTGAATCAGGAAGACCAGGCTGATGTCTTTCACGTAGAAAGCATATGTTGATCTGTACGGACAATATTTGTGAGGTAAGCTCCAGAATGTGGAAGGAAGTTTGTTGGGTATATGAAAACAAACAGAGAAAACTTAAGATCTTCCTAATGATCTTTCAGGAATTCCACAAAAACCTAAGATTTCCACAAATGACAATTAATGTATGTGTTCTAAATTGCAGTACATTTATGGTATTTTTTTGTTCTTCTTTATACAAGTTAAAACCGAGCAAAAGAAGGTGAAACAAAGTCTCATGAGAAGACGTTCTTCTGTTGTCCTTTCTTTTTAAAGTAGGTTAATATTGCTGATGCAGACATGCCATTCATGTTCCCAGAGAAATCTTTCTTTGAAAGAGAAGATAACATTTAAGTGGCATTAATTATACCCAGAAGATAGTGTTATGAATTTGCAGCAACTCTTAAGTTGTGATACACGTTAGACTGCTGTTAAAAAACTTCTAATATTATTTACTTTATAAAAATGTAGAGCTAGCTGTTTTCACAATGCTCAAAATTGCTTAATTATATTATATTATATCCAGTATACTGTATATATGTTCAATAGAAGGTTGTTACAGTGCATTCGTCATTACACAGACGTATTGTGTTATACTAATGGTCTAATTTTTGTGAGATATAGATCTTCACCAAAGGTAGACTATTTTCACAGCAAAGCAGAACAAACAACACATTTAAAGTTGTTGAGCCAGCAGGTTGCTTTTCACTGGTTCCAGATCTCTGTTAAGGGAGATGTTTTTTGAGGTTGTGCAGTAGACTCTAAATTTTGGTGCAGTGCAGCAAGCATATATTGCAACAGTACCATTCTGAGGTGTACGTTTGGCTTTTAGCATTGTTCTGAGTGGTGGAACAATTCCCAGTCCTGAACAAAACATTACATTCTGGTTCATCCATTATTCTTGACAAACCCATTGCTTTGGTAACGTTCCTTTTTGATCCACACTTACACAGCACTGTCAACATTTTATGCTGACCTTTGGGGAAGTTCTCATTTTCTTTTTACTCCTGTGAACTCGATACCCTTTCTGTTTGTATGCTTGTTCGCAGTCTGCTCAGTGTTTAATCATTTTCTTCAGAGAAAAGCTCTCCTCCTGTGATAATGACAAAGCACAACAGTTAAAGAAATTACACACATTGTGAGTGTTAATTGTAGTTTCTTGCAGACACTGAAGCTGAATTATCCATTATAAATACAGTATACAGTATATTCCTTTCAGTAATGCTATGCATAAACTTGGGGACAAATGATACTGAATCAGACCAGTAAGACACCCTAAAATACATCTAAGGTATTATTTTTAGCAATATATTTTCAGAAAACAGGGAAGAGGTTTCTAGATAAGCAGCAACAGTCATGAAGCATAATTTTTCACCGAGGCACTCTGACCATTGCATATGTTATCTACACTTTGACCACATTGTAAACTGAATGTGTTGTCCTAACTCAGCCAGTTGACTACATGTATATCTGGCAAGAGGTTCTAGTTTTCTTTTTTCTAATTGCAACTCAGGCAACTTACTTATGAGAAGAAGACATCAAAGAGGGACCCCACAGTCCAGACAGACATGCTGTAGACAGGAGATAAGGGTCTCCAACAACAGCATTGAGTGGAGGTGATACCAGCAACAGTCCTAGAGGATAAGAATTCCTTGTGATTAAAATGGCATCAGTCTTTGCCAAAATGATTGTCTAATAACAACAGACTGATTTGCTTCATCCTATTGAGTTTTGTAACAAACACAGATGAGGTTTGTCTCATGGAAAACATTACTTTTCTCTTTACTGCAAATTGATAAGCTTCACTCTCATTCATTATCATTTCCAGCTTAACATTTACTTTTGGAAGCTCTTGCAAGTTAAAGAATATCAGTCCTGTATTCATATCATTCATATTTGTATTCATATTAAGTGATTAATTGTAATATTACTGTATATTAAACTGAATATACTGAATATACATTTTATTCTGCTTCTCACATTTGCTGTGCTGTATTTTAGACAGTTCTTGAAAGAAGCAAATACTTTTTGTCAAGCCAAAATATTTTGTTATCTTTTATCGGTATATTCTAGCACCACAAAACATTATACACCGCCATCACACACCTTTTGTCACAAAAGCCCGGTTGCTGTTTTTTTATCATGTGCACAATATATGGTACTGTATTTGAGCGTGGGGCTGTGCCAGTGTACATTGGCTGCAAAGGAATAAGCAAAGGTTAACTCCACGCTGAAAAACAGAAAGGAGAAACAAAATGTTTTGGCTGCTGAGCCTTCTTCTACGCTTCTTTTTCCTTTTTATTTTTCACCGTGGTGTTAACCTTTACTTGTTCCTATAATAAATGGTTGAACCTGCAACACCACCATTGCAGTTATTGCTGTTCAACTGAAACTGGTACTGGACTGGCAACTAAAGAGCTGAAATACACAGCAGTTAAGAAGTGCTCCGGTTCTAAGTTGGACTGATTTTGGCCCACTTTTAAAAAGTTTTCCCTAAGACTTCCTATGATCTGAGCTGAAATATTCATTATGCAGTTCCAAAGACATTCACACGGACATTGCCAGAGTGGGCTGTTAGATATGGAAAGAGGTGGGGTTATTTGAGGAAGGTTACAGTGGTGGAGAAGAAGGAGATTAAAGAGCAAGTTAGCAAAGAAGCAAAGCCATGCAAGCAGGAAAGAAAAAATGGGCATTGCTTTTGAACATCTGAACTCTTTTTGGAGGGTTTTGGAGCGCCGACTACAGATACACAGCAAGGAGGGTAAGTCTTGATCCAGCCCTCGTATCTTATGAGAAAGTTTAGGACCACATTTCCTTCAGCTATAATTGTTTTTGAAGAAATAATGTTTTCTTGCTGATAAAAAAGCTACTTTAAAAGACTCCCACAGGAGGCAGTCCTGGTAAAAACCCAATCTACAGTTGTATGGTACATTTAAATAGGGTTTCATGCTTTGGGAAAACCGTTGTCTCTTTGCTCTTTATTTCAGATGCCAGAGAAAAACAACAAACCGTCAGGAGCGAAATGGCTCATTCCATTAGAGATTAAAAAACAAGCTTAGGTGTACTTTCATAGCTGGTTTGAAGCTCAAGCGGTTTTTTAAACTTTTGTCCTTGGTCTTAAAGGAGGAGATGATAATTTTTTTTACAGTAATAGTATTTAAGATAAGCCACAAGAATGTTTACAGTGGATCAGTGCATTATTAAAAGTAGTGTTTGCTGCTAATGTGATTCCCTTTTATTTTCATAGTGCTATTATAATCATATTGGAGCAAAACCATGGCAAGCAGAGTTACGGATGGCATTTCTAAACAAGCTAAACTAAACAAGCATTTTCTTTACCTATTAAATCAAGTCTCTGAAAGCCCATGAAAAAGACACCCGTCTCTGTTAACGTCTGAGACACAATAAAACTTTCCCAGTCAGACATACTGAGGTCTTTTTGTGTGTGTGTGTGTGTTTTCTTATGTGATTTTTGCAGCCTTTTAGCAATATCCTCCTTTTATGTGTTCTACACTGTTTTAAGTCTGGCAGAGTGTAAGCTGACCTTATGTCATTTATAATGAAAAATAACTAAGAAACCAAGTAGAAAAAATCCAATGGGAGGGCAGTATAAATCCAGAAATGTATAAAAGATCGCAGAAAGACTGAAACCAGGTTGACTTTCAGAAATTCACTTCATCCATCTGGCATTATGTACAATTCTTAACCCATAAATTAAAATAATTAAGAGAATAAATGTAAAGTTTGTCTGCTTCACCCCACCAACACTCTCTCTAATAATTTTTTGCTGGTAATATTTCATCTGTGATTTATTAACTGTGGCATGCTGTTTGGTAATCCAGCACTTTACTTTTCCACACACTTCATGTAAATTGCTTGGCATTTTGTTCTCATGGTGTAACTTCTTATTTGTTAGTATTTATTTTTAAAATTGTTGTTATCAAAGTTATCGAAGTGTAGACTATTCCATTATATTCATCCATCTAGTTTCTATTTGAATTAATACAAAGTGAACATGATGGTGTCTGTGACAGTGTCTTGTTTGGAGTCTGTAAATGTTTGAAATTTAATCAGAAAATCTCTCACACAAAAAACAAAAAAGTGGATTAACATGAATTTATCAAAATATAATATGTTCTGGTGCGATATTATGTTGGTGGAAGAATTGTATGATGGTCCAAGTGTTCAAATTGGCACATGTACCAGATTTCACATTTTGGAGCTGTTTTATAATTTTAACAGTTGGTTCTACTATCATTTCAATGGGAAAGAGGTGAATATAGACTGGTATCCATTAGGTCTGCTTGCCTAATTGATTTTATTTTACCTCTGGTGTCTTTTTATTTCCTCTGACTGTCCTTCTTTCTATTCGCTTTTCGGTATATTCTAGGGCCAACTATTGCATCTGATATTTTACTATATGATGGCTATGTTCAAGTACAGTTTGTACACAATGTTGATTCAGATGTTTTGGTTTGAAAGAGGTCACAATGTCAGAGATAACAGATAGTTCTTCAATGGGTGACTGGTTAATTCCTCACTTTTTTGTTTTAGTATTATTAAAACATTTTTATCCAAAATACTTTAGATGTGTACCCATTTGTGTAGCAAGGCATTTCACTGCCCTTAATCTGAATCAAATGCCTGTGCTCCATACAGAAAGTGACACACAATCTCCTCTCTAGTCACGAGTCCTGAGCCCCGATCACCACTTCCCACTGCTGCCTCTGTCTGATGCACAGCAACATGTCATTGTTGGTCGGCTTGTCTTAAAAGCTCTAACCAACAGTCTTTAATAATTTATTTTCTAATATTGTTTTATTGTAAAGAGCAAAAGGGGTAGGTTTTCTCTCTGTGCCCTTCCTACGTATATGACTGAATGTGAACAGTTGTCCACAATGAGTACAGTGTCTAAAATGAATTTATCGAATTAATAAAATGTAAAAAATGTGTCTGAGCTGGTAAAGGTGAGTTAGTTTTAAAATGTGTTTAAAATGGGCACAGTGACTCCATAAATGCCTAAAATTGATAGGTCTAATGTGGGCACTAAAAAAAATGAATTTGACTTATTTATAAGCTTCAATTATGATTTGTTTGATGAATGTCATTGACTCAAGCTCATTGACTGTTGAAATTCGGGGAGACAAAAAATTAGTCCTCCTTTTCTGCCATACAGTGAGCTGTCCCCTCCAACATATGAAGCTGTTTAGGATCACTCGTGATGTAAGTACTGTACAAACATAGACAATTATTACCATCATTAACATTTCAGATGCTGAGTAAATCGAATCAAATTCTATGAATGTGCTGGCTGTGGGAAATGTTATTGCTACTCAAAAAAAAATGATGGATAATATTGCTGCACTGGAATCAATCCAGAGAAGCACAATAAAATACATTCTGGGGCTTAAGCGAATGTCCTACACTGCCAGGCCAGAGGAACATAACTTTCTGAGTCTTGAACAAAGTAGACTAGAAAGGGACCTGATACAAGTATTCAGACTCCTTAAAGACACTGACGATGTTAACCCAGTGGATGTCTTCAGAATGAGGAGTGGAACAAGAACAAGTGGAAATTACTTGGAATTGCTTCCTATTCCCTTATTACGATCAAAGATGTTGTACTTTGGTGCGTTAAATACGCAGAACTAAATTACAGGTTAAAGAATACTTACTCAAAATAAGGAAAACATTTCTACTGTTAAGAAAGCAATACCTGTTTTTTAAGGTTAGGTGTTTTTTTTCAGAGAAGACATTGCAAAATGATGATGTTAATTCACACGGTTAAGAAAAGTCTTTTATTCTAGCTATTAGTTTGCTATACCTAAGATTTCGATAGGAACTGTCTCCATAGAATGTATTTTTTCTAGAAAACATCCAGACCCTTTTAACAATAGCATACATTATTAATTCAGTGTCTTAAGTGTGGTAAAACCCTAGATATAATTTAAATTATATGAAGTGGATGATTAGAAATATTCATGTCTAATTTTGACAGGCTATGATGTAGTATATCCTGCATAGCATGTTAATGTGTTTCCTGACAGTGCTAATGGTGCTTATTGAACATTAATCTGGTCTACTTCTGCACAGAAAAAAGGCAGTTTTTCCTCTAGTGCCAGCATTGGATGAACCTGTAGCAACTGGCCCATGATTCTCCTGGACCAGGACAGGAGACCCCCGTCTTACATGATCTAAAGATGGAACTGGACCTTAAGTTTACCTTTAAGAGATCTCCAGTATGACAAATGATTTGTTTGAGCATCTTATAAAATGCTGTTAAATGTTTAAATGATGAGTAAAATAATACTGTTTTATTTTGTCTACAGTAGTTCATGCAACCATTGTACCACTGTCTAAATTGGAATAAAAATAAATACTTAAACATCTGTAAAAGAAGAAAGGATAAAGTAGACTGAACAGTTTAGGTTATAGGTTAAAGATGCTGTAAGACTTTTTTTAGCAATGCTTTGCGAACAAATGCTTTTTGTTTGTATTCCTGGCAGCTCATTAATGTAGTAAGCATTATAAATATGCCACTCAAGAAAAACTAATAGCTTCGTTTTCACTTGTCATGTTAGCTTTACACTTTAGTATTCTTACGAGACAGTGTACTCAGAGCAGACATTTTTTCTAGCCTTCTCTTAATGAGCGATCTTTTCCATAATTTGAAACGGTATAGAAGAACAGGTAGTGAGTATCATTAATTCAAGTGATGTAATAAGCTGCACCCACAAGACCTGGACATTCAATGTCCAGATATCTTATTTCATCTTTCTGTTCTTTTTACAGTAAGTTCAGATAGTTTTCACAGTTTGCTCCCATTAAGACATGAATTGAGCCGTTTCATCTGAGTCTCAGGCAGGACTTTTTTTTTACCGACGCTTGCATAATCTATCTTTTTAAATAAAAAGCAGAAAATTCTGTGAGAAGTAGATTAAACATGAAAATAGTTGACTGTACTCTATATGGAAGTGCCACATGACACCAAGATTGCTTTGTAGCTTGCATAATGCTTGTCATCTTTTTAGTGTTAAATTTGCTACTAGGGAGACGACTGTCCATACACTTTAGTGGAATTATCATATGTATACAAAAATCAATGGGTTAGGTTTTCGTTCCTGTAATGAATGCATTTAAATTCTTAAGGCCTTTAAACACTTGATCTGATCCATCATCCAGTTTTTATTGTCTGTAAATTATGTTCTCAACATCTGCGTATCTAACATTAGCAAAGGCTCTTCTTCAGGATTGCGTCTTTTCAACTGGAGAAAGCCTTGTTTGGAGGAAGAGCTGAAATGGAGCTGAAAGGTTGTTATAATAATAATAAACTTTATTTTATATAGCGCCTTTAAAGGTGGCTTCTCAAAGCGCTTTACAGGATGACAATAACAATAATAAGAAGACTACAACAATAATTAAGAAAATTACACAAGATAGGACACAATTATAATTACAACAATACAACAATAACAATAGAGGAGACCGTGGAAGGTGGTATTAAGAAGAGCAGAAGGGTGAAGAATGGAACCAGTTAAGTAAAGGCTTTTCTGAAGAACAAGGTTTTGAGTCTAGATTTAAAGGAGTTTAGAGAAGGTGACTCTCTAATATCCTTGGGCAAAGAGTTCCAGAGCTTGGGGGCATAGCAGGAGAAGGCCCTGTCGCCCATACAATGTAGACGGGCTTGGGGGACAGTAAGGAGGGCAGAATTTGAAGAGCGGAGGTTGCGAGGTGGGGAGTAGGGCGATAAAAGTTAAGAGAGGTACTGAGGTGCCGAGACATGTAAAGCCTTATAGGTGAGCATGAGGATTTTAGTCTACGCGGAATTTGACCGGAAGCCAGTGCAAGGACTCCAGGATAGGAGTAATGTGAACACTTGCACTAGACCTGGTCAGGATTCTGGCTGCTGACTTTTGGACATACTGCAGCTTGTCCAGAGCAGATTTAGATACCCCAGGGAGTAGAGCATTGCAGTAGTCAATTCGAGAGAATACAAATATGTTGATCAGCTTTTCAGCCACAGTTAATGATAGTATAGGGCGTAGTCTTGCGATATTTCTAAGGTGAAAAAAAGATGTTTTGACAGTATGCTGTACATGTGGGTCGAATGTTAAGCCAGAATCGAATATAACCCCAAGGTTTTTCAATTTTGATTGAAGCTCAAGTACAGAGCCATCTACAGATAAGGTTACAGGACTGGCTTTACGAAGTTGATGGGGGGTACCAATAAGCATGACTTCAGTCTTGTCACAGTTAAGATGAAGGAAGTTTTGAGTCATCCAAATTTTTATGTCAGAGATGCAATTAGATAGAATAGAGACAGCCACATCAGTGTCAGGTTTGGTATGGATGTATATTTGAGTATCGTCAGCGTAAAAATGAAAGCTGAGGCCATGTGATCTTAAAAGCTGACCAAGTGGGAACATGTAAATGCTGAAGAGCAAGAGGCCCAGTATTGAGCCCTGGGGGACACCAGACTTGACAAGACCAGACTTGACAAGAAAGTTAAGCACAACTTTCAATTAAACGGTGCCACAGACCACGTGTAGGATTGTGAATCAAATCTAGCTAGTAAGTGAGACTCTTCCTGCCCCCTACCCAAATGCCCACTACACAGTATCTGCACCTCAGTGTGGTCTTGTTTGTGTATTGTAAAGAACAGCTTCCAGTTCTGTGTCAGTGAAGTAGGGAATGACAGACTGGAGATGATTTAACAGGCCCTGTTACAAGTAGCAATCCACAGGATTCAGTATTGGGATTTGATTTGTTTATTGCAACTGATTGTTATGCATTTGTGATTACTGTTTGTTTTAGTTGTAGTTTGTTGAGTTGTTATAGTTCAAAAACTATTTTGCAGGCTATTCTCACAGACTGGGCTTGAATGGGATTTTGATGTACTGTATGTAGACTTTAGCCTTGAGTTTAAATATTTCCCAGTTCATTGTTGCATCAAAGTCATTGGTCCTCCTAAATACAAAAGTGAAAGTACCAAAGTATAAATGCTTTATTGAAAGAGCAATTGCATTGTAATTTTTTAACTAAATGATTTTTTTTTCCTTCAGCAATTAGACCAGGAGTGTATGTTATGGTTACACTCTTCTCAGGCACTTTGAACATTAAGCAAGGGAGCAAGAACAAACATTTTTGTTTTGTGAAATGTGTGATGTGTGATAATGGATAAAAATAAATACTTTGAAGGTAAGGTGTTAAAAAATAGTATGACTAGATGACCAAGAGCAGTCAAGGACCCAGAAAGTCCAGCATTCAGAAAGTAGGAGGTGATGTATTTAGGCAAGAGGGTGATATACTGTAAGTAATATTCCCATTAACTATTTTGCATAAAATGTATGATAAATATTTAAAAGAAAGCTTTGTAAAACTATCAATATTTTTCTGTTCTGTGTTTAATATTGGGGCCTTTAAACTTTGTCTTTTCATTTTTCTTCAGTTTTAAATTATCTAATGTGCATTCAACTTGATTAATTATTTTTTTGGACAGGTAACAAACGACAGATCAGATCCAGTGTGCTATGGCCTTTACACCCATTTACGTGAAGAACTGTGATTTTTATGGCACGACCAAAAAACCTTATCATGATTTTGTCAGTTTCATTTATTTTTTTTAAATATTGATGATCCGTTGCCATGCATTGCAGACTATTTGCTTAGGTGCAAGAAGTACTGATAAATAGAGGCTATATCTATGGTCTTTTGGTTATTATTTAATTAGGTTACTTAACCATGGTAGCAGTTGGAAAAAAATGCAAATTCTTAATACAGCAGCAGAGGCTGTATGTAAATAACTACATCAAAGAATAAAGTGTGTATTTTACTCTGTGAATTTGTTTTGCCTGGCTATACATGAGGTGAGATGGAGACAATTGAGAGAATCAAACAGGAAATTAGCTTAACTTTGTGTTGAAAAATTGCCATTTGTGCGCAAATTCTACTCTACAGATAGAGGCAATTACTGCATTGCAGATGCAGATAAAACCTGAAGGTTATGCTTTGTAATTTTATTTTATTTCAAGTATCTTTTTGTTGTCACAGAAGAAAAGAGCAATTGCATTGTGTATACTGTTTATAGTTGTTGTTGTTTTTTGTCCCTAGAAAAATGGACATTTACTGTACTATGGCAGTGATTAAGCTGTATGCTGAAAGAGAACAACTCTACTACAGGTGCTGCAGAATGATCTGTCTGCCAGAATCTGTTTACTGTACCTTTTTATGTCCTGTGGAAATATGTATGCTGATTCAATTAGGCTCTTCTTTACTGTAGGAAGCTGTCTAATGCACGACTTCATTTCATGTTCTAACGCCATGGCAACAATGATACGGTGCATAGATTAAGAAATGATAGCCTGACTCACTTCAGCTGAGTTCAAGGTAGTTTGTGTTACAAATTTTTGTTCTTTTTCTTGATGACACAAACAGGCGCTCAGGAAAATGCACAGACAAGCACACCGTGCAGCCTAATTCCTATTCACCAGATCTTTTTAGATACAGTATTCTTAAAAGCTGTTCATTTTCATTAAGAACAGTAAGAGTAAGGTTAAGGTACACCTTTTTTAAAAAATAAAAAGTTTAAAGATAAAAAAAATGTCTGTCTTCATGGTATCCTGCATTGTAATTAGGAACTACCAGTTCTCTTTCTCTCATGTATATAAAACAAAGGTTCACAACTGACTTTTTTTCACAATAACCTGCTCACCCAAGTAGAAAAAAAACTTACTCTAGGCCTAGCAGTTCAGCTTTAGGTCTGCACTTAAACTCACAGGGCATCCAGTTTTGTAGTGGGAGCTTATTGTATTGAATTGTTTTAATAATATAGCTGTTTCACGTAGTTTTTACAGTGGATGGACAGTAGAAAATGTTCACCTTCCTTGGAGTTTTACCACCTTTTGCTTTGTTACAATTACTTTGTACGATGAACAGAAGATATTTAACATTTTGATGGCGCATGATTATTTTTATTGTAAAAAAATCTGACAAATATAAAACTGAAAAATCCAGATTTGCAAAGGATTCACTCCCTTTAAGCATCCAGTTGCTCCTCCATTTGCAGTAATTACACCCTCAAGTCTTTTGCAATATGTTGTTACCAGCTTTTCACATCTTGGGGGTTATTTTTTCATGGACTCTTTGTTGCAAAATTCCTCCAGCTGTTGCAGGTTGTGGGGGGAGCAGTGACGTAAAGCAATCTTCAGTTCCTGCCAGACTGTTTATGGGATTTAAGTCTGAACTTTGACTGGGTCACTCAAGGATTTGCACCTTCTTTTGAAGCCACTCAAGGTTCGCTTTGTCGTTGTGTTTCGGGATGTTGTCCTGTTGCAATATGAATATCCATCCCAGTTTCAGATCTTTTGCAGACTGTTCCAGGTTTTGCTGCAGAATCTGCCTTTTTATGATTCCATTCATTCTGCCCTCTGTTTAGCCACGCCTACCAGTCCCTGCCAATGAAGAGCAACCTCACACCATTATGCTGCTACCGCTATGTTTCAATGTGGGGATGTTTTTTATGACTGGTGTGCAGTGGTTTTCTTTTGCTGGACATAATGCTTGGCATTAAGGCCAAATAACTCAATTTATGTCTCATCAGACCACAATTTGTTTTCCACATGCGAAAAGGCACACAGGAGCCTCTGAGATGATATCTTGCATATTCAAGATGGAACTTCCTCACACCCACAGTTCCTCCCATCTCGATTATGAGACATTGTAGGTCTTTGAGGGTTGTTTTTGGCCTCTTGACAGCCTCTCTGACCAATGTCCTTCTCGCCAAGTTGTTGAGTTTTGGAGGCCAACCTGGTCATTGAAGAATCTGAGGAATTTCATGTGTCCTCCGCTTCCTGATAATTGATCTAACAGAGTTCCTTGGGATACTCAGTGCCTTTAAAGTCTTTTTATATCCCTCACCTGACTTGTGTCTGCCCACAACTCGGTTCCTTAGCTGATGCCGAAGCTCCTTTGTCTTCATATTGTTTTGTATGCAATGTCCAAAGGTGGGAACTCACTAACACAGGTGGATTTAACCTTACAAAGTTAGGTGTGTTCAATCTGAACAGTTAACCACTTTACGTGCACACAGGTGGATTCCAGTCAACATATTGTGCAAATTCTGAAGGAGGCAGAGCTTATTACGGAGCGTTAATGCTAAGGGGTTGAATACTTTTTTAATTAACATTTTTTAGGGTTTTTATTTGGGAGCTAATTAAATAAATTAGTTAAAACTTTTATAAACACATTAATATTGTAGAGGATGTTGTGTGGATCAAGAGGAGGGAAAAATATGTCTATAGAGTTTTCCAGGAGTAACACAACAGAATGTGGCAAAATATAATGGGGACAATATTTTCTACACTCTCTGTTTCATTTTGACAGTCAACAGGAGCTTCAAAACTTTTGTGATCCACTCAAAATCTTTTTTTCAAAACAATATTGAAGTGCCAAAAAGTATTGTTTTATCTCTTTTATTGCCAGTATTGCCTCCTTTTATTTTTATACACTTCAATTTTAACAATTGCTTTCCAAAAATAGGAAACACATACTGCTCTGAAGCACAAAGCTTTGAAAATTACCTTGGTAACTTTTTATTCTATCCATGAGAGACAGGGTCAATGGGATATCTGTCTATTTTCTAACTGCTTCATCCTGTTTTTGGTCAACTGTAGCCTAACCTGGAAAGCAGTGGGTGCAAAATGGAATACAGCCTAGACAGGATGCCAGTTAATCACATGGCAGGCACTCATACCAGGACTAAGATACCCATAAGTCAATTAACCTACTCTACCAGTACAGTATGTCTTTGGAGTGTGGCAGGAAACAGCGCACCTGGTGAAAACCATGTGAACATGAGGAGAAAATACAAACTTCACGCAGAAGAACCCCAGGTCTGGAATTGAACCCAGGGCCCCAGCGCTCCAAGGTAGCAATACTTACCACTGCATCATTGTGCTGCCCTCAATAGGACATATTAACAGATATTTAATTTAAGTCAGCAGTTGCCAGCTGTTTTTAGAACTACACTTTTTTTCCCTTTTTAATGTTTTACTGGCCATAAGAATCCTAGGGCAAATTTGTTTTTGCTTTTTTCAACCTTCCAATCAACATCTGTTGGCCCTCAGGGTGGTACAGTCATTTTTTCGCACAGCTGTCTGTCGCCTGTGTTATAGAAAAAAAAACAACAAATCTTGCAGTGCTTTCTTTTAACACGTATACCATGACTGAGCTCATTTTTATTTACCTGGGCCTGTGTGTTATTTCCATGGGAAAAGAAGTGTTATAGGTATTTCAAATCATGATCTGCATATGTTTTTTGTCTTTCCTCACTCAAGTGTGTCGTCAAATATTTGCAATGATAGCCTTCTATCGTGGAAATATATAAAAGCTGTAAAAATGATTTAACAATCTAATCTAATAGATCTAATAATATCTAAACTAGATATAATTAATTGTGTCAGTAGAACACAGGTTTGTTTAGGAATTGCATTGCTGCCAGTTCATTATATACAGTTATTTAAAAGACTATTACTGTATATGGCCTGTTATGTTGAATGCAAGTCCCTGTACTGTACATTATTCTGTGTTACATTGTCCTAAGTAATAATGCCCATTGTTAGCACATATTTTATGAGTGTTTAAAAACTGCTTTTGGAAATTCAAGGTGATACAATAATGCAAAATTAGTTAAAGGTACAGTAGCTACTAAAAAACATTATATACAGAATCTTGACTAGGTTGCATCACACCTGAAAATCAAACCATTGAAAGAGATCTTAGCAGTTTATGTAGACTCATCATTGCTCTTCTGTAGGGCATTTAGGGAATGAATATATTTGATTTAAAAACACTTGTCAAGAAGGTCAAAGCACTGTTTAATAACGCACATAATATGTATTGATAAAAAGTGAAAAAAGCATGGCAAACTGAGTTAGTGAAACAGTAAAATTAGACTACAAAGCTGTACATTGTATGTTTTGGTGAAAATATGCCTTTGCCAACATTTTTGAAACTGGCTTCAAGTGGCAAATTTGTTTGGAAGCGAGCAGTGAATTCCACAGCTCTGGAACTGCACTTAAGAAACTTCTGTCACACAGGGTGTGGAGCTTGGATTGTGGAAGACTAAAAAGACCTGAATCTGCAGATCTCAGATTAAGAGCTGGACTGAACTTGTGGAAAAAGTGCATAGAAAGTGATGGAGGCAGACCATTGTATAGTACAGTATATGAACAAGGGGACCTTAAAGTCTACTATGAATTTTCCTGAGAGGCTGTACTGTTACACAGGATGGGAGTCACTGTGTGCAGATGTAGAATTCTTTTACTTGGCTCATTAAGCAAGAATCTCTAGACATTTTGATGCCTGTTTAGTACCTTTAATACCAAAGCACAAAGACAGTGTGTGAACTGAGCAATGTTACGCTGGTGGTGAGATTTACTTATATTCCCAAAATGAGCTTCAAGTAACTGCTTGAACTCATACCAAGGCTTCTGATTTCCATCAAGAGTTTGATTTTAGCAGTATCAAATGTAACAGTGAACTTTTGTAGTTTAGCCAACCTGACGTTGGGAGTTTGTGAGCACAACCTCAGTCTAGTCGTGACTGATCTTAAAAGTCTGTTTCAGCCATATCTTAATAAGGCCAAGAAGATGCTAGTATACATACTGAAAAAGGCAGGGTTTCAACTGGAGTATGTACTGTTTAGGTTTGATCTTCTAGTAAGATATTATTTAGTATATTTTGTACAGATGAGGTTACCACTACAAAAAAAAAGATTTAAAAACAATACGAAAGATGACAAATGAGAGGAGTCCATATGGCCCATCAAGTTCATTTGGTAATTAGAAGCTGATTGTCAGGATTACATTATTGGATAATTCATTGAAAGAAGCCAGGCTTTCAGCTTCAACAAAAATGATACCATAATGTCCTGGAAAGAGATGCAACCAGATTCATTCCTGGCCAAAAAAGTGTCATACACATTTTGATCTTGAACAGCCTGGAGACTTCATACAAGTATCCACAGTCTGGAAAGATATTGTCAGCTCAACAGATTACCTCATGCTGACAAAAGACCCAAAGGCACAAGAGGAAATTGCAAGAGGAAGTGCAATTATGAACAGAAAATAAGAGGCACATTTTATGCAAGGAGTTTAAGGAGTTCTTTTCTGTATTTGTAAGAAAACTATACAGCCTCTATCGCTAAAGTTAATTTCCTGCAAGCTGTCAAAGAACAGCTGAATGAAATCCTCATATCAATACACATTGATGGCATTCGAACCGCCAGATGAATAAACTGGTTCTCTTTTGTTTTTAGCCTCCCTCACAGTGTAGATTTGCATATGCTTTCTGTTTTAACCCTGAACTCGAGAAAATGAGAAGACGGGGAAAAACAAAATGCATACATGTCAGTATGAAACTAATAAAATGTATTTGATATAAATGGGTTATAAAGACAACATGGATTAAAGTTCTAATGTACATCGAGTTTCAAATTACTTAGTTAAAAATACCTTCTGTAAAACTGGCTTCTGTGTATTCCCATTATTTCATTCTCCAACATTCCTATGTTACTAAAATACTAATGCTGTTATCTCCCAAGGTTTTTTATTCCTTTATTTATTTTACCTGGTAAGTCAATAGAGAACAAATTCTCATTTACAGTGATGGGCATGAGACTCCTTTATACTGCAGGGCAGTTAATGGATCCATCTACTGTAAGTGAAGCACCTTGCTCAAGGGGACAACAGCTGCAATCCAGTCGGGATTTGAATCCACAACCCTCAGGTCCAGATTCTTAACCACTTATTATGTGCCGCAGCCATACTGTTGGAACAGCAAAAGATTATTGTATTTTTTCTGTTCTGTTTTCCTATGGCACCACTTTCAGAGTTCCTCTAAAAATCCTTGAATCTCATTACCTTCTACCTCTATTGTTAGTACCTCCTCATTGCTTGAAATAATTTGCAGCTTCGTATTGCAAAATCTCTTCATATTAATTTATGTGTCAACATCAAAACACAACTCTATTGTCCAAGCAGGGTATTTTACTGTAGCACTGTGCCATCATAATTATGTAATAAATCATGAGGCCTCATCTGGATTGGAGTGCTTTCCATTGCTTCTGCTTTCTGAGGATTCTGAAAGAGAATCTGCTGCGTTCACTCAACTCAGTTTTTAAAAGGTTTTTATTAGAAGATGGAGACATTTTTGTTGTTTTTTTTCTCTTAACATATTAACTTTGCTGTAAGCTTTAGCATATTACTTCTCATAGCAGCCACTCTTCCAGTACTGATGCTTTCACATCGGAACATGATGTAGGTTAATACCTGCTTCCTCTCTCTCTTTCATATAAATCTTAGACATTCAAATATTTTTAGTTGAACCCCAAACCTGCTTTTGTAACCCCTATGATGTGTAGTTTTCAAGTTGACAAATGTTTGTGTTGGTGTTCTCTTACTCTTTGCAGGTGAGGGCATGTACTATAGCTTCATGATAGGTACTCATCTTAAGTGGCCACTGAAGCATAATGTTTAGGGGTCCAGAGCTCTTACTGAAGAGTTGTGAGTCCAAATCCCCATGGCTGATGCTGCTGGTGTATAATTGAGAAAGTTTTCCAGTCTACCCACCTGTACGGTATAAGTGGATATATTTACAGTACGGTATTAGTTGAGCATTCCATCCTGGCAGGAATAATGTGCTGTCAGTCCACTAAATACTGTAGAAGTATGGTTGAAGGCTCTCTAGATACTGTATGTCCATGACCACAAGTAAATCTGGTTAGAAATTAAGAAAGTGTGTCAAACAGAATTTGCTTTTACTGGTGCTGTAATGGGATCCTTAAAGTAGGTGGGTTTCATGGCCTTTGCTTCCAAGCAGTAACCCATCACATGACAGATACTCTTCATCCAAGTAAGCTCCAACATATTGTCTTGAGTAACTGGCAGATTGGTAACAACCTTTACATTGGTTGTCATATATAGATTAATTGAAAGTACCTGGCTGTTGTGTGGCAGTGACTTTTCTCATGCTATATCCTGAATTGAGAGTATTTTTCAGACCTCCTGTGGAACTGCAGGAGTTATCATGTAATAGCAGGATCAATGTGAACTATTCCCAGAAGTGTCTAGCTATCTATGTGAATTCATCCAACCATTCAGACATGCTGTGTGCCTTAAAGAATATCATGACAGCTTATTCTGTACTTTTAACTATGTTTTTTTTGTACTTTTAAAGGGGAGACAGAAATCCTGTAACTGAGTATATAGATTCCTGCTACAGGGAGTGGACATAATAATGGAAACATCAAGAAATATATGAATATTTATTAACTAATTAGGGGTCGGGCTGTTGTTTGCCTTCAGAAGATTTAATTCTTCTTGGAATAATGTTATGCAACTTTTGATATGTTTCTTGTGGGATATTGAACCAGTTTTCAAGAAGGAAATTATCCAGTTTTTTTAGAGGTCAGGGAGATAGAAATCTATTCTACACTCCCAAGTTCCAGCACCTTCCATAAAGGTTTAATGTTGTTTAGATCTGGTGATTGGGGAAGCCGCGGAACGTGTTTGACTTTATCCTGGTTTCATGAAACCACTTTAGAATTTTGAATCTGTTTAGTGGTGTGTTTAATGGGGCGTTATGATCTTTGAATATGGGAACTTCTTGAAGTAACAATGTTTGCATCATAGGGCACACCTGGTCACCTAAAATGGCTTTGTATTCCTTGGCTGTAAATCTGCCATGGTGTGTTTTAATTGGACCCATGACTCACGCGAGATGGCTGCCCATAATCTAACAGGCCAACACTATGTTTAAAGGTTGGGAATAGGCTTATTTTGGCTTTCACCAAAGAGCAAACCTGTCCTGATGTAGGAAAAAAAGTTAAGCATGACTCATCAGATCATATTACTTTCTTTCACTGCTCAGATGTCCAGGTTTTGTGCTCATTATTTATGAATTGTTATTTATTGTGTTGGTGAACTTCTACTGCTGCACCATCGAGAGCATCCTCACCAACGGGATCACCGTGTGGTATGGCAACACCTCTTCACGAGAAAGAAAGGCACTGCAGAGAATGGTCAGTATGGCCCAGAAGATCATCGGCTGCGGTCTCACCGAGATTAAACAGCTCTATGAGGACCGCTGCCGTGGTAGAATTCTGGCCATCACAGAGGACAGTCACCACCCCGGGCATTAGTTCTTCACCCCACTGCCCTCAGGCAAGAGATATCAGAGCATACGGACACTTACCACTAGATTCTTCAATAGCTTCTATCCACAAGCAGTGAGACTGGCGCACATTTAGCCATCCCCCTCGGACCACACCTACACCATCACCATCTACGTCTTTATGATTTCTTATCTATTGCACATCTCCAGTCATTGTTTACACGTCTGTATTGTTTACATTCAAACTGTCTACATATTTACTTGCACATTGTCTATTGTTTGTTTGTATATTGTCTTGATGCACTGTTTGCACTTTGTTTTGTTTTTTACACTTGTTTTACAATCGAGAGACTTTCTGTTAGTAAGAATTCCATTGTACCAGTACCGGTTACATATGGCAATAAAGTTCAAGTTCAAGTTATTAATTGCTGCATACTGGCCTTGGTTACAAGCAAACTCCAAATGCCAGCCATAAATACTGTGTCAGCTTGGTGAACCTCACAATGTAGTTTTTGTTGAGACTGGGTCACAGAGGTGTTGATTCAGTTCTGTGGTAGTTTTTGAGGTCATTGTTTTATGGGTTTTAGCAACTATCCTCTTAAGTGTCTGTCTATCTCTCTCAGTGAGCTTTGACCTGTGACCTGTTTCTTTTCCTTTGTTTGGCATAAACTGTCATGATTTTCAACACTGTTCCGCTTGACCCATTAAATAACACTGCAGTTGCTGTGACTGATGCACCTGTAGTTTGGGCAACAACTATCCAACTTCCTTCAAAATGTGTTAGATCTCTCATGTTTAGAAACGTTCATATTAAAGTGTTAATTTTTAGTGCTCTTTTCTAGTGGAAAGGTATTGGTGATACATATTGAAATTAATATGAAACCTGCAGTTGTTCTTTTAATTGTTATGTAGTTACTTCAAAATATGAGTTATTTTTTGTTAGGCATTTCCATTATTTTGCCCACACCTTGTATATAAAAATGAGCAGCATTGTCCCCAATACATCTAAATCCTGTAGCCTGCCCTTGTATGTCATATAGAATACTGGTGTTTGTGTTAAATGCGCATAGAGTGGATAGTGCTAGAGATTTTGAATAATTATACAATTTTTGGTATTTGAAAGTGTAAATTGCAACAGTGACAGGACTGCAAAGACAGGGCAAAATTAAATGAATTACTTGATCTGTTCTCTGTGTATGAATCTTTTACTGTGCAAAAACATTACTTGGAACATGAATAGACAAGGTTTTGTTTAACTGTATGATGTGCATGGCTTTGAACACTGTTGGACCTAATGTCTTGCTTCTGGTGTTCTACAATTTGTTCCTTTTAAAAAGACTTTTGTTTTGTCTGATCCTTCTTTTTGTAATTTCCAGTTAAGAATTATTGCTGTTAGAGCTTCAGGGTTCTGCCTCTATAAGTCATTGTAGAGACTAAAGCAAGACACGTTTTGAAAACCTAAAATGTAAAGAAAAACACTTTAACAGAATTAAAGAAGCAGTTTGTCGAAAGAATGTCTTGATTGACTATATAGGAATCATTTATCTTTTAAAAGTAACAATCACTGACATTCTAGTGCATCTGAAGTTAGCCATTTGTTTCTAAGGCTTAGTATGACATGATAGGGTTTCTTACAGTAAGTACAATTTATCAGAGCTCCTTGGAAATATAGTTCTCTACATGTTACAGCACAATGGAGTGAGGCTGTATATGACTGACAAACTGTTAGTGTGGAGAGTGTCGTTTTGTGTACAACTGCCTAATTATTCAGTGTGTAGACAGAAACTGATATGTGTGTGCTTTGACCCCCCCTGCCCCCCAAAGACAGTTAACTGAAAATGTATGGATGATACTTATACATTTTTAGATTTAAGTTTTAGAAACACTTCAGATTTATTCATACCCCCGATGAAATATGAACCAAAAACATAATGGAATTATATTTGGCTTAGACAATGTGTCTCCCTCAAATTTTAATAGTTATACTGTGATCATAATAACTTTGCACAGAGCCAAGTGATAAATAAAGTACTTATTTAAATTCCAGAAACCTCCAGGGTCTCATTTATTCACACTTCTTAACAACAAATCTACAGTAACAATCTACAGTGAAATAGAACTACTGTATATAAAGGCTACTGAATATAAGCCTCCAAAGGCTACTGAATGTTTGTTTCCCTGAGGTATAAAAGGAAGGATCACATAGAGAACATTTTGTAGGAGCAGCAGCATCATGGTTAAGGTCAGATAGCTCTTTGGACACTAGAAGCAAATGGTCATTGAGTTCAAGGTATCCATAAAAATTTTAATTTTCAGTTGTGTCATATTATTAAAACTTATTATTCGGCTATTAAACAGAAAGCTAGTGGTATAGTGACCTTACTGCTAGGAAGAGAACATAAGTGTATCTTGTTACTACAGGCTGTGAAACAAGTATTTTGGGAGACAACCGAAATATAAAGACGAGTTGGAGATCTCTAATACCCTCTGGCATTGTTCAGAATAAAGTGTCAAAAACTAAAATTCAAAGTCATCTGAATGAATGTGGAGTTCATGGACGGGTACAAGAAAGAAATCTCTTCTGAGGGCAAAACACAAAAAGAGGCTACTCAAACTTGTCAAACATAATCTGAATGTCAATTAAAATGTCTTATGGTCAAATTAAATAAAAAATGACTGTTTGTATGTCCTTCAGAGTTATGTTTAGTGTAAAAAAGATGAAGCACATGTTGAGAAAACATTAATGCCCACTGTAAAATATTGTCTGTAGTCTGTTATGTTTTGGGTGTGTTTTGTATCTATGGGGAGGGGAATTCATAACGTATACAACATATATGAGGATGGTTTGGCCAAACATATGTTTCTTTCTATCAAAAAACTCAAGCTTAGCCTAAAATGTAAATTCTAGCATGACAGTAATTCAACACAGTGAAGGCTAACTACATACAATATGAATGTTCCAGACTGGTCATCCATCTTTAACTATAGACTTCAGTCCAATTGAACATTGGTGATTCTATCTCATGATGGAAACCATTAGTTCACTAATGGAAACCAAAGGATCAGAAGGATGAGTAATAATTCTACAAGGAGGAACGGTCATAAATGTCCTCATTGTAGTGCCAGGGCCTCATAGCATACTACAGATGGCATCTAGTTGGTGTAATCCCTGCCAGAGGAGGATTTACAAAATTACAACATACTGATTTGGGGGTGTAAATAAATGTAATGCTTGTGTTTCCTGGACATGCATTTTTTTTATTAATACAAATATGACTTTGTTCTATGCAGTGTTGGTGAGATAACCATATAACACTTTTAGAAGTATTTAAGCAATAAATTTTATAGTTTGTAAACCTTTCTATTATTTGATGTTTATTGCTCCTTCTTTTGTCATGGGTATGAATAAACGTAGGGGGCTCAGTTCTTGTCTCTTCTTCTTGAAAACTCAAAGGGAATGTGATTCAGACAATTTTATACTTATACTTGCACAGATTATAATCTCTATTCCATAGTTACACTCAAGAATAGCAGTAAAGGTACCCTTCTTGTGTATACCAACAGAAATTGGACTTTTGAAGGTTAGTGTAGTGTACTTCAGTAGGCTATCAAAGTAAGGTTATGAACCACCGCGTTCCGTCCCGCAGCACCTGGAGCGCGAACCGGGGTCTCCGGTGTAACGCAACAGGGAACCAGCCACATGAGCTAAAGGAGAGCTCCCTCAGCCCAGGCAGCTGAGGTCCCTGCTATGCGCAGTGAGAGCACTGACTTCACTGTATCTGAACTAGCTCCGCTACACCAGACAGAAAATATGAGATGTAGAATAGTAAGTTGTGCACAAGCATTTATGATAAAAGCATCTACTTTTTACTGCTAGCAAATAGAAAATAGAAACTAGAGCTAAACCTTTTTGTGTTTTTATTTTTTTCCTTTACCTTTTTCATGTAACTATTGTTTTGCATTCTAGAAAGCAGTTTAAAAATGACTAGAACTATTGTAGCTAAAAAAAAGCAATGCAGTAAAGTTCTGTAAATGGGGGGGAGCTGTGGGTGTTCAAAACCATGATTATCTGAAGCATTTTAGTTTTTCATTTATAGATTTATTTAAATGTTTGTTCCTTTATGCAAGGAGGATATAATGTTTTTTATCCTTTTTGCCGTACTGATTTAAATTTGATCACAGAATAGCTGCATCTTGAAGTGTTCTGTACATCTTCCTTTTGACCTGAGTATCATGCTGAGCAGCTCAATCAGTACAGGCACTCAGGTTGATCTATATGCTCCAGACTTTGAGCCTGGTTCGTGCCTGGGTTGCATCATTACCTGACCTGAACTAGATTCACCAAGTGGTATTGCACTCTTGGATAGGTAGTGTGGGATTAGTGGGCCAGGTCTGTCTCAACTTCCAGCCACACACCAAAGCCTGCAGCTTCCTGGGTGATTGTAGGCTTGTGAACTGTTGGTCGAGTTGCCTCAATGGTGCAATGTTATTGCCAGTCAAACCTGGAAATGTGGTGCTGCATTGTGAATAAGCAATGGTGTTAGTGTGTGATTGCTTGCTTAGTTATGAAGATATTATTTTGTGTCAATAATTTAAGGCCTCCCCCATGCCACTGAGGGTTTTCTCCCTTCTCTCAGACACATGCAAGGCAGCTACACTCAATTGTCCCCCTGGGGTTGACCTGAATATGGTGTGAATATGGATTGAAGTATTGTGTCTGAGTCACACATGGCAGATGTGAAAGATGGATTAAAAAAAGTTGCCCTTTAAGATGAGAATTATCTGGTTGATCCAGTAAAAAATTCATCCTGAAGAAAGAGATGAATTATCTCACTATTGACTTCCTAAATAAAACATGAATGGGAAAACACTGACACCTGCTCAGCCGGTCACTATGCTGTCAATGATCAGTGACATCCAATGTTGACTTCCCACTGTCATTTTATACAGGTTTTTAGACCTCTGATTGATGTTTATTTAAGGTTATTTTAAGTAGTAGTTTTTCCCCCCCAACACTATACTTAGGGATATAGTCTGGCAAAGAATTGTTCAGTCTTTACACTGTAGCATATTCAGTGTGATGTACTGGACACAGTGTAACAGAGAAATGAGCCTGTGTTTCTCATTTCACACATTCAGACTGCAACTGAAACATCTAGGTGCTTGCATTAGAATTAGAATCAGAATCAGAATTGCCTTTATTTGCTAAGTACAGTACATTCCATGTACAAGGAATTTACTCTGTTATACCTAGAGCTGCAAATACAGTTGACACACACAAACAAGAATAATCAACATCATTAAGACAGTGCACATAGTACTAACTAGGAATTTTGATTGAGGAAAAACACAGTACTAGGAAAGACACTATTCAGATACTGTGTTGTTCTGTTTTAGATAGATAGATCACTTTTTAGCCATATACAATTTCTTGCTTTAGGAATTCGTCTTTTTCGCATACCTCAGCTTGCTCTCCATGAGACACAGACAGGGAGAGAAGCTTGGGGTCAGAGCACAGGGTCAGCCGTTGTACAGTGCTCTTGGAGCAGTTGGAGTTAAGGGCCTTGCTCAAGTAGGAATCCTCTGCCAGCCGTAGGATTTGAACCAGCAACCTTCTAGCCACAGGCGCAGATCCTTAGCCACAGTGCCATTGCAATTGTACAAATCCTCAATGGAGGGCAGATGACAGCCAATGACCCCCTCCACAAAGCGAACAACACACTGCAGTTTGCCTCTGGAAATGGCAGACGCGTTGCCCAACCAAACAGTTACAGAGGCAGTCAGAATGCTCTTAGTAAGGGCCCTGTAAACCTGTTACAAAGAAGTTTTTTTTTTACCTTCTTTTTCCCTTGCGGGACTGCTAACACAAACAGTTGCATAATGTCAAGTTCTATGTGTAAAAGATTGTCTATAAATCAAGTTCATGTTGCCAGTCCATGTCTCTTCAAATGAATAGTGTATAACTGCACATACTGTACACTACACAACTGGCAATGAGGATAAACTCCAGTAGCTAGGATGAAAGTGATCTGCTAAGCACTTTCTTAGCCATGATGAAACCATTACACCAGTTAATAAAAAACAACAACAGCCCATATTGGACAAATGGTACAAAGACACCGAGGAGGATTTTGCTTCTTAAAAGGAAAGGGTGAAATTCTGCAAGGCCTCAGAATGAGATTCCAGATGAAAAGAAGACCTGTGACTTTCTTTCGATTTATGGAGTAAAAGCATATGACATAATAAATAAAGTTGTGCCTGACAAACCTATTTCTAACAAGTACGGCATGTGGAGATCAGAAAGGTGGTGCTAGACCTATCTTCATGGATGTGACTACAAAGAGGGTAAATCGCTGCTGAAATAGTGTGGCTTGAAAGCAGCTACTTACTCTACCATGATCCTGGAGCTCTTCTGAATGACGTGTGTTTTGATAAGCTGATGTATACTTCACTTCCTGAGTGGATTCCTATTGGTTTGGGTGGCATATTGGGTGGGATTTAACATTTCAGGAATGTTGTGACTTTGCCAAAGTGAAAAAACGAACATTTGGCGAAAAGCATTTTTTTACCAGGGTCTGCCTGGCTGTGTAGGGGTCATTCTCTGCCCATATCAGCTCAGATAAAGGGAGTGGTTGTGTATTAAAAGGAAAACGTATTTCAGAGAACTCGGATAACTTGTTGCTATACAAACCTTTCTAACAATTTTGGAGCAACAGGAAGTTGTAGTGCGTCACTGATATGGTTAGTGGAAGGGATTTCCTTGGTCCTTACATGGTTATTCCCATGGAAACTGAGCTGCACCTGGTGCTCTGGTTGGAAAATTCATCTATTTTGTAATTTATGCATCATTCTAATTCATTAACCATGAACGTCTGTTCCTCATGAATGATTTGCAATTTTTGCAGTTCAGTCTAATCCTTGGTCATCCAACCTGTTATCTTCCAATGTTTTGTCAAATGATGCGAATTTAAAACTGCACTACCAGTTTAAATGAATTTGATTCAACAACAGGCAACCTCTACACTCTACCCCATTAGAGGCAGAGCTGCAAATCCAACATTGATGTCACAGTGGCTATTTGAATAGGTTAGATTCATATAATAAAAGGATTAGCATTATTTCTGTCTTTGTTACAGTACAGTTTTTTGTTTCCTGCCAAAAAAAATGTAGGAAGTGTTTTACTGAAAGAAAAAAAATATCTGTGAAGTTTTTGGCTGTATTCCTTCAGATTCTGATTCAAGGACTTTGACTTGCTCTCAAAAAGGGAAAATTTGATCCTTTTCAGCTCCGAATGAATAATTATCATCTTTGACATCGTTCTGAGCACAAATTTAACCAGCTGAGCTGCTTCATCCCAGAAGGGGCATGATTAAGCAGAATTTGTTTTGAATGTTTGTGTGGGTTATTCACAAAGGATATATGGATACCGAGTTCTGTCAGGTTCATCTTCATTTATCATGTGGTTTCAGGTATAGTATAAGTATCTTAATAAAATTGTATCCCTTTTATTTTTGTCTAACAGTCTCATACTCCACAAACCTAATTTGAGCTTTCTGATTTGTATACAATAATTCAACACTTAAAAACCATTCTAAAATTTTCTGAGCAAGGTATAGTGTGGCACTGATATGGTTATTGACAGGGAGTTTCTTGGTCCTTTTGTAATTATACTCTTTTTACCACAAATTGAGGTGTTGATTATAGTTAACAATAACTTATTACCTTCGGTACTTCATACATACCTAATAAGTTATAAATAATGCTTGCATTTATATAGCACTTTTCTGCACACTCCACTCAATGCATTTTACAGGTGATGGAGACTCCCCCCAACCTGGATGATGTGATGGCAGCCAAAGCGCACCAGAGCCTCACCACACACCAGCTATCAGTGGGGAGGAAAACTGAGTAATGAAGCCTGTTCATAGATGGGGATTATTGGCCATGATGGTAAAGGCCATGAGGAAATTTAAACAGGACACTGGGGTAACACCCCTACTCTTTTTGAGAAATGCTCTGGCCAAATCATTCAAAGGGTGGCACCTTTTTTTTTTTACAGTGTTCTCGTCACTATACTGGGGCATTAGGGCTCATTCAGACCACATTTATACTGTATAAGATAACTCCCTAGAGGCGTTTATCTTTTCCTTCTTGGCCAGATATTGGATATTAATAACAAAAAGTTGAAATAGAAACATAACAGAGTCAGTGATATTCCCTTTTGAACATTTTGTTTTAATTGACGAGCACTTTGTGATCTGGCATAAAGGCAGCTTCTGCAAACATCGGGCAATAGATACCATCACATTTCTGAAACATGTACCTCCCCTGTGAGTTCAGTCTTTTTGTTACACTGAACTTGCTTTATGTAGTCGAGACATGATGTATTTACAACTTGTGTGACCTGATCTGTCTTCAGGGAGGTATAAATCAACTCTGCAGAAACATAATTTTCTGGATGAGGTGAGCTAATCAAAGCTAGGGTCTTGGAAACTTGAATTCAGGTTTAAGTTTCAATTTTCAGCTTTATCATCTCCACCTCATTGTGGATGTATTCTGGTATGCCTCTCAAACCTTCAGTGCACTAAAAAAGGAGATTATTCACTAATTCATGACAAGACATACAGTAGTCTGGGGTTTTAAAAGATGGTAAGGAAGGATTCCAATCACATGCCAGAAAGACACTGACACTGCATTGTTAATGGTCTAGTGCATTGAACCAGAAAGCAAGATTCTGCAGCCTTGGGAGTGAATAGCCTTAGATCTGTTCTAGTTTGGAATCTGTGTAAAGTGTCCCACTTACAGTATACAGTATACACCACATTTCTTTGAATGATACAACAGGCCTCTTATTAAGTAAATGTCACATTCATTTAATGTTGCCAGGGTACTGATGAATGGTGAAAATTAAAATCAGTCATTTTCAAAATGAAAGGCTCTAATTAATATATTGCTGCATTAAGGCATTTGTGCAGGACTGCATTTTGTAACTCTTTGAGATTGTAATGATAAAAGTGTCTACTTGTTCTTTTGTCAGTGTGGAGATAATACATTTCTTTAATGGAGCTATGTAACTGCAAAACAACTGAAAGTGTCATTTTCCTTATCGTTACAGTACTAGATAAGCTGAACTCTTTACAATCGATTTACAGAAGGTACTGGTCTGATTTTAAAAATATTGTAACTGCTGTTAATATGAACTTATTTTAAAATTCCTGTTGTTTCAGTCTTCAAAGGAAAAAGTGTCTATAATAAATACAGTTGTGAATAAATGCATGTTAAAGTGGATGCAGTTCCATTGTTTTAAATCACTAATTTTTCTTGAATGTGGTTCCTGAATTTACTGTGCTTTAATGGCTTCACCTATTGCTTGGATTTGAAAATTCCAGCTAACATGAGTACAGTATGCAAATGTTTCCTATTAAGCAGCTATTGCTTTGTGACTACACAGTGCATTTTTTATAGCCAGAATGGATTTTCCTTCTTCCCTTTTATCATAGGTATCAAAGAGTAAATACAGTAAATTAACTAATTATAATATCCACCAAAACTTGCAAAACAGGACTCGACTGTTTCTTTACATAAAATTAATATGAAATGTTGTAAATCTTTTAAAATATTAAAGAAATAGTGGAATATGATTGCATACTAACAAAAAGATGCCAATTCTAGAAAAAGCTAGAAAAGACTCTATTATATGCACAGTCAAACCCTCTTTACAGTATATCACTTAAAAGACACTCAGTCAAAACTGTTAAGAAGAGTACACCTTATTGGGGTTTCAGTAGTATAACAAAATAGTGTTTGTGGGTAGTATTAGTCTACTGTATTGTACAAGATAAACCAGTTAAAACATCTTATATTGTTTTAATAAGATGATATAGTCTGGTGTATTATATATATGCAGACATTGTTTTAACATTCCAACAACTCTTTAGAAGGTGAAAGACTTTTTTATACATTATGAGAAAGCAACAACCAACAGGCAAATCAGAGCCTGTCACAACAAACTGATCTTCCTCTGGATGAGGCACTAGTCTTTATTTGGTGGACCTGGACAAAAACTATAAGAGAACATGAAAACTGACAGACGCCTGGAGCAGGAATTTAAATGAAGACCTTGGAGCTGTGATACAGCAATACCTAATACATGTTCAGGTGGGTGGATGCATCAGCATGCGTAGTCTGCAAAGGAACAAGTAAAAGGTTTATTCCATGCTGAAAAGAGAAGAGAGAAAACACAACGTTTCGGTGAAGCCTTCTTCAGGTGTGAGCCTTCACAGCTGAAAGCTTCATAGCCAAAACGTTGTGTTTTCTCTCTTCTCTTTTCAGCATGGAATAAACCTATTACTTGTTCCAATACCTAATACATTTTTTGCATTGGTTGATAAACACTGTACAGTATACAAAATAAACGTTCTTAAATACTCAGTACATAATGTAAGAAGGCAGGAGGTTCAAAGATGGTGGTTCCCGTCTGAACCACAAATCCCCAGAAGGTAATGAAGAATTACTTGCCTTAGTCACCCATTGGAAGAAGATCATTGATCAGGTGACAGTTAAAAACCAGGAAGCAGAAACTTCCAGTGGCCATTGGCTCCTGCTCTCTACAGACGAAAGCAGAGTCTCTGAGTTGCATCAGAGGGAGAAAGGAACAAGCTCGTACATGTACGTGATGGACTGATGATTTGTTGTGATTTTTTCTTGCGAAATAATTTTAGTTGTTGGTAATCAGCTTTACTACCTGGCTGCATTTATATAGAGGTATCTTTATTGAAAATTAGAGCTTAAGAAAAGAGCTAGGGTTTCATTTGTCTTTTTTGTTTTTTGTTCCGTTCAATGTAATGAAGATTTCTGTTGCATTTCTCAGACTTTCTGAATACATTGAATATTTGCAGTTGATAGCTCCTTTTTATATTGATGTAAGTGATCATGTGTAACATGTATCTCAATGAAAAAGAATTGTTATTGATTACGGTAGCAAGAAAACAAGTTAGTACTTCTGTAGCTTCTTCAGATTTTATAATAAACTTAATTTTCAGTATATGAAGTATGGTATATGCTCTCTTTTGTGTTTTTGTGTGTGTTTTTCTCCTAATGCAACTGTGTCTTGTGCACAAGCTTTTCTGTAAGGTCCTGCATATTTTAAAAGATACAACTGTTTTTTGTGCTTATTATTAATGTGCAAGGTATCTGCATATTAATTTTCATGATTAGTATTTATAGAAATTAGAAACCCAGGTATATGTAAAAATGTTTGTCAGGTAAAATTTAGGAAGAATCCTTTGTAAAAATATCTATACTTCTGGATCTGCTCTGGTATCATCACAGTTTTGGGAGCAACAGTGTAATATCAGAGCATGATTATTTTCAAAATCGAGTTAAACAGTGGCTCAAGCCTGTGTGAACTGATTTTGCGCAACATGGGAAAACTACACTTTTAAAGCCTTTTGTTGATGTGTCAGAATGAAATAGAAGCATTCTTCAATGTGACCTTCTCTGGAGTCTAAGAAAAGACAACACCATGCAAAAATACTACACCAGCATCTTTCTTGCTTTCTACAAGCATGGGATACAGAAACAGGAAAAAAGTGGGCAAGAATGCATGCATTTTTCATAAGATTCAGCCTTGATAAGTAGAGTTGCTCTTGTAATGCAGTAGAAGCAGTTTTTAAATTGCTGCTTGACCATATTACACAAGATCATTGTTGTGATAATCAAATCCATTTTGTTTGTATGGCTGGGTTTGTGGTAGTATGCAGTTTAACACATTCTGCAGTGTTAGGATTTAAAAATGTTTTTTTGACAGTCCTAATCTAAACATTTACTGACATCTACAGTACATATACTGTATACATGGAAATATTTTTATTTATCAGCGTAGCTGAAAAACCTGCTCTATTTTTCAGTACATCTTGAAAGAATACGATGTTAAGATCTCTTTGATTCAGTGCCAAAGAAAATGTTGGTGGAGACATTTCGGTCTGTTTATATTGTTTATATTTTGCTGTAGAATCATACTTGATGTTTGACAGTCTTATTTATTTCTTTGTAATTATTTGTAAGTTAAATTATTTTATTTATATTTTTGTCCCATTACTGTATATGTACTGTACAGTAGGAGTATATCTGAAATACAGGAGTCGTGGTTTTGGTTTATTCAGTTCTTCAATCTGCAGAAACTTTTGGGTACAGCCAAAGCATAGAGTGTGCAAATTCTACTTGCACTTTGGTTTTGGCTGGTCTTTTGAGGTTCTTTCAGGCAGTTAAACACGTTTCTTATTGCAAATGGATTTCTATGAGCAACAGTTGAATTATTTGTTATTCAGGGATATTTTATCCTTTGAAAATCCTCCAGGGCTGTTTTTGCTAAGGAATACAGCACAAGCACTGGAAGTACTTGTTCTATGACACAAAGTGATGACTAGCTGGCTTCAGTGCTCAGTGGTGAGATGAAAGATTTTTCTTTCTAATAAATTGCTTCTGATCGTTTGGCTGTGCCACAAGTGAAATGTATTTTGAATCATCTGACATATACTGATTCAGATAAGAAAATACAAATCCAGGAATTGTTCATTTGGTACGAATAGTCCCAAGGTTGTTTTGCTGCTTTGGCTGTGTGGCAATTGTAGCGCAAAACCATGTGCCATCTTGAAGGAGTCTCAACATACAGTATGTACCTAACATGGTAAGCCTAGCTTTTGTATTTCTGCTTATAAAGTAGAGGCTGACAAAAGAATCCTAAACAAAGGTAATTCATTTGCTTTATTTTTCCCTTGACAACTATGCTTTTTAATTCACAAGGGCAACTCTTGAGTGTGTACTGCCATTAAATCCATGCATAACAAAATATTATTCTATGTTATTACAATCTTATAAAACATTATGAATTACCCCCAGTCCTAAAGTAGGGGTGTGGTTCAGGCTGATGTCAGAATTCTGCTTTTGCTACTAAAATACAATTAATATACAGTCGTGTTTGGCTATCACATTTACAGTGTATGTACAGTATATTCAGTTAATATGCTAATAAAGCACATTGCTGGGTTCTTAGGTTAAAAATGAGCCCAAGGAAAACCCCCAATGCAGTAGCCTCTTTGCTGTGAATGCAAATTATGTGGACATAATCCTCTATATTTAGTTCACAGACAATCACAATCAAATAGTGGGTCCTTAATTTACAGTTTCTTGTATAAATGACTCTTTGGCATTATCAGTGCTAATATTGTCTTGGCTCAATTCTGTTTCTGTTCTAGTGTGGCTTGGCAGAGACAATCTCTTAGAGAGAACAGATGTGCTCTGTCTTTATCTCTCACAAGCCATTTTGAGGGGTTGTAGTGTTAGGTTTGGTTGAACACTAATTGAGTGTTGTAAAGGACATTTAAGAATACGTACACCCTTGTACAGAGCACTGAGATTAAAATACACATTCTAAAGAGATATAGCTCTTGTTTTCCTGCAATACTTCCACACCTGTGTCATCAGTGTTAGTCTTCTGCAAGTGTATTTGTCTCAGGCCCTGTGTAACATGCTAGGCCAAGCCTCAGGGTTACTCTGTATGTTTTTTTATGCTAGATGTTTTGCTTTGTGCTGTGTGATGTATCTCTGCCACAAAGATATTTCTATATTGTGACATGGGTTCTGCATCTTGAATTCTCCCAATCATACTGAGGATGAGAACTGTATAAGTTAGAATAAAACAGTGGAGTTTATCTACACTGGATCTAGCAACAACATCTCTTCTGCTGATATAAAGGTAGGAATATTTCCAAAACTTTTCATGGCTACAAAGTTAGTAATTGGTTGAGCGAACTGCCATTTAAAAAAAAAATTCTACCTAAATCTCTGTAGATTATGTTCTGTATCGTGTGTTCCAATACGTCAGTGGCCTCAGAAAAAAGGAAGCATGTCGAGCATGCTCTAGAAAACAAATAAAAACATAAAAACGGGTAATAGCAAGAGGTGGCATTTTGGCCCTTCTAGCCCAATTAGTAATTAGTACTTAATTGTTCCAACAAACTCATCCAGCCATTTCTTGAAAAGAGTCACCATGGGTTCACCAACGTGACTTGGTGGCTTCTTCTATATCCTGCAATCCCCCTTGGTTTCCAATTCAGTGATTTTATTAAGATGAGATCTATGCAGTTATGGAGCACATACTGTATAATAGTATTCTTCTAATTAAACTGTGTCCCATAGAATGTGAGGGCCATTTGACAGAGCCAGTGTTAAAATTCAAATCAGCTCCTCTAATTTACTTTGAAAACACCTGATTTTTTAATAGCTTGGCATTCAACTAATTTAGCAGTTCAAGCAAATCTAAAAAAAACTGATGGTGGTCTGATGGCTACATAGGTAGCTAAAGGTTTAGCATCACAAAAAGCCAAAGCCAATACAGTCCAGAATGAGTTACTAGCTGAAAACAAAAATGGGCTGAGGGGTTCAAATATACTATACGACAATACCATATCCTGATCAGACATAGATTTGCTCACTGGTGAAAACCCTTGTGTCTGTACATTTGTTTTCTTTTCATTCAATCTGTCAAGTACTGTCTGTGATCCTTGCAGTGTTTGCGCCCTGAATAGTATCACTCTCAGTGGGTGTTGGCAGGGGTGTGGTCAAGGAAATCTTGTTCAGACTTTGTAGGCACATAAACTGGAACAAAAGCATTTTTAGAACTGAAATTGTGGATTTAAAAAAAATGTCAGTCTCCCTAGGTATTCACTACCAAACGCTGATGAAGACATTTGAAATCTTCTTTGTAACACAATACAGGTGCTCTTAATTAGTTTGATGGCTACAGGAGAGGAGGCAGTGATAAGGTAATATGTATGAACAAATCCACCAACATCCACAAACAACAAGTTAGATTCTTGTATCATAGCAATATATTGTTATCTTTGTGGCCAATCAGCAAGCTATAGTCACATTCAGCTGATGTGCAGATTATGTCTTCTTGGAATTCACAGCAATCTGAAAACAATCAGGCATACTGTACTGTACTGGTCTCAGACCAGTGTAGTGACCCTCTGCCTTCCAGGATGTGATCTGTCCCTCACGGAGTCGATTTTCTGGTTCCTCTGGACTAGTCTGCTGAGTGCTAAATGAGGTTGCAGAACGTTTCCCTCTCCAGCCAACTTCTCTCACAAAATAGACCTTCTTTAATATTTCTGAAAGCAAACTGGTGATTTCAAGTGCTCTTGCAGGTTGTATCTTTCACCTTTCTAAAATCATGTATTTTTCAGTAGCTCTTTATACATATTCTGTGTATTTGGCCATTTTAACATGTTTTAACACATACCAATATTGAGCACCTGGTGATTTTATGAAATCTTGCGACTTGGCCTCAGTACTTTGTTAACATCAACAAGCCTACTTACAAATCTAACTGCTCCTTATTAAATGTAAAATGAATTATATGTGTGACCAATGAACCATTAATATGAAGGTTTTTGTATCTCAGTATATATCCAGTAGGGAAAATAAGTAGTTGATAAATAAGTGTAGCATTACTATGTTCAGCTCACCATGGCAACAATTTAGCTACCAATATGCCAAAAGTTAAATGTAGTGCAAAAAATGAGTAGGTCTGGAATTTGAATCGCAAATGCTGCTCACTTGACAATAGGGTTGATAACACAGGTCATTCAGCATTCTGTTCAACAGGAACCTTTGGCTATGGTGCTCCAATTTATGGGATTTTTTTGTTAATTCTGTTGATAATTAGAGTAGTTATATATATGCATGGGAATTAAATGTGACTTTAAGGAAAGCAGAAAATGAGTAAAGAAAACGTTTGAACCAGCAAGCTCATCTTGAACACCGTTTGTGCTTGACTGCTGCACTCAGAATCACAGGAATCTGAGAAAAGCTAAATTCTGTCTTTTTATAGATTTGAAAGATAGTTTATGAGTATATCTTAAATGAAACAGAGGAGAGTTTATGAATGTATCATAATGAGAGCACAAGAAGCCACAGTATATGAAGACTCCAAAGGTGTAGTGGAATAAACGTAAAGAACCACTTAAACACCATATTGCTTTAATTCCATATTCTTGTGCTAATAATATTTTAAGATTTGTTTTCATTTGGATGACACAGTTTTCCTGTGTTATAACATGCTAAACTAATATTAAGAAAATAATGTATCTGAATTAAACACCAGAGTTTATCTGTACTTCACACTATCAAGTAATTGATAATTTAACCGTAATTGCTAGCTATTGGACAACAGATATTGGTAATTTCAATTTAAATTATTATAGTGTTTTATCCTAATCCCATGCACAGGGAGAGTGCCTTGAGATTTTAGATTTAATATGCTGTTGTACTGCTTGGAGACTAATAGTCTCATGAGGCTATTTTACTGTTCTGGTCACTTAGAACATGGTACACAAGTGTAGTATTGAAAGGATCTGACTAGCAAGCGGAATTCCTCTATTTTGTCATTATAAACTTTGGGCCCCGTGGGAATAGGGCTTGTGGTTTCCATGACTCTTCAGGGAGACATAGGAGCCAGAAGGCAATAACTCAAATACACAGCAGTTATCCCAGAAAAACAGGATCAATATGAGAATACAAGCTACGTCATCATATAACTCGTTTTTTCTTTTAGGAGATTGTCACTGTAACCACTAAGATTTCTAGAAGACATTTTGCCTTGATGATTGTGCTTTTTGGAAAGCATAATGGGATTGCAGTTACTTGAAAGCAGTCAGACTACAACTGTAAATGTAATCTCTGGGGTAGAAAATCTAGGAATTTCCTTAAATTGACACAAGTTAATACTAATATCTTTCGTATAGGTTAGCTGCATTGCAAGAGTTGCAGGTACTTTAATTTGATAAAGATCTTACATCTGTTATAGGTCAGTGCATTACTGTGGAAAAACTCTTCCATTGGATATCAGGGATCTTTCTGTGGAGTGATATACAGTATTCATTGTTGGCAAGTTGAGCTACTGTATGTAAGGTCATTCATGTAATATAGAAAATAACACTACATTTTTGAGTCCTGTGTTATCACATTTAGAGATGTTATGACTGTAAAATAAAGAAAACAACCTTTTCAGTTCACTTTATATTCATGGTGATTAGAATTTGTCTATTTAGTTTGTTAATTTTACACTACTTGTCTGTCAGTCTGCCCGTCTCTCTTTCTTTACAGTGGAACTGCTGGGTATGGTCAACAAACAATTTTCCCAGTAGCTTGACTATTTATAAAGCATTTCCTGATTTCCTTGTTGTGTTTCTGTTATTCTTATGTCCATAGGAACGAAACGTCTTTATGGCACTTTGTTTCTGGATATACGCTGTATATTTTTCCCAATCTTTTAAGAGATGTCATCTTACAAGAATTTGTATTTTTAGAATTATCAATGAATAATGTTTTCCCAAAAGTGCTCTCGCTTTGATTTACTTTGTGTCCATTCAGTATAAGTGGTTTTAAGTACAGTAGAAGACACCTAACCCTAGGCTTATTGTGGTCATGTAATACAACTATTCCTTATTAAGACAAGAGAACCCATCTCTGGACTGTCTCTGAATAGAAAATGATATATCAGTTGGGAGTTGCTTGGAATAAAATGTGTTTTTTTTTTGCTGTTTTATCTAGAAAATAAAAGCTAGCTCTAATCTTTTGACATTAAGATGAAGTTTAGTGTTTGGCTTTAATTCAAGATCCAATTAATGACACTCTTAACAACTTCGAACATTGAACACTTACATCAGTGGGGGTTCAGAGATCACATTTTTTTCTTTGTTTCAGGATTTTATATGCTAAATAGGACTCTTTGTCCCTGGAGCACAAAACTCCTGAGCTGAGATGACATACTTGCATGAAGAGCTGTAAGAGTGTGTTATGAGAGGTTCACACCTGTTCACAACGATCCTGATAAAGCAAAAAGTTCATTTTGAAATATCTCTTTGCCTCATAGAGACACCCCTACTTAGTGTAATAAATGAACATACAACATTTATTGCTTATTATAATACCATGCCATGATAGAGTATAACATGAGCCAGAATAGTGTAGTGGGCAAGTCTCTGGTGTCACTGGGTTGAGCTCTCTGGTGGGTTATGGGTTCATGTCCCATTGCTGCCCTTGCTGTTGTGCTTTGAACAAGGTCCTCACGGTACTCAATTTCTGCAGTTCGCCCAACTATGTGAATGAGGACCAGCATTACTGGGGTTAGTCTCTGCCATTGGCCTGTGTCCTGTCTGGAGAGGAGTCACCTTTCTCATTTGTTTAGCACCAAGGAAAACAGTTAAACTGGTTCAACTTACCACTGTGGCTTGGATATAGAAATGATAAACCTACAGTACCTGTTATAAACCTATTGTGTTATGGACCATTTTGGTAAAACAGAAAGCTGCACAAAGACTACTAACTGTGAAGTTAAGCTTACAGGATAGCAATTTAACAGCTTCTAAACTGATAAAATAAAAATAAAAATATTTGTAAAGCAATGCTCTACCCCAGGTGTCTCAAACTCAGCTCCTGGAGGCCTAATGTCATCTGGTTTTTGTTCCAGCCATGTCTCAGTTACATTCTTGGTCTAGTTATTTAATTAGCATGTTAATATTTCTTACCAAGTCCTGAGGTGATTTATGCTGTAGGTAACTGTGAATTTATAGGTAATGAGGTGTATGTCTTGCGAAATGAGCTGTAAAGGACCTTAAGAAAAATGCTGTATATGTCTAATTGAGAAAATAATTAAGATCATTGTTTAATTGACCACTCAGATTGCACTAGAAACCAGAAGACACAAACGACACGTCCTACTGAGTTGCTGATCATTTTAAGGGATACCAATGTCCTGGCAGTGATCTAGAACTCTTTGTGGACCAACATTTACTTTTCTGGCTTATTGGCCTTCCCAATCATGTGAAGCAGGCCATGTAGAAGAGCTTGGTTGCTAACTCAAGAGTTTCATAAAGTAATTTCAGTATAGGATGCTACAGTACATGTTTTGATGCATGGTTAGTTATCAGTTCACCTACTACTAAATGAAGCTACTAAACACGTTTTCATGTACTGTATCTGTTATAGGCTGGACTATAAATGTCAATGTGAATCTGTAGGTTGCGTTTTCTCTGAAAATAAAAAAAAAAACCTCTGTCAACCCTCAGTATTGCAGTCGTCAGCTTCTCTATAACGGCTACTACTGCTTTTGACTCTTCTTCAGAGCTCTGGTGTTCAGCTTGTTATAAGCTCCTTCCATCTTCATGTACCTGCTAAAGAGAGCTTACAGAGAGAGGACAGCAGCTGCTGTCTGTGAAGGCAGAAACTACCAGCAGCTGTGGCTTTTCAAATGTGTGTTAGCTGACAGCTTGTCACAGTATTGTTTTGATTCTGTCATGCAAGTACAGTATTCACTCACCTTACGAACAATTGCTATATGAGTTTGCATTTACAGTATAAGAGATGTTACTACCTGTTTTTACATTTAAGAAGCAGATTTTCGCTGTTCCATGTGGAGTTCTTGTAAAGCATTGCTTAAAGGTGCTGTTATGTGCTGTGTTAAGGTGTAGTTTTGGTGTTTGAGGGAAAATTTTTGAGTTCTGGAGCTAATCAGAGATTATAACACAGGAAGTAATGTTAAATTTCTATTACTGTGTTGACTTTGCATCTTACTAGGAGCTCTCAAGGAACAAATTAAACTCGTATAATGAGGGACTACAGTATTTTTCCATCCATCCATTTTCTAAACACTTGATCCAGTTCAGAGCTGTGGGGGACCCGGAGCCTATCCTGTCAAGCAGTAGGCGCAAACCATAGAACACACAGACATAGACACGCACACACCAGGGTTCAATTTTCCCAGAAGACTGTTCCCGCCAGTTGTCACTGAACTGTGGGAGGAAACTTGTGCACCCATAGGAAACCCATGTGGACATGGGGAGAACATACAAATACAGAAATTTCACCCTTGGTCCAGCATTTATTACAGGACCCCAGTGTGTTGAGGCAGAAATGTTAAGGACTGCACCATCATGTTGGCCATTACTGAATTTCCATTTTCCTTTCTCAAAAGTTGGGGTGGTAGCTTCCTTTTTCTCTTATCTGTTTTTTTTCAGACTGATCGTTTATGTTGGCTAACTTTTGAAGATGTACATTTCTTAATATGAGGCAGTGTAGTGTCTGATTATGTGATGTGCCCTCCCTGTGAATTGTTTTCTGAGCAAGAGATAGAACTATCTGTTTTTGCTGTGTTTTTAGCCAGCAATAGAAAAGCTTATGTTCACGTAATGATTTGTGACACATTTATCTCCTTCTCAATTTGATTTTGGTGGCAGTGTTTTTTTTAGGGCACTAGACAGTTTACAATAGTGGGTTGTGGGTTTGTTACCTCAGTATGGATATTTCTGTTTTGTTCTTCAGCGAGGTGCTTTACATTGATTGTTTCGGTCCAGTCAGCTCCATAAATGAATACAATGGATACCACCATTGCTAGAGGAAGCACATAAGACATATATAATTTAGTGTCCCATTCAGGGGTAAAATTGTACCCTTGATTGGTTTAAACTAACAAAACCAAGACAAGCTCTGGAGTTGTGTTCTAGTAGGCTTGTGAAGGACATAGGTCTTCGCTCTTTTCATTTTTACTTTTTAATGTTTTATATCTTTTCCCATTTAAGACAAATGACCAGATTTGTCATTTAATAGGACAAGAGCTCACTAAAGCACAGCCTGTTTGGTGGTTTAATAGTTGAAAATGTCCAGTGCATATGGTCTTAGTGTTTCTGACTGATATATATTCCCCAGAAAGACATTGCTTGGGGAATAATGAAGTACCTTGGCAGAGCAAACAAATCAGCCTCAGCAAGAAAAGGTTAAGTGATTTATAACTAGTCAGTGGTTTTCTCTGGAGGACCCTCTCTAGAGAAATAAGGAATCAACAAAAAAAACATGGTGGTCTAGAAATTGTGTTTGAAAAGACATACTGTAGATACTTTTATTCTAAAGCTTTTTCAGAAGATGCTTTGTCTAAATAAAATAAATAAATGGTTTTCCTTGGTGTGGGGGCTAGTGTAAGTCTTGTAAACTACAATGTTAAATTGAGAGGCCTCAAATTCCTGATATACAGTATGGCATATTCCTATTTCTTTTGCTTCATTGACTACAGTCTTTTCAATTGCAAATTGAGAGATCTGTATTATTTAAGCCCTGTAACAAAGTGTTTATTGTGTGCTTTAAACGAGTGCTTTAAAGTTTCTTTTACAAATTGAGTAATTGTTTTTTTCCACTTTGTATTCTCGCTGCACTATACTGATCTCTCTATTATGCATTGTCACTGCAGGCTGCAGGGAATTGTGAACTGTAGAGGAAAAACAGTAGGGGAAAAAAGTTTACTACTCTAGAGAGTTAGTGTATGATGTAAACACCTTTAAATTACCCCCTAGGCTTTGAAACACTCTGTAACACTGAATGCTACTGTGTGTCATTTCGTAACAGGCATGCCTCTATTTATATGTGTTGTTGACATTATTGAAATCCAGATGCTTCTGATGTCCCTTGTCAGAAGTAATTTGCCTTTGCTAACATTTTGTAACGTCATTTACACGGTGAAGTGCCGAATGTGAACATTAAGTTATGTGCTTCTTTGAAGATAATTTGTCTGACAAATTTGTGACGGTAATACAGTAAAATATTAAGATTATGTGAGAGCTGGCAAGATCTTAACACCAATACAGTCTTCAGCTCACCCATTACTCTCTTTACACCTGCTCCCAGGGACCAGACAGGGTTCATAGGGTTCTTTTCCTCAGCTTTTTATATCACTTGTATGCAGTTGATGGACAGATCTTTTTCCGTCCCTCCGATAATGTTGTGTCCTCCTGTAATAATAACTCTTTCCGGCTTCTCCTGCCGAATGTACATCTCAAAATCTCAAACTACACCTCTATATCTGACCACCTTTTTTTCCCTTCCAATTCTTCTCTTTGCCCTTTCCAGCTCTCTTCATCTCGACTCCACCACCCTCACTCCCTGCACCTCTGTCGAGATCCTCAGTGAAATTTCAGACCCCTCTCTCTCCTGTTCCCGTCATATTCCTACTCCCCTCCACTCCTGCCACTCCATACGGAGCAATAGCCACAGGATCTACCGCTAAGTTGCTACCCTGTCTGTACAGCTTCACGTTCTGGCCCTGTGATATCCGAGCTGGACTACTGCAGCTCCCTCCTGGCCAGTCCTGTTTGCCCTTTCCAGCACACTTAGAATTCCTCCTCTCACCTGATCTTTTCTCTGCCTTCTTTATCTAAGGCCACTCTATCACTTCAGTTCCTCCACTGGCTGTAGATATTAGTCTGAAAACACTCGCTGTCTTCACCACTCTGGCCCAGTCTTTCATTTCTTCCTATGCCCCCCCCCTCCCCTGACCTGTCTGCTCCTCCTGCTCTGTTGGACCATCTGTTCCTCCTCTCTGTTCCCCCACCTCCAGGGCCTGTTCATTCTTGTCCCTCGCTCTGCACTGCTGGCACAAACTACCCATTGAAATCAGAGCTGCTCGGGCCCTGACCACCTCTCTGTGTCTCCTTGAGTCAGTCAGTTTTGTTTAGACAGCACTTGTGATCTCTCTCATACTGCCCTGAACGTTCACCGGCAAGGGTACTACGCTCAATGGCTTTCCTTCTTTACTACTGTATGATCAGCAGTTCCTCAGTAGACAATATTTTCACTGGCTTCTGTGCTGCACAGGCACTAAGCTTTTAACATGTGCTTCACTATTTTCTTTCTGACTAGATTTGAATGTTTATTAGTGTATATTTTGTAACTCCCTGATAAGGGCATATGTTGAACAGTATCGTAATTATAGCATTAATAAAGAAAAAGAAAAAATCATCATTGTTATACTTTAATAATTGTTGCTAATTATGTGTTTTTCCCCATGTTAACATTCACATAAAAATTACAAAGCAGGGTAGTAAATACTCCTGATCCTGTTCACATTTTTAATGGTTGAAACCTCTCTTTGAAGATAGTGTGTTAAGTGCTTCCAATTTCTTTTCACAGTTCAGTGCAAGGGACAGGCTCTGTGTTGTTCTGTTATGTAATCTTTGGCTTAAGTAACAGTACAGTTATTCTGTACCTAAGAATGCTGAGGATTTCTTTCTTGTAGCCCAGCCACTTTAAGCTGGTACTATGTGCTTTATGCTTAACTCATTTAGGAGAAGTAACGAAATGGAAAATGCTGCCTCTATCAAAATCATACAAACAGGTTTTCGGGGCCTTTGGTCAAAACGTGGAGACAGTAATTCTTCTGGAAATAGTGAGGGAGTAATTGTTCCCAGACTTTTAAATCCCTGCTTTAGCGCACATGCTGTAACAGATACACAGTCAATAGAGTTACAGTAGCATTATGTAATAAAGCAGTCTGTAGTCTGACACAGACCCAAGCACTCTGAGCTGAACAATTTCTCTGACCTTTTTTTTTTGTCTACAGTTAAGTAAAAAATGGCAAGTGCTTGGTTCTGTGTATCTTTGATTGTCATTTTCTAAGACATACCGGGGGTTCTCAATATTTTATCAAGCAATATTAATAATTCAGTCAACTTTATTTCTGAATTTAGAGGAAATACTGTGAGATTAGGGGTGAATCATAAACAGGAAAGTGCTTGTGTATTTTTTTAACAAGCGCAAACATCCTTTTTTTAAAATGTTGAGACAAAACCCTTCAAAACAAATGGAAAAAGGTGGTTGTCTCTGTCCATTGCCATGGGTTTAGTGTCATCCTGGAGTTGGAAAGATTGTGTAATCTCACTCAGATTTTGATTTTTATAAATTCCTTCAGTACATTCTTGAGGGTGCTTATGTTCTCTCCCCTCCAGTTCTTCTTCAATCTGGCAGTTGGATTCAGTTGTACTTATTTTATTCTCAATTCCTTGGCAACAATCAACCTATAGGCATGCATCGAAAACTGAAAACAGGACAGGCTTTGTTACACTATGCATTATGGGTACATTAAGCATACCTGGGGCAAGGTACATTACGATGTTGCTAAAGCTGATACCCTGGCTTCTTTCAAGAAAATTGTGGTCCTTTTATCAATAGCCTGCTATCAACCAAATAAACTGACTTATGTTCTAAAATAAACCTACTTTAAAGATATATTTGGAAGCTTAAGTAATATTTTACACAAAAATAAAAAAGTTAACACTTTTA
This sequence comes from Lepisosteus oculatus, assembly GCF_040954835.1. NCBI lineage: Eukaryota > Metazoa > Chordata > Actinopteri > Semionotiformes > Lepisosteidae > Lepisosteus > Lepisosteus oculatus. The sequence goes on from NC_090710.1 coordinate 5,101,507, forward strand.
TTCCACCTTAGAAGATTTTCTGTATGTTTTCTTTGTCTTTCAGTTTCATAAGACATCTTATTTTATTATTGCAACACTGATGTTTACATGACAGCTGCAGTATATACAGTGAAAAACACAATGCACAATTTAGAGCTTTAGAATGCTGCTGTCACCAGAGATCAAAAGCTTTAGATTTGTTTTTCTTCAAGCTGTGCATGAAATGCTTTTAAAAGGATGCTATTCCCTTAGAAACCAAAGTGTTCGGAATCTGTTCAGTATGTAGTTATGAATATAGGTGGTTGGAAAGTGAATTAATTCTGCTAGGAATGGCCACTGTCCAATGTAAGAGCATTACATTTATGATGGATCTGCACAAGGTACTCACTTTGCTTTTACTGGCATGCAGGTGTTCCCTTAATGGTTTTCTGTCTTGTGTAACGTTTGTGCACCTGCCAGTCCAGTTTGCAAATATATCTTTTATTTTTTTACATATACTGTATGATTACTGTCTTTTTATTGTAGTACAAGAAAGTAAAATCAAAGTTAGAATGTCTTTAGTGCCTGTAGCAAGTGAACAGTATTCCAACAGAGCACAATGAATGACCTAAATTTGCAGATGTTTGCAGTGTGGCCTTCAAACTGTGCCTGCTTCTGGAAAAAACACCATTAACTCTTTAACCCATATAGTGGCTGCCAATTACATATGCATGTCCAACAAAACATATTATTGCTTTGGTTTTCACACAACTCTTTCCATAAAGAACAGTTATGCTGTAACACAAATGTATACTTACAGTAGTACACTGTCTCTAGCTGTAGCACTGTGACAACAGCAGGAAAAAGGAACTAAGTACTGTACAATCTGCACAAATGTGAGCACGGAGACTCTAAGAATAGAAGCATCACCTGATAACACTGATAAGACTGTATTTATGCTTCAGCACCACTGAGTGAAATGTAAAGTCAGTTGCATGAGTCAAAGGACTTCTAGTGTTGACACCTAAGACCACGTCACATTGCTTGCTTTGTGATGCAGAAAAAATCAGGACTAGTGTTTTTTTTTTAGTATTTCTTTTTTTACTGAGGTATATTGAGTAGAATTAATCTGAAGTTCTGCAAGGCGATATCCTATTTCTCTAAACCCAACTGCTTTCTCGCAGGTGAACTGTAAATTGTAGTCAGTCTTGTACTGTTATACTGAACATCTTGAAGGAATAATTTCAAATATGCATTTGCTAGCACTATGAAAAGGCTTGCTATATACTGTACTCTGTATTTAACTTATGGGCAGTCCATAACAGAACTATAACATTTCTTCCTATAAATTGTGTTTGTATTATATAGTAAGACCACACCTCATACTCTATGTAACAGGGATAGGGGTAGACAGATACAAGCATGATCCTGTTCTGTGTTTCTTTCCACTCATACTAAAAGCCATACAAAATCCAATTATAAGATTCATTATCAGACATTTTCAGCTCCCTCCACTTTCCCTGGGTAATAGCAAGCTCCAGAACGAGTGTGTCAATATCTGGGGAGAATGACCCATGAACACCTCTATGAGCCACAGGGAATGTGAAAACATAATTTTATTTTTTTCAAGATTAAACAAGTCTTTCATCATTGAAGTAGAGATTCTGAAAGGAAAAAAGGTTCACAGTTGTTGGGTTAAACTCTGTAGTATAGTGTGTTTTTTTTAGCAGTGACAAGTGTAAATTCAGCTAGACTTAGTTCTTGTCTTTAAGAGGGCAGGTAGAACACCTGTTGTGCAACTGTAGCAGTTGACAGGTTTGTATTTAGGTTAAGGAATGTTTAACAGCTGAACTTTTGTAACGTTTTCAATGTCTGAAGATATCCATTCCAAATGTGTCTTTTCTGTAACATGTCATTCATGGTAACACAGAAGGCTGTTCGTAAGTATCTGAGGTACAAAAGCACATAGGGATGGCTTTGGTGTCTTTCTTCTACGGAAGGCTTTTTAAATTAAACTTTTTGCAAAACTGTATCTGGCTTGCATCCCTGTAGTTTTTTTAACTTGCACAAAGATAAGACTCAAGCCAGTATTTGGCAATGGTTGCCACTGGTGCTCAAAGCCACCTGTATGAGCACATGTTGTGCACAAATAGGTTTTATAAAACAAGCCAAAGACCAGACAGTGAAGGAATGTCCTAGAATACCACACCACCCAGGCTGTGATGCCATCACCTGGTTTTGAGCTCAAAACAAGCATGCATGCCTGTCTTATTCCTGTAGTGCTCAAAATGAACACTTTTACCTGTGAAAGAAGTTAAATATCAGAAAAAAGGCTGCATAAAAATAAAAAAGCGGATTATAAAGAAAACCTGCTGTCTAGCACCAACATCAGCATTGCTGTGAATAATGAAATTTCCTCCTTCTTTATTGCTCTAAATATCTGAGTGGAAGGAAACCAAATACATAAAGTTATATACCTTCTAATTATTAAAGCCTCTGTCTAGTGTTTATCATTTTGTGAAGATGAAAATAAATGGAGTTTACTTTGGAATGGGATAGAAATGGGAAGGGGATGATAGCAGCCACGCTCTCAGCTGTCTTATCATTCCTGATGTGACTTCTTCAATTTAAAAAAAAACTTGAACTTGAAACTCATATTCGTTTTCTTCATCCCTCTGCCACCCTGACACAACCTATGCAGCTACCCCTCGGTTCTCTGCTCTCTCTGCATGCTCTCTCTGCATGGGGTCCCACCCTCCCTGTCCTAAACCCAGGGGGCTTTTACTGAGCCAGGTGGGTTTAACTGAGCTTGCTATGACTAAACACTCCATAACCATTTTAAAATCCATTTAATACAGCTTGGATGTTGTTATTGCTGCGGATCCTAAGAATAAAGAACATTTTGGAGCAAATGACTGTTTTCTAGGCTACCCAATACAAATACAGTATGTGATACAGTATATTCACTTTCTTCAATCTTAATGCCTTGTTCCCTGATGCTGTTATTACAACACCATTACACTAAAGGCTTTTTGGTTTCTTAAATATTCTAATTGTGGGTTCTCATTACTTTTTCATGTATGTTAAAACAGTTATTTTAAATAAAATCCTTTGAGTGCCTTGGTATAAATTGTATCAATACCCAACCTTTTATTTCAGTTGCTTCTAGAATATAGAAGTAAGAACACACACAGGAATTAAAAATTTAAGAGGATTTCTCATTGACACTTCCCTGCATGTGTCCTACAGTGTCAGAACAATTTTGCACCTATCCTAAAGTTAGAAGTCACTGGAATAATAAGGTGGCTATCACTTTATCTTATCTCTGTAGCCACATGCAATACCAAAATGCTTCAAATACAGAAGGGACTTCACAATGTAGCCTTCTGAGGATTTTGTAAACAGAAATCGAGGAGGAGTGCAATTTATCCAAGTCGAATCAATCCACATCAGCCCTGCACACTAATCATCTTTAAAATAGCCTGTTAGGGCCAAAGTAAAGTGTAGCTAGTGCTTTATTATTGTAATTTTGAGTCAAGAGAGAGTGACCCTTTCACCACTAGGCCAGTTATGATGGATGTTTTACAACAGACTTTACTTAAATCAAACTATACCAAGCATGTAGTGTGGTGCAATGTTTTTTAAGCACCTCATCAATTCTGTAAGTTTTTTTGTCATTCTGGTCATAATAGTTTGCACTATTAATCGGTTGCTGAAATGAAACTGTTCAATCACAGTATCTGCCCTTGCTCATTTATGCAAAACCTTTCTAAAGTTTTTCAAAACTAAGCTTGATCACATTGACTATAACACTCTCGACTCTTCACATGCCTGCAGCATTACGACTGTTTGTGCGCTTGACTTTGCTTGTTGCCCTCTCTCTCACTTTACATATTTTACTCCCTCCTGCATGCCTTACAGAATTGCTATGACACATGGAACCCACTTCCTGTTACTTGAACCCTGTTTCTGCTATTTGATTTAACTCCTGTTCCTGAGCTCTTTGGTGCATAACAAATGACTCAGTGTGTTTTGGCTTAGTGCCATCAGTTTTTAGAACACCTGCAGTCCCACCAGTGCCTAAAAATCCTAATATAACTTTTGGAATTCTGGATTTATAATACCCAGATGTATAATGGATGTATAATATAATGTAATATATCTATTTTCCTTAATGTGCCTAGAGTATAGAATGTTTTTGCAACTAAATAATCATTGCACTGTAAATATGTGTTTTGAACCCTTTCAGGCTTAGTTTAGAAGATTATTCAGCACTGAAAATGCACTTGTTTGAGTAGCTTATGATCTCCTCAAGGAAGCTAATTTCGATGCACGGATTTGCTTAGATCTCAGCACTGCATTCAATATTATACATTCAACATACTCGACTGCAAGGATTTTTCATGCCCTTGATGCCCTTATGGTTTAAATACTAACTTGCTTATACTGGTGTTCCGCTGGGCTCAACATTGGGACCTCGGCTGTTCATTTTTTACATTTCCCTTTGCTACCTACTGTAGGTAGCAGTTTTAGTTCTCTCTGACTGCACTTCTAATATGCCCTTTCATTTTCAATAAGATTTAAAATGCAAAAATTGTGCAAGTTTGTTTTTTATCTTTATTGTGACAAGACAATTTTCTGGATTCCTCTGATCAGTTACGTAAAAAACAATGCTTAACCTTCTCACTTCACATCTTTTTATACTCCATTGAAAAAAAAAAGCGGGGTTATTCTCGCCATATTTAAAACTGACATAATGATTCACTGAAAAATTCTGCACAAATGCAGAGTAACGATGATAGGATATTTCATTGCATATTTTTACTTTACTGTTGATGTTTTGCCTATTTCATTAATATAAGAAATAGCAGATTTTAAGATCAAAAGAAAGATTTCAAACGAGAGGAGACAGTTCAAGCCCATTTGGTAGTTAGCACTTAATTTATCTAAAGAATCAAAAGTTACTGCAATTGATCCAGCCACGTCTTGAAAGAATCCAGGGTTTCAGTGTCAACAACTTGGCTCAAGTTGCTCTTTTCTGAACTGGAATTCCAGAGCAGCAATATCTTTTCTATAAAATTGTACAAAATATTCTAAATTATGCTGTGCTAGTGCATTATATAATCTTAAGAGCCCTTGATTTAAATTCTAAGCTTTTAATTGATTGACTTTAAATTCCAGCATTTTGTTTGCCTTTTTAATAACTTCTCCATATTATGCAGAAGATATACAGTAAAAAACATGTTAACATAAACAACAGTCTTTTTACCTAAGTACCATACTATCAGAATTTGCATCTCAAGAACCTAGAATTAAATTCAAATGCTTGCAGAAGACAAGTGTTTGCATTACATGGGGCATTTGTATTGTAACATACCTGATTATTCTTTAAGCAGTCTTGAAGTTACAAGTTCTACACAATACAGAATTAAAACCTAAAATGAAAAGCCTTAAGATAAAAAACAGATAAAGAAATACACATTTGTTTATTTTTTATGCAGTATAAACGTGTGTATAAGTCTCTTGTTACTAAATATGGAAATATCCTTGTTCTATAAATCTTAATTTTTTCATATTTTGAATTAAAATGTTTTATACCTTATCTCAGTTGCATCACTCTGTAGAGTATACTTTTGTTTAGACAAAATATTTAAAAAATATTTTCTGTAAGTTAAAGAGCTGCAGCACTTCATTGGAATAGAATGTGAATTGCCTCTGTGTTCTATAATAAACCGAGGGATTTTCTTTTATAACGTAGAGGTTATAATATTTTGGTGAAATGACAGTCATAGGATTTCACATTATGAAAATTTTATAAACATCATTTGATTCATGGAAACTGAACTCACCAGGAGGAGTAATTTTTCAGGCTATTAGGAGTAACTTGATTTTCTGCCTTTCACAATATATACAGTATATACATGATCATGTCATTTCTTCTCTTTCTGTCTTGTTAAGTCTCTGCAAATTGCTAAGTACAGTGATTAAGAATTTAAGCCAAATAGAAGATGCCTTAACCTAAATAATTGGAGAGTGTAGGTGGCAATACTGTAAGTGCTGTCTTCTGTTTTTTGGAGATTTCACTGGGTACATTGACATGTAAAATTGAAGAGAAGTGTATGTTGGCAATGCTGTAGTTGTCACAAATGTCAATCATTTGTATGTTGTTGTTTCCCGTAAATCATCACTCCCTTTTAAAATACAAATAAAGATGGGAGGGGAGATATACAGTACAGTACGAGGTCTCCAAGTCACAGTATGCATAACAGTCACTCTAAATTTGCTGATAAAGTACTTTAAATGCTACAAGCATGGAGATGAGGATAGTCCTAACAAATACCCCAAAACACACTTGTTAATTAACTTGCTGGCTGTAGCAAGTGCAATTAATAAATGTTGTGTAACACAACATAACATCGTTCTGACAGCGACAGTATTTTACTCTAAAACCTCCAAGTAATATGATGTGTTTGCAATGATTTGGTAGAATACAATTATGCAACGTGTAGATCTATCCTGACTTTTTACAAACTAAATTTGGTAACACTTGACATCAGATTCCACTTCTAAGAATAAATTCCATACCATCAAGTTTAGTACAAGTTTCTTGGATCCTCTTCCTACTATCCTGCTGAGTTCAACTTTGGCAATTTTCTGTCCAATTTTTATCAGTGAATAAGTAAGATCCGGAATTATTTTCCTCTGCCCTTTAGCCCCCAGTTACTAACCCTCATTTAAAAATGCAGAATTTAGAACTCAACAATTATTGGTCAAAGTCTAACTTGCTGTGTTTGGCAAAAAGTCTAGAACAAGATGTTGTTCTCTTACAAGCTCACGTGTATGCAGTGTGTGCATCTTCTCATTCTAGGGTCAGGTCAATGCTTAGATCTGAATCAGCTTGTTAGAGTTAGTAATGATTTACGGATGACTGGTGACAGTTTTTTGTGTTCTTGTCCAGTTGGCGCGTAGTCCTGCCTTTGAATCAGACCATATAGGTATATTGCTTAGAAAGGATTGGTGGTACTACTAGAAGTGTTTTTGTTTGTAGTGTAAATCTCTCATTGTTCCTGCTCTACAATGTTGGTCACATTTGGTGTCCTGCAAGCCTCTGTTCTTGGTCCAATACCTTGTAGCTGTGTCATCAGCAGCTTTCATTTTTCTGACCCAAAACGTATTCAAGAAACCTGACAATCAAGAAAGTTCTGCCTTACCACACTCTTTAGATTATACATTTTACATCTTGTGCTCTGACAAGATCAAAGTTACCGTATGTTGATTGGTTCTCCATATCAACACACTGCATATGCCCTTCATTTGAATAATGATCAGTGTGAGTGCTCAGATGAGGAATCTTTTGAGGCTTGCTTTGGGAAATCGGAGTATTATTTATATCCATACACTTGTCTTCCAGTTTGATGCAGAAAAGAAAACATTCTAGATTTGGTTATTGTAATGGGGTTCTTGCTAATGTATACAAATATGCTTTCAAGCTGTTGCAAGTTCAAAACCACACTGCTCAGATTTTCCCAATATGAGTCTCCAATTGTCTTTCTCTTCTGTTGCTCCAACTCTATAGAATGATCTACCAATCTATATCAAATTTCACAGCATCGTCAGTTTTTTTTAAACTCACCTTTGCTCCATCTTGTCATGTTTAAATTACAGTATGAAGTTCTTTAAACCCATCTCTTTTAATTGACTTATGCTGTACAGTACCTTGAGATGATGTGGATTAGAAATAAGAAAAAAAAAAGAATGATACCATATTATGTTACTACAGCCAAGTTCCTGTTTGAACACAAATGCATGCATTTTAATGAGGACCTGTGAAAGAGTAGCAACCAGGTACTTGTTATGTTTATAATGGAGGTCTGCACAAGCTAGTTGATAGAGACGAGCGTGACTGCAGGGAGGAGAAGACAGCTCACTTAATCTTCTGTGGGAGAATGTTATAATATTGACTGATGAGACAGGAGGTGAATCTGTGACTATCATATCTAGAACTCGTCATTTTACAAGCACCTTCAGTTGGCACATTCCTGTGTTACAGACCTATGCCTTGCACTCAGGACTAAGATATGTGGGAAAATGCTGTTCAGACTGGTGGGAAGAGGTTTTGGTGTTTGTTTTTTTAACAAATATACAGTATTGCAACTTAATGGGGTAATAGATTTCAATTTTAGATTCCAATTAGAACCTCTATTACAACTCTTTGATGTGGTTATCTCAGTTAAATAGTGCAGATATACAAAAATGCTTTTCATTTCACTTTTTAACCTCACTTCATTTCTGCAGGTCAAAGTTTTACATACATGTACTCCTTAGGCAGAGGAAACTGTAGTGTGTTCAGGCTCCATACATCTGTGGTATGTCACTGCTTTCATTCATCCTGCTGTTTTCTTGTTCTGTTATATTTCCTTTTCCTTTTTACAAAGTTCAGCAAATGGACTTGGGTGAACTAGTTTTCCTTTGTGTTCATGAAGGCATGGTAGTGAGCAGAGAGCATAGTACCTGGAACAGGTTTTATTACTGGGTGTTTGAGATGCTTTTGCTACCAAAGTGTCATAATCCAGTCTAAGGTGCAGCTCCTGTACAACAATGACGAGTAAATCCTGATTTTGTGAGCTGCCAGTCACACAAGCCCAAAGCTTTGAAAACCCCAAACTAAATCAAATACTTTGAATTCGTTCAAAGTTTGATTAAATTGTCAGTCTAACCCCCCCCCCCCACCAAATATTTTCATATATGTTTGATATTGAGAATAAGGTATTGAATGTGACCTAAACTAGCTGTTAGTATTTGCCTTTTTTCAGCTTTCCTTCATCCTTTATCCACAGAGTATTTACCAAACACAATTGCTTATTTTCAACACAGTCAAGCTAACCAAAGCAGTTAATGTTCATTTAAAATGTTATAGAGGCTTCAATTAATTTACTTTTAGTGGACTAAAGAATTGCAAAGAGGAACATAAATATGACAATTGAGTCATTTATAAATTATGCAGTGTTTTGGCCACATATGGGGGTTTGTTGGGTGATCAGCCAAATCATGTTACTAACATTCAATTAAACTAGAGTGAATGATAAAAACATGTAGATAAGTTTGAGGTTTTCTTGCTGTGAATCGTTTGTGAAATTGAAATGTCAGAGAAGGAAAGCCTCACACTTACTGCAGCCCAGTAGGTGTAAGAAGTTAATGATCTGCTGGTAAATGAGTAATGCTTATGTGCTGCTAAAGATGGCTGATAGGACTGCATCAGACCTGCAACAGCGCAAGCTGTAAAGCTGTTGTAAAGTGCATTGAGCACGTTAAACTGCTGCATTTTACTGCTGTGTTTGCATTATGCACAATGCAACCAATACACAATGTGCCCATATAGCATTTAAGTTCTTTGTGTTTACTGTATGGAATTCTACCTATTAAGCTCTCCTTGAAAATCAATGCATTTTGCATTTCCTTCTTAGTTGCTCCTGAGCTATTGCAGTGGCATAGCAACAGACTATTACTGAGCAACAGCAAATTAAAAGACTTTAATGCTCTAGAAGCTGATGAGGAATTCTGTGAAAAACTTAAAAATGAAGTGTTATTTTTATTCTTACAGAGTAGCAACACTTGTTGTTTTGGCAGTAGGAGAAGCAACTTCGGATTAATCATTTTCATTATTTGTTTTGCAGGATGAAAATAAAATGTGATTGGAAAGGGCGAAGTGCCACTACTGGATTTAAGGTCACTATTCACTAGATCGAGGCAGACATTTTCTTTTGTTAAAATATATAAAGTTGACAGAAAAGATCATGATGTGGAGAAAAAAGCTGGGCTCTAGAGTATACATGACAGGAGTTTCTACCTCATACACCACATATTTAATTCAACCCTATAACTATAGTTGTATAAATTGAGTTAATCCATTAAAGGGTTCTTCATAGGCTGAAAACAAAAAAAAAATGTTTTAATTTTTTAATCCCGTCCCTCACTGACAGAAAACACTGTACTTTTATTGAGGAAATATCAGAGGCTATAGAATCCATCCATAATTAATCCAGAATAATAGTGGTTATAGTTATGTGTTCTTTTCTGTTAATGGTTTTCATATCCACAATTTGAGTCTTCATATCTCCACTACAAGATGCCTGAAAATCTATGTTTTTCTTCTAAGGGCAGAGTTTTCTCGTCCGAGGCTACAGAGAGGCTAAGTATCCAGTAAACCAGAGATCATTTTCTAGCAAACTGTCCAAATGGCACCTGCTGGAAAACAGGGAATTTTAACAACCCAAATGAAGCTGAAACAGAGAACTGGGCATTTTTGTTTTCAAAGTATGCATGCTACCAACACAAAGCACAAAAAAGCTTATTTTTCTTGTTTGTGTCAGATCGCTGGATGTGCATAATTGGTAAATAGACTTCCTCCAAGACGAGTAAGTGTCATGATTGCATTTGTCATAATTGTCTTCCATGAGTGTTCTGACAGAGTGAAATCATGGTTTACAAGGGACAGCTGATTTACACTTCAGTACCTGCAGTGAATACGTAAACAGCTGAAGGGATTTCTTAAAATAAAATGCCACAGCAAGAAACAGTGAAGCATGAAAAAAATATTTCATCCACTGATAAAGCATTGCAGCACTGATGTAAAAGTGAGCCTTTTTCTTTGTTCAGACTGAAGTAGGTACCAGTTTTCTCTTAAAAGTATTCATGTAACAGTTTAAAGAAGAGGGAGCTTTGCACCAAGGAAAATGCAAGCATTACTATCTCTAGCTTCCCTGAGGCTGGTCACTGTTGCTCTCTTAACCTTAGTCCATTAAGGTCTTATGGGTTCTCATTTGGATGTAGGAAATTTCAATCACAATATTCAGAATCATTCAGAACCAGAATACCCTGCTGGTTGAGTTGGAAATGATGTTGTGTAGAGTATGTGAAAATGCCTCTGTCTGCCTTAATAAAAGAAGGAAGCCCAAACATAATGAAAGTGGTACAGTCCTGCCATGGGTGTAGTATTATAAGCTGCCCTCTGAGTGACCTGAGTCAGGATCTGCATGTCGTACAGAGCCTTGTGACTTGATGATGAAGTGTTTGAGCCTGGTCCAATGTGTGCATAGATTTATCTGTATGTGTGAGGGCTTCTCATCGTATGTAATATTAAAATCACATACAATATGTTACAAGTAAAGAAAATACAGTACATTTATTTATTTTTCTGGAATGCTATATTACAGAAATTGACATAATGAGGAAGTATTCACATGGTTATGTGGTCATCTGTAAAAACAATGGAAGCATATACCGTGCATACAGAGAACAAGAAGAAGAGAAGGCAGAAAACCTGAGTGAGTTGATGTTCTTCATCACTTATTAGGGCTAACACTCCTAACACACTCATCCTACCCCTGTTACTGTAGCTACAGCCATTTTTAAGAATGTGGTACAGTAAGCTTTAAAGAGCAGTCACAGGCAAGCCACAACTTTCTTAAGGCTGAAGTACAGTAGGTATTGGTTTTCTCTAAGGCTGGTAGGAGCTTTTTACATTTTCTTGCCAGCAACCCAAGACAGTGTCTCTCAGGCACTTCTGTGCCCCCAACCTGCACAGCCAACAGTGTACAAGTCCACTATGCCAAAAGGGCAGCTCAGGAGATTAGAAAACTTGATGTATAACTTCAATGTAATTTGTATTTCACACTATGATGCAATCCAGTATGTTAATTGACATTTGTCTCGGTGATCCAGTCTAGCGGGTGTTTGAACAACAGTTTTGAGCCTCTCAGAGCACCCAACCCTCCCACAGCCCTGCAAGCAGCTGACAAGCCTGTCTCTCCTTCAGCAGGTGCATTTAATTAAGACAAGCTGCAAAGGCTCACAGAAACTAGAATCCTAGTCTCTTAGATTAAGATTACAAATTGATGCTTTCACCTTGACCTAAACCCCAATTTGTTATAATCAACAGGATTCCTCTGTCACTTGTAGGTTGTATCCTTGCTAAACAGGAATCTGCCTGGTATATCTTAACATAATGTTAACTTGAACATCATCTTCACCATTTACAGGATAATTTTTACAGCTTTTTTCTACAATTTCAAAATTCGTTTTATTTCATTTTTGTATCTGTAAATTTTGAAAGTGAATGATTTGAAAAAAAAGGGCACAAGTGCACAAATGCTGCTTTAATGAAAAATGTTCTATTTATTTTCCTAAAAAGGCCTGATGCTGATTTTCCTTAACATTACTTTGTTCATCTTGTTAGTATAAAAGGTCTTGTAAAAAGTTAAGAACAACTTATAGTTTTAAAACTGAATGTTCTTGTTAAGGTGGAAAGGATTGAAAGCAATGATCAAAAATAAAATAAAAAATGCATCTGCCTGCAGCTCTAACCAGGCTATGATGATAGCTTAACAAAAGGTCTACTAGAACTTTTTCTGAGCCCCGGATGAACACAGCTGACATTTAGCCTGTAACAACTAAGACTATACAAAAACCATCAACTTTATATGGTTTAAAGATCTTATCATGCATACTGCAAAATGAGACAAATAAGGTTTTCCATTCTATATGTAACAAAACACAGGACCAACCAAAATCTTTATTAAACCCATCTGAATCTTCATAGTCATAAGAATATCTGTGTATTCAGAGTCAGTACCTAGTGCCTCTTAAAACCAGTATCAGAAAGATTTGTTAGTTTTAATTAATTGTTTTGAAGCCAGTACTGCTTCTTTAAGCCTCTGCTTAACCCACCTTAGTATTTTCTCTCATTGTGTGATTGGCTACCTGTTAATCACTAGGTGTGTGGCCTCCTGTTGGCTACTGTTAGAACCAGTGGAATGTTTATCATGGATTTAAAGCTCTACTTTTGATTTGCTCAGACCTGAAACAAGAAATGTACTTACTGCACCAAAACACATCTTTGATTAATACATCAAGTACAAGATACAGGTGTATTCCTGTCTCCTTCCAGCAATGTAAATGCAAATTTTAATATTTTCCATCTTAAGCATGAGCCCAGAGTGAATTGTATGCTTTTGCTAGACCCTGCTACCTGTATGCAATTGTTGAGCCACAGCTTTGACAAAGCAGTGAACTCTCTCACAGCGAGTGAATTTACTTAGTATTTTGTTCTGTCGCAATAGAACATGAGAACCTAACAAAGATTACAAACAAGCCATTCAGCCCATTTAGCCTGTTTGCTAGGTAGCAGCCAATTGATCCAAAGTTCTCATTCAAACATTTTTAGAAGGAAGCCAGAGTATTGGTTTCAACTTCATGGCTGGGTAGCTTGTTTGATTTCTCCTACATCTCTTTCCTGTTCTCTATTTTAACTGCACTACCTTTAGCTTCTAATTGTTTGCTGTAGTTTGTGGAATTCAGACTAGGTTGTGTGAATCACTGCCGATTCTGAATACGCCCACTGGCTTGACTTCATCAGTGGATTTGAAGATTTTGATTACATGTATAAGGTCTCCTCATAATCTCCTGATTAAGACTGAAGAGATGTGGTTCTTTAATATGTCATTGTAGGGCATTCCTTTAGGCCCTGAAATGTATCTATTCTAGACTGATTCTAGAGCTGCGGTATCTTTTTGTAACATTGTGACCATAATTGTGCACGGTATTGTAAATGGGGTTTTCCAAATGTATTGTACAATTTAGAGGTAGTATCGCTTCATTTAAATTCTCACAACTGCTGTATATATCTTTTATTGATCTCGAGGAACTGCAAAACGTAATGCAGGCAGATCACATAACTCTTCTGTTTTATTAACAGCGTGGTTTCCCTTGCCAATTTTGATTGAGTTAACACGGAGCTTTAAATAGGTATTAACGATATGAGACTTCACTATGTGTAGTTAAAAATAATAATACTAAAACTAAAGAATAATACAAGTGCTTATATTTTATGAATCAACAGAGGAATGAGAGGAAGCTATGGCTATGGTTTTAAAAAAAACAGCACAATGCACATGTTTTGGTTGTGGAAATCAAAAGGCAAAAAGGCGCAGAGCCTAAACTCTTTATGTTTCATCATCCAGATTCTATTTCCTTCCTTGCTAGTAGACTGGCAGAATGGAAACAAAACAGGAGTTCAAGACAAAGATGAAATAAAACCACAAATGACAGTTAGGGGAGTTTTGGAATAGGTATATTGGAATATACTCTGAAATGCTGTATGTGTCATCCTGGAAGAAAATAGAAACAACCTTCTGCTTCATGGGAAACTAATGCAAGGTCCCTATTACCTCCGTTACTGAACATGTCATAGATATTGTGACAGCCAGTGTATGCCAGCATTTTGTATGAGCTATAATTTCCTGAGGAACTTGTCAGGAACACTTGCCAAAACCCGAGCTTCAATAATAAAACACAGGGAGAGGGGGAAATAGAGTTCACAAGAAGATCACATGAGACTAAATGAACCAGGGAAAAAGTATGATTTTTTTTAAGTGAAAATTTCCCTGCTTAGCTACAGTGCTTTGGAAACATATTCACCCCCTGGCAATGATGTCCCATATTTTTTTTTTTGAATGATAAATTATGTCTACACGTTTTTTAAAGTGAATATTTTTAATCAAATCTTGAACATTCAACCTGAAAGAAGTTAAACGTCAGCAAAAACTACAAAGGAAAATATGTTGATTGTGTAAGTATTCATCCTCCTGAGTCAGTAGTTGGTGGGAGGACCATTCCTTTAGCAAGGCACTTTTTCCATGTATATAAAATAACTCAGGCAGCTGTTTTGCCCACTGAAACAGTTTCAAAACCTGAGATAAGCAAATGTGTATCACATATAAGAACCTTGAATGCAAATGGGGTTTATATATTTATTACAAAACTGATCAAATAAAGATATTTCACATGAAAGTGGCTTTACAATAAACCTGTACACCATAAATAGAAGTGTAAAATAAACTTAATGTGTGGGTTATCTTCTTTTTTCATCGATTCCCTATGCTTGCTGAGAGGACTGAGAAAAATTGTCCTCAACAGTGGAAAAATTCTAGATTTTACTGAGCCACTTTTATTGTGAGACCCCTTATTTCCTTACAACTGTCCGTTTCATCAGTTTTTTTTCACACCTCATCAATCCAATGCTCTTTGAAACCGTGCAGCAGTAATGTAATGTCAATTTAGGGCTTCTCTCAATTTTTTATGATAAGATGACCTGACCTCACTTTAACCTCTGGAACCTTCTGACATTTGTGACCTCTGCATTGCTTTGAACTGAGTAAAAAGCAGATGAAGTAGGCAAGAGCAATCAGAAATGTGCTCTTTGTTAACTAAGCTCTGTTGATGGCTATATTGTTAGGTTTGTGTTATTTTATTTAATAGTTAGAAAAAGCATTTTATTCTGGGGAGGACAATGCAACAATTGCTGAATATGCTATATTGTATTACATTTTCAAGTAAAGATGTCACATACTGTAGTATGTCAAAGCTGAAGTAGTCACTGATACTTGGTGATATGACATCTTCCCACTATAAGGGATTTAACTTGTTACCATCAGAAAATATTAAGACTGCTGGAGCTGGAGAAATAACGGTAAGCCATTTAATGTTTTATTTTTTAAATTATTACTTTAAAGTTTTTTTAACGTGAAAAACTGAAATCTCTATCATATGGTGTACACATCAGGTTCTGTAGTTAAGGATAAACTTTTTGTCTTTTCTCATCATGATTTCTAGTCTGACTCCATCAGCCATTAATATTTTCCATATCTATATAGATGAAACACTGTGTTCTGTATCCAATAATTCCGTACATTTTGTACCACTTTTCATCCCAAAATGATCCCAGCATTTATCATCCACAATTGAGCAGCAGCCCCACTACGTAGCATATCAGGTGTGTTTCTCACAGAAGAGAAAAACTGTTTAACCAATTAAATTAGTGGTTGGCCAGACTGTACATGTCTAGAGTGGAATTAAACAAGCATGCCAGGGTTATCACCCTCTTCACATCTGGAACATGGTTTGATCCTACTTGCAAAATGCATCTGGTTTTTAGTGGTGTGAGTTTGAGGTTCTAAGTCACGTCTGACTTAGACTGGCTGAATATTTTAGTTGCGGCTTCTAGTGTAAGACAGGAAAAGCTTTTGTCCTCAATGCTTCTTCCTAATTGACTTGTAGTGTTGTCACAAAAGCTGGGTTGGTCTCCCATGGAGTATGATGTTTAGACCCTATGCAAGGCAGCAAATCCGGAAAAGGGGGAGACACACAGGGTTTATTGGTGCTCACAGTGAAGTAGGGAAGTTCGTGCAGAAGTGCGGGGAATATCCAAAGGCAAACATATCCAAAGAGGTTTAAAGGGGAGTCAGGAAGCAGTCCAGAAGTCCATAGCCGGGAGATCCATCACGAGACGCAGACAAACAGGAACACGATGAGGAGACAAGAATCCAGGAAATACGGGGCTCTCTTCCAAACCCTGGGCTCAGTGGGTTGGGGAGCGTGAACTGGCCTATGTCCTCAGGCTTCCTCCCGAAGCCTGGTGGTAGGCGGACCATCGGGCTGCCATGTTCAAAAGCTGAACCCCGAAGGCAGGAAGGAGTAAACTTAAATAGGGCAACTAAAATAAGGCACACCAGGAAATAATGCAGGTAATAACTAAAAAGACTAACATGAGTAGGTTGGAGCACCCTCTGTAGGAGAGGATGGTGACCGTAACAAGTATGTATAGTTCCAGTAAGGAAAAATAGAAAGGAGAAAAAATGTCGTGCTGTATATAGTACTACTGCAGTTCATATACTTGAATTAATAAATATATCTTTGATTTATTTATTAATTCAACGTACCATTTTTTTGCACTGATATCTATACATCATATGGTATTTATTGAAAAGTTGTGTGTTTTTTTTCTATTTGCTCTAAAGGAACAAGGTTAATTCCACATTGCAAAACAAGAGAAACACAACATTTCAGCTGTTGAGCCTTGAACCACTCGAACATCTTTGAACAACAAAAGGTGGTTCTTGTGACAATCTTTTATAACTGGAGAGGCAAGTTAATAATGAATAACGAGCCTATTCGCACATAAGACCTGTTAAAAGGTTTTCCTTTTGCCTACCTGAAAATGAAGTCTCCTCATTGGAACAGGGCAGAGGAAACTACTATCCTTAGCAGACAGGCTTATAGTGGGTGGAAGATTCTCGAAACACTTGGCCAAAAATATTTGCCACGACCCTGACCCACGTTCTCTCATACTTTTCCTGTTTGGCTTCAGATTAATTTCCTTCTATGCCTGTAGTCTCTTTATTTATCATTTAAAGTCCTAAAACCGAAATCAGACTAGTCTTCTACTGTACATCTTAATCAGGAATCTCATTCTAGATTCTGTGTCTATGTTAACATTATGCACTTGCTCACAGTCATCAACTTAATTGTTTGACTTACATTTAAACACTTGACTATGATACATTTAATCTCATATTTATCTGTGCTTAGAAATACTCTAATGTGTATTGTATTTCGCACATTATTCTTAACTAAGATAAAAAAAGGAACTTAATGAAACAGCAGCATTGAGTCATGACATTTCTAAGACAATTTCTGTCATTAAGGTTTTCTTGGTAGAATTTTGATACTACAGTCTGGACCTCTGTGGACTTTGAGGAATTCAGTAAGAATGGAAGGTATCAGATATTGCAAATAGAAAATAACTGTGAAGTACTGTAGAATGTCAGAATGGGCTGTTTTTATAACTCTCACAGTGCTGTGTGTGCAATCCTAATTGTGTGGGTGAGTAGTTCAAATATCCCCAATGCATTATATCAAATTACATAAGGTGATACTAGCTTTCATTTGCCTCTATTGAGCTTCTGTGAGTAACCAGTGACTTATGTTCTTGAGGGGAAAATGTGTACTGTATATCAGTGTTTGATTTGAATTCAAGACTTTAGATAAGGTAGAAGAAAGTGCAGTGGTGATTAAGCACAGCACTGGGACTATGTCTAAATGGAAGATTAAGAAAAATACAATTAATTTTCCGCTAAAAGGAAAATATTAAATAGTACATTTGTAATATTGGGCCACAGAAGAGGAATAATTTTATGACACTTCGCAGTTTCAAACTCTCACTTAGAATGTTGTGAACTCATCAACTATAGACGAATATTTCCTAATTTATGTAAATCCAGCTTCACATAAAAGGTTGCATGCAGCACCAGCTTTGTTCCACATTGTCTTGTTTTTTTTTTGCAGTGCTTTTTGTTTGAATTACAGTTTTAATATTAATGTCCCTTTTTTGCCTCAATGTGTAGATGAGTAGATTACAATTGGAAGCAGGACAGCAGGTTTGCAAGCTCACAAGGGTTTATTGCCCTTAATAATTAACAGTGCGTGCTAATCTGAGAGGGGATGAGCGAGGAAGAGTGTAGCTTTCACAAACACCCCATGTGGTAAAAGACAGAAAAAGGACTTATCTTTTTTTATAGGAAAGAAGGGGGATGTGAAAAAGCACCCCCCAGCAGTAGTAGTGTAATTTTGTTCTTGTTAATAAAAATGATAACACTTATAAATGCAAGCATAATATATTATTTCTGCTCCCATAGAATTGTGCAGAAGTAAACATTTCACACTGTTTTGGGGACAGTGTACAAATTCCCCGAACTTGAATATGTCATCTTCGGCTTATTGACTCTTGTTTAGAAAAAAAATATTTCTTATATTTCTACATTTTGTGTAGCTGTTAGTGAAAGTAAGTGAAGATATTTATTTTATTTAATCTTTGCTTCTATGCAAAGACAAATTCCAAGAATTGAATGTAAGAAGTAGCATTAACAATCCAGCACAGCTCCTCCATTTCTCAAGGTAAGATCACTTAAGTGAGTGGTTGATTCAGATGTACTGTAGCTTAAAATTATGCAATGTTACAATGATACATAAGGCAAGAGTGATAAGTTAAACAGTGTAAAATGTAACCTGTGAAACACACAGTACGAGTGAAACACACAGTTTCAATCTTACTCTTTTCCATTGATTATCATGGTTAAAGCTTCGCTGTTTATTTCACATGGGCAAATTTCCCCTTTTATGGTCCCTAACCCCCATATTTATGTTGTTATTCTAGGGAAAAAATCCCCTTTATGCGTTGTTTCAGTATCTGTCACAGCTTTCTGGTTCCTAACCCCCATGTATATCAGAGAACACCTTTAACAGTACAGCATTGAGATGTATGATGCACAGTTTTTGATAAAACCAAAGAAAACACTTAATAAAACTGTATGTAGTATTGCTTTGTTTTTACTGGTTCTGAGATTCTTAACTGAAAGGTTGTGAGCTTGTATCCCCACTACGATTCACTTCTGTTGTACACGTGAATATCTTGAGCTACAGTACCACTTCGCTTGGAAGTAGCCCTGAGATCGACTTGCATCCCATCCAAGGGGGATTCATGTACGTTTAGTCTGGTTAATTCTGCAGAAATCATGATAAGCTCCTGCCCGATGAGCCTGTGGGCTCAAGTATTGACTTTTTTACCATATGTGTTTTCTATATTGACTGAAAATGTGATTGAATTAATATCCTAAGCCAGCAGTCTGTTTTTCTATCCATTATGTCACATATTGTCCTGGTTTCAGATTCAGGAAGGCTTGTAAGAGATATTTACTTACAGTAGTTATGCAGCTTAATATTATAGAATGGAAAATGAAGTCCTGCATGTACAGTATGTGCAGGGAGTGCTTAGACCAAACATTCATGTGATAAACTGTCTGATCGCCTTACATGGTCGTTTACACATATACTGTGCCACGGGAAAATGGGTTAAATTATCAAAGCCAATAAATAGTGGTCATTAAAATTACTATTTCTTGGCGACAGTGTTAATTTATATCTAAAATCATTACCAGCTAATAAAAAATGGTGTTGAGGTTTTATGTACTATCCAGTAAGTTTTTATTTCTTTTTGTTGGCTGAGATTTTTGTAATAGGTCGAAGTGTTAGACAGGGTTAACCATCACACAGATCAGCTCAATTGTTCTACGATGGCTGCTGATTAGGCTCTCAGCGCTACATTGCGTACAATGTTATTTTGTCCACTCTAGGTATGAACTCTTTTTGGAAAGATGCAGATTTCTATGCACCTCCAATCTGCAACCCACACAGGATCAAGGACTGTGGATTGATGAAAGCAATCTGATC
This sequence comes from Lepisosteus oculatus, assembly GCF_040954835.1. Taxonomy (NCBI): domain Eukaryota; kingdom Metazoa; phylum Chordata; class Actinopteri; order Semionotiformes; family Lepisosteidae; genus Lepisosteus; species Lepisosteus oculatus. Next base: position 5,121,586 of record NC_090710.1, read on the forward strand.
TCATTGTCTGATCCTCAGATCTTATCGATCCTGTTTGTAGTCAGTGGACCTAATCAGCAGCTGTTGTAGATCTGAGTAGTATAATGTCTGTCCTTCACTGGCAGCCTCCTTGAATTGGGATAGCAGGTGAGGCACATGAATCAACTCTTTTTATTCTTTTCTGCCAAGGTGCAATTTGCAAGGCACATACCTTCCTTGTGCGAAAGTGACTTATCACAGCCATAACTTATTGTTACACAAAAGTGGTTTAAGAAAATAATTATTTAAATTAGTGGAAATATAGAATGGGATAATCAGTCATTAAATAGGTAACCCTAACCCCCTAACTGTAAAGATTATGCCAAGACTATACCCCAGTGGTTGGTATAATTAAAGGCACTTGATATCTTTGTTCCCTGATGCTGATTTGTTGAAATTAATTTGCTTTTTCAATAACTAATCAAGGGAAATGTCTTGATACTTGATGATTGCATGCTACAACTTCAGTATTTATAGACCACGTAAACATCGTAACATCGAGACACATGGTAACAAAGAGACTGATGTATTGATATACTGCCATTTTCATTCTGAAGTTTATTCACTACTAATAACTACTTTAATAACACACCTGACATCTTACACTAATATTGTATAGATATGAAGTTAAATATTACACAGTGATGCAATTTCACTGTGTATCAGCATATTAACAGGTCAACCCCAGTTACAAGTAATATGCACAATGGTAGACTAAAAAATGAGTGGATAGGGCCTTGGTAGCAATAAAATAGAACAAATGTTCTTGCTGTGTTATGAAACTAGTCAATAGTGTAAATACAAAGTGTTATACTGTACAGTTTATGAGTGTAAACCTCACAAGTCACAAATAGGTAAGGGAAAAGATACAATGTTAACTTAAACAGTTTTAATATGGTTTAACAAAGAAAACTGTGAAACGTTGAACTAGAACTAGAATAAATTCTAGAAGAAAAAATTATTGTTAAAAACAGAAACACATCTTTGAATTTTGAGCAGTGTAGTGTTTGCTCTCAATTGTTTTTCGAATTAAAAGATAACATTATAGATGAATGTAATTAAAGCACCCCAGTGAATTGTCTGTCATTAACAGTTAATCATGGTTGAGAAATTTGCAGCTTTGAAATGGATTGTTATTGAAGATTAATATTTTATTATGTGCTACTGAGGTAGTACTCTGCGGGCTGTCTGCCCAGGGTATGCTTTGAAAAAAAGGATGTAGCATATAGAAAGCTTTATGTTAATAAATGCAAAATACATAAATCATTATCATATGTACAACAGAATACATTTTCAGAATTCTGACAGTGCCTACCCCTTTTGTTTTTTGTTTAATTAATGAGTTTTGAACTATGAACAAAATCCCTACACTGAACAAAGGTGAATTAACATGAAGTTGAAAATGTCTGACGCTTCAAATGATTTTTCTCAGACATTGCTTAAAGCTCATGAATACTTCTCTTTTGAATGGGCAGGGAATGCATGTGTTCAGATTTAGATTCCATCTTGTAGGTATCATGTTCATCAATTGTGACAGCACACACAGCAGAATAGTGTATAGCAACCAGTACTGTAGCACTGTGGATTTCCACATTAAGGTCAGTATAAAGTTATGTTGCAGAGTCTTTCTGAGGACATATAAGTTGACAGAAGGTGATAACTTAGAGAAAAAAGTTTGTTTGCTTCTTTTGTATCTTAGCAGCTATCTAAAGTTCTAAAAATGTTCCCTAAAATTTTAGTGAAGCACATAAATTTGTGTGTAGTGCCAGTGACAGTTTAGTCAGGGTGATACACATGGTTGAGGAAATTCTGGTGCTTTTTTCCTGGTGCTATCACTTCCTTTTCTTGGAGTTACAGTGTTCTCTTTGCACTCTTGACTTCTCTGTTAATCCTACTGCGATGTGTAATGCTCCCTAGTCCAACAAGGCGTTTTACAATCCCTAAAGCCTTCTCACTTGTCCCTTCCCATCTCACTGCTTCCTATTAGCACTGAATGCCTGTCAGTGAGGCCCTTGATTCAGTGAGTCTGTAAAAGAGCCCCAAAGACAGGGCTTTAAATGAGGGAAACTAAGTGGAATTGCTGAGCTCTGTGCTGTTCACAACCAGGACAGTTGTAGGGCACAAGCAGACGGTGATATCCTTTCAGTGCATGTCTTTCTGCCCCTGCAATCCAGTTAAAAACATGCAGTACTCTGTTGTTTAATAGGCAGGTGAACATTTAATACAGAGAGTGTGGAACAAACTACCCAGCCATGTTATTGCAGTTAGATGCCCTGGCTTCCTTCAAGAAACAGTTGGATTAGATCTTTGAATCCATTAACTTCAATCAAACTGGAAAGATGGGTCAAATAATATTTTCTCATTTGTAAGCCTTATAGTGTTTTAAAACCCTGAATGCTGCCCTTAACTGTGATATTTTAAATGTCACATACTGACTTAAATAAATGAATTTTCTCTGATTACTGTAGGCTCAGAACAGAAGATGGTTATATGAAATCAACAAACTAGTAATATTATTATTTAAATACAGTACGTCATCTTTTTCTTTTTAAAGATACAGCTGACATGTCTGCCAGTGACCAGACAGGAGTTTGAAGTTGTCCCACTTTGTTACAGAATATAAGAGGTACAAATGGATTAGTTTATTAGGGGGTAACGTAGATTCATTTCTGAGTATGGCGAAGAAGATTGTAATACTGTAGCATGCAATTTTATAAATCTATACAGCCCATGGACATTGTATGTAGTTAATGTGCATTGTGATGAACATTTCTGCAAACATATTTCTATTTTCAGATGCAATTGACTGGCCTGAGGCATAAAAATGACTGCTTTAACACAATATAAGGAATACTTCACTACATAGCCTTAGCTCTTGGCGTTGGTTCAGATCAAATGGGTTCATGATGCATTCTCTGTTCCCGACAATCTTTGTTGTCCTCTGGTGCTGCACCCAATCTAAAGGGGCTGCCAGGTTGCTTGAGGGCCTAAGAGTGTCACTTACACTGGGAAAAAAAATCACATAACATGAGTGGTATTTCCAAGAAACCGTAGTATGTTAAGCTGCAGTGTGGAGGAAGACAGAATGGAGACTGTGGAATTTAAAAGTGAGTTTTTGAAGAGTAGCCAACTGTATTGTCCCCATTCCAAATGCAAATAAAATCCACTCCTGTACTGAGTTTAGGTACAGCACGGTGCAAATGTATTAGACCAACCCAGTCGAAATTAACGTATTGTTCCATAATGACCATGGAAAACTCTCAGTACAGGTTAAAAAAAATCAATGGTTATTTAATGTTTATTTAATTGGATGTTTTCTAGTACTACACATTCAATTATTTGAAATTGGAGAACAAGGATACATTACTGCAAATGGTAAAATGTTATATACTGTACATAGTAACTGTGTACCCTAGGCAATCAATATTTATCCACATGCTGGATGTATTTTGGACAGATTCTTTTCTATGTAATGATATTAAAGTTTCATAAGGCTGAATATTCTAGAGTGTTGCCTTTTATACTGTTTACTACAGCATTTTACTGCTTTCCCATACAGTAGTGTATTTTGAAATTGAATATATTACCTATTATTATCGCTGCTGCTTTTCTGCATTTTGGCTGACTTCCCTGTTTCAAATGCTTTGATTCCCAGTTAATGTGTGTGGGATTCATCAGAGATGAAGCAGCCTAACCTGGTACAATCTCATGTCTGCACATACTGCCTCTTAGCAAAAGTGCATCTGAAAGTGCACATCACTGTTACAGGTGCAGTAGTTTCTGAACAATCGTGCAGATGTAGGATGGAAAGTATTAGTCTAGCTACTGTCTTTAATTGGTTTTTAAACTGCCAGCTAAGCATGGAATATTAGGAGAGAAGCTGAAAGCTGCTGCAATGGTGCATCTAGTCTATGCTGGTAGTGCTGTACAGTATGTGTGCCTGTACTGTAATCTATTTAAACCATTTTTAGTGTAACCTCTTACTCACTTTTATTCTGACGTCGTTTTTTTTAACATAACATAGTTTAAGTGACATTTTAAACAACAAGAAACTTGTATCTATGGTTGTACTTTGTGAAATAGACGGGTTGTGCTTCTTACTGTACGTTCAGCAACTGCGATTTTACTTGAAATACGTTGGGAACCGATCTTTGCACGCAAACAAAAATATAATAAAAGTCGTTGTCAGTTATGTAGACATCCAATTACTCAAAATGCGAATACCAGGCTTTTTCTGACAGAAAGTCACCCCAGAATGGGGATGTTTTTACTTCACGTTCATAAAACAATGACATTGCTGAGAATTTTAATGTTACATCCCTAATATCCCGACGAGTGTTGGGCAAGGAAATGTATATCGGGGAGACTTACTACGAGGACCCCAGTACTTAAATAATAAAATAATATTCTAGTAATTTACTAGGCGAACAAAAAGAACATGAAAAATAAACACACTTTTCGGTGCATAGAAAGAGAATGCTTTGGATAAACCAAACTATTGGACACGCATATCTTACTCCACATACCATTTCATTCTTTACAAGAGATTGGTGCCATTTTACATGTTGACAACCTAATGCACTTTCTATACTGGCGTATTACCAGCTGTGTATTTCTTAATGCCATGTTTCTGACAGTGACTTATATTTGTGCAGATTTCCAGTAGCTAGTGGAGACAACATGTAGGGGTTTAGTATTGCCAACATACTGTATTTGAATAGTAAAGATTTATTTTGAAAACAATGCATGGTAAGTGTAATGCTACAAAGATTTAGCTATAAAGCCTGTACTGTAGTGCCACTAAAGGCTTTTGAAAATCATTTTAAAAAGTGTGCAGTAACAATGAAAGAGTGCACAGCCATTGTGAAACGATGGGTTAGCTGTTTTGAAAGCACCAGCTCTTATGATTTAGCTAGTATTGTAAATTTTGGTGATGCTTACCTTCGAGTAATAGAATGAAAGGTTTTTATAGCGGTATTAACAAATTGAGTGCCAGTTTTGGGGTATTTTTTGCTAAATATTGTTTCTGAACTTTAAACACAATAGCACCACAGACAGCACTGAAGATAGAATCAAGTGAGAACAATATTAAGTACAATTGGAGGAAAGAATAAAAACATACATTCACAATTTTCTGCATGGAACTGAGCTCTGCTTTTTTCTGGCACTGCTTTTCACCTAACAAGTACTGTACATAATACATGACAAACTGAAATTGTTACATAAAGTCTGCCATTAAAGGAGAGTTTGTCAATAAAAAGGTATATCTCTTAACCAGATGAGAGAACACTTTATTGCAAGATAATTATGGCCAACATAAATGCATATTGTATGCAGCTTGCCAACTTCAAGAGTTGCAAAACATCTTTGTGTTCTTTATAATAATGAACAAGAGGAAAGTCTTGATGTCTGAAATAGGATCATGGTACAATCTGATGCTTTGTTAATGTTTCAGTGATCTTTTTTGATGGTCAAGTGCTTGGAGCTTTGAAAATAAAGCAACAAAAAAATACCTTAACTGAAAAAGATGAATACATATAAAACCAATATAAGTGTTTAACTTAGTGAAGCTAATCTAACCCTAGTGCTCACTGTGATTTGCAATTTTTGTTTGCATAGCCCTGTTCTCTCTCTCCAGCTTCTACTATCTTTACTCTTTGAATAAATGACTCTGTATTCTTACTGAGCTCTGACATGTCTAATTTGCATTCAGCAATTAAAGGAGTGTTTCATTGTGTGTAATGCTAATGAATGTGAAAAAAAGTAATACTCATCATAGTAAAATGCTCACAGCTTCATGACAGTAATCATGGATGTAAGGATGAAAAGATTAAATACAATAAATTGGAGGTCATACCATATCTTCAACAAATTCTTCAGTGTAAAGTATATAGTAGGAACTATGCCAAGAAGTACAAGCCTTGCAAGAATCAGAACGTCTTATGTTGCTGTCCATGGTCCTGAAATCCATACCACCATACCACTGTTGCATTTCAGCAACTTCTCAGCTAAGTAGTGTGTATCTCTAGGTGCAAGCATTATACTGTATGTGTTAGTATTGATTTGTCGAGGCCATCTATATATGTAATGTCCTCCTTTCAGTCAGCCAATTTTATTGATTTTTATATAGATTAAGTGTAGTAAGGGATAGAATGCAATGTGTACAATTTTATAGAATAAGTGTTTCGTGTTATTTTTTAACCTGCTGCTTTGCACCTGTTTCATCACAGAAATGCACATTCAAATGCATGCCTCGTGTGTCATGTGCCGGCCTTTATTCTTTGTTTCTCAGTTCTATAGAAGACTTCCTTTCTGTAGACAGCCAACAAGCAGCTGAAGTACTAAAAAATAACTCAAACACTGAAGATGCAGCAGATCTGAACTCGAAGCTCTCCATTTCCACTGAGAACCGAACTGAACTCTTATTGAGCAGTTGCAGTATCTGATCCAAGATTTGCAAGAAATAGGTCACAAGTACTGGCAAGTGCTTTAGACTTTTCATTGTCAAATACATTGCAATACTGCATATAACTCAAATATATCACATAAGCCTTTTACATTAAGTTTCCAATGCAGTAATTCAGTTGTGAATAAATGTATAATTGCATAACACAGGAAGTTCCTTATAGTCTAGTATACAAGAGTTTCTGATATTCTAAAAATCTCCTGAGGTGTTTTTCCACATTTTATCTCCATAATTATCAGTATGGGCTCCCTTTAATGGGACAAAGAAGCTGCAGTTTTGAGAGCAAAATCTAGTAAACAGGAGGGTGGCATTTGATCATTTCTACCTCCTGATTCTTATTTTCCTTTTTTGTTAGTAGTTGCCATTCCCCTGTCACAGAAAATCAAGGGCGTGCTACTGATAGAGCTTGCTTTGTCACAAACATAACCGCTTATCCAATCTGCATCACCAAGGTCTACAGTGTCTGTGTATGTAAAGTAAAGGCTATGTATGAGTGCGTGCAGGCATGCTACAGTGTTGCTGTTGTCCCTTCTGTTACCAGCTGAAACTGATTGCCCATGCAAAAAGGGCTTTTTTACAGATGAATCGGAGCAGGGCCCAAATGCAGTGCAAGTACATCCCAGCAAAATGAGTAATTTTAACAGCCTCTAGCCAAAGCCTCCTCCTCCCCCGCAACCTCTCCTGCTTCGCTGCACCCACTGGAGAGTTGTCTTCTGGCAGGCAGGCAGATGGACTCTCAAACAGCGCTGCTTCTGTCTTGCTCTGCAGTAAGGCTTTGCTCAGCCAGAGCTGGAAACCAGGCTGCAGAGGCACTGTGGGAAACGCTTAAACACATCTGTTTTTGCTGCTCCACTATGACTGTTTTAACGAGCACTTGTGGTTAGGTGGAGACTCTCTGCGATAGCTGCTGTTTAGCAGATTGGCTGCCATGAATGAAAGAGGCAGGGCTTACTGTGAAAGAGAGCTGTTTTTGGAGTATCAGATTAAGCACTGTTACTTGGTCTGCCTTGTTTTAGCAAGGGGAAATCATGGTTTACTTGGTAGTCCGGATAGTTGGCTGATTATCTCTGTTTGAAGAGACTTTCTGCAGCTTCTGCATTTGTTGTTTTCCAAATGCAGGATATATCAATAATGTAGACCTGCAGTGAGAATAATGATAAAGGAGTGTCATTACAGCTTCCTTTCATGATGTTTTCTATGGTCCTGACTTCACTGGCCACCAACAGAATATCTTGGAAGAAAGATGTATTGTGATATGTGTTGTAAAAATGTGTTGTTTTCATAATATTAATTTATATGATAATGTAAACATAGGCCACAAAATTCATTCCATCAAGCAACTTATTATTGCTAGATCACTAAAAACAAACTCCTGTGTTGCTCACAATGAATAACAAGATGCATGTACAGTATAAGGTGTAAGTTATTGTGGAGCTTTTGTCTTAGAGAGCTACAGTAATTTAATACTTAAATGTATTGCTGTTTTAGTATAGTTATTTTTTAAAAATCAGATAACTAAATTTTGTAGATAGGCACTGAATACCATAACATTTCATGTTCCTGTGGAATGTTGTTAGAATATTGATGTGCTTAGAATCTGTTGTACTTTTCAGCAGAAGAACTAGAAATCAAGTAATTAACACAGAATATACTTCAACTTCAGAACAAACATTAAGCTCAACAACTAAATGTACACTTTCTCATTTGACTACTTAAAAATGTAATTGTAAATTTTGAGTCTGAGAGTTGTTTAAATACCTTTGATTATCACTAATAGCTATTTAATGGGTTTGTCTCTGAAATGTAACTTCTGCTCCTTCATGCATCTTGCGTTCTTATATGAACAGAAGTGATTCTAACAAACCTGTGTTCAACAAGGCACCTTTATAAGCCATTCAGAAATAAGCATGACGGCAAAATATTGCAGAAGTCAAAACATTATCTGAATACAAGCGAATTGTCAGAGACATACTATAAGTGATTCTATTTAAACTTTTTCTATTTAAAATGTTTATTTAAAATCGCTAATTTCTTGCGACGTAGACAAGTCTATCCAGTCAGAGCTACTTAATGTGTTTGTGTGGCAACAATGCAGTTCCTCTTTTAAAAAAATACTCTGTTTTAAGCATACTTTTCCAGGTGTGGGAACATCAAAGGGATCACATAGAATGACCCACTTGGGATTTTCCCATTGGAACTCTTGTTAATTAATATTTTACAGAGGAAGTGAAAAACAGCAAGGTTAACTTGCTTGGAAACAAAATAACACATTTTTCCATTACTGCTGTTTGAGTTTCAGTTTATTTGGCATTTTAGAAAAGTCAATGTTTACAATGTTGATAATATGTTCTTTATTTGTTTTAAAGCATTGAAGGAGGAAAGGGTCTGCCATTACTTGTAAATGCTCTTGCTTTTTACATTTGCAAACATTGCAAGTTTAAGTGCGATCCACTCTCTAAATGGAAAATTTGAGCCCTAATCTTCCAAGGGATTTTGTCTAAATTGCATAGCAGAGTTAAAAACCATTTCAAAACTGTGATTACGGAACCAATATACTGTAGTTCATTTGAGTAAATATGTAATATATTAGTAGTATGTATGTAATTACCAAATGGAAATAAAACTTTGTTACAGTTTTTAACATTATATACTTATTTGTTGTAATATTTTAAGGGTAGCAATATTCTTTTTCTGTGTGATTTTTATGAGTAAGAAATAAGACTTTAAAGAGCAATGATTTATAACAGCAGGTCTTCATGCATGTACAAAATAACTCTTTATCCCATGGTGAGAGCTGTGGCAAGGATAGGAGCTGTTCTCATGAATGTCATAACCACATCCTCCCATAGTACTGTAAGTGAAGTATTATCCATTCCTTTCCACTAACAGCATTTACTGTTTTCACAAATGCTCTTGAATTAAGTAACAATGTAGGCACTCTGTCCTTCACGACTCTTAAATATATATTTATATACTTTTAAATATATAATAGAAAGATTTTCTCTTTGTGAAAATGATAGCCACAAAATTCTAAAATACAATAAAGTTACAGGATAAAATGTCACTCTTTCAACTCTTAAGCGGATGATTTAAGGAATTCCAAAAGAAATATTCTTACAGTATCTCTTCAATGTCTTGGGTCACTAGGTTACAAGGTAGCTGGGATACAGATGTGATAGGATGGGTCATATCTAAACCTGAATGATCACTTCAAAAAATCTCTTTAGTGCCACTGCCTATCTTGGTAAAAGTTATGTTTGGTTCCGTATATAAGGCGCCTTTGTACAGAGGGGTGAATTTGAAGGAAACAACAACAACAGACCTCCATGGCCCTGCCTCTTCTTACAAAACAAGGGAAAATTTGTTTCACTTGACCTCCTCAAGTACAAGTGTTTATAAATTGTCTTTCATTTGGGGAGGATTGTTTGTCTTTAATCCTGTGTTCAGGTACAGCTAGTTCTTGTGCTAAAATGAAACTTGATCTGGGTATGGGTTGCCTCTCTGATCTGTCTCCTTTGAACCCGAAGGAAGGAGAAGGTGCATGGCTATCCTCATGAAAAAATGGCTATTAATGTATTTTACACCCCATAAATTATTACACATCAAAGGTCATCACATTGAATGAGATCACAAAGCGTGGTAGGCTGTTATTGTAGGCATAAAAGTATTGTCTGATAGTGTTTGACCAGTGCTTTTATACCTCAGGCAAAATTGTTGTCCTGGGTATAGAACTTGACCTAAGGAGGATCACTTAGCTGTAGGAGTAGCAATAGGACTATATTCCTACACCGCCTACCCACTCACCCACACAAACACCATATCGACACACACTGACAGCATCCAGTGTTGATAGTGTGTAACTCAGATGGATCTAATGAGAAGCATGAGGTTTTGTTGAGATTTGTGTAAGGGTTAAGTGACACAATTGAAAGCAGAAGCCTTTTTAAAGCAACTTATGGTTAAAGGTTTTTTTAGAGTGTGTACTGTATCACAGCAGTATCTACAGTACAAAAGCATTGCTTGCATGGGAATTTAATTTTTTATTTAATGTTTGGCAAAATTTACTCCCTGTTTTCTGAAAGTTACAAATTTAGTAAAAGGCTGTAATGGTGGAAAAGTAATTTATTTATATGTGTATTTCTTGGTTTTTTTTCATACTACAGGTGAGGCAGAAAACATGCCAACAATGTAGCAGATGCAGCCCTTCTGCTGAATAATCTGGCCTTTGACTTTAAGTTGCTCTTCTGACACAGGCCTTAGGCTGACATTTTTCATGTGTGCACATGTGTTAAGGGAAAATTGGACAAATTCACAGTGATTGGACATGCTTGTTTTAGTATCGTAAGGCTCTATAAGACTGTTGTATTTAATGCCATCACCTTTGTCATAGTGGTTATGCAGTGAACGCAGTATGTGACCACTATTACAATGAGGTGATCAACTAACTGATTTGTCGTCTGCATTGCTTTGTCTTCTTATTACTCTGAAATTCTGCTTCTCAAAATAGATAAAGCAGATTCGGTGTAATGGCAGACATATTAGAGATGCAAAGTTAGACATCATCACCGGGACCTCATTAGGGTATTGGCTGATCTTCTGCTGGATTTGCTTAGTAGCAAGTTGTGAAATGAATTGGTTAAAACCTGTTAATAAATTGGAGGATGTGTCTTTCTGTTTCATCCTTATCTTTTCTCTTTCTCTGGAGATTTGTAAAAAAAATGTGTTGAATTATTTAATATCTTGCAATGAGGCTAAGACTGTTTTCTGTTTATGAAAACCTGCAGATTCCTTTAGCCTGCTATTTTGTGCCATTTAATACTTTAAACATTCTATTTATCTAAATATGACATTGAATAAGCATAATACCAATTAAAGAGTAATCAGGTTGTCATTTATAAGTCTCTTTGCCTTTTCTCTCTAAAGAAGCATTCATGTGTTAATCAGCATGTAATTTGCCGTCATAAATTGCAAATATCATAGTACTGTTTAGATTTGAAGTTTTTTTAGAATTTACAGCTACAACCTCAAATAAAACTATATACAGTATATGCAGTATATCCTAACGATTTGTTTTTCATATGTTCGGTTAATTAATTTTCCTGTTAACACTTTTTCAAATTGGTATTCCCTTGTTTCTGTATGTGTAATGAATTTGTATTACAAAGAATGAAGTCCAAGCTGTGAGAGCATATTAAGAACATAAGAACAAAAGAAGGGTTACAATCCAGAGGAGGCCATTCAGCCCCATCCAACTGTTTCTTGAAAGAAGCAAAAGAATTAACTTCCACAACATGGCTGGGTAGCTTGTTCCAGACTCCCACAACCATCTGAGTAAAGCAGTGCCTTCTGTTTTGGGTTTTAAAGCACTTCCACATACTGTAGTTTCCACTTGTGTCCCCTACTTTGTGTCTCAGTGTTTAGTTTGTTATACTGTTTGTTGCATACTATAGCTTACTTAGAGGTCTTGCTGTTCTGTGAGTTTTATTTCAGAATATCTTGTCCCTGCATACATTCTTGATTTTCTGTCTCAGAACATGAGCCATTAACGTTTACCAGTGTGTGAGTTATTGTCTATTAATGTTGGATAGCGTGAATATTAAGTGTCCTGCAACATTTTGCCCCTTTTTTCCTTAAATTGCACATTTGTTTTAATTCCTGTTGCATTAATTCATTCTTGTTAGTTCTAAATATTTAGTTTCCTTTACTGCTCTTATTTACTGTTGTTATTATACTCAGTCACTTATCTGTAATTGGTGGTAAGTTCGTGTTTGTTTAATGTATTTTTACTTATCGAAGATCTTCAGAAGAATGCAATGTATAACCCTTTCATACAAATTAGGATTTGGTGTATTTTACTGGGCTGTGATATTCTTAAACCACACCCGCTCTGCATTCTTTTGAAGAAATTGTACTTATGGAAGTAGTTAAACCAAAGCACAGTTTATTACATCATGGGCAGATGCTTTTTCTCTTTGTCTGTATATGTTCAATTAGTCCCCTTCTTCCTCTTCCTTTCCACCTTCTTTTCATATTTTTATATTATATGTTTTTCTTTTATCTAACATACAGTAAAACATTCAAAACAGTATGTTGCAAAATGGAGTACGTTAATATTAGGTATGGTAGAGTTTACCATTCCCCTCTGTATCTACCCTAATATTCTCAAGTGGAACATCAAAATCCAAATGTAACATAAATATTGAGACATTGCCTTAATTATACGGAAGGAATAATTTAAATACTTAATGGATCTGATTGAGCTAATTATAACTGTAATTATAAGTTGCCAGCATCTAATTTACGCAATGTGGGCAAACCTGTGTCTTATACATTTTAATACACGTCCTGAAGAAAGTGAGGAATGGTCTGTTATAACATTTTTATTTTTGTAGTCATAGTGTTTTGATAGATAGTGTGTCTAAGCTGTGGGTTCCCAGCCCTGGTCCTGGAGAATCCTGTGTGTGTCTGTTTTCATTCTAACTGTTGAACACTGATGCTAAAGTGATCTACTCACATTTCAGAGCTTAGAATTGTGTTTGCACTCACCTGCCGGATTTTAAAAATACCTGACCTAAAATGTATTGTTCCAACAACTTGACTATACAGTGGAGATCCAGCTGGTTACATTTCAACCAAAACACCAAGCAAAAAAAACGTTTTGAAACTCAACATCATGATCCAGGGCTAATATTAATTATATATGTAATCTAACTTTTTTAGAGTTGAACATAAATTTAAAACTAAAATCAAGATGAAAGTTTTAATAATTTAGTCTGTGATTAAGACCTTAACTAAAAGTGCAATGGATCATACAAGACTGGGAACCATCTCATCCATTTAAGTTTATAAAAATAAAATACCTCTGGACTTCTTCAGTACTGAGTCACTTAAAATATTCACCACCATTAAATGTACACAGCATTTGTTTTAGGTACATTTCTAGATGTCAGAATATCAACATGTATTACAGGGTAAATACATTTATTACATAGCATTTAAGCCAAAGTTTCAACCACACCTGAAATATTTCTGTTACTGACTAGGTTGTATTTATCTGCTTAAAAGCTAATGGTTAATGCATATGGAACAAGTTTGGTGTTATTGGTACTATAACACTGCATTTATGGTTATTGCATATTAAATCCATTGCCAAGATCCTTAACTTCCTTTGCATTATAACAAAATCTTGCACATGTGATTGACTTTAAGAGAGGACATTAAGTTTTGATCTGATGTTGACCTCCATCCACCCTATAATTTCCTTAATGGCTAGCATTGGAAGTTGATATTTTAATGGCTAGCTCTCATTCTATTGCATTTTCTGTGGAATGGTAAGATAAGAAAACACTTATGTTTCTTTGACAGTTGACAGCTCACCAAGGTAAAAATAGGTAATTGTGGACTGCTTTTTCATTTGTGATAAACTGTAGCCTAAACCCTTTACCTGAGTCTCCTATGAGTTTCATCTAGTTCTCACCATTGCTTGTTGTTGTTATTATCCCCAATACAGAATGACCAACAAACTAGATGTCATTGTTGCACAAAACATTGAGATTTGAGAATTGAAAATTATAGTTCCCCTTTTAGATGAAATGGAAGAAATGCAAAGGCTCAAGTATTATTTTTTGTTTCCTGACTTAATTATATTGCTTAATCCTCAATGTTTTTTAAATATCCTTTTTGAGTGTTTCTTCTGCTCTGTTCTAGAACATTTAAACACCAGCTTGGTCATCACATCAATAGAAGGGTTTTTAAAAGTCCTACTGCCTTAAATAACATAGTCTTTTCAGGCTGATGACAGAGCTTATTGTTAATAACAAAGGCTTCTGCACTGAAATATTTAATGAGTGTTTGTTAAGGGCAATACAGAAGGAAGAAGAATTCACAGTATTACTTTGGTGTTTTACCTATTTGAATCTCACCTTTCCAACAATCTCAAACCTTTTGGTGAGGGTCTGTGATTACAATGTGCAAGCAATTATCCCCTTCAGCTAAAGCCTCAAAAAGCCAAACATCACACTGTTCATGTTCGCCATTTTTGTGGTGCTGATAAAAGTTTCAGCTGCTGTTTTGACCTTATCAGTTTGTCATTGGGTCTGTAGGCCACTGCTGGCGAGGACGGCTAACTAGAGGAGACATGGAAGGCATAAGCACTTTAATTTTGAAGTCATCAGGTTGTATTTCAACTGAGGTTTAACAGTACAAATATAAATGAAAGAAAGCAGAATAATAATTTTTTTAACAGTTGCTATTCAAAGAAGGTGTGGCATTTAGCACTGCTGCTTGCAGCTTAAGAATCCTGGATGCAGTTCCAGCCTTGGAAGAACATGTCTGTTTGCATGTTCTTCTTGTTGTCCAGTTTCCTCCCACCTCCTATGCTGTAGATCTCCTTCTTCGCTTTGATTTGCTGTTCTGAGTTGTCCCTTTCACTGTGCCCATGCAGTGGACGAGCACCTGGGATAGGGAACACTGGCATATTCTCATTCCCACATGTATGGTGCTCTATGCTTCCAAGGTTCACCTGCTTTGAACCTCAAAATGGTACAGAAAGTGGGTTACTGATAATGCCTGGAGCAGCTACAGTACCACCCAGATTTACAGTATTCACACTTTTAATGAAACTCAAAAAAACATAACATCATATAACAGAAAAGAGTTCCAGATTGGATAATGTGTCTTTCTTCAGAAAAAAAAGAAATTGCATTTTAAATTTGTAAAGCATTGCATAGCACAAAGTTACATGTGTCATAATGGATTTAAAGAAAAAAAATATTCAATAGTAGCAGCATCATCATAGATAAGGTTAGAAAACTGTGCAAAGACTGCAAGCAGTCACTAACCCCTGGGAATGGCTATACAACAATTCACAAAAATCTGAATCTTACACTTTCCACTCTACTGTCCATTATTACAACGTTTAAGTCACCTGGTAGAGTTGCAACCCAATCAGTGAGAGGATACAAGTGTGTCTTGCCAACATGGTTTGTGAGACAAGTAGTTTGGGAGGCAACTGCA
The DNA here is from genome assembly GCF_040954835.1 of Lepisosteus oculatus. Taxonomy (NCBI): domain Eukaryota; kingdom Metazoa; phylum Chordata; class Actinopteri; order Semionotiformes; family Lepisosteidae; genus Lepisosteus; species Lepisosteus oculatus. Next base: position 5,137,085 of record NC_090710.1, read on the forward strand.
AAACCAAAGGCAACTGTTGGACATCTCTAAAACAAACTGGCATTTTCAGGATCCAAAGTATCACAAACTGCCATTCGGTGTTGCTTGTGGCTTTAATGGGCTGAATGCAAAGAAGAGACATTTTCACATTTCCCCTGTTTCACTGTGGGCACTATATTAAGTCTTTTACAAATAGTTTACTTTCATTCAATTTTGGAATCCAAACCTGTACACCTGTGAACTCCATGTCTCTTATTTGTATGAAAAAGGCTTTTAGAAATTAAGGTCAGTTTTTCATAAATTGGAGCCTATTAAGGTGAACAAGCCAGTGCACTTCTTTCCTGTGGTTGTAATGTAGCAGAGTCATATCATATTAGTGAGAGAATCCTAAGCATACTGCACAAGTACCCCAACTCGGAAGAACATAGCAGAGCTCTGTGTGTAGGAGCTGCATATATAAGAGGGACTACTGTGATTGTATGAGTTTTCAAAATAACTACAGTCCATCAACTGCTCTGCAAAACAGCAGGGGGGTAAGTGGGAGGTAGTGTAATACATTTCATGCAGAACAGGTGTTAATCTTTGGGTAAAACGCAAAGCTTACTCTGACTGAAACTAGTCTCATTTTCTGGACAGTCATGGATGGACAGATTTGGCATTAACATAGGAGCTGGTTGGCTGTGCTGAAGGAGGTTAACACCACACTCTGGCTGTAATACTGAGTAAGGCTCAAACAACAAAATGGCCATGAAGTTCCAACAAAATCCTGAGAATCGGATGAAACCAGATTATATTCACCTTAGTACTCCCAAAACTAGGTTGCTTGTAATTGGCAAGGTTTTAAAATAGAAATGAAGTTTCTTCCTAACTACTTCTTTTTTGTCCTGTTTAGAATGCATTAAAAGGAAGGAAGAAAGATGCTGTGGTAAAGAGAGTTACCAATTTAAAAAAGAAAACCTAGTAGAAGCCCTCAATCTGTCCTTCTGATTTATTCTGTTATATTAGTTTTTTCCCTGGTTTTTCCCTTTTCATGACACTAAAGCTTTAATTCCTATTTTCGGTGTGGATGATAAATGACTTGGCAGGCCTCAGCTACCATATGTCAAATACCCCAAAAGTAGGTAGTGTCATTTATCTGTTCACTGTTCCTGCTAACATTATATGTTTCTTTGTATTATATTGACATACAGTAGCTGATCCTGAGCCTTCCTGATTTGGCTACAAGAAACTTGTAATGCAAAAGCTTTTAGACATGACTGTCTTATAGTTCTAAAATTTCCCTTCTACTTTAATAATCTTTAATAACTTTAACTATAGTGTGATAAAATCACATATGTACCATATTTATGTAGTTATTCATCAGCCTGTAAGTTCATTAAAGAAACATGTGTAACAAGTGGTTATTTTCCCTTTGCTGTAGAACGTACATATAAATGTCAGCACTTACTACTGAATTGCTGTAATAGTTTATGTCAACCAAATTAAATATCTTTCTTAATCATATTGTCCTTCCATTCTCATGAAATAAAATTACCATCATAATACTTGATGATTTATTAAAGCTTAAAATCAATTTCTTGGCCTGTGGCCTCAGAATCTTAAATATTATTAAGGAATATCAGGCTTTACCATAACAGTTACCACAATATTTTTTATGGCCTATAAAGCTGTGACTAATTGTAAGTTGGGTAACTAACCTCATTAAAAATTGGCCATTTCCTAAGTGTGCTTTCTTCTTCACTCGGAGGTGAGGTGTAAACATGTGTATAAGGCCCATTTCCAAGCTGATGCAGATTGAATGACTCATGAATCACTATACAGTATATGTAGGCATAGATTTTTTGGGCCACAGTTTTGCAGTGCCTGTGCTTTCTAACCATTTGGGTAATTAAGTATATTCATGAAAAAGGAACTGTTTTTTTCTGTTTTGAGAAACTAAAGACATAATAAATAAAGATGTTATTTTATTTTCTCTTGAGGGAAATACTGTTAACATTTGATAGTGTGTTATGGATTTGTGCTTCGTTTTGCCATAGTACAGTACAGTAATCAGGGAAAATATCATAAAAACATAACACAGTGTTTTACAGATTAGTCTTAAAACAATGGTACTGTTTATTTTTTTAGGCAATTCTTGTATCGGTATAGTATTATATATCTTAATTTATCTAACATACTGTATCTCTCATGATGAAAAGATTTGTTTAGGGTAACAATGTCACATTGCTTGTTTATTTCATGATAATAAAAAGGTGTGTTCCACATGAAGATGTTTTTTTCTCTTAAAAATCTTCAATATGTTTTTTTTTTAATTAAATGAACTGAACATATTTGATATCACAGTAAATTGAATCATTTTGGGTTAAGGGAATGTAAAGATAAAGCCTTGATTTGTCTCGTAACAATTTCTGTCGACCCTGCAGCAGATTAATAAAAGAAAGCTGTGAGCAGTGACCCTTGACGGTTTCCTCAGAGATACGGAAATTTGTCTGTTCACAGAACCAATTTGGAGAGAGAGGGGCATGAATACTAAACAGTGTGTCCTCTTTAAATAAATAAAAACCCCTGAACAGATCAATAACTGCCCATTATCCTTGCCCCTTATTTGACCTTAATGCACCTGTCATTATTTTGGCTGTTTTTGTGCAATCTGTAGAGCAGGGCACCCACTTCAGATAATGAAAAAGGCTGCCAGCCTATGAACGTTAATACATTTTCTTTGACCAGCAGAGGGCGCTTTTATATTCTTTTTCTTCCAAACATGAACAAAGGCCAAACCAAAGAATATTGTTAATATGCAATGTTAACCCCTTCACTATATACGTAGTGATGGAATTGTTAGAAATCAAAGAGCTACGTTGGATATGTTGCTACTCTTCCCTTGCATTATGTTGTCCACACCCTCTGAAGACATCCTTACCAAATGCACATCCTGAGACACGTATCACCAAAGGAAAAGCACTGGTGCAATTAAAAAAAATCAGGTGTAGGGATCCTTCCAAGGGGGTCAGTCAGTAAAGCTGAACTACAGCTAATTTTTTAAATACTCTGTGACCTAAGGGTTCGAGCCTGGGTCACATCAGTAGCCAGCAGTGACTGGGATTCCCTATTACATGGCAGAGAATTGGCCGTGGTTAGGGTAAGATTAAATGGGCCAGGGCTCTCTCAGATCTCCACAGCCCCCTGTGGACACCCTCACCAAACTCTGTTGATGATCCGTTAGACTTTGTTGTGTATCACTTCTCCTCCAGATACCCTCAGCTATTTTAAAACCCTCACGTCGAAACTCGTCTGGTGAGTGGCCGAATCTCCTGGCATTGTTCTCTGCTCAGAGAAATGCATTTAGTGAGAATAATAAAATCCTTTGGATACAGTAGGTAAGGTTCCCTGGGAGCGTGTCTCCTGTTTCCTGTGGTGCTGAGCAAACTTGAGAGTACAACTCCCACTGCATGGGACATGAGTTCATTGCAGGTCAAACTCTCCGGCAGTACTGGTATCCATTCACACAGCTGTGTGATTGGGAGCAAACAAAGTAAAGTACAGTACCTTGCCCAAGGATTCCTTTCCCATCCAATTGCAATTCTGCATTCCTTGCATTTCCAGACATATAGTATCACTCTACTGTATATTAGCAGTCTTCAATTTTGGTTCTGGAGGGCAGGTGGGCCTGTGAGTTTTTTGTTTTCATTTCAGTACTTAATGACTTAAATCAGCTCATTACTGGCTTAACAGCACAGATTTACCAATGTACCCCGGCATTTCAGGTGCTTCTAATTTAGAGAGACCTAGAAATATGCAGACACACAGACCCTTCAGGCATGGAATTGAAATGTACTGTACCTGGAGGTACCGAGATTAAATGTGATGCAGACTGCCGAGTTTAGTGTGTGAGGACAGATGCTTATAAACCATTTAAGCAATAATTAATAAATGCTAAGAATATATGGCATACTGTATAGATGCACAGATTGTTAGTGAGCTTCTTATGCATGTGTGTGTTTAGATTTTAGAGTTATTCATTCTATTCCACTCACTTCATCTTTTTCATTTGTGATTCAGAGTTTTCTCAATTTATGAATGGATTTAGAGCGAGTTTGCTGAAAAGCATTTTCATATGTGCTTGAAATGCCAGTTTTGTTTCAACTTTATGTGAAATATTGCTCTCAATAGAAGTGCAGTTGGGACACAGTAATAAGCAAACAAAAGAAGAGGGATTCATTCTGGACAGAAAACATAGAATATAGGACATAGTTCTACAATAGTGCAGAGCAAGAAGAGTATCATGTATCATATGACATATGTCTGTGCCTTAGTTCATGGGTGATACAATTGTCAAAAAGAATACTTATGCCTGGAAATACAGTATAAGGCCATGTTTACTAAGCATTGTTTACCATGCTAAGCGTTTACCATTTCTACTGTACATTAAAGGAAAATACTCTTCTGAAGTAATAGAACCAAAAAACACCAAATGTCTGATGGGACTCTTCAGTTATTATTCTGAAATATTATTTTATTGTAGTAGAACACCACTGTACTTTTTACTTTAGGACTAAAATTTGTGTAAATTTCATGTAATGGTAAATATTTTATAAGACCTGCAATGCTTTACATTCTGGATAAAAAATATAAGATCACTAAGATGTAAGATGTTTTGTTGCAGTCCAAAGTGCATGGAATTTTTAAATTTGCATACCAAATGCTGTCACTGATATACAAAAAGAATACTTAGTATAACAAGACTTTTCTCCAGACTGTTTTACTATCTTATCTTAAGAAAAATGATTTAAAGTGTTAGGACACATTTGTGATAAAATTTATTTTTCACAGTAAGTTAAATGATCAGCAGTCAGCATTTTTATTCAGAAATTGACCAGGCACTTTAACAATGAGTTAGAGCAATTAGAATTAATTACTGTATTCTGTCTTTTGCTGCATTTGGTTTTCAGGAAGGTTATCAAAAGTCATTTTTTTGTTTGTTATTTTTATTGCCAGTTACTTGTCAGTTCCTCAAACGTGAACATGAAGAAAACATTATGTTATCATTTGATAGTTCCTGGGAAAAAAAAGTCTGACTTCAAAACTAATGTATTATACATTACAGTTAAACTTCAGGTGAAAAAGGCAGTTGTTCTGTAAATAATACTGTAAAACACCGTGATATTGCAGTTTATGGGCCACTTTTTATCTTGGAAGAGTAAAATGCATTTCAAAGAAAGAGGTGGTCAGAACTATGCTAATTAAATCCAGCTATTGCAAAACTTGCAGGGAGTTTTGCTTTCCAGTGTTTTGTTAGAGTCAGACCAAGTAAATTGGACAAAGGATTTTAGCTATTGCTCATTTTTAACAGCGAAAAGGGGAAATCTGAAACAATGTGTCAATTAAAACAAATAAAGAAAGGAAACTCATTAAATAGGTGAGATCACATGTAGAAAAGAAATGCAAAGGCAGTGTTTTTGCTTAAGACCTCCCCAAAAGCAAAGGTAATGAAAATAACTTGATTAGTGCTGCCTTAAGATCCCATTACAGTGTATGGAAACCGTATTCAACCCTGAAATGCGTGGATGTGATACAGAACTGTGCCCTTTATGTTTTTTTACAATATAAGCCTGACTCTAATAGTGTGTGCCAAATGCTGAAATGTAATTTCCACGCATTTGATGAAGTGTACAGCTTGATTATAAAAACATTTGAAACATATGGTAACATAATGGGATCCCATATAAAGTTCATCTATCCATTGTCAAAAGCCAAGGGAAAGTTCAGTAGAAAAAATAATACTCATCAGCTTTAGTGGATATAAATCACATTATTATTATGATTTATAGTACTGTATTGCAATGTCTCCATTTATTGTAGAAATTAGCCTTAGGGTTTGTGTTGATCAAACTATTACGTTTCAGTTTTTTTTTTCTGGTTATAACATGTTTCTTTGAATAATCTATGACAGTATGCTTGGTACAGTATGTAAGCTACAGTTAGAAGGAAGGCAACAGAAACAACCAGTTCCCTCAGCAAGAACAATATCTTGTTTTCTTCAGGGTACACTATAACCCAATATAGCTCCAAATGATGTACTTCCATCATCTGATTGTGTAATCTGCCAAATGCAAAATAATTGTTTTGCACTACAAAGCAAGCTGTGAACCCTCATTCAACACAAGGCATGCATTTTTCTTATCTGCCCTTCTTTTATCAATTGGACAGTTTGGCTGTCGTGGTGTGAATTCAGGTTTACACTTGAATCATATGATGGGATGACAGAAGGCATGTTGAGCAATGAACTGATTGGTTTGTTACACTGTGTTAGATGGGCTGTGAGGTCTCCCTCAATGCAAAGCAAACCAGTCACTGCAGGGTGATATTTCTGCAAGTGCTGGTGGTCATTGAGCATGTCATACTGTACATTTAAGGCTATGTACTGTACATATTGGTCATTGCTGACTTTGTATTGTACACTTGACAGAAAAAAAACATGTATATTTCTCCCAGCCTTTTGCAGTTTTAGCATTTGGCTTTTGTCCCTTCTGCCTAGTTCTTTAAAACATCAATTCATACACTGACACTTGGTCAAACATGTATCAGGACCTGCGTCACACAGTTGGTTCTTACACATCAGCGTCATTAGCACCTAGCGTCCAGATGAGACGAATCCAAAAGAGCAGTGTACAGTGTGTGTTTTTTTTCTGTCATGTGTGCGATTATGTGCAATTGCACACAGTATTTTGCACGTCAAGGTTAATTTAAAATTGTGGCTGAGCCCCTGCAGCAGCTTCTGTAATAAAACTCACCCCGGTGATTCAGCAGAGATAAGATTCATGTTTAATAAATATGGGTTTGATGATGTTTCTAGTATCTGCCGCAATATGGCACACTGCTTTTCAGCTTTTCATCTCTCTTCGCTGTTATTTTTTTCTTCCTGCTTTCTGTTTGACTCCTGTAATGTCAGGCCAAATGACTGTATCAGTATTTTTTGTGAAGAAGTGTTCTGATGTAAGCAGTGTCTATGAAATAGGTAATAACTCATAATGTTGAGTCGTGCCATGCATGTAATAAATTCGTGTGCTTATATCAGTTACAAATGTAAGAACATAAATCATATGCACATCTGGGAAAGACAATGTGCTAAGGGTGTCTTCTGGTTAACATTTGGTGGGCAGAACTTCATTATCTAGAATCAGCATCATGTCCATTTTGATTTCTGCAGGGTTTCATCACAAAAATGATCTTTCTCACCTTGTGTTCAAGTTTTGAATGAATTGTGCTGAGATACACATGATATACAGTATTTACCACCTCTTGATCTGATCTCTTTCGATCACAAAAGCTGAGTAAGGCTGGATCTGGTGAGCACTGGCATGGGTAATAAGGGTAAATCTTTTATCCAAAAAGGCTAATATTTGAACCCATGTACTGTATACAGCTGCTTTTGTTGCTAGATTAATTCAGTAATGGCTGATTCAAGGGTACCACACCAATGTGTCACCTGGGATTTGAACCCTCAGACTTCCAGTTGCAAGTCCAAAACCCTGGCCATGGCGCCACACTGCAGCTCGGTTGCTGCTGGATGCAGTGTTGGTGGACTAGGAGTTAGTGCTCTTCCCTCTGGCCCAGCATTTCTGATCCAGCGCCCCAGGATGGTACGAGGACAGTGAGTGGCAGATGCTGGCACTGCCATCCTTTGGATGAGACATTAAACCTTTGTCCTGGTCATCAATGATTACTTGGTCATTAAAGATCCTACCACACTACCGCATCCCAAAATGACTATCTTCAGGCTTGTACAATCTAGCCTGTCTAAACTGTGCTTTTAGTGCAACTGTGAAAGTGCAGAGTATTTGCAGTGCTTCACCCATTGGTGGTAGGCACCACTCTTTCTTGGAGGATACAGTGGACTAATTTTTATCTGTAAAACATTTAGGGAGGCTTCTGGTTGAAAGACAGTTGTACAAACCTAAGCAACTAGTTTTATGCTAAAACATTTAGAAATTATTTAAAATTTTGGAAGATTTTTCATGAGTAAAGGGATGGGTTGAAGTGCCTGCAGTGCTTGCAGTTGCAGTCATACTTACAGTATGATGGGGTCAGACTGCCAATTTCCATAATTAACTACCAGCTGTATTCACCTGGTAGTGAAGCTTAAGTAAAATCCCCATTCAATCCAATTCCAGGGTTTGAATCCAGCTAAACTCTTAACAAGCCAGTTGAATTATCTTCTTAATTGGAGCAGCTTTCCAGCCTTTTTCCAGTTCTTAAGGTGTTGCTGATTTAATAATACCTATGAAATCTGCTGGACTTTGCCCCTCTGGGCTCCAGTTACCCTGATTTAAGACAACAAAAATTGGATAAATTCATTGCTTATTAGACAATTATGAACTGTGATTGCTTTAGCTTTTGAGATTTTCAGTTTTTTATGAAAGCTAGTTTCATACAAAATTTCATTTAAGGGGAAATTATAATGCATCAATAATTTTATTTTAATATTAGCATTCATACTGTAAATGCAAGTGGCTTCTAATTTTTTTGATTTTTCTTAAATTGTTTCTTGTTAGAGATTGCGTTGTTTTGTGTCACTTAATATTTTAGGGTCATAGATAATGTTCTACTCCTGTAGTGAATAGAAACATTTTAGTAATATTTGTTTCTAATTGTAATGAAGTGAGATTAAAAATATTTTACTTATACCACATATTATTATATACAATATGGTTTAGCTATTGCAAATACAAACATATTTGGATTCCAGTGCTACCTGTGGAATTACCTTTTCAAATCTATGCAGTATGTCTGTGGTGGAGTTTTAAGAGTGATGCAAAAGTGAACTTTAAGGAGATTCCTTCTTGGGAGCACGCTGTGCGTTGCCTAGCAACTGCGGATTGCCTCTGCAGGAGAGCTGGGGCCCTAACGATGGAGGGGGGCTATGATTCAGTGGATCTGCTTGGTGTTCCGAAGGTCCCCTTTTTCCAAAGAGACTGTTATCCCCAGGATTCCATGCAAGCTGTTGAGACTGTTTAGTAGAAAACAAAGACCTATGCAGGTCTGTACTGTATATACTGTATAACGACCTACAGCATAAGGAATGTTTACCTTACAGTTACGTCTATGTATTCAAACATGCAGACACTGGGCCGGACAAACAGGACAGCACTGTTCCTTGTTCACTCATATCTGTATCACCTTTTGTAATTTGCTACAGACATTGATGACCGTGTCTGACGGCAGTCTGGTGTGTCTACTTTTCACTTGGAAATTGCTTGTGAAGGGTATGTGTGTGTGTTACCTGGTACAGTATGTCAGCTAAGGTTATATACATATTGAATACATTTTCTGTGATCACAGAGTGCAAGTAATTATGGTAAATGTTTTGAAATGCAATTGTTGCCAAAATCTCAGCATAGGTTTAAAGTAGGGGTCGCTGTTGTTTGCTCATTCTCATTCTCTGTCTGGGTATGGGAGTTAATAATGTCAGACAGGACATACAGTACAGAAACTAAAGGTAGTTTTTAGTTATACAGTATATACAGTATAGCTTATGCCTATAACATACTGTAGGCATAATAAAAATATTGTATATACTGTATTTCTTTTGTATACAGTACACTGTCACACTTTTCATGTACTGTACAACATCTTTCATTGACAAAATATTCAAAAAGCATTTGTTAAACACAATGGTTCTCACATAGAGAACGCAGTGCCTTGCAGAAGGACTGAAACCTTTCCTACTGTATTCTGTCCCATTTGGTGAAATTACAAAATGAGGCTGTGGCAGTACTGGCCTGCCCAGTGTGGAGGCGGTGCTCTGGTAGAAGGGCAACGCCTGGCCTTTGTAGTCCCAGCTGTCCCGGCTTCTAGAGGATGAGCCACAGCTGGGCGGGTCCTATAAAGGCACCCTGGACATCCCCCCCGAAGGGACGAGCAGGGACACCTCCAGAAGGGAGTATCTTCACCGACAGTCTCGGAGGGGATTGCACCCTCGTGAGGCATTCTTTTTCTTTTCTTTTTGCCTGTCCCATCATGTATTTTCACCGGGGCAGGCACACACCTTTGTCACTGTGTTCTGTTTTTGGCTTAACGCGCCCGGCTCTAACAGACTGGACCCTGCTAAAAACAGGGTAGGTCCAGTCTGATCACCGTTCTGCGAGCGGTTCTTCTTTTGTCCCAGGCTGGACCCCGTTAAATAGGGTAAGCCCAGCCTGGAGGTCACGAGGCACAGAGGTACACCTTTCTTTTTGCCTTTTTGTTTATTTCTTACCATTTTTGTATTATTTTTAATCCCAGCTAACCTCATACCGGTGCTTCCATCACCTCACCCGGGGCATTGACTTTTTACTGGTGCTCACCCACTGCACCGTCACACAGGCATGCACATTTTTGAAAAAGTATCGTATTTGAAATCTCAATGCTCAACCTGAAGACTTCTAAGGGTGAGACAGATTACAGTAAATTTAAACAAAAACTAAAGAGAAACGATACAATATACAGTATGTCAATTCAATTGTATAAGTATTCAGACCCATGAATTCTATAATTAGTGAAAGGACCTTTTTGCAGCAATTACAGCTTTAAGTCTTTTGGAGTAAATCTGTACTAAGACTGCACTTGGTGCAATTTCTACCCCCTACTCCCCCAACATCCTCTTAGAAGATGCTCAGGCTCTCACGGTCAAATTACAGTATCATCAACGCACAGACAGACACAAAGCCTAACCCTCACTCTAACCCACTCAACAAATTGTTAAGGTAATATTCTGCACCTATATTTATTTACATGATGCAACAAAGGGTTTTAATACTTACTGTATGCAATCATGCCTTTTCCATTTTTTTCATATTAATTATTGAGATCTATTCAGTTCTTATTTCTTTGGGTGGAGTAGGTTGTGTACGTAACATAATAATTACTACTTTCATGTCACGACTGCAGGCTTGCAAACAACAAAATGTGAAAACTGTGCAAGGGTCTTAGTACTTTTGCAAGGCACTGAACGGTACATGTAACACTGCATGTTTCAACAATAACAGGACGGATGGTAAAAGCTAGCACTTAAAAGTGTGATTTTATTTTAGATGCTTTATCTTAGGTGCTAAAGAACCAAGCACTCAAAATGCTTTTTCATCAACAGAGGATACCCCACCTGTGTTATTGACAGGGCCCTCACCCGAACCAAAAACCACCCTAACATACTCTCTATCCCCAGGACCATTAACAACAACATTCCTATCCTACAGGATAATCCCTCCACTGGGACCCTCTTTCCTGACCGCTCCATCATCTCATATCGCCGACCACTTTATCTTAGTAACCTTGTTCACAGCTCCCTTGACTGCCCTCAGCAACCATCCACACCAGACACTTTCCCCTGCAACAGAACTCACTGAATCACCTGCAAATATATATCTAACACCACACTCATTCAAGGCCCCTCAGGACATTTCTGGATCACTCAGATGACATCTTGTACCTCCAGCAACCTTATTTACTGTATTTCTTGCAGTAAATGCCCAGCCATCTACACTGGGGAAACAGGAAGGAGACTCGGAGACCACTTCAGAGAACATGTCAGAACAGTCAGGGCTGTGAGGATCAAAGATTTCTCCAAGCCCGTAGTTTCTCAATTTGCCTCTAACGGCCGTGATCACACTGATCTCTCTGTCTGCGTTCTCAAAGTAGGGTTTCTTAACTCCTATAGCAGAAACTAAAATATGCTGAAACTTGGTTCATAGCTTCCCCCGCCTCTCAACGACAGACTTGTTTTCTTCTAATTCTCTCTATTCATTTGTAGGTGTCGTTTCACACCTATCCTCACCTCTCTTGACCTCACAGCACTTGATTGGCCGTTCTGCCTCTCCCCTGCTCCCACCTCCTCCTCTCTCCTGGCTTTTGTTTTTCCATGCTATATTATCTTTCCTGATTGCCCTGTCTTTCTCACACCTGAAGAAGGCTCCACAGCCGAAACATTGTGTTTTCTTTATTCTCTTTTCAGCATGGAACAAACCTATTACTTGTTACTTAAAATCTTAAACTTGTGAATAGAAATCAAATTCAAATATTCAATTAATGCAACTTCTAAGATCAAATAAGGCTTCAATTACCTAATTAAGGAGGGATGAAACAGATGTGTGTGGGTCACCAGGACTAGGATTAGGAACCATTGCTGTAGAGGTTAGCTCCATGCCGAAAAGCCAGAAGAAAACAAATCTCTTTTCTTGGGGAGCTGAAGAAAGCTCTAAGTTGAGCTGCTATCACGCTTATCAACATCAGTTGCTATTGTAGATAATAAAGAAAAATATCCATTGATGAATGTAAAAATGGATTGTAAAGAAAACACAATTTTGATCTCTCATTTAGCATCTCTGTGCATGGTGTTTCCCAGCATACAAATGGTAAAATCCTAAAGTAAACACGCTAACTGAATTATTTGGTATTTTGTGTTACAGTTGATATTCATATGTATTCTCAGCATTAATTGCATTTATAGTTATACAAAATGTTTAGATATCTCTCAGTCTACTCACAAGTACATGATAAATTCTAAAAAAGCCAAATCATACTCATTCTAACTGACTTTGTCTTTAAGGCAGCCAGTATTATTTTCTTGGGGAAATCAAGTGGTGTGGGTTTATCATAATCTGTAGGTAACAGATTTTCAGTTCAGAATTCTAAACAAATTCCACACTCTAAAAATTACATCCACCCATCTAAATAATAATAACAGCAGAGATGTGAGCAACTCAAGGATATTGAAATAGCATGCCACATGCTTGATTTAATGTTTCAAAGTTTGAAAGGAAATTGCTGTAACTATAAAGGCTTTTAAATCTCTCTTTTACTGGTGTTCCTTAGTTTATTTCCAATACCGGAGAGAGAACCTAAGGATCTTTACAGAAGATAAATTAGTTTAACCAATCTTATTTAAACCACTCAATAGGAGCGCATTTCCTTTAGTGGTAATTGACCAGCTGTCGAGGCAGTGACAGTGAGAAGAGAAGCAAGGATTCTGGTGGGGAAGCGGGTTTGGCATCTCTGTACTATAAATAGGCCAATGAAGCTGAAAGGTCACTTCCTGCACTTTTGTTAAACACTCTTTGACACAGAGGAATAAGTCACATAGAAACAAGAATCCCAGAAAGACATGACTTCAGATATGGATTATTAAAACACAATTTGAATTAATAAATGTCCAGCTACACACTTGATCTTAAAAAAATGTCTTTTATGTGTTTTGCGCATTCCTTGGGCAGTATGGGGGTGCCGTGGTTAGGATTGCTGCCTCACAGTGCTGGGCCCTGGGTTCAGTTCCAGATCTGGGATGCTATCTGTGTGGAGTTTGTATGTTCTCCACTATTTTTAACATGGTTATGCCCCAGTTGCGCCAGTTTCCTCCCACAGTCCATAAACATGCTGCTAGGTTAATGGGCTTCTGGGAAAATTGGATCCTGGTGTGCGTCTGTGCAGGGTGTAGCCTGCCTTGTGCCTGCCTGCCTTGTGGCCGTTGCTTGCTGGAATAGGCTCCAGCTCTCCCATGACCCTCTACTGGGAGAATTACAGTAGTTAGTAAAGGGTTGGATGTATATTCTTTTTCATTCTTAGATTCTTTACTTCCCTCTGTTGTTTATCCTTTTCATTTTACAGTTTCCTAAGGAAATTTGGCATTGATGCAGTGTCTTCTGCAAGCTGTCTGCTTTTTTCTGTGCAGGTTTTAATCTTGTTTCATTATTTATGTATATGCTAATAAAGCCCTTTGGCACACGCACACAGAAGGAATGTAGCCTCTTTGATTTCTTTATTGTTCTATATTGGCCTGTTTCTCTTGACAGCCACCAGGGTGAGTTTGGATGCCTTGCTTTCCGTTGACATTATAGAGGAAGATGCACATTAGTGTAACGGATGAATGCAGATTTTGCCTTATTGCTATAATTTATGAATGCCTCTTCACAGCAGATCTGAGAATGTTCCAACAAGTACTGTATAAGGCTTACACTTGTGGCATTGTAAGTGTGTATGTGTGTGTGTGTTTGTGACTCTGTGTGTGTTAGCTTGAATCACAAACGTGAAGGCTGTCTGCAAAGCATTTACTTATGAGGAAATGTTAACGAGGGCAAGTCTAGGGAAAATAGACTCAGATTAAGAGTGTGCATTTCAAAGCAAGTGTGAAACAAATCCAAAAACTGATCATGTCTTACATTATATAATGTTGTTTATACATTACGTGTAGTGATAATTCATGTGGGCATTGTGACTGCAGAGGTATTTAAAGCATAGAAGGGAAACTTGAACTGTAAATAATGTGTGAAAAATAGAATGGAGTAAAGGAAAAGATTATGCAGCATGAAAAGCAATTGACAGGCCATAGTTGTTCTACTAAAGGATGAAGGCAAATCAATCACCATACTGGCCATGCAGGTGCCTTAGACAGATTGTGGCAAGTGGGACCAAACCCATACCTTTGCAATATACTGTACACATACTATACACTGCATATATTATATACTATGTACAGTGTGTAGACTATATATTGTATACTTGGATATGAATATTACTTAGCTCTTTGTCTTGGAGATGATGCTCTTAATGTCTTGTTTAAGGCCAAATGCAGTGCTGTGATGGGACAGCCAATTAATTAATATTCATTCCAATAATTCACCTAAATCCTTCATGCTATCCAGGAAGGGTGTTCCTTCAAATCCATGTACTGTACCTTAGAGATCAGATACTCTCTTCTTAGAGTCACTGAATAATTAATGTTTTCACACATTGGGGAGGGAAATGACATATCTTTTTACACAACACTGGGAAGACGAGAGCTGTGGGGCAGAGCGGTGGCTCTGTGGCAGGATCTGTGCCAGTGGCTGGAAGGTTGCTGGTTCAAATCCCATAGCTGGCAGAGGAAACGAGCAAGGCCCTTAACCTCAACTACTCCAGGGGTGCCATATAAATGGCTGACCCTCTGCTCTGACCCCATGCTTCTCTCTCCCTATCTGTGTGTCTCATGGAGAGTAAGTTGGGGTATGTGAAAAGACAAATTCCTAATACAAGAAATTGTATATGGCTAATAAAGTGATCTGATCTTAAAAGCCCTTTTTTATTTAGTATCCCGTTGCTCTTTGGTACTGTATGTTAGCTTACATTTTCTTCATAGTTTAACAATAACCATAATTCAAATACATGTTTCATTAATTGTTAGATCTGATTATTTTTTTTCAAAACTTTCCTAAGAACATACAAGAGTTTGCTTACAAGAGGAGGTCATTTTAATTGGTTCCAATTCCAATTTGGTACTGTAGTTAGTAGTTAATTGATCTAAGGATCTGATCTAACCATTTTTCAAGAAGAAACAATGTAGCTTGTTTTTATACTCCCACAACCCATTGTGTTAAGAAGTGCTTCCCATTTCTGGTTTTAAATACACTTTCACATAATTTCCACTTTGTGTCCACTAGATCGTATTTCAAACTTGGGAATGTACAGTATCTGGTTGCTCTTTTTGGGAACAATTCCTGAACAGCACTTTTTTGTAAGGTGGTGAGGAAAAATTGTACAGAACATTCTGGATTATTTTTCTAGTCTGAATTGTAAGTCTTATTATTTATAATATTATATAAATATTATATATTTATTTTTATCATCCCTTGATTAAAAATTAATGAGTTAAACTATACAGCATGCCCTGACATCGTCTTTTTAATTTCTTCCCCACATGGTGTAAAACTTAATTTTTTTTGCCTTTCACATAAGAACCGTTTCATTGTATATATTAATACTTTGATTTTTTTCCCTGTTTGTAGTACTTTGCACTTACAGTACAGTGCTGTACCAGTATCGATTTTCCTAATACATTTATTTTTAGCTTCTTTTACGGTGTTAGCCAATATTCCTATTTTGAATTATCTGCAAGCTTATGTACTACGTCTTGTTACTTAATTAGTCATATAAAGTGTGCATATGGTATGTATACTTCGAAGAAATAGTTTTTTCAGTGAATTCAAATAATTTACAAGTGTAGATACCAAAACCAGAAGTAACCAGTTTTGACCACTAGAGAGCATCTGTCCTGTCTCTTGCAAACTGCTTTTACCTTAAGACCTGAAATCGCGAGTTTTCATTATTAAATCATTAAATTGTATGACTTAAGATTTTAAAGTGCAAAAAGGGCCTAATGCTAAAAGATTGAATGATGTTTTGCTTTTAGAGTACTTTGCAATAAGAATAATTGTTTTCAAATAAATAAGAAATTATAAAACGCAGGAAAACAACGTTTTCCTTGTGAAGCACTCCGCCTGGTGTTCATTTATCTGCAAATGCCTAGTCTCCAAAAAAATATTTTTTATCCCTTATAATTAGCAATATAAATAGGTTTATCCCCAAGCAGATAACGTTTTACAAAAAGTAAAAGCAAATCATTTTAAACTTTGAACAACTTCTAAATGCAAATTATTCCTTTATCATTATGGCTAAACATGCACATAATTCATGATATTTCGTTTCACTCCTTAAATTTCACGGAGCTAGAATGAACGAAAGATAAGGTGAGTCTTGTGTTTTTGAACTTTGGGGGTCCCCCTAGTGGTAATTCTGCAACATAACATTATCTGTAGGAAATCGCTGGCAATGGTTCAGCTGCTTTTCTTTCTACAGGGGTTTACACTATTCTTGAGATATGCATCGAATCCGATTAAAGGGTAAAATAAATATTAAACTCAAATACATTACACAACGATTTTTTCAACATTTGTAGCGCAGCAGTGGAATAAAAAAACGTATTATTTGGATTATAGGCTGTTTAAGGGAAATAGTAGTCCAGGTGGGTAGCTGCGTCAGCTTGTGAAGGCTGCAAAGGAACAAGTAATAGGTTTATTCCATGCTGAAAAGAGAAGAAAGAAAACACAACTTTTTGTTTAAGGGAAATGTTGAGCTCTCTCATAAAGTTAATGAAATTCTCATTTTATTCACTTGCCAGTTTGGAATTAATTTGATGTTGTTAGTTTCTGTTAGTTCTGTTAGTTGCTCTTGTTGTTTGGCCCCTTTCTCATTTCAGTGCTTATTTATCCACAAGTTTCACTCAGCTTTTTTTCTTTAAGTGTATTTCCTTCAGTCATATGGCTCGGCAGCTTGTTCAAGACTCTACAACCTTTTCTATGACATGTGCCTCCTGTTCCTGATTTTAAATGCCATTCAATGTAGTTTCCAGTCATGTTCATGTTCCACTTGTTTGTTCGTGTCAGTTCTGAAGAGGTCCAGTAGGTTGACCCGGTCAAAGACCGGTCCGCTGGTCTCCCATGAGTGTATCTGATTGTACTTCTCTGGATCGATTCCATGTACAGTATGTTTTGTAATATTATGACCAACAGCGTGGGTAATATTTGAAATAAGATCTAACTCATATGTGTGCAGTTTTAACACATACCTCCATCCCTTTAAATAAAGCCACTCCTCTTTTTTTCAGCACTAAATTCACAATTTTTTATGTCGTTAAGCCCATAATTTACTTTTACTTCTGAAGTATCATTCTCATTTGACTTAGTCAGAACCTTTCACAATTTTAAATAATTGTGTCAAGTTTCCTTGTTCTTTGTTCTCTATAAGATTAAAGAGATTAAGTAGCTTTAACTGTGTATCACATTATGTCAGGAAAGACGTTAGCACTGTTTGTCATCTTTGACCTGATAACAGAGCAGCAATGTCCTTTGTGTACAGTGGTGACAAAGTTTGTACACAATATCCTAAATAGCCTGGTATAAGAAGTATAGTTGGATGCATTCCTGAAAGGTGGAGATGATAATTGTGGCTTTTTAAGTTGTTTTTTCCACATTATCTATTTTCGTGTCCTGTTTGCACTTTGGCCAAATAAATCAGGTCTCTTTTAGGTTTTTCATTTCAGTGTTTACTGTACCTGTTTTGTTTACATCGTCCTCCTGGAGCACTAACACTGGGAGAAACGGAGTTAGTTATGGCAACGTTATAAGACGCACAATATGTTGAAGTATTTAGTCAGTGTGTCTTGCGTGGTTACTCTCACTGTCATTTAGAAACAAGGCATTATCACTTCTGTCCTGGCCTCTTGTGTACCTTAATTAATAGATTATCTGTCTGCTTTACCTCATCTTCCATCTGTCAGAAAACCACTTATCTTGTATCTGGTTTCCTTCTCTTGCTCGTAATAGTATCTGGATAATATTTATGTTGCTTTACTTTCTGGCTTTGACACTCTGTCATGCTTTTACTACAGTTTTTCATTATTTCTCTCTGCTTTAGTCCTTTATCACTTGCCTTTCTTACTAGGACAGGGAGTCACAGTGTACAGATATCAAAAAACACATTTGTTTCTACCTATATGATAAGCTAGCAAACACATAGAATGCAGTATGTGAATGAGTTTTTCTCATTGCATTTAGTCCATTTATTAATTTATTTATGTTCATAATTTAAATTTACAAAGTACTGTACATTCTGTGACAAAGTTGTTTTTGACTGATGTTTATATATGTATGTAATAATGATAAATAATGACAAATACTATTTACCAGAGATGGTGATGGCATACTCTAAATAAAATCATTCTGGGGCTAATTATGATCATTATTTACTTTTATATTTAATCTCAGTTTTTTACTCTTTTGAAGTTCTGCTTTGTTTCCTAGGCTTTAAATGTGAGATTGTGTTAGGGAACTTACAACTATAAAGTCTTACCAAATTAAATTAAACATCTGCTCCATTGATGTCAATATTTTGAAAGTTATGTCCATGAGGAAATTAATATTCTGGTCAGATTCTGGTAATAAACCCAACCAGTGTTTCTTTGGCTTATTTTAAAGACTTATTGTGTCTGTCCTATACATTTTAAAGGTTTACTGCTCTGGTTTCAATTTCTCTTAAAAATCATGGAAAGCAGAAACTTATCATTTAGTTTTGTTATGTAGAGATAATTTGTAGGCTGTTTTGAAGTAGCTTGGCCGTAACCAGATTAATATACTATACTGTATACAGTATATTCTAGGAATACTTTATATCTTGATTTCAGAGCCTTTTTGTTTGCATACATTCTTGAAAATATAGCTTTATTAAAGTGTTGCATTCTGCATTCAAAAACATTCCCAGGCTCAAGTCTGTGTTTTTTGTGTTTCATATGTGTTTTTTTATGTTTTCCTTCTCCCTATTGCTGAGTCATCAGGCACTTGCACAGCTTTATGAATGGAGCACTAGCATAGTAAATGCTGTGCCTCTTACAGCGCTAGAGAACTGTCAGCAGATTTTGTGCTCAGTGCTCAATGACATGCAGTATTCAGGTGCCGCTTATGTTTGTATCCCAAGGGATTCTGACTTACTTTACATACTGTATAGAAGAGGACTCACTGTATCTACTACTGAAGTGCAGCCTCCCCTGAGTGGCACGCAGCAGCAATTTTGCACCAGCAGATCAGGTAGAGAAGTGATAAACTGCTTTACTGCTTAAATTTTTCAGAAACATTAGATAGGAGAGGTTGTGCAAGCCCAGAATGGAACTTAGAACACAGCAGTTAACATTATTTAAATGTAATTTATAAAGTTAATCCTGATCTGAGGAAAAGTGCCATGAGAGCTTTAGTGAACAAAGAGCCAGGACCTCAGATCAGTGTCTTATCCAAAGACACTGCAGTCGTGACACTAAGGCAGTGGTTTGGAAGTTCTGATTCAGAGGGGAGAGTACCACCTACTGGTCGACCAACAGCACTTACAGCAGCAGCCTAGTATAGAGGTTCAGAAATCTGACAAGATCAGACAACGAGCTGAGGAAATACTGTCATGTTATTCATATGTTTCCTTGTTAGTGACAGCTTTAAAATTTTTCCAAAAACAATCCAGTAACACATTTGTACCTTTCATGGGTATTCATTTGTTGTTTTTTTTAAGTAACCCACTCTTCCCAAAAGGTTCCTACAATTGTTAAGTTCAAAGTTTATAAAGATTTTGAGGAGGCTCACTTTCTAGATTGTAGCTCTTGTACTGTATACAGGACGATTATTGTCCATTGAACCTTGTTTCACAGTCTTAGACTTCACAGGTGCATTGCAGCTGTTCTTCACTTAAGATCTCGAACACAATATGTATTAATAATTTTACTAGACATGCTTTATGTAAATGTGGATAACATCCTTACAACCGCACTGTACCATATTTTGTCATGCAAATTCTGTGATCCTAAACAAACAAACAGATTTTTTAGTTCAGCGTGTAACAGAATTCGAGCTTTCAGGCGACTGACAGGTGCTTGGTGAGCTTTTGATGACAGTTTTGTAATAAACTGTTTTCCAGTGCTTTAGCCTTCTGTTGTAAAGCTACTGTAACTTATTACTAGTAAAAATTGTCTTTCTAAAAAGTACACTCAAAGGTCAGAGGCAGCAAGGATCATTTACCATTAGAGACCAGTGCTCACTACTGGTGTAATTATGCACTAATTATCATCTCACTTTCAATGAAAAATGGCAGTAGAGTCGTGATGCATTGTCTTTGAACTATTGTTTTAATCAAAATCTGTCACTAACAATTTATGACTCACAGGAACAGCAGCAAAGAACGTCAAGCGCAATTCATCAGCATATGGTTACTGATTCAGGCATAAAAAGAACCTGATTCAGTCTGTGTGGAGCCTGTGAAGGTCCTTTTTTGCCTTTTCTATGTACACATATAGTTTTATTTTTAACACAGCATTCCATTTTAACACAACCATTTTAGTTAAGTGAGGAAAAAAGGTTAATGTTCAAATTTTGTAGTTTGCCACAACCCAAGTAAGATACATAGGGATTTTATACAGCTGTAACTTAAAAAGGTCGCTTAATACAATTTGCCTTGTGAATTGCACATTATGGTAAGCATTAAACTAAGCAGCTTTTTCTTCAAATTAGCGTTAAAAAGCAGGGCTTAATGGGAAAATCTTTACTCTTTGTATGGTATTACTAAATTGTGTGACTTCTGCTTATATGGAATGTAGAACTCATTTACTGCTCCTTCATTACTTCTGTTTATGAGGAAGTACACATTGAGATGTACATGTGCCAGTGTAAACACTGTGGTTTACCATGTGTGTGGAGTTATGATTTTTCAATTATATAAACTTAATTCTGTGGACATAATGATTTCTCAGTTTTAACAGCTATGTGTCACCATTAAACTAAATCTAATATGCCAATATTATAGAGAAGATATTCACATAACTGCCATAGATAACCAAAACACATTTGCCTTCACAGTATAGACTTTCCATAAACCCTTCATGCTTAGGTTCTACCAAAATGGCATACAACTCACATGATAAATGGCCTTTTGATATCTGCTGACCGTGTGTGACCGTGACCAGTATTTTGCAAGAGCAGATTTGAGGCTTCAAAGTTTTCTCACATTAAAACATGAGAAAAAAAAATCTTTAGAAAAAATATGAAGTTGAAAAGACAAATCACAGAAATAGTTAAAAACTCCATAAGAATTGTTCTAGAATACATGTTAAAACTGTACTATAGTAGTTGTGAGGCATGTTTTTCAGTTTGTCACTTTTTTTTGCAAATTATTCTTGAAATATCTTCAAGGGAAATGTATTGAAAGTTTTTTGGATAATAATTACATTCTGCTAATTTAGTATTTTGTATTTCTTGTCAGAGCATACTGGTGCTCCCACATCAGTCCAGGGAAGAGCAATCAGGCACATTTCTGAGCTCAAAGGAATGTCCTCCACTGAAACTGAAACTTTTTTAGTATTGAATAAAGAAGACTGTTAGGGGATTTAGTTCCAGTATTCAGTTTTCCCCAAAGGCATTGACAGTGACATTCAAAATCAACAGTGAAACAAGAACGAAAGGACAGTTGGAAACTACAGAGAAGTGTGTTTTAATACAGAAAACAGGAGGGACTTCTCTGCACAAAGAGTTTTGGGAACAGGTAAAAAACCTGCCAAGTCATCACCATGGTTTCTTTTAAGAAATGTCTGAATTATATTTTCAAATAAATCAGCTGCTGTGTTAATTTAGACTGATTTAAATAACCTCTGATACCTTGCAACATTTCTCTTCTTTTATTTTTTCAAGAAAAAAAACTAAACAAATTTGGCTAGATTTGATTTGCGTTGATGTTCTACCTTTTCTTTTTTCATCTAAAGCGCTCTTACTGCATATTCATAATTCAAAATCATATTTTGTCTTTATAGAACTGTATCATACATGATATAGAAACTCCTGTCTTTTTTATGGAAAAATTTTCTGCCATCTGTAAGTCTTCAAATGTACACTGACTTTTTTTTTAAGAATACGTGCAGCTGGTATGACAAAACTCCTTGAGGAATATTTTCTAACTTCAGAATTGTTGTATTTTTTCTTTTCTTGTTGTATCTTTTCACAAAAGAAAAGCAAAAGGGCCTTGTCCAGAGATCAGGTAGAAAAAGTGTTGGCTAATTGTAATTCATAAGCTGTGTCCAGGGCTTTGGAGGCAAATCTTTGCACTATTGCTGACTTTGCATGTTTTAGACAGCGCATACTTAAAATAGATCAGAAGGAAGAAGTGATGTGTTCAGCATGTAAGTTGTCTTTAGAGTCTATCAGTCCTCCTTTACGAGTCTGAAGAATATATTTTCTTACTGTAATTTGCCTCATGCATTTTAAAAACACTACCGCTACCTTGTCAATCATTTCAATTCTGTAGTTATTTACTAGGTCTACTTAATCATCTACGTCTGCTGCAGTTTCATTCAGAGCTTTACATGTATAAATATAGCTGATTATTTTTCTGAATTTTGTTTTTCTTTCGCAAAGCTGCTGACATTCAAGCCTTTTCATCTTAGATGCTGACAGGAAGGATTTCTGGTTATTTGCAAGAGTGCCACAAGACTTGCCTGTCAAATTCATTTCTGTTTAGTGGACTCATTTAAGTACCTTTGTTTTTAGATATTTTATGTATTACCTGTCGCATATGTGGACCACTAAGCTGTCTTTTCGTTAAATATTGAAATGTCCTACTACAATGAACAACAAAGCATGTCAGTATGTGATAGTTTGGATAATATGCACTATGCAGGGCCTGACATATTTGCTCATGCAGAAAGCTAATATTTGTAAAAAGTACACATAAGTGCACAATGTTGGCCATTCTCCCGTGTTTGAAGGTTCTCTTGTGAATCTGGCAGAGCTCAGTGTTTGCAGTACATTTTATGTAAAATATAGTTTCCGAAAAAGACTTTTTGAAGATTATTGTAAAAGCTGAGCAGACCAGAGAGTTCACTGCAGTAAATCCTGAAATTGTGCACTTAAGCCTGCGTTATAGTTCCCACTTCTTTTACTTTAATTTACACTTGAAAGGCTTTCAGGAAGTGGCAATGGTTAGTTACAATCTCAAATAAAACATGTTGTTAAAGAGAAAGAGAACAGACTGACCTCAGAGAGGTCATGCTGTCAAAGATTAAAAGAAGTGCAGAATAATAGTAATAATAATTTGTCATTTCTATGACATTTTTATTCAGCAAAAACTGCTATACAGTTATGTTGAATAGACCCCTGGCCTTACATCGCATTCAAAGGACAAGCTTAGTAACTCTCTCAGGGTAACAGTATACAGTGAATCACTGGCAGTGTCTGGAGTTAAATTAGGAAGCTTCACATTATAAACCCCTTTAACCACTGGACTAATTGGCTGTAGCCCTTGTCCTTATGGAATGAAATGTTTGGAACCATACAATTATGTTATGGCATAGCACTGGATTTAGAAGACTCAAGCAAATTCAATGGACGAATTAGGTTTTTTGATACTGTATAATGGCAATTATAAAACTGTATTCAGTGCTTCACTCAGAGGTTAGGATGTTTTCCAGAGATAGCAGCACTATGGGAATCAGCACTAATGGAGACATTTATAGCTTGGATTCAATGGGAAAGTATTTCCAGAAGGTCTGTTTCTTACATGTGAGCAATGTACTGTATGAGGGCTTCATTGGGGTATCCAAAATGGCATTCCAGATCATTTTACCACAGAATATAATCAAGAATCAATTTTACACATACGTTTATACCATGTTGAAATTTAATTGCAGTTACAGAAGAAATATGTAAAATTGGGTGACACACCACTCCTGTCCATCAGAGCTTGTATAGATTAACCGCTGTCTGCCTTCACTCCTCCAGCTGGGCAGCAGTGAGGGACTGATGGGAGGAACTACACAGCCAGGAGGGGCCAGGCTGTGGCTTATTCTGGGGAAGTTTGTGGTGAAGCAAGCTTTGAGATTTCTATCAGTAAGAACTGTAAACATTCGTGTCACACCACACTCTCATTATCTAAGAGCTTGCACAATGGTTTTCATTGCATTTTGCCTTCAGCACAAGTAGTCACAACTACAGTCTCTAATGGGTGCTGTAAGTGTTTTTGCACTGACAGACTTTTATACAGACGTACTTGGAGTAATTAGAGTAATGACCAGCCCAAAGAGTACTGTGGTGAATCACCAGTAAAAGGAGGGCGGATTGAGGCATTGCTGTTGAGGTAACAGCACTGTATACTCTAAAATACTTGTAATCTGAAATGCTAGGCTTGAGAAATCAATGCCCCTATTTGATCCTGCATATTGATTTATGTTTGTGTTACTATTGGCAAAGCTTGACGTTAGTCAATAGTAATCAGGCTCCATTGATTGGTTAGCCTGGGATCCTGAAGAACGGCTACTCAACAGCCTGAACAGAGCAAGTAGTAAAGACATTTCCAACACAATTGTCTCTAGAATCCTATACCATTGCTGAAGAGGTGCTCAAGTCTTGTCCAGTCCTATACCATTTAGCTTTTAATTTGCATTACATTCCTAGAGCATAGGGAAGTTAGTAGAAAGGTAAGAAGCACTTACTGACAATGTTAAGTCCTACAGGTGCCCGGCTAAGGACATCATTTTTCTAACCGCTTTATCCAATACAGTGGGTCACTGGGGAACTGGATCCTTTCCCAGCAAGCAATGGGCACAAGGCAGGGTACACCCTAGCCAGATGTCTACAAAAACTAGATTTGGACCATTAACTGCATTGGTTCAGTTTTCTAGAAGATATGTACGCACATTCACCAGGACCAGTTCTCTTACAAGCCAATTAACTTGCCAGTTTTTGGACTGTTGGAGGAAAACGGACCACCCGGATCTGACCCATGCTAACACAGGGAGAACATAAACACTCCATGTAGACAGTGTAGAGTGTGCGATTGAACCCAGGGCCCCACACTGTGACACAGCAATGCTCAGTGCTGTGCCACTATGCCACCCTTCTGTGCAGCAATCCAAGCAATTTCCAGCCAATTGTACCCTACCCTGATGATTCAGTTAAGAAATTAAGCTCTGCTTCTTAATCATGAATGAATTATTTAAATTATCCAAAAATGTACATTATGTTGCTCTTATCATTCTTTTTAATCTTGTGATCATGAATACAAATTGGTTGACTATTTTAACTTTGCTCTCCCAATGTTTTTAAAGGATACTACTGTATGTATATAGGCAATAAGGTGCTCTGTGTTTCTTTAAAAATAGTATTTTACAGATATTCTACAGTGTTTTTGAGGCTGAATACAGTATATACAGTAGTAATAAGCCAAACACATTTTGTTTTCTGATAGTCGAGTACTGAATATCAAGATGTCAAGGTGAGCTGAATGTTGGAACATCTGAATCTGCAGCATTAACAGGAATTAGCGTTAGTGTAATATTTAAAACACTAGAAAAGAATACTACCTGGTAATATAACTAATGTAATTTAACTATTACTACAGATGATACTGAAACTACAGCAGTAACCTTTGTAAACTATACAATCGTCACAGGCCGATCGTTGTATTTACCAGTAAATATACGTTTTTAACCCAATTGGCTGAATCCCAACATGATACATTAGGGTTTATATTGCATTTTTGCAGCTGTTTTTCTTCATTATGCTCAATTAATATTTACTTACAAAATATTGTCAGAATCCAAATGGTTCTTACATCCCAGTGAAGACATTCCGTTTATTGATAGGCTTTTTACTGAAATGTGCTGTGAGCTCAGTGCAATACTCTTAAATCGAAAATATCACTCAAAAGTATATACAAGCTTGAACTGGTTGTAATATCTTTTAATTGAATGTATAAGGAATCAAAATGGTAAACTGTAATGCATTATTAAGGTGGTAAATGCAATTAGATAAATTGATTAGGATTGCATTTTAGCTCTGAAGGTCAGAGCTGGAATCCGGATGGATAATTTAAGGATAACTTAATTCAATTTCACCCGAAGTGTTCTGGCTCTTTCTGCTTAGAGGTACTTCTGACTAAAATACAGAGCTTTAAATTAGGTCTGTACTGAGGGGAAATGTAAAAGTGCAGAGTAGAAGTTGATTTTTACTTCTGTTGAAGTACAATTTTTATTAATTCTACCTTTCAGTGTTAAAACAGGCAAAAAGAAAACCTGCTTAATATAAAGGCAACCAACAGTACCTTGGAAATGTGTTCATACCTCCGTTTTCACTATTGTGTTGTTCTACACTTAAGACATTTTGAAGTAGCAGTTGATATTTGTTTTATACACAGATTACGCCACACATTCAAAGCATAAAAAACAAAAAGGAAGGAGTAACTACTGTAGATAATTAATATGAAAGAAAAAATGAAATGTTACTGTATAATTGTTTACGTTTTGAGTCACACAATTCGTTGAGTAGCGTTGTGTAAAAGTAGAGGAATAGAATTGTATAATAGAATAAAGTCATCCATCTTGGTCAAATAGAGAATTTTAAGCAAAGCAAAGATGAAGCTGTAGAAAGGTGCCGTTTGAGAGAAGGGTATAAAAAAATGTCAGAGCCCCTTAAGATCACTTTGAACATAGTGAAGTTGATCATTAAGGAATGAATTAATAGAGAGCACCTGGATGCAGTCTAGATCAGACTATCCCTTCAATCTGAGCAACTTGGCAAAGAGAAGACTCAGTAAGGATGCCACCATGAGACCAACAGTGACTTTGAAGAAGTTCAGATGGAAGAGATTGACCATGGCTCAACAATATCCCTGTATATACAAGGGGCTGTATAGAACTGAAAACAAACATCTAGAGACAAGTAGCAAAAGGTCTAATCTCAGATAAGAAAAAATTGGACATTTTATCTAAGTACAAAGTATTAGCCCCACAAAGTGCATCACTCAGTCAACACCACCCATGCTGTCAAGAAAGGTGGTTGCAGTATTATGTTATAGTTCTGCTTCTCATCAGCTGGAACTGGGAAGCTTGTTAAGATTGATGGGAACATAGACGGAGCAAAGTAGCAGCAAAGCTTAGAGGAAGCTGAGAGGAAAACCTGCTTTAGGCTTAAAACAGAGACAAGTACTGTGTAGCTCAAGTTTTTGAATTGAGTATATGAAAGAGTTTCCCCTGTTCTGACAGCAGGAAATGAAGCAAAACTCTGCAAACAAAGGGTAACCTTATTTTCCCCTCAGTGAATTCTCTGGTTGTAGTATACATATTCTGAGTTCCCTAAAATAACTTATTTTTATTTATATTCTTGAGTCTTAGTCCACCGAAGATGGGGAGTGAGTCTATATTATGGAATATTATCAATTGTATTAAGGTACTTCAACATATATTTCAGATTTAGAATGTTAAAAGAACAGAAATCCAATCAAATAATTTAATGTTTTATGTCAATTATCACCTGAGACATTGGTGTAGATTTTTCATTTTACAGCTTTTCAATTATGATATTTTAATACTTGTTACATGAAGCTTTTTTATGCTAACTTCAAAATAAACTCTCTGCATTACAATTAAATGTTTAAAAGTTCTGGTTTAAAATTAATGTTTACACTGTTTTGGGGTAAATAAGTAAACAGTTTGTAAAGCTTTAAATTTTAAATAAATCAAATGGCTAAATAAAAAAGATTGTAAAGTGGGCTGAAGGTTTTCATCTCAGTTTCCACAGTTTCCATTAAGCAAGACATTTTTATTGGAAGTGAAATAAGATTAGAAACACATTGAAGGGACCTCTGTACACTGTTGGAGCAAATTGAAAGGGAATTTTTAAATGAAAAGAAACCCCTCAGCTAATTGTCCAGCATTAGGACACATTTGATGTATCTGAAGTTTTTAATTGGGCCCTGGGGTTATTGTTTACATTTAAAAGTTGGAATAAATGTCAAGTGCCCTTTAGCAATGATTTGCAATCTCGTCATTGATCTTTATATGGGTTTCTGCAGTGCACTTCTTTGAACTATTGTCTGAATGAAAGCCTATGGCAAGCCTCTTCACAGCTTTTAATTTTTGTAAGTGTTCAGTGTTTACTGCAACCATCCAGCAATCGCATAATAAATTAACAGTTGTAATGGTTTCTGAAATTTCAGTTGGAGTACTGTGTTGTCATCACATTATTTTTTGGATGCTCACGTAGATACAGTATGTAGAATTTTATTGTCCCATTCTATACAGATCCTTGAAGTCTTCACAATGCACACCTAATAATATTTTCTCCAAAAATGCCCATGAACATAAAAAACACTACCTGATATAACTGTGTTTTAAGGCCTGTAACAAGACATTGGGAAATATTAAACACAAAAGAAACATATTTCTCACAAACAATACTGATAATTTTATTATTTACTTAGTAGATACCCATAGCCACACAGAAAGGACTGCATGCTTGACTCGAACCCAGGAATCAAGCACTGTGAGGAAGAAGTGCTAACTACAGTACCAAACCGCTGTACTTCCCTGCCACCCATGTGAGGTTATCAGCTGATCCATGAAGTGCGAATTTCAAATTCACTTATCAGAAACATGCCAATAATTGTTAATTATGCCGTGTACAGGTACAATATGTATATAGTAAATAATTAGTTAGACATGCAAACCAACAGAAAATGGCATCCATCTTGCTAAGTTTTTATGAAAAAAAAAACTTTTAAAGTTGACTTTAAAATGTGTTATGAAGTTGTCTCCATACCTTACCATAGAACACAATACAGTACTTAAATGCTGGATTATGCTAAGTAAATATTATTTTTTTAATTCTTTATTATACAGTATAGCATTACCTTATTTTCATTTACAGTGCCTTGCGAAAGTATTCGGCCCCCTTGAACTTTTCAACCTTTTGCCACATTTCAGGCTTCAAACATAAAGATATACATTTTTTATTTTATGTGAAGAATCACCAACAAGTGGGACACAATTGTGAAGTGGAACGAAATCTATTGGATTTTTGAAACTTTTTTAACTAATAAAAAAATGAAAAGTGGGGCGTGCAAAAGTATTCTGCCCCTTTACTTTCAGTGCAGCAAACTCACTCCAGAAGTTCAGCGAGGATCTCTGAATGATCCAATGTTGTCCTAAATGACTGATGGTGATAAATAGAATCCACCTGTGTGTAATCAAGTCTCTGTATAAATGCACCTGCTCTGTGATAGTCTCAAGGTTCTGTTGAAAGCGCAGAGAGCATCATGAAGACCAAGGAACACACCAGGCAGGTCCGTAATACTGTTGTGGAGAAGTTTAAAGCCGGATTTGGATACAAAAAGATTTCCCAAGCTTCAAACATCCCAAGGAGCACTGTGCAAGCGATCATCTTGAAATGGAAGGAGTATCAGACCACTGCAAATCTACCAAGACCTGGCCGTCCCTCTAAACTTTCAGCTCAGACAAGGAGAAGACTGATCAGAGATGCAGCCAAGAGGCCCATGATCACTCTGGATGAACTGCAGAGAACTACAGCTGAGGTGGGAGAGTCTGTCCATAGGACAACAATCAGTCTTACACTGCACAAATCTGGCCTTTATGGAAGAGTGGCAAGAAGAAAGCCATTTCTCAAAGATATCCATAAAAAGTCTCGTCTAAAGTTTGCCACAAGCCACCTGGGAGACACCCCAAACATGTGGAAGAAGGTGCTCTGGTCAGATGAAACCAAAATCGAACTTTTTGGCCACAATGCAAAATTATATGTTTGGCGTAAAAGCAACACAGCTCATCACCCTCAACACACCATCCCCACTGTCAAACATGGTGGTGGCAGCATCATGGTTTGGGCCTGCTTTTCTTCAGCAGGGACAGGGAAGATGGTTAAAATTGAGGGGAAGATGGATGCAGCCAAATACAGGACCATTCTGGATGAAAACCTGTTGGAGTCTGCAAAAGACCTGAAACTGTGACGGAGATTTATCTTCCAACAAGACAATGATCCCAAACATACAGCAAAATCTACAAAGGAATGGTTCACAAATAAACGTATCCAGGTGTTTGAATGGCCAAGTCAAAGTCCAGACCTGAATCCAATCGAGAATCTGTGGAAAGAGCTGAAAACTGCTGTTCACAAACGCTCTCCATCCAACCTCACTGAGCTCGAGCTGTTTTGCAAGGAAGAATGGGCAAGAATTTCAGTCTCTCGATGTGCAAAACTGATAGAGACATACCCCAAGCGACTTGCAGCTGTAATCGCAGCAAAAGGTGGCTCTACAAAGTATTAACGCAAGGGGGCCGAATAATTTTGCACGCCCCACTTTTCATTTTTTTATTAGTTAAAAAAGTTTCAAAAATCCAATAGATTTCGTTCCACTTCACAATTGTGTCCCACTTGTTGGTGATTCTTCACATAAAATAAAAAATTTATATCTTTATGTTTGAAGCCTGAAATGTGGCAAAAGGTTGAAAAGTTCAAGGGGGCCGAATACTTTCGCAAGGCACTGTATATGACATAGTAGTAGTATCTAGCAATTCAAATTTAAGCCCTTTGACTGTGACATTTATTTGAATTCCTATTGGTATTTCTACAGACCATTTCCTAGTTTGGAAATTGCAAGTTCTTACATTTTCCGAATGAGAATGTACAGTAGGGTGTAGTCATTCCATCCTTTTTGAAAATAAGAGGAATGTTGGATAGAATTCTAGGCTCAGTTACTCTTATACAGTATAGGGTGTATGTAAACTATCAGTACCTAGACTGTTCACTATTTGCATGCAAATGATGCTTCAAAGACTGGCAGACATGGTGCTTATGGATCTCAAGGGTGTTTGTATGTAAACCAGCTCCATGAGGTTATTTTGCTTCTACTGAACTAATCCCACAGTTGCTCACTTAGAACAAAGTCTGTTAAAACAGCGGGGTAATGTATGGTCCCAGACTGAAGCAGAAAGTTTTGATTGACAAGGGTAAACAATCTGTTTAACATTTTAGAGTGGTTAACTTTGGTGTTGTTGTAATGATGTGAGAACCTGTCATCTGAGAATGTGCTAAATAAAATGCTGTGCAGTAAGAGTACCATCAGTGGCAATGAGGCAGATCCTAAAGAAGACAATAATGGTCTCTCAAAAATGTAAGGTACTGTACTTCCACCGTGTCACTCCCTAGACCTCAGGGAACCTTTTGTGATTTTTTTTTTCTCTACCATTGCCAGATAAGACACAGAAATTAGAAAACATCTCCCTTTGCTAATGTCGACTGGGACTGTTGCTCGTGGCTCTATTTGTGTAACCTGGTAGCAAAAAGCAGCTCTGATTTTCTGGAACCTAGTTTGAAGGTTTCTAGTTATGCCAGGTTGCACCTCAGGCTGGCGACCTGAGCAACTCTAAGTAGTTGACCAAGAGTGTTGAATAAGTGTGCTTCCCGTCTTCAGGTAGTTCAGCTGAAGTGGATGGATGAGCCTGTAATGTTCGTACTAGTAGCTCCTTGTCATTATATTCCTCAAAAGTATTCGTCTCTAACCATGGCAACACTTTGTCATCTGCGTCTTTTTCTGTGCATGCGAACATCAACATCGCCGGCTTCAAGCCACAAGCACTCATTTTGTCCTGCGCAAGTCTTGTTCTTGTCAGGTAAACAGTAGCTAAACAGCAATCAGAGCACTGACATTTCATACAAGCTTATTAACAGTTTCTCATAATGTTACACAACGGAGTCATTGTTGAGAGTAATACTAATAAACTTAATAAAGAATCAGTCAATAAATTGTAGCTTATAGTACTGCATGAATACCATCTTTGGTGAAAAGCTTTATCCCTGTCAAAAAGTGAGTTATATTTATTTCTGCTTGAGGCTCTCCCCAGGCCTAGATGTTTTATTGGTTTGTTTTTAATCAGGTTAAAATTAATAGTGTTTCATTATTGTCACTGTAGGTGGTTTCAGCAATCCAGTTATTTTCTAATTTAACCCCCAGTGGGTGGGAATGGTGAGAAAATATGTGCTATAAATAAGAGTGGTCATCCTCTTACAGCTCCCATATTACTGGAAGGGAATGAGACTTAATATACTTTAAATAAAAAAAGAAATAGGTCAAAACTTTCTGATTCTCAGAAGATTAATGAACTCAGTTGAAAATCAAGGAAGTGGTTGTGTTATTTGGTGGCACAGTGGTTTGGGTTGTTGTCTCTCAGTGCTGGGGCCCTGGGTTCAATTCTGCTGTCTGTGTGAAGTTTGTACAGTATGTTCTCTGTGTCTTCGCATGAGTTTTCTCCTACAGTCCAAAGATATACAGTACTGCTACTGTAGGTTACTTGGTTTCTTGCAGCATTGGCCCTTGAGTGAGTGCGTGTGTATTTGTGTGTGCCCCGTGATGGACCGGCATCCAGAATAGGCTCTGGCATGGTAATACATGTTACATTTTGAAAACTAAAGCTGAATAAATGTTGACTACAGAGAATATAAAGAGCCTTTTGGGATTCGTACCTCAAATGCACAGAAATAAAATATTACCATCATTTCACCCTTTCAAGATATCAATCTTCAAGGATATCCTGAGAAAGAGCAGCCTTTGGATTCCCTGAAGCAGCCCCAGAGTTTTCAGAAGGATTTGTAACTTCCAGTGATATTCGTCAGCCTACAGGTCTTAAAAAACAGATAGTCTGCATTTGCATTTAAAATAGTTAAAATGGCACTTTGGGCTATCCTCACCATGAAAATAATGTTTTTTTCCTGTTTGATTTTTTCTTTAAGAATATGAGACCTGATAAGTCTAACATTATACACTGACATGTTGTCTTAATGATGATTATTTCATGAAAAGAGTCTTTCAACTGATGCTGTAAAACACAGATCTTGTCCTTCGGGATACTTGGTGCTGTACTTACAGGTTCCAAGTTGGACAGAAGGACATTTGGGAGGGAAGGGGGGGTAATTAAATTATTTAAACTATTTGGAAAACATAGCTGTTCAGTGGCAAGAAAATTGTTCTCCAGGTCTGTATTAAATTAGATCCTGTGCTTGACCTCAGCGGCATAGCATAATTTGATTTAAGGGAACGAAGCAGTAAATCTTCTTTTTCCGTCTTGCTTATCCACAAAATGTGCTGATTCTGATTTGCAATTTATGCCATCACTAAAACTAATAGAACAAGGAGCCCTACAGCAAGGCAAAGTAATAGGAATAAAAGGCATGGCTGTTTATTCATGGCTTGGTTTATGGGACGCTTTTATGGTCCCTTGCATTTGGAACTTTCCTCAGAGCTCATTTGATTGAATCAGCTTGATTTAATTGCTGTAAGGATACTTTAGCATTTCAGAGTATGAGCTTTGTTGCTGTTAGAGTTTACATTTTCTCTTTGAATTCTTTTTGCATGTTTACTGTGATCCAGAATTAAATACATTAGTTTCCTTGTCTCTCCCTCTATCTGAATGGGGATGGTGCCTAGTGTTGGTTGAAGATATCAGACCTTAAAAAAGACCCCAGAAGACACATCTCTGGGTTTGAGTGGGGTACTACTTAGCTTTGTCACTTCTGTTCTTTTGAAATTCCAGAGAGTGCTCACGGGCTTTTCCTTCACCTGTCTTACTTCCTTATTTTGGGGATTTTTGGCGTGCACACCTAGTGTCTTTCTCACTTTCTGAAAATGGCCATTCAAAAATTGGGAGAGTCAGACCATAAAAATGGCACTATCCCAGCCAAACCTATTGTCTCTCTAAGCAAGCTGTTGAAATGTGCTCATACCTTGTGCTCTCCAGAATTCTACAGAGCATATCTGCCACACATAAGGAAAATCAATTATATATTACGGGCAGAGGCGAGTTGTTAAAAAAGTAGCAATGTTTAGCAGCCAAAATCAGTGACAACCAAAGAGTATGTGCAGTGAGGACTGCAGCATTTTAGAAGTGAGATTTGTGAAGCACTCTAGTGTATCTGTAGGCTGCGTTTGGAAAATAGAATTCCCATATAGTATTATCAAATTCAGTGACACAAATATACAATGAAGAACAAAATGAAAGAAGAAGACTGAACCATTACTGAAATCGATATTTCTCCTATCATTTTTCCAGATATTTCTACCAATCCGATCTTGATTTTTGAAAAATAAATGTAAACTGCTTTTCATAGAAACCATAAAAATAAATGTAAACTGCTTTTCATAGAAACCATAAAAACATTGTTCATTTAAAAGGAATTAAAGTTAATAGCACTGTGCTAAGCCATGTAGAGGTTTTTGTTGAATCGCAAAGTAGATTTTTAATTTTTAATAGACATGGTTAAGCAAGAGAGTGCAAAACAGATATGTGAAACTATAGATATAGTGGCATACTATATGTTATAAAATGCTCTACAAAAAATCAGTCTTACAATGTTTTTGAAAAACAAAGGAATTTGTTGGGTAGTCATAACCATGTACAGTACTTGGAGTTTTTGATCTTGTGATCTAATTGCTGAAGTCTTCCTGAATGTGTATAAAATTGATCCTGTGACATTTAAGATTTCTGCCATACTCCCAGCTTTGACTTTAACCATAGAATTGTGAAGGAGTTTTTTTTTAATCTACAATACAAACATTCAGCAACTTGATGCTGAAGTACAGTACTTGAAATATTTCTATCTATTCAGAGAAAGAAAGACTAGCCTATTAAAGGTTCCTAATCAGACAAAAGACACTCAGGAGTTTCCGTTGAACTAACTTGAAGTGGCTTAATATCTTATGAATGCTATAGTTACACCACTAAACATGAATTGCCATTTCTTTGTTGAAAATCCAGGAGAACCGCTTTAAGAAGCACCTGGAGCAAGCTGACATTTAGGTCCTCGGTGCTCTAACTGCATCGCTTATTTGGGGTTTCCAAGAAGTCAATTTTGGAAATTACATTACACTTTGTGATTATACATTGAGTAAAATGTACCATACAGAGAGACTGGGGCAATTTTACCCAACCTGTAGACTCCAGTATATTTTTTCTTTGAATGTACTGTATGTGGTCTCTCTATCTCTGAGCCTTTGTACGTATTGCGAATTTTTATTTGCGTTAACAAATTGATTCCAGCAGTTTAGGGCGGTCTGTAGGATCACATTAATGATGTTGTCTCTGGGTGCAGGCTATATAAATGAGGGAAAAAAATACAGACTACATCTGGTGCTGAACTCCTGTCTTTATCTTCTGCTGGCTTTTGCGTATACTCATCATGGAGCCACATCCATTCAGAAGAAAAAGACATTATTTGTTAGGTAGGTGCACATTTCAGTGTTTCATTAAAGATTTTATTTTTTTCTTCAGAATTTCAAGACAAAAATAGACAAATACTACAGATATCCATAACCAAAGATCTTTGCATTTCTGAAACTTTACTGAATTGCGGTGAACTTTTAAGTGAAACTTCAAATATAACAAGAAGACTTTTGTCTTAAATAGATGGATGAATTTTGGAAAATAATTTTAGTGTAATTATATTACATTTTAGTAAACTTTTTTTCCCATTTGTAGTATGCGTTTGTTTCAGAACTTGACTTTTGACTTTTTAGCTAGCGTGCTTATTAGACACTTGTAATTGTTGGTCTAGAGAGTGTTACACATGTTTAGGATCCTTATCTCAATTCTACAGCATAGCACAATATCAGCAATTATACCTTAGTCTATTAATTCTATATCAGTATGAATTAACAGCCTGTGCTGTACAATTCCCAGAACTACACTTTATCCAGTATCATTCCTTCAGGAACAAATTTCTGTGTGTTTTGTAGAGGAATGTTAAGTTGGTGTTAAAAAAGAAATTCCTAAATTCATATACTGTGTTGAATTTCTAAATACATTTCTTAAAATGAGCATAACATTTATGTGTAAAAATGAAGAATAGAGATTTTGGTTTATTAATTAAATGTTTTGGTGTCATTTGAATTACTTCATTGGTCATAACTGAACATTATGCACTGGAGTGACTTTGACTGGTGCATAAGCACTAAATCAACTCATTTGTGAAAGAGTTGACTGTGCATAGGTCATGAGGTTATTTAACCTGTTGAATCTTATGTCTGACAAATAAAATGACAAAAAATACACAAAGGAATTACATGTCCTGTTTATCAGGAGAGGAGCACCTACTGTAAGTCTGCACAGTGCTGTTTGCCAGCTGGGTGTTCTACTCAGCGGCTTCTAGACAGACAAGCTGTTTACAAGCAAGCATAGTCTTTCACATCATGGTTTATTCCTGGTCAACTGGAAAGCCAATCAGATAGGCCAAGATTGAAGGGAGGGTCCAAGTGCAATGTTCTGGTCAGTAGTCTTTATGTGCTACAGAACTCTACTTCCACCTAGTGTCACTGTATTGATTGAGTCCTGGGTACTCTCTATGCCTTTTTTGCACAGTGGCAATGTAATAGGTAGCCAACTCGCCAGACTTGAGTCCCATTGAAGATTTACAGAAAGATCTGGGAACACTTGTGGCATTTGGGGTTCAGAGACCAGTGAACATGGGTCTAGCACATGCATATATTCTCTGTCCCAAGAAAAATGGGTCAGAATCTGACAAGACAGGATCTGAAACCTGATGCACATCATTTCTCACAGATCTACTGTACCCCGTCACTTGATCAGACGTCATATGTATTGCTCCCAACATTAGCCACACACTCTACCGTATGATTTTCCTAGTTTACCACCTGTTGATCTGCCAGGTGTGTTCCATATAAAGCACCATCTGTTTCTGCCAGGTCTTTTCAAAATTAAGTCTGTGTACGGTATCTGCTACCTGTTTTAATAACAAGTTTGTGAACTTGCTACAATTATAAGTGCTAAGTTTCATTATGATGCTCGATACAGTATATATTGGATGATATCTGCAGTAAGATATTGTATACAGTCAAGCATTTTGCTAAGCTAAACAAACATTTGTGTTATCTGTAGATGTCCTCAGAAAATAACTCCTAAACAATCGAAAACATTAGTAATGTTCCATAGTTCTGACTTAACTGTGATATTGTGGACTGCATCAAGCTATTAAAGTACTGTTCTATTACTTAATGCATATTACATTTATGTGCAGATTGTTTTGTGCTTTTCTTTGATTTGATCTTTGTTCAGGAGGATGAACCGCTGGTAGGAAATTTTAAACCGAACAAGATAATACTGGGTGGCATCAGGACATACAGTAGCAGTGCTGCTGCCTTTCAGCTCTGGAGTCCTGCCTCTGGTTCAGGACTGGGCTGCCTTCTTTCTTTTGGAGTTTGAATGTTCTCCCTGCATTTGCATAGGTTTTCTCACATGTGAGCTGTCTCCCCTTAGTGTGCTGTGCTTCTAGGATGAGCTCCAGGTTGCTACTGTATGTCCTTCAAGGGAATAAGAAGCTTTTCTGATAAAGTACGGATAGACATTCTTGAAAATTAACATGTTCATTTCATTCTTTTTTTCATGTAAGATCCACTCAATATTCCTTCAGAATAATCTGCATTATACTAAGCAAGTCAGCTTGGCACTGGAATTCCTCTTATTGTATATATAATGCATGCTGTTGTTTGGCAGAATGCCACAATGGTTGTTTTTTTTGTGTTTTCTGCTTTTTTTCCCTTTGACTTCTAATGCTTTTTGAATTTTCTAGTCATGCATGATTGCGCTTGTCGTTTTGCTTACCTCTTGACCTGTGTTGTTTGAAAATGGCCATGCTAAGTGTGACATCATGTGAGTGCACTTTATCAGCCTCTCCCTTTTGTCACCCACGATTGATTGCATGTGACATCATGGTGACTAGCAGAACTGACTTATCAGGGGAGCTCCCATCCCTGCTGATCTTACAGGAGTTGGACATATCACTGAACTCCTGAAGTGCTGCTGGGTCAGTTTACTAGAACAATTAGACATTTCTTTCAAGTCTAATTTTAATTCTAATGGTGGGTCAGCCCAGTACCTATCTCTTATGAAAAATGAAAAATTTTAAATATCTTTATATCCTCTACTACTTTGTGCATGGTACTTACCATAATACTTATGCAAATGGGGATACATCTATAGTTTGACAACGCATTGTACTCAGACATTTTTAATACACGTTTAAGACTATCAAGCACATATTAAAATCCTCAAAAACTTTGAACAAGTCAATTAGTTGGACTTTGAAACATCAACCAGAAAACAAGACCCATTAAAAGTGAAACATGAACCAAAGGATGCAAGTGGAAGCTATCGGGAAGTTTCTTTAAAAGAGAAAACAGGAGGCACTTCTTTACACAGAGGGCTGCAGGACTCCTGAACAAGCTGTCCAGCTGTGCTGTTAAAGCTTTCATCCTGGCTTTGAAGAATGGCTGAGTGAGTTACTCAGATCAATTGGCTATTATCAAATGGACAAGATGAGCCAAATGCCTCTTCGTTTTTGTACCCTTTGTGAGGTTTTAAATACTACAGCATTTCAATTATGGACAGCTGAAATGACATGGAAGTGTTTTGGAGAGCTTGATCATTAAACATTTGGGGAAAACATGGTCGGGGCTCTTCAGGCTGGTTCAGATTTTGAAAGAAATAAGTAGGAATGTCTCAATGATGTTCCATTGTTGTAAAAGGAACCTTCCTTTATGGAGCATTATTGTAGTGTTAATTTATGTCACAAGGCGTTGGTAAGGACCCTATGTGGATGGTATAATCTGGAAGGGAGTGAAACAGACACGGGGAGGAGACGATATGGAACTGGGCTGGTCCAGGGGGGCGTGGTCCAGGCAAACAAGTCCAAGGAGTCCAAAGAGAAATCCAGAGCAAATAGCAAGAGTCCAGAACTGGGTGATCCATCCAGGACAAAACAAGACAAAGTTAAAAACCGGAATGGGATCGAGTGCAGGGAGATGAAATAAAAATGGGGAAACGGGACCAGGCGCTCTGAGCCCCAGACTCAGCTGGGTCAGGACGCCGATGGGAGGCCTATGCCCTCAAGCCACGGACGATCGTAAGGCAACTTGGTGGTAGGCAGCCCTCTGGGCGTCCGTCTTCCAATGCAGAGCCAGGAGTAGCGAGAGAGCCTGCCTTAAATAAGGAGGGGCAGGATTGGAGGCAGGTGCACATGATCAACTAAAATGTAAAAGAGCTGGAGCACCCTTAAGAGGAGGGATTACAATTGTGACAGTTTATGTGTCCTCCAATTAAGGAGTTATTACTTTATATATAACTTTGGGTAACTACTGTCCTACCTTTCTCTAAAATTATGAATGTGGCATCACTGTACAATTTATCTGTACCCACAAGTGTTTTCATTTGAACAAAATAATATTTTTCCAGGGGAGTCTGAGTTCCATCATATTGCAGCTCCTGTATTGTATTTAATTTTGTTTAAGCAAGTTTGGGCAACTAATGTAGTTATTATAGAAGTGTTACAGAATTTGAAAAGTTTTTGTGGAGATTGATAAATGTTTCCCATGTCCCCTATTTATTTACTAAGCAGTATACTGCAGCACACCTAACTGTTTCAGATACATCTGCACTCATGCATAATTTACAGTTCAGTTTCAAGACTAATGAAAACAATGACGATTAAGTCTGGTCACATACTGCAGGTCTGCTTGTTAACTCATTGTCTGTCAAGAAAACTGACAATTTTGTGGATGACTTTAAAAATGTGGGTACCTGCCATTACTGGATTTGGCTCTCATACTGTACATTTTTTAACTGTGCTGGACTTAGATGTTTTGTTTGATCTTAAATGCAGTTTGTCACAAAAGGCAATCGGTTCTGGTCATGTACAGTACAAAGTACAGAAATTAGATTATTGAATGTTTTATGGAAATTTATTATATTTTACCCTACTGTATCTTTTGTAAAATTGAAAAAGGAAAAGGTAGAATGGTACCAATATTACATAATCTTACAGACATGAGAGAGAGGTTACAAATGTAGGTAGACAATCCTGTATGTCTTATTTTTGTAACTTTGCCATAAACATCCTGACCTTGGAGTTGCAAACAACTTGCAGAAGCCCTTTAATCTGTTTTCCTTTAGTATTGTTCCCTTAAGTATACACAAGTGCTATTTTCAGCTGACACTTTGTTTCAAGCAGTGGTTTAATGTTCACACAATGTACAGAAATGGGGAAAAATGACATCTTTACTGTACATTAAAAAAGCAAAAGACTTTTTTCCTCGATTCACAGGATAATAAATTCATTTCTGAAACCATTCTTTGCTGAAGTGAGCACGCTACCTCTTCATATACCTTTTCATTCTCTAAATTTGATGTTGAAAAATGAATTTAATGCATTTCTTTAATCATAAATTGGAGGATATTGTAATGTATTATTGAGAGATGTTCCTGGTAGAGTCATAAATATGCTTCAATAGATGCTGTCATCCAACAAAAGGACTCCTGAATGTTTAACTAAAATACAGATGACACTTGCTCCCTATAAAATACTAGGTTGATTGCAATATTTGTTCGTACTGCAACTTACTGTGCAATTCCATTGCTACTTAAAACATCCGTTGAGGCTGAGTGCCTTATACCCCCTAAAATAAGGCTTTGCTCTAGGGTCACTGGGAGCACTTAGTGTAGTGGGTAAAAGTCTGGTGTCTTGAGGGTTTCAGGACAAAGGACTTGCTGTAAGGTGTTTTACTCTCCTTTTTAGAGTCACAAATTGGTAAATGTGGGCCCAGAGATATGGGGGGTAATACTGTTCATACAGAGGACCGGTGTCTCACCATCGTGCTCTCCAATCTCTGGCCTGAGAACCTGTTGTAGCTTGGATATGGAAACTACACACTTTGCACTTTGTATGTGGTTCTGCAGTGCTTCCAAAGCTGTGGACTACAGTATGCTGTCCAGCCTGGAGAGATGTACTGTATTAGATATAGTGCCTTAAATATCATGGCTTTTACTGATGGATTTTACTTGTAACTTTTTAATGTTGTATTTTCATTATTTGTCTGTTTTTTTTCCATGTGAAGTGCTTTGAGCTTGAGACAATTTATTCTCCTTTTACTTCTTATTACAGTATATCACTTTTCATATGTATAATTTAATTATTCTGTAGACAATAGTTTTCATTGGATCCTATGGAACTGGAAAAAATATCCATGTGTTATACTATGCATCATGTGTTTAGGATTTTTATGGTTTTAAAACAATAGAGTGTTAAATGTAAGGTTTAGGTAGTGATCATGATCTTTGCACAAAGTAATCTTAGTTTTTTATTTCCCAGATGGTGCAGTCTGGCTCTGTCAATCTAATTAAAAAAATAGATTATTGCATGATCAAGTCTTTGATCATGACTTGGTAAACGTTAAAATGGAATTTACCGTGGTAAAATTATTTAATCTAATTTGCTTTATTGCTCTTTATACCATAAGATCTATACTGGAGCGCTGCATGGTTTTTAATGATAG
The DNA here is from genome assembly GCF_040954835.1 of Lepisosteus oculatus. Classification (NCBI taxonomy): domain Eukaryota; kingdom Metazoa; phylum Chordata; class Actinopteri; order Semionotiformes; family Lepisosteidae; genus Lepisosteus; species Lepisosteus oculatus. The sequence continues at coordinate 5,178,599 of NC_090710.1, forward strand.
TTGTGCTGCAGCGTAGACGATGCTGGGAATTTATTGTTGAGCTGACAGTGTCCACTGGTGGCGAAAAAACACAATTGCAGTTTCAGTACAACTACAGTATGATAGTTGTCATTTATGCGCAGACGGACGTGTCAATGTCATTGAGTCTTTTACAAGACCAAGGTTTAGTTACAATCGTTTTATTTGATGAAAAATGTAGATAGAATGACAGGATACTTAAAGTAAAAACATCAGCATAAAATAATATTAAATAGAAGAAAATAATTTGCCGCTGAACTCCGAGGAATTTAATTTCAACAAACTAAATGTTTGCCTGTGATAATAATGCGCAATATACAGTATATGTCCCGAAGGCGGAAGGAGCGTTGTTTTTTATGTTAACATCACTCATACAATGATTGTGGTTTATAAAATATGAAAACCCGCTAGAGAACAGCAGCTTGTACACTAGGGGTTGGTCTGATTTATTTTCCGTTTTAAGACATTGCTTTCAATTTGATAAAACGCAGACTAATCGTGTATTTGGATATACAAAGCAACAAGCAGAGGTTAATCCCACCAAAACTATTGTTCTCTGTCATTGTCATTTATGCTCATGAAGAAGGCTGTACAGCCAAAACGTTATTTGCTTTACTCTTTTCCCCGATATCAGCGCTGAATTAATCTCGACGTGTTTCTTGGCAGTCCACAAGATGACTCGACTTCATACTAGAACCTACTTTGACATACTGTATTTGTATTTTTCTTAACACTATTAGATGTGGAAGTGTTATATGTTGTTATATTACATGATATATGAATTTGATTTCCGATTCTAGTTTAAGTTATTGCTGTGCAAGCTAGACTAATCACTGTCGTAGAACGGCGCTGTACTACAATATATTTAAGACGTAAATACTGTTATCTTGTGCCTGCATTTTTATGCTTTATGAGCTTTAAGAGAGATTCCCAATATGTGATTAAAACATCAGGACTGGTGTGCCGTCTGATATTGAAAGGTGTTAGTCGGAACAGGCTCACCCATTACAAGGACGAACACCAGATGGCTCTCTTGAGTTTTTTTTTGTTTGTGGTTTATGCTTTGGTAAGGAACCTTGAAATGGAAAGCTTGTATACTGGAAATGCTAGTGGTTTAAGGCTTGAAGTTATAAACAGTGCACTGGTCATGTGCTCATTTCTAGATCCATCTAGCGATATAAAGTTTATATGGTTCTTTCATAATAGATTAGTTTACATGAAGAATTATTTACATACGCATTTACGTTTTTGTCTGGTTTGTTATCCCTTAGTTACAGTGATCTTAGGAATTCAGTGGCGTGTTACTGAATGTATATGTATATGTACCCTTTATATCTCGAACTGTTAAATGTTCATGTCGTGTCTAATCTATTTTGCTTCTGGTCTGAATTTCGCGTGAAGCGCTGGCCGTGGTGCTGAAATTAAATATGTGACTCGGAACGAATACCACCAGATTCATAAGAAAGTTCTTCAACAGACTTAATATATATTATCCATATTTATATACATACAGTATTTGTATAATATTACTTTAAAATATAATTCATTCGAAATGTGGGGGTTTCCTTTGGACATTTTATATCTCATAAAGCATATGTATATTCCAATTTTTATAGAAATGATCGATATTGTACATATATTTTTATACCTCATGTTCTTGAAGCAAATACAGCATTTGTTTGGCCGAAATCCAAATCTTACAGGCATTGAAGTAGTTAAGGGAATCAGTACACAGTGTACAATCTTACCGTCCGGTTTGCTTCTGAACCACGCCAGGAAACAAATCACTGTAATTTGTTTTTATTATTTTCTTAGTGTACACGTTTCCTTTTTGTAGGATACAGTTTATGATTTTATTTGGTGGTGAAAATTGCTCAGGATTACATTCTGGTGAATTGAATGTAGTCTAGCGTCCTTAACAACGCCCCATGCTGTAGATGTTAAAGGGTTTCCAGCGTTTGCCTGTTATGATCACGTTTATAGCGGGGGCGTTAGTTCCTGCACAGCTGAAGCTATCTTACAAGTGTTGAATTTTACTACCAGCTCACAAACACCAGAGTGCTTTCGTAGGTTTCGCCTGGCAGTAACGGTGGAGAAGACTTCTTCGTCCTATAAACGGTGACAAATAAGTAAGTCATTAAGACTTGTTGATGTCCGCGATTCGTAGACGCTCATTATTCTAGGCTGCTGAACAAAAATATTTTTTTCTCTTCGCTTTTTCCTGCGCGAAAATAAAAAGTAAATGTGAAATGAAACTCATCTTGAACAAAGGAGAGTGCACACCAGCTAATACGTCTTCTGTCCAGTTTTACGTTGATTAGTTGCTGTTGAGCAATATGAAATGAAAATCTATAAACATCCGTTGTTTATTCCGCACCTGGGAGTCTCCTAAAGTTTATTTATTTGTACGGTGCTGTCACACGGGTCAGACGTCATCTTCACAAGACTCCGGTTAGTGATTACTTCTCTAATCAGCCCGTCTTTATTTTTATGGCTGTAGTTATTGAAAAATAAACAGAAATATGTTCGATGAGACGATGACACCATCCTCTGATCAAAATGGAATATAGCAAGAAGATGTAGGTCCCTGGAAATCGTTTTGTTTGGATAAGTTTTTGAAACAACTCACGACACCCCTTTAGCTGTTGGCTGTATTAAGATTGTTTCATTATCATTACTGCTGAAAATGATGAACATTGTGAAGATAAGTGAACGTTTGATGTTGCCCGGGAGCAATCATCCATTTTTAGAAAACTGGCGCGGATTGCTATTAAACTTGGTGAATATCGGAGAAGAAACATCGTAATCACATATCATCACCTGGGAGACAAGCAGGCGTCCTCCAGAAGTAATAATTACAAGAAAATTGCTTTTGTTTGTTTCGATGCCTGATTATACACTCCGGGATGGAAATTACTGTCCAGCGTGCTGAGTTCTAAAAACCAGCCGACAATCAAAGAGCACAAGACAATAGGAGAAAAAAAATGTGCCAATTATATTTGAGAGAAAACGGCTTGTGATTTTAGCCGGCTTTCGATTCCCTGGTGAAGTGAGAGGACTGCAAATATCCTAGCCTTTGAACTGAAAAGAAATGTGCAGGTATACGCATTTTATTTACCTTAACTTCAATTGTTTGTAAGTTTGGGATCCAGTCGTTCCCTAAGTAATATTAACCTTTGACTAATAAACGGAAGATTTGATTATTGACAATGTCGGTATACCACGTCTAAATTAATAGGCAGTGACGGATGTCTCTCTTAAAAGGTAGTTATCGGACAATATATACATCTTCAGAAATCAAGGACTGTTGGGTCATTTAAGCCACAACAATGGGCCAGTGAGCAAGGAGGAATTGGGAGAGTGTTTTTTAACGAACTCGAGGGGAGCTTGTTTTTGTCGGTAGTCTTTCCTTGTTCGGAGGTGCACAATTTTGTTTTGTGAGAAATGGCAGCGGCGATCGCCAGCGGTTTGATCCGGCAGAAGAGACAGGCTCGAGAACAGCACGCAGACCGACCCTCCACCAATAGGAGGAGGAAAAGCCCCAGCAAGAACCGGGGTCTCTGCAATGGGAACTTGGTCGATATCTTCTCCAAAGTCAGAATCTTCGGCCTCAGAAAGAGAAGACTACGGAGACAAGGTGTGATAATCTCTTGAACGCAAGGCGATACGTTTGCATGCAGAAAACATTAACCGTGAAATATTCATGTCCATTAGATACGACTTAACGCTGTTCGTAACTCGCGTGCAACTGTAGGGTATAAAACGAATTTGATTAGTGCAAGAAGAATAAAATTAACATTGTCAATTCATCGAGAAGGGAAAATCAGTTTTCCTAAAAAAAAGTGTTATTGATCCTAGTGCTATCTGTCGCTATTATAATAACTACAACAAATTGACCAGTCGTAGGATGCTTGGAAGACAATTCCCGGCAGTAAGATGAAAATCACTGAATCAGAGACAGCTACTGTACATGTACTTGCTGTGAAATTCAGGTTACTGACAGACTACAGATTAACCGTCTGTAATGTCTGAGACAGCATATGCAGGGCTGTCACAATCTATTGTTGTAGGCCACCTAGCCCAGTATAACAAAGAATATGATTTGTGAAATGCACATTCAGCGGGAAAATGAGGAAATTAATTAATGCGTCTGCAAAATAACCACATTTTTGGCTGATAAAATCTTTCATTTAATATTATGCATAGCTTTTAGTATTTTTTTAACGTAAACAAGGAACCTTCGTTTATGAAGCTCAATGTAGGTCAAATTTTCATCCGTGTAACCTTCATGGTTTGTGGTATAGTAATTGCGGTCATTAAAATCTTACAAGCTGTACATTTCGTATAGGGCAATTTTTGTCTACAAAAATTGGAAGGAGAATACATGATTTGATGTTTTGGTAGATTTAAATAAAAAAAGGTGCAAATATGCATGCAACCTATAACCATCTTTTTTCCCTAGTGAGTGTTTCTTTTTTAGCATTTGGTATTTTTTTTTTGACAGCAGGTGCTTAACTTGTTGCAGTACAGACCATATCTCTATTTCAGTGTATTTCTTTCTTGACCATTTAAGCTTGAGACTGAAATGCTATTATTATTAGTAACATAGAAGTATGAGACATACTTCAGTAAGTGCTTCCTTATTTTTTTAATCTTATATATGAAGCATTCATGACAAAGCAAAAAGTGCAATAGCAATAATAAGTCAGCACAAAATTAGTCTCACTAAACAGAATAAGGATTTCCTTTTTCTAAGCCATGATTATATTATACAGTAAATTGGAGGTACGTGGTCTGGTTTGTTCAATTCCACCTGTATTCCAGGGAAGTGTCATTTAATTCATTTGCTGAGCATGATTAAGTCATGTTTTCCTTTACAGCGTCTGTTTTATCGGACTGTGAACTGCATGCTTCAAATCCCTCGTTAAATACCTACATGTACCAAAGTGAAAATACTGAGTTAGGTGGCACTATAATAAAGTCTGGATTTAAATGTTGTTTTTCAAACTCATAACTGAGATGACTTGTTTTTACCATGTACTATATATTCTTAAGGTTATACAGTAAATCTCCCCAAATGAGCTTGTCTGGTTTTTGTTTGTAGGCATGTACATGTAGCTTGTTTTGCTTATTTCAGAGTCAGTGTTGTCACAGTCAAATCATTTTAGTCATCATACTGACTTCTGCACAAATAAAAAAATACAAACATATTTGTACATAGTGCATAGTAAAATATAATCTTAAATATGATAAACTATATACAGTAAAGTGTCAGATGTACATATATTGCATAAATGAAATTTGGACAACATAAAATTCAAATAACAAAATATTATTATAATAATATAATATATATTTAATATAATATATATAGTATATTATTGTCCAAATAATTGGGTTATAGAATATTTTTCCTTCTACACACGTTATTACTATTATGATTGATGATGGTGGTAATTAATGAGGGAACTACCAGAAACATGAAAATTACTCATAAAATGCCCCAGGTAGCTTTAATTGAACATATTGCATTGTTGTGTCCCAAAATTTGTAAATGAAAGAGAAGGACCAGCTGCGTGCAAGATAATAACGTTGTATATTGTGACACTTAACTGATTAAGTTATAGAATTGAAGTCAAAAACCTGAAAACTGTAAGGAGCACTGCCTGTAAGAAGTACCGACCAGTTTTCTAAAATCATCTACAGTATTGACTATCTGGGACAGACCGAAATTCACATGTTGTACGTCAATAAAAATTCGGTTGATATGAATTTGAAAATATTTAAGAAAGATTTTATATTTCTACATCTCTGTGACTCTGTGGTGGTGTTATTGTAATTTTGTTTGATAATATTAATATTGTCTCAGTGTCTAAGCATAAAATTACCTTTAAAATCAAGAAAAAAGTCATTCACACATTGGATGAGATGACAGGAAAAGGAAAGATCGGTAGGCAAATGATGAAAAACTGCAGAATCACAGCTGTGTTGGTCTTGCTGTGTTTTTATGTAATGGTGATTGCTCCGAGATGAGCTCATAATTCAGGTATTTTGCTTTAGAGACATAGACTCTTGTAGTTTAGAAGTATTAATGTTACTGTGGCATATTGTACAGAGCCTTTAACTAATAAAACCTTAAGGGGAGATGCCGGGTGGCATGTTATATATCCAGCAAGTGCCAGATGTCTTCAGGGGGGAATTGTACACAAATAGGTCCTAAGCAAAACACACACTGAATATAAGAAGAACTTGAGAAGATAAATGGGACTGTAAGGTTTTGATAAATTTACACCTGTGGTATTTCATCCATTTTGATACAGCAAGATAGTATTCTATGGCCTTCTGTTGCTATTATAGGTCTGAGTTTTAGTAATCTGTTCTAGACAGGCACAGGGTATTCTATACAGTAGATAGCCTCCTGTTCTTTTTGCTAATACGAACCTTTGGTCAAAAAATAACGAATGACGTAAATCTAACTGTACAGAGGGAAAATTACTTTGAGTTTATCAGATTACAGGGCAGATGAGCGCAACAGATTATCGTCAGGTTTACAGTGCTAGTATTATATAAAAAAAAGATAGTTTAATGTTAGTTCTGGGTATTCCATTTGGACTCTTTTGTTATCATTACTCAATGCTATTATATTTTGCGTCTTTGATTGTCCAGTGGCTACTGAAACATTCTTAATCCATTTACATTTATTTATCTGTGGACAGTGTTATCCAAAACAACTTACATTTTCACCCTTTTATACAGCTGAGTATTGTACTGGAGCAACTGAAATGAAGCATCTTGTTCAAAAGTACAACAGCAGTGTCTTGCCAAGGATCTGAACCCACTTACAAGTCCAGAACCATAACTGCTGCCCCAGTGGAACGTAATAAACCAAAGCCTTTTATTTTCTTGATTATAAAGGTAATGTGACAGACGTAAGGAAGCAGAAATGTACATATATCCTTGGTTTTAATTTATTTGTGGTCAGGCAATTGAAAAGTTTACCAAGTGTGGTTATTGATTATCTTAATGCATACAATTATTATTAAGTTTAATTAAATAGATTAATTCAATGTTATTAATTTTAAATATTCATTAAATGCATTTCACTTTATTTGTCTTCATTTTCTGGATAATTTAAAATAAATCTTGAAGGCATTCGTGGTAATATGCTTTCATTTTCATCCAAGTATGCGGGCCTTGAATTCAGCAAAAATATACTGTACTTTTTGTTGTTTTTTTATTGGTTTAGTGCCTTGTGGGAGTTACCTTATTAATTTTACATCCACATGAGATTCAGAAAAGCTTTCGTGAGCAATTATTAATGCTTGTGTCAAGACCCACAGGGGAGTGCCTTTCAAATGTCTCTACTAAGGCATTCTTACACTTAGCACAAAAAGAAGGATGGCTCTGTTGCTGTTCTTCAGCACCCTGTAAGTCCTTGGAAGGCTTTATATCAAGAAAATAAGTCAGGAACTACAAGAGGCAGAGAGGTATTAAACAAAATAGTGTCTCAACAGGGAATGAGTAATTTTCATTTTCAGTAATTTGTCAATTGGAAATGCAAAGAAAATGGGTGTTTTCCAGAGTTCTGTGGGAAAGAAATCCTGCAGGATCTCAGAAAGTAATTCACAGTTAGGCCATATTTTACCTCAGACATTTTTTTCCTCAGTGACCTAAAATAATTTAGTCTGGTATTTTACACCAGACAGGTATTAGAAAGTCAAGTAGATGTTATGTTGGGAACTGCACAGGGGAATGTGAAATATTTCAACAATTATTATTCTTCAAATTAAACAATAATTATAGAATACTTCATTAGAAAGCTGCTGAAATATTATTTTTATATCACCCGTCTCAGGGTACACTATAATGACTTTTGTATAATTTGGACAATTATATTCAATTCATTAAAAGCGGAAAACACTTTATCTGAATTTAAAGAGCTTCATACTAAACTATAATTTATTATGAACTCCTGGAGTCTGGAGCAAAGTTGCTCTCTCTGAGCACAGGCTGAGCTCACTGATACAAGGATCAAAAGTTCATGTCTAGGTTTTTTATTGACCAGCTGTGACTATTTTGTTCTCCAAGTATTGAGGCTACAATTAGCTCAGGACCGTAGGATTATGTTTGGGATTAGTCAGACTCCTTGTGGACCAGCACCTCCGTGACTACTTCAGCAGTTTAGGCTTGTGGTGACATCAGCGCTGGACGCACCTCTCCTCCAATTAGAACTGAACTTGCTCTAAGTCATTGTAGAGCTTGTGGCCTGTCACGCAATAAACAATTTGATGGGTGTTCAGATCAGAGCCCTTTCTTATTCCCCCTGTGTCAACGAGGGGTTTGGGCTATGGTTTGAGATCTAAACACACAACTGACATTTCCAAATTGGGTGTGTAATTTGGGGGAGGGGGTGTGTAAGAAAATAGTAATTACTGTACAGATTTATCTTAAAATTATTTTCCACTTTATTTATATAAATGAGCGTAATCAGGCCTTTTGAGGTGGAATTCAAGTCTCTTCTGCAAAGCACTATCATTGTTATTTTGTTATTTTTTTCTTGTTTTCTGAATTCAAAATATGAATCTCATATCTTGTCGTGATTAGTAAACAACAAACATTAAGAGCACGGCAACTATTATAATGTAATCTAACAAGATTTAAAATATCGAAATGTTTGCTATAACTCAATTTTTTTAATTATATTGATATTTTACACTGTTAGTTCATCACATACCTGACTAATCTAAGTCATGTTTTCTTCATGTAATCATGATTTTCATATTTCATTAAACCTAATTCTGAGGCACACTTGCTATGTTATTCCTAGCCGAACATGATTGACTGGTAGCAGTCTGGTATTGCTATATTTAAATGTATTTTAATAAACATTTTACCCAAGATTGAAGTAAGCACTGAAACAAAAGATTTCCACTAGGCAAAGTAAAATACACTGACCTTTCTTTCAAACACTTCACTTTCAGATTGGTGGGCTCAGCCTTTGACTTTTAGCTTTGTTGTATGACAAGGATGTGTTCTTATATTCTGGGTTTGTGCTATCTTATCAAATCTCTTTAAAACGAAATACATTTTTTACTTTTGGTTGTTAAAAATGGAGTATAGCAAATGCACACTAAACTGTAGTTAGCTTCTATGTGTATGTGAACGGGTTTATGCCTTAGTTTTACAATTTTATTATAATCAAGCTCAAATGTATAGCTTTTCTTTCTCAGTAAGAATTTTTCATCCTTTTTCCTACTGATTGAAGGCAATTCTCAAACCAAGTGAACGTGCCTCTGACTGAGTATTTCTGTTTGATATTCAGCCATTTCCTTGAACAGAATTAACTGTTTCTGAAGGGCAAATGACAGAAGGCTCATGGACCCAGGGTTTGGTGCTGTTTTAATAATGGTGTGTTAAGAAATCCCCTGGCTAGGCATCCAGATCACAGAAAATCCACACTCATTGGAGGATTCCAAAGGGCATTATATTATTCCCACAATTTTAATTCACAGGATAACAGGCTGGCACTGATAGGAGGTAGGAGTCTTGGTTTTAAATTATTCTGCATTCGTAGTGTTTTCATTCAGAGTGGTGAGTATTCTATGCACATATTGAGGTCATAACATGTGATTGTGAAAAATTCAACCAATAATACAAACACTTGTGTATCTATAGAGGGAAAAAATGCTTTTCTTTTTCTCTGTACCATTTTATTCTTATTTTATTGCTGTAATTGTTATTCAGTGGGGGGACATCCTGCTTCAGCCAGAATGATTGCATCATCTTCCGTTTTACATTGAAATGTGTGCATATGCTAAACATGCCAAGGCGTACAGTAGCTCCCTGCACATTGTTCAAGGCTTGCAAATGCTGAAGAATAAACCCCTTCTTCTAAAAAGGAGAGAACATATGACCCAGTGAGATTGTGTCAGGAGTCTCATCTTCTGAAGCAATGCCGAGTCCAGGACCATGTTGACGTTATTTTCAGGAGCTGTAACATTTTCTAATTGTAGGCTTTTCTCATCACACGTCCTTGTGCACCAGAAAGTTAGGGGGAGAGTTGGCTTGGAAGATGCACTACTTGTCAGTGTTCCTCAGATGAATTCCGGCAGTCAACTGTTGCCTGTGTTTTAGAACAGGGATGTACTGTTCATTTACTGTACCTTTGACTAAGTGTTGGTGACCTATATCTCTGCAGGAGATGGCTCCTTACCTTAAATACAGCAACGTTCAAAAATGGTAGTAATACCATCATTTAATCAAGGACAGTGTAATAATTATTTGCCACTCAAAATAATCAAGGAGTCAGACTTACTTGTCTGAAATGCCTTTATGTATCTATGCATAAACAGTACAGTAATAGAACAAATAGGAGTTAATTCCATGAAATTCCATTAAAGAAAGAAGCAAAAATAAATAGTTTTAGATTCTTCTGCTATGCGTCCCAAAGCTGAAAGTTGATTTTCTATTTCTATTGTAATCATTGCTTAGTTTCTGTACTGGACTTCCTAATTGTACTTGTGTCTGTATGTAACATTGGTGATTCATTTAGAAATGAATCCGATGGAGAAGCCCCTGGTGTGCCCAGCTAAGAGACTTTGGAAAGATTCCATCATACCTTTGTGAAGCACTTCAGTGCAAGTTAATGAGGTGTTAAATGCTGCCTTCAATTTAATGTTTAGATGGAATGGAAGAGTACTTTCAGAAAATTCCTTGTAATCACTTACCACATTTGGTCTCATTTAGAACATTAGATTAATTTTGTCATTCTTTGTTACAAGTGCCTCAATAACGGGGTTCTGAGCATTTCCTTTCCTATACAACATTCTGTTCTCCTCTTCCACAGAGCAGTTTGTGATGAAGTAAACCTGTTTTTCTCTTTGGCTGACCTTAATTTTCTTTTCTGGAGGACTTCCTTTATCTTCAGCTGTCATTTATTGATGGGCAGATTGACCACACATAGTGCAATATGGGGCTGATGTATTAAGAACTGCTGTTCTGTTCTGATTGGAGAGTGTATGTCTCTACGCTAGCCTTTATATTTTGTGACCGGCATAATGCAAAGTTAATAACAAGCTAGGAACAAACATCATTCTGTGTTTAAACCATGTTTAGACTGTTTTTCAGAATAAAGGAATTGCACTTTATTGGAATTAAATGTATGCATTTTCTACACACTAACTGAATCTACACAGTGATGTTCTGGTCAGACATTATCCTGAAAATAATAGCTTGTTTTCGATGCACCTACATATTAAAAATAATAGCATATTATCAATGCACTGTCAGAGTATTTTATTTAATGTTTATATATGTGTTTAGTCTTTAATGTGATGACAGCAGAAGTGTGATTTAATTGAATACTTCTACTTAACGGATGGTACTGAGAAACACTAAACAGATACAGGAGCAATCAGTTTATTGCACTTTTTTCGTATTCATTTTCCCATGAATTTTCCTGCTTGCTTTCTCTTTATGCATTATCATGGAAGAAACTGAAATGGCTGTGACACTGGAACATTGGGAGAGCTCCTCCTAGCATTTCAGAAAAGCCTGAAGTGGGTCAGTCACGTCTTATATGAAAGCCTGTAGCTGCAGTGTGCAGCAGAGCTTGTCTCTGATGGCAACTCTTAACTGTTTTCTTTGCTATGTGTCAGGCTTCCCTTGCTCTGGAAAATCCTTAAGTATGTTGTAGAAGTGATTGTAAGCTACAGACGCCACATAGAAAACATCCATCTGTTTTGGAGATGTACTGTAGTATCATACTGCCATATTGTCAGCCTTGGAAATGGCATATGGGTGTCTGTGTTTAGCTGTCTTTAATATGTGCTCAATAGGAGAGTTTAATTAGACTCGAGGGCAAAGTGTTGTAAGTCTTTGGCCTCAAGAATAGCTATGGAGCTGCATAAGTTGCAAGACTAAAGAGGAAGGACAGAAAACAATCAATCAGTAAGGCTAGTTTTAAGGTCATACACGGGGCTCTCAGCACATTTTCCATTTTGTACAGTATACCGTACATAATCAGGTGTCTGTCAGACTCTGTCAAGATTATTTTTCACTCTAGGAATCAGAATAATGAAGTGTACTGAGAACGTACTGTATCTCAGTTCATCCTCCTGTTGGTCCTCCCAGAAGGAGATTGTTTTCTAATTAAAAAAAGCCATGTGTTTTCTTTGCTGCTGTGCACCAGCATTGTGTCAGGGTTTACTCCCAGATGCATTGCTGTGAGTGTATTGGGTCAGGTTCCTTAAAATAGACTGCTCTTGAAGCTGTCACATCCATTCCCTGCAGCCAGTCATTCGTTCTCAGGGCTCAAGCAGGAAATGGGTGCTAATTGATTTTAAGGACTCATGGAATATCCTTGAACCTTAATGTAGTGAAGCAGGGCATGCAGAACAACATAAGAGTGTTTACAAACAAGAGGAGGCCATTGGTTCATTTGGTTTTTAGTAGCTAATTGATTAAGGTATCTCATCTAGCCTTTTCTTAACAGTTGCCTGGGCATCAGTTCCAAAACACAGATGGGTAGCTTGTTCCATGCTCTCCCATCCCTTTGTGTAAAAAAGTTCCTCCTACTCTAAGCTTTTTCCAGTTTCCCATAGTTTCTACTTGTGTCCCCAGTACTCTAGGCTGGCCTTTTCAAGTGTCTTTGGAGATTTTGAATAGAGTACACCCTTAACAGAATAATAGGGGGTAACAGTATCCATTATTGACGAATGTCTGTATAATCACAGCTTACTTTTTTCAGCCAAAAAAGCACTATTTTATGATGAGAGTGTTATATACAGTATACACTATATAGTATGTATAATGGATCTTTTGACTTATTTTTTCTCAATTGCAATGAACGTAGTCAGTGACCATTGTTTCTGTGCCTTTCTTATTATGAATACACAAGCTCTTTTTTTCTTGTATCATAAGAAATACTATCATATATTAAATTCACTAAAGGATAAGAAACACAAACAACACCCATCAGAAGCAATTGACTGACCCTGTAGGGCACCCTTGAAATTCTTGAATTTCAAACCTATGCAGTATTTATTTTAACCTTTGATTATTTATGCCTTTTACAGAGCTTTTTTACATAAAGGTACTGTTGCATTTTAGTGTATTTTTTTAAATGGTTGTAATAAAAAAATTGAAATTTGCTAAAGAATGTGAAACACAGACAACACCCTACTGGGCTTTAAGCAGGGTTACTTCCACAGTAATGACCACCTCACTTTTTAAAATTCATTTTCTTTACTTGAATTGTGTTTTTAGTGCAACTAAGGCACAACCAGTGGACCTCTGACCGACACACTCACTCAATAGCAGTACTTCTATTTGTTAATCATTCTCACTTCAAATATAACACATATATCTGAATGCCAACTGTCTCTAGTTTAAAAATTAATTTTTCATAGCAAATTTGATCCTTCTAAAAATCGAAATTCACCATATCAGTGGTATGTACTGCTGTTGCCCATTAAAATAACTTAAGTAACAAAATAACACGTTAATGAGTCAGGACCTACCTTTTCTAAAGCCATGTTGACTTTTCATTAGTATGGTATTTCCATATACTGTACAGTATGTGTCCTGTAATTTGGACACTACAGGACAGAGCCTTCTTAACTGCCGTACTGTAGGTCAAAAACTCAGCATGTTTGTGGACAAGTTGGCTTTTACTGTATGTTTGTGAAAAATGAATTTGTGAAATATTTGCACCATAGAGTGTCGAAATGTGATACAAGATAAGAACAGGACAATGGGGAAGATGGTCCCATGGATAATAACAGTACAAACCAGCAGGCACTTGTGCAGCTCAATTGAATTAAATTCAATTTATTTTTATATAGCACCTTTCACAATAAGGTTGCCGCAAGGTGCTTAACAGTGCAAGTGACCATACATTTTGTCAATACAGAACAGAAGACCAGAAGACAACGGAGGAGAGGAACCAAAACCTCCTTAGTAAGGAGAAAAAAAACTTCTAGGGGTCCAAGGTCAACTGGTTGCCCAACCCCTCTGGGCATGCTAACTTTATATAATTTAAAAAAATGAAATAAATGAATGATGGTAATAATCCATCCATCCATCATGTCTTCTGTGTCCACTTTGTCTCTGGAATGACTTACAGTAGCTGCATGAAGCTTTTTATTGTTGATCTCACAGGAACATATTATGTATCACAACTTAGAAAAATATTTGGCTTTTATTAGCTTATAAATACCTCAGACAGTGCATTGTCTAGATAGTCTGTGTAATTTTTTAAGTGCCAGGGAAGTATTTTGCAATTTTCAAGGCTAGTGATTTTTATACGTGGTTTATAGAGTAATTAAAAAAGACATGAATTTTGGTGTGGCAGAATTTTCTGTGCAATGTTAAATGGTCCCACAATATAATAATTAGCAGCATAAGAATAAATAATACATATAAATAATTTTTATCCTGCTACTACTGTAGTGAAAAAGTATTTTGTTTTGAGCTTCACAGAGGTTCTGCAGCCTGTTTTGCTGTGATAACCAGACTTGCTTGTGAATCAATATTCTCCTGCAGTGAGCAGAAGTCATAGTAGAGATTGAGTGAAAATGACACAGTTATAGAAACATCTAGATCCATTTCAAGATCTTAAGAGAGAAACAAATAGACTTTAAATAATGAAACCTTTGACTTGTTTGTTTTCAAAGGCAATTTGTCCCATCCCTCTGTCAGTGTCCTAATGAAACAGTTAATCTTTCATGGATAAAATGCATTTGTAATAACATTTCCGTTTTAATCTGGGTCTTTTATTTTTGCCAGATGTGCTAGTCTCAAGTCAAAGAACATCTTTTTTTTATTTGGTAAGGGCTGCAGGACCGGGCAAGAACAAACAGGCTGCTTTGCATTGAAGTAAATAAAAGGAAAAACATTATAATATGAACAGAGCCTGTCTCTCATGTGTTACAGCTGATACCCTGCTGATGTTTAAGTGGCACAGGACATTTGTAGTCTAGCGGAGTACAAAGCATGAAACCCTTCAGTTCATTGATAGGTAGCCATTTTTAGGCAATTGATAGATGAAAGACGCTGTTTTCTTAGTATCAAAGAAGCCATGTTGTCATATATCTGGCACAGAACGGATACTGTACATTTATTTTATTTATATATGTCTACTTATCGTCTATATACGTATGCCGTTTTGACAAAATGAATATTGTGAAGATCTTTCTGTGGATTTACTTGTTCCATCTAACATGCTTCTTCTCAAAAACAGTAGTTGCAGACATTTGTCCCGACAGTCGAAGGAGACAGTGTGGGGGAATTTCTAGAAAAACCTTGCAAGAAACATTCTAGTTTGGAATTCTGAAGTATAGTTTGTATGTAAGAGCATTTCTTTAAAAAAATAAACACCTGCTGACCCCATCAAAAATCAAACCAAAAAAATCATATTTATACAAAACTCATATTTAAAAAAAAAAACAGATGTGGGGTTTAAAGTCAGTGGATGGTAGAGTTGGGACATGTAGACCCAAAACATAAAAAACAGCATGCAAAATTCACTAGGATGAATTGGATTGATTTCACTAAAATGAAAATAGTTTAATGTTTTAAAAAAACATTTAACATCACTTTATTAACCCTTACAATTTCTTGCATTAGGAATGATCTTTTTCCATACCCCAGTTTGCTCTCCATGAGACACACACACAGATAGAGAGAGAAGTTCTCCTCCCTCTTCTTCATCTGTTAAGACTACACAGGAAAGTCTGCTGTTCTTTCTGCAGTGTAATACCATTGCTTTGCCTTTATTCAGATCCTAAATATAAAAGGTGTAGCCACCTACTGTAATTCCAAAGTCCTCTACAGGCTCTGGAAGTCTAATTTCCATTCAGCTGGCACTTCATTTTGATGCTCCTCACCCTGTACAGTACAGCATGTGCTAGTTCAGTGTTACGATAGCCATGTACCATGTAAAAAGAGTCAGCTCTGGGTTTCTTTTGATCAAGAACACTATTGTTTATAGATGTTTACTATTAAATACTTGATTATTGTATATAGGCACTGCATTAGAAAAAATATTAGAAAGTACTGCTGTAAGTACAGTACTGTATCTGATTGCAAGATACTCACAGAATCATGAGCAGTCCTCGATAGCAGAAAGTTCAGCTCTTATAATATCATATATTTGTTTAACCAAAGTGGCAACATATTTCCAAAGGCGTGATAAGGGGTTTGTCTTGTTCAGTTGGTGGGGCTATTTCCTATAAAATATCGCTGTCATAAAAATCATAAAACTGTGAGGAGAGGCTGGAAAGAAAAGTGCTGAAAACAATTTCATCTTTCATACCTCTGTTTTGATTTCAAGAAATCTGGTTAACCAGGATTGACTTTGGATTTAAGTTCATTACATTAATTACATTTCTGAGGTATTCTTTTTTATTAAGGTAAAAATTCCTCATTAAGAAAGTTTCTGTTAAACAGCCACCAAAACAAACTAGGTTTGTATTCTTTTTTGTATTTCTTTTCTTCTGTTCAGTGTAAATTAAACACAACAAGGTGCTCATTGAAACATCACATGATACTGTATGTGTTATTATCTTGGAGATCTTGGAGTTTTTTTCCATCCTTGCTAACATAAGCTAAGGCAAGACAGTAATGATAATGATACATTCAGTATGAATCCAGTATGATGAGCTGTCTTTTGTGGGCACTTGAATACTGTATGGATTTAAGGTAATAAATGTTACAGGTGATTTTGAAATGTTTTCAGAATTGGACAGAATGGAAGACTTAAAGCCTTTTTAGAAGTTGTTTTTGCCAAGATTTTAATTTCCAGTGGTTTTAGTGGGGCAAAGACATTTAAGATTAAATGTGTACACGATCGTCTTTGGATCATAGTCTGTAATTGAAACACATATACTGTAATCCCCCAGCTTTATTTTTTTAAATGTTACTTCATAGGTTTTAGAGCTGTGAGTATTTTCTTAGCAGTGGAAATAAATCAGATAAGCAGAAACTGTTAAGCGGACACTTAATTGACAGATTGAGCAAGCAGTATTCCTTTGCAAAGTTTCCTCTTCCTCTTCTGTCAGCAGGGGGCTGTAATTTTCTCGAGAAGGGGGACAGTTCTACTTGCCATCTGTAGAGAAGTACCTCCAGCTTCTCAGTATGGTTCTCACACGTCTTGTTATGTGGGTAGGCTGTGTAGGATGGCTGGCTGGGTTTTTCTCTAGACCAATTAAAATTCCTGACTCGGCCAGAGGCAATTGTCCTAATATATGCAACTCTCGGCGGAGAGGTAAAGTTGAAAGCAAATAAATCACGTTCTAGAAATCCTTCAAAAATAGGCATCCCCATTTTGGAAAATGGAGCCGGTTGTTTGGCACCTAGGTCCTGCAAAAGAATATTATTGCCTTTCCTAGTTTAGAATTTCTGTTTCATTTCCAGTTTGCATCTACTTTTTATTATGTCGTCTTTTTTAAAAAATATATATAGTTAAACTTTGAATTGATGTTTCTCTTTGCCATGCTTCAAGCACACTGATGTTAGTACTTTTGAATTCACAATATAAAATATTTATAGAAAAAGTCACTATGTTATCAACAATGTATAGTATTATTATGATTATGATTATTATTATTATGATTATTATTATTATTATTATTATTATTATTATAATTGTTGCTAGCATTCCATATACGTTTAACTGGAAACATGATAAAACACTAGGCAAAGATTTCCATATCTGAGGCAACCTGAATTGTTTAAATAACAGCCGTATCCTGTGAGAACACTATCTGTTACATACGTGGGTTCTAAACATGTTTGTTAGGTCCACAGACTTGTGTTTTAGAGAGAATTTGTTGCTTTAAGTACCCAGGAGCATTCTGAAATTGCCGTATTTATCACGCTCCCCGGCACACTTCTTTTACTTGCGTGATGGTTTTATTTACAGCAGTTCATCCCACCCTGTGTGAAACCCAGTGTGTAAACAAGTTATTGGGGGAAGTTGAATTTAATTGAAACCTCTTCTGGATCTGTTTTAATTAAAAAAGGAGTGTCTTTGACTAAGCTGGAAGCTATACAAAAGATGAGGATTTCTTTCATATCCACCAATTTTATTTTGGGGTCTTTAATATATACCTAATGGCACACAGCGTTCTGTGGATTTTCAGGTGATAGCACATGATGGAATGACAGCACTCATGCAGTCGCAGTAGAAAAGATGCCTTGTATGTTTGTTATCCCATAATACCACTTCAAAGGCATTTGAATTACATTTGTTCTGGCAGATAAATATTCTTTTGATTACGAACGAGCGTGACACACTTTCTACAGAGGTTTTTTGTAGCATGGTTGCACAATAACCTGAATTACAAAGAACTGTTAAAAGGGCTTGACTATATTCACTAAAATAAATAAGAATATTAAAAATAAGACCTTTCTTTTTGTAACTACTGGAGCGTAAAATACAGTGTAGGAAAACAGATGTGAAACGTATCATATTGAAATTGAGACTGACTTGTTACAAGATTCAGCTAATTGACTTAAATATTAAGTTATTTGGATATTTGGCATATAAATTTAGAATACCACATTTTTATAGAGTAAGAAGAGATACTTCACATATTGTTTTTTGAAATAGGTTACTGTAAATGGTTGTAATCTAAAATATCGTATCCACCAATGATCTTTTATTTCGTGACACTTGCTTACAATTTGGGTAATCCTATTAGAATATATATTTGTTTCAAAAGCTATTTTTAAAAATTTCAGATATTTCAGTATCTGAGCCATATTTCCATCTATACTTCTTAACATGTAAATGGTATATTTAGAAAGGATTATTATAATGTTTTGTGCATTGAAGCTACACTGTGCTGTACAAGAACACTTGTTTAAATCCGTTAGATCTGTTTGTGTCTAAATATGACAACACTCTCTTGAGTAATTGTACGAAACCGCACTTATGCACAATTGAAATACTTTTCATTTGAATTGTGATTTTCATCGAAGGTAGTAACTAAAGAAATATAGTTTTCTTATTATTTCTTATGAGGTTCATATGGCTTAGTGGGTCAAATATGGAACTTTCAAGTCCTTGAACCCGTTTGATCATAGTTACTGTACATTGCCCAAGCTCTAATGCATACTCACATAAAATACCCAACAGAGGGTGCTGTTGAGGTCCTGCAATAAAGATACTGTAGATCAGCGTGATAATTAGCTACTGTATGCAATTGTAGTAAGCAAAACATGAGAAAGCAAACGTTTTTCCCTGTCCTTGTTTAAACCATAAAGGTGCACTAAAGCTAGTTAGCACACAGGAAATTCTGTATAGCATACGTTAAGCAGTTTCAACCAAATGTAATATTTTTCATGATCAATAAGGTACAGAGTTACTTCTGTGAGATTTGTTTGTATTCATTCATTTCATTATATGTATCTTTTAATTATTCTGAAATCAAAAATATAATATAATATAATATAATATAGTATATACTGTATGATGACTAATGTAAGCAAAAATATAATTTCATTCTCAATGTGTTCACAGAAGAGTGACGAACAAGTTTTTTGTTAGGGGTGGCAAACAAGAGGAAGCTCTTTGAGCCACACAGCACAAATGTATCAGGATATCTAATTCTAACATTTCGGAAATAAGAGGTGTCTGAGGGAGAGACCAAGGTTGAGCAGGATCCTCTTATATCTGTGTCAGTATTATTTATTACCTTCCTGAATGGTTACATGCTTGTCTGTTTTCTACAGGGATTTCCTCTTGTTCCTCTGGTTTCTCGAGTTTAATTTCATTTTTTCCATTTTTTTTCCAGATCCCCAGCTCAAGGGTATAGTGACCAGGTTATATTGCAGGCAGGGATACTACTTGCAGATGCACCCAGATGGATCTCTTGATGGGACCAAGGATGACAGCAGTAATTCTTGTGAGTCACATTTGCTTGTGTTGCATATGACATCCAAAGGGGTAAAGGTTTGTTTGTTTGTCATTAATGTTTACATGATTAGACTTGTATGGGGCAGCACATTGGCACAATGGTTAGCATTACTGCCTTGTAGTTGGGGATCTGGGTTCAATTCCCAACTGGGGTTGCTATCTGTGTGGAGTTTGTATGTTCTCCCTGTGTTCACTTAAGTTTCCTCCAGGTGTTCCAGTTTCCTCCCACAGTCCAAAGATGTACTGCTGGGTTAATTGGCATGTGGGAAAACTGTCCCTGGTGTGAGTGTTTCCTGGCATCCTAGTCCAGGGTGTATTCTCATATGCACCTGTAGCTTGCCCAGATAGGCACTGACTTTGCCTGTCTTCCTTTGTGCCTGTATTTGATTAAGCAGGGGAGAAAATGAATGAATGTGTGACAGTCTTATAATTGAATGTAAATCTAAAGGTTTTATAATGTAAGTCACTCTAGATTAGATAAGATTTTTTTATTGGCCATATACAATTTCTTGTATTAGGAGTTTATCTTTTCACATACCCCAACTTGCTCTCCATGAGACACACAGACAGGGGGAGAAGCTTTGGGGCATTTATACAGCGCCCCTGAAACAGTTGGGGTTAAGGGCCTTGCTCAGGGGGCCAACAGAGTAGGATTCCTCTGCCAGCTGTTGGATACGAACCAGCAACCTTCCAGCCACAGGTGTAGATCCTTAGCCACAGAGCCATTGTGATAAGGGCTTCTGCTGGACAGATAAATACATACAGTAAATGAAATAACTGAAATGAATTTATATCAACAAAATCAACAACAGTATTTTTTTTTATCTGAAAATGTCCATTTCTGTTCAGAATGAAAATACACATCAGCCATTCTCGAAGGTTCTATATTTATTTTTCTCTATTAAATACTAATTCTGACAGCCTAAAATTAATAAAAGTAAACTAATAGCTGAAGAGCAAAAGGAAAGAAGGTGCTCAAAATGTGTGAAGTAGGAGGACCTCACATGAACAGCCCCGATGGACATGTCATTTTATCACTTGAGCCACTTTTATTCAGATGTTCTGGCTCTGTTTTTATTGCATTTCTCACATTACGAAAATTCTGAATATTCCTTTCCCTTGCCTTTTGACTCAACACAGATGAGACTACCATAACCCGTGGTTAAATGTACAGGTTGTACTCTACCTATAACAGCCAAAGTCTAGTGGAATATTTAAACGTCAAAGACACAGTTGTAGCTTACATGGACTTAATTATTCCAGTTCCATTAATTTTAAGAAGTTCATTAAACATTTAAAGTAATTGAATTTTAAAAGGATCCATTAGAAAGTCAAACAGCTGCATGGTGTAGATTTGGACAAGTTCCAGAAATAACCCAAAAAGCATTACATCGTGCTATCTTAATGTGGATTTTTATAAGTAAATCTAATTTGTTGCTTGCAAATGGCATTTGTTTTTAACAGTAATACACTAAGATGTGTTATAGGTATAGGAGATGGGCTAGGCTCTATATTTGCTTAACCTTACTTTAGTGGGATAAACAGAAGTTCACCAAAATCCTTTGTGAAGTCTTAAATTTCTATACTGGTGTGGAGTGGATATATCATATTATTAGCCTGTGCTGGTACTTCTTTTAAAATGCTGCAGGCATGCTTTTTAATTTGATTTAACATGTGTATAAAGTCACTTAGTATAGTTCTGTAGTCTCAACGGAAAAACACACAGGAGAAATGACATGTCATTTTACTTTTTATGTAGTAAGCTTTTAGTATAAAATAACAAGAAATACATGTATATATTAAAATATAAAATAAATCAGACACAAGCACCCTTTTTTGACTTCACTACATAATTTCACTGCTTGGTCGGACTATCTGAATGTAAACTGTAAAATGTATTGAGGAAAGACTGTAAGTGTAAGTCTCTTTTTTGTTTGTTCCTGTATTAGTTCTTTTGTTCTGTATTACCACGGTCTTACATATCATCATATCATCAGTGTTCTGGAAAAGGAGTAATTGATGGTTCAAACTGAAGTATGTTAAAATGCATAATGGTAACAGGAATTTAAGAACAAATGTAAATAGGAGGAGGCCATTCAGCCTATCCAACCCACAAGGTAGGTACAGTAGCAGCTGATTAATTATATAGATCTAATTTTGTTGAAAGCACTCAAGTTACTGGCTTCAACAATAAGGCGGGGCAGCTTTTTCCATACTCCCACAAACCTTAGGGTAAAGAAATGCCTTTTGTTCTCACTTTTAAATACATTTCCACATAGTTTCCACCTGTGTCCTCTGGTTTCTCTATCTATTCGGGGTTTGTCAACACCTTTGAAGACCTTTCTGAAATACGGGACCTTATCACACCGTCCAGGAATGTGGTTTTGAAATAATACACAATATTGAATTTTAAAAGGCGATTGTCCCTTTTAATGATATAGGTATCTGATTGGGGTTGTTTTGTGCTCCAGCCGAAAAAATCTCCATCAGCATCATTAAATTTGCTTTGAAGTCAGTGAGTGCGAATGAAAGCTAGATTGTGTCTTTCCCAAGGTTGGTGCAGATAAGAGGGTGTCAGCTAATTGGGTGGAATGGTATTTAACTGTTGTAGAGTTCATTATACTGATACATTTTAATCATCGGTGCTTATGTATTTTCTGTTGCTGCCCAGATTGTCATTCCTCACAACAACAAACCATAGTTTATTTCTGAATATTTGGGAATGCAATGGAATGCTTTCAAACAAAAGTGCTATTAATTCTGCCATGTTGCAGTAATCACATTCCACTAATATTACAATTCTACACAGTTCTGCACAGACCTGGTGGCTGATATTAATGCTAAACAAAAATAAACGGAGAAGGTGGGGGGAATTTTCAGTTTGAAAATTGAATAACTGTGCTGAGATTTATACTGTACATTTTATTGCCCTTATTTTGACTGATACTTTTTCTTTTCCAGCTTTGTTCAACCTCATACCAGTGGGTCTCAGAGTTGTTGCTATTCAGGCCGTGAAGACAGGGTTATACATAGCCATGAATGGTGAAGGCTATCTGTACACATCAGTAAGTACCTCACTGTGTTGAAAACAAGTGTTACAAAGTGGTAAATGGCAAATGATTATGCATTGTTTCGGTACATTATTTCTTGTGATTCAAAGATTCAAAAGCCTGAATTGAATTTAAACACTAAAATGACATGTCAAAACACACTTTTTCTGATCATAAATTTTGAAAGCCTTCAGACCCCTTGGGATGCTTTAAATACTTTGCTTGTGTAGCATTGAAAACACATTGAAAACACATTTGCAGTGCAGGCAGTAATTTACTGTCCATAAGTCACCCAAATGTTATTTCTAACCCACATTGTAAAACCACAAATTAAGTTGTAGTGTTTATGTATTTATATGGATACATACTGCAAGTATTTATGTATATATATGAAAAGGGCTGTATCACAAATATTTTCAATACTAAATATGGCTCCATATTTCAGTATTACATTTTTGTACAATGGTTTATAATGAAGAAGAAGATTAAAGTGCACCTTCATTGTCTACATTTGATTGTCATGCAGAATATACAGTATAGCTGGTGTTGTTCTCTAATAAGATAATGTTGTTATCAGAACTCATTGTAGTTTTACTGTAATGTTTATGAATGTTGAAATAAAGAGTAGCCACCACCTTCAAGCTTTGAGTAACTGGATAGATAAGCTAGCCACATTCCTAAGCGTTCCTCGTGTTCTTAAGTTTTTTAAACAGCTTGGCTCTATTTCTAGATCAAAGAAAGACAGAATCAAACACAAAGCAGAGCATACAATGACCTTTATGGTTTGGAAATTGACTCCTTAACCTTCCATATCACTACATAAAATTGAACAAATGTTGCTTTCATTTTACTATATATTGACATTTCTGATAAGAAAATAATTTTATTATGGTATTTGATAATTACTCAAGTTTCGTAATCTGACAATGCACAAAATCCACCTGAAAAATGGAACAAAGTACAAAACCTATGAAATGTCTTCAGTCTTTAGGACTATATAGGACTATACTGCTCTCAGTTTCAGAAGAACATGTGAGAACGTTTGTCAGAAATTAGATGGAAACATTAATTGATGCATTTGTGTTTTTTTTTCAAAATACAAGAGATTCTCTCTATATTGTCCCATTTAAATCATTCAAGGCTAGGTATTTCCTAGTAAGCTTGCCTTTTACTTGTTGTATACAATACCCTACTGTATGACAAGGTTAAATTATAAGGTGAATAAAATAGGGTGAATACATTATGATTATCAGAAAAGATCTTCAGAAGAACTAACCTGTCATAACCAAGGCAACCCTAGCTTGAGCTGGGGCCCTGATTGACTTAACCCTGAAATACAGCTTGTCCACAGAGTGCAATTGGCTGCCACAAGGAAGTGCAATACCTTGCCGATAACAGAACTGGAGATAACAAAAAAGCTGTGTTGTTATCTGTGTAGTAAATCACACTTCAATTACCTGCTGACCACACAGTAAAATCCATCAGTCTTAACTTAACTAGTGGTTGTTAAAGCCATGTAACATAAAGAATAAGCACAGCAAGATGTGCAGTTGGATTTTGGAAAGGCTTAATCCCCTTGCTGGGCAATTGGGCATGATCTCTAAAAGGAATTTTAGTGCACAGAACTGGCCTACAGTCTAGTGTGAATTAGAGATACTATACAGCAGTAATGTGCATCCAAACCTATGGTTAGCTAAGGCAGAAGTGGGTACACATACTGCACATCTGACTTCTTAATGTTTTCACTGTTTTCTTCATGCTTAAATATTAAGTATTTGAAAGTGATTGTTGCAGTTCTGTCGTTTTTATTGGCTTCGGAGATAATGTGGTGCATAAGAAGACACACATGGCGATCACTGTTGTAATCATAGTTTTGTCATTGGAAAGTATCATAAAAATGCTTTTCTGTCATAAACCAGCTGCAAGCAACTGACATCGGATAACAAAACCTTTCATGTCGAAATGTCTTTGCAACCAGATACATTCATAGTTATAATATGTATAATTATGTCAACAATATGTAAAAAATCCCATTCATTACACCATTTAAAAAAACACCACTGGATTCACTTTATTTTTTATGTGTATGTGTATTGTAGTTCTTCTCAGCTGATTATTAAAATTAAAATGCTGCAACCATAGAGTGTTCCATTCGTCACAGATGAGTTACTAATATGAGCTATAGGCTACAGGCAGTTTGGTTGCACATGACTGAAGAGCCTGTTGGTAAGCTTACTTTCAGTCAGGGATTCATGAATTTTGCAGCTCACTTCCCTATTTATCATTTTCCACCTTAATGGGGCTTATAATCAGTTCCTGTGAAGTGCCTGCCTCCCACACTGAAAGCCTTCCACAGTGGGGTAATGTCAAATCACTTCCCTTGAAGTTGATTCGTTCAGTCATCCTTTCCTGTTCCACACAATAAACACATTAGACGTTGACCACAGTTTCCAGACGTAACTGTGATTGCGACATCTTTCAATTTGAACGCCCGTTGAAAATTTGTATGACATGCATTTAAAGACAGTGTACTGACCTGCATCTAAGACATAAAGAAAATATATAACTTTCGATACATTATGACAATGATTTTTGTATGTAAAAATCCAGCAATTAAGAGTGACTGCCATCGTAGTCATGGCAGAGTGGTTTATTGCTATTTTAGTATGTCGATATCAGCTCAGTCATGTTCATTAGAGTCTGGTAATGCTATTTTCTATGGATTGTTCCTTTATAAATCAACAAAAAGCTCTTACGAGTCCCCTCTATAGATTCAAGAAAAAATATTTTTTAACTATGGAATTGTCATATGGCTTGCAGTGCCACTGGAAGGTTCATTAGTATTTTGTGCAGATCGTTTCTGAATGCCACTATCATTTCTAAGGGGAGGACAATTTTCTTTCAGCTAAATTTAGAAATAATTATTAATTATTACACACACTTGAAGAAGGCTCCACAATTGGAACGTATTGTTATTTTTGCTTCTCGCTGTGGAATTAACCTTTATTTTTTCCTTCGCAGCTCCATAACTTAACTTCTTCAAATGAATTTATTTTTGCACTCGGAGAACAATAAATGAAGGGGAAAAATATGGTAATTGATGACTGGCATGTGCAATGTTCTAATCAAACTTGTAAATTTTCACCTCTAACTCTGTGCCCTTTCAGTAGTAAAGCATAATTATATTTTAATCCGGGAGCTTGCTCTTGAAATTAACTGCTGAGCATGTCAACACTCTTTTGAAACATATCCTATATGCAGAAGATGTTCTACAAGCTTTGAAAAACCTTTTGACTTTTTTAAGAGCCAATCGTAGGCAAGAAATATGAAACTGAGATTCTGCAAAGCAATCCAGATAAAGGCACCCAGTGTAGAGAAAATATCAGAGGCTCAAAACATTAGAATTTTGAAAAAAAAAACTTACAGCTTTAAGGTAACATAAACTCTAGGCCCTACATTGACATGTAATTGATTATTGTTGTTCTCTTAAAGCTAATTAGGATGAACTATAGCAGAGATATAAATTAAATAATTGTGAAAACATACTACAGGTTGTGGGCTTCCATTTTCTTAATAAATAATTGGGTTATGAAGGAAGGCACAAATTCCTTCATGTAGCTTTGTGCTTAGCTTGTATATACAGTATATATTCTTCTTCTTGAATCCTCAGTGATGTCCTTGTTACAAACTAGTTTGCAACAAAACTATTTATTTAAAACGTATTCTTAAATCAATGAAGAGTCTCTGGAAGTGTTTACCTTGTGCGGCTGTGACGCAGAGTAGTTGTGAATTATGTTTTAGCCAAACAAAACTGTCAACTGTCAGCTGTCAATGTTTATTGTTAAGGCAGTGCCTGCCAGATGTCCTATACTTGAAAGTTTATTTTTCTTTGAAAATCGCTTTTAAAAGTCAATGTTTCAGGCTGGTTTATATAAACATGTTGAGTATATCACTATTAATATACATTTTGTATATATATACACAAGTTTACTGTGCAAGTGCATTATCCTACCTATCCTTAATGCTGTCTGACCTTTCATTAGTCCTTTAGGATAGCAAACCTGAATCAACCTGATTCATCTTGGGTTGGGATTTTTTTTCCCAACCAATACAATTTCACTAGATCTCCTGTTATTACAAAAAGGTTTGGCATTTCATGGCCTGATGATTTTTCTTAAAGGCTTCCGCCTCAATTCTTTCGATTGGCAGGCAGCAGGGGTTCTTTATCTCACACCCACACTTGTTAGTACTACCTTTCACTATTGTCAGATTGACTCGCTGCATCATTAGAATGACCCTGTAAAATTAAATCCAAAAGGAAATCCAATCTCATTGCTTACAGTGAATGCACTGAGCCTTTTTTATTAAGAAAAATACAGTGTGTTAAAGGGAGAATAACCACATGTTAATCATGTATTATTTTAGATTGGAATTGTATCAGGTGAGGACAATTAAACCTTAATTTGTAACAATATATGCATCGATCAAATGCGCACTGATTTAATGATTTAAGGATAAAGTACAAAATAAGAAAAAAAAGCAAATCAAATTCATCATACCATTGAGATGTATTTTCATTCTGATCTTGGTACTGTATTTTACAAGAAAATATTTTTTTAGGTTGCAGATATTGTAGGTACCTTTTGTTACATTTGTTAAAGGTATGTATGCTTATCTTTTCCTCTTGAAATGAAACAGATTTTTCTGTCTGGTATCTCAGATGTGAATTGATTCTTTGACACACCTGCAGCAACGGCAGTTCATGCAAGCAGATTTTGTGAATTATGCACAGATCCTACACTTTACACTTATTATCAGTGTGCTTCACTTGAATATATTACATGTTTTTTATGCAGTGCTCGTCCAGTTAATATGTGATTTTGGCCAGAGACTTTGGTTATCCTGCCCAGGGTATATACTGCCTTGCACTGGTAAGAAAGTGGATGGATGGATGATTGGTTTTAGTGTACAGCAATGTGAAGAATAACGGTGCTTACTATTCGTTTTGATTTAACCAAAGCAGAATCCAACCATAATAAATCCATTGAAAAATGTTGATTAATTTAGGTGATTTTTTGGTAATATACTGTATATACAGTCCTTTCCACAATTGTGTGAATTGGCTATAATGCAATTGATTGATTAGAGAATGCTTTTCCATAATGTGGGTGCAGGTTGGTTGTAATGTGACTCAAATACTGTATACCGGAACTAGAGTAAAAACAGCTCTGCACAGCAACACAGGCTTGGGATGCTGGTATATTCTCACACATTGACATCCGTCTTTATCCAGTCTGCATATGTAACAACGTTGTGAAGCTCTGCCAGCTACTTTTCATTCTTTGGCAACACTGATAGAAGTTTTGCTTTTATAATGAGTAGCTAGGGTATAAAGCGTTCCGTTAGGATGTTTGGTGCAAGTGAAAAGAAAAGAAAGCTATTACCTGGAACAAAAGCATGATGATACGGTCTAAAGTGATATGAGTGAACGTATTGTGTTTATTGTTAAAAATGTGTCTCATGAAAAATATTGTCTGCCCTTCCTCCGCTGTAGAATTTCTCATCACTAAGCAATGCAAATGCTCATGCAAATGAAGCCTCATTTTATCTATTTTTCACTGTTTTCTGTTAAGAGTTATCACAAAAACACATAATGCAGAAGTAATACAGTACAGTCAAACTAGTAATAAGATTTTGTTATCGTGAATCTGAAGCCTCTCCCCCCAACCTCTTAATTCCCATTATGGGAAGGGTTTCTATAATGCAGTTTTCTATAATGCGGGGTTTTCGGGAACACAACTACAGTATCACTTTATAGCAGAACTGCCTGTACTAGCAGTCTATTGTATAGCAGATTATAATATAACAATACATTTATTAGCTGAATTTGTTTCCACCTTTGTTGGTCACCCTGGTGACTAAAAGGTAGAGTATGGATCTATGAAGAGCTCTGCAGGGAACCTGTTAGCAGTGACCCTACCTGACTTTTTCTCTCCCCATGTATGATAAAGTAATTCACACAAAAAAAAATGTCTTTGCTGGACAGTCTGTAGTATATTGAGCATACACCAGAGCGTATAACATCAGGCAATTGTAGCTCACCTCACTTTTCTCTCATTTCTCTTTTTATTGGATCTACTTTATGTGTCTGTGCTCTCCTGTAATTTACAGCTGGTAGCTAAGCTGTCTAGGGTGTAGATTCTGACTAAATGCCTCTTGCAATGGAGCAGTAGCAGCAAGTGGCTTTGGCACAGTTTAGATCCCGTTACTTTCAGAAAGAAGGTCATGTTTTAAAAAAAATATATAACCCCTTCTAGAAAGTATCTGATGTTAAAATTGGGATACTTTTTTTTTTAAATCCCCTGCGCAATGTGAAAACATTAATTCTGCTTTTAAACACTAATAGCCACAAAGGGATTTATCAGTTGAGTCATCTTTTGCTTTGTAAAAACATTGAGTGCTGAAATTGTCAGCAGAAATGTTTTCCTCCTAATAGAACAGAGACACAGTAGCAGTAAATCTATGAAAAATGTAACAGATTACTGTGAGGTTCTTTTTTTAAAATAGGCAGTGAAGGTGTTGCTTTATTAGATTATCCCTTTTTTCATCAACTTGGCATTAGGTGGTGTTTTGAGGTGTGTTGTCTGAGGTGTTATAGCTGCAGGCTTTCAAGACGTTTACCTTCTTTAAAAATAGGATAGCACATAAGGATCACAGATGAAGCTGACCACACTGTGTGCTTTGATATGTTACAATCAATTTGGCTTCCCTTTGTTGTCAACAGGCATTTCCTCAGAGAAAATGCTTTGTGATACAGATTGTTTTTGTTTTTTCTGAACTGAATACAATAGGTGTGAACTCCAACAAATAGCTTGGTGTCTGGGCAAGGAAGTTCTTGACATGTTTTTCAAAGCTGTGCCTTAAGGTATAGTACTTCTATATTGCTCTGCCGAATTCTGATATAACGAATCTAGCCACCAGCAAATCAGAATTGTCTGTCAAGCTCTTGTCCACTCTCTGGTCACCTTGCAAGTAATCTTAAACTAGAGCTAACATTCATGAAGCTTTCTTTGCCCTGCAGCAAAGTATATTTACTGTTGATAAGTATAACCAGCAGGTTGTAGCCTAATCCTGGCTGTTGTCGGTGTCTCCTCAGACCCCAAGGGCAAAGACAGGCTCAAAGACAGATGTACTCCTTAGTCCTACGATTTTCTCACCAATTTATGGTGTGCCACAGTAATAGTGTTTTCAAGACTAATTTCTAGATGATAATGTGTTTGTGCATGTTGATTTTCCTAAATAAAAAAAAGTTTAGTACTTTCTCTCATTTCCAGCTCTCGAAAACACTTATTTCTCTGTTGAAAGGTGGATGTGACAGCTAGTTCTATATTTTAATGTAAATCCTCTCCCTGGTTTTGTTAGCTCAAAAAGCAGATGGCTTTGTGTGAAATAATTTCACTGGTGTTAATTGCAAATCCATTCACTTATGTATTATATAATGTATGAGTTGTAGCAAGATTCATAAATCAACAAGCTGTGGTTCTTTTCAGCAGCAATGTGTAGCAGAAATAATTGCGGTTTTAATAAGGCTCAGTTTTGGGGTATGTCTAAACTATTGTAATTGATTGTGATTATAAATGTGTATTTCACCATTCAAGAGACTTTTATTTTAATGTTTTTTATCCACAAGCACAAGGCTAGTCTTAGTGCTACTGTGTGTAGTTGGACACTGTGATGCATAAGGTATTTTCATGCACTTTCAATATAATGAGTAAATGTATTAATTGTGCAAAAATTATACTTTCACAGAACATATCAAAGAAGGGTTATATTTACAAAATTACAGCACATAAGAAGACAGATCAGAAAACTAACAACAGCAAGGATTATACTGAAAATCTGGGCCACCAACCAAGCAGAAATTAACAACTAGCTAATGGTGTCTTGCTTTCAACAATGTTACTAGGCCTTCTTCTGGGGTTGTTTTATTCTATATAAGCACATTCCTGACGTTTATAATTCTATTGTTTTAAGTTTCTATACATTGATATTACGGAAATGGAAGTCAACGAGATGGACCATTACAATTATATAGACCGAGAAGAATGTGATGACTGAGAAAATAAAACAATAAAAACAAATGACCGGGAAGCTTATACAATTAATATACGAAACAGAGGGGTTGGCAGGCTTGTTAACTGAGCTTCGTGTTTTCTAAAATGGTTCACTTCTTTCTCTAATGCACTGTACATGTCAGGGAGGTCTGTGATTATGGTAACCACTGGGAGTTGAGCTTCACGCATTAATGAGCAACAGGGTCGAAGTTTCTCATCAGTTTTGGCTTGCCAAACCTGTCCAGGGGCCAAGGAATCTAAAATTAGCTACCTTTCTTGGAAAAGTATCCACAATCTGGGGGTCCTTTATATGAAAACTAACACCTCCATCTCTCCAAGCTACGGTTTGAAAAACAGCGCAGCAACAGCCAACAGGAAGTTAAAGGGCCATAAGGAGGAATTCAAAGCACTATCATTAGTCAGACTAGATCCAGCCCCAGGCGTGTCACATCTGGGTAACTATGTGATATTTTTCAGTTGTCTGCCTCCTGTTGACTTCTGAAATGGCTTTAAGTACGTGATTCCACAAGATCCACTGCATCCTATGTCATTCTCAATGTCAGTGTGCTACTTTTAGAAATAGAAATTAAAAACGAATAACTTTGTTTTTACTCAGATGCCATGCTAGCCAAAACTAAATTTTATTGACTGAAATTGCACTGTTGAGCAAGTGAAAAGAAAATCTGTGCTTAACTTCAACACAGCCAGTCTTATATTTTCCCTCTGTTATAATTTCATGGTCTTCTTCTTTTGAGCATTTTTTAAATAGGTCTATCATGGCTTTTTAAATATTCATTACATCCTTGAACACTTACGCATCTGTGAACCCATGGCCCTGGAGGATTGGAGCAAAGAAGATATAACTGTCGTTTGTACAACATAAATTTAATTTTATAAAAATGATCCCAAGAGTAGAGGCTCATTTTGTTCATGGTAGAAATCTTGCTCTCCATATTTTTTCTTCCAAAGATCTTAAATACTCCAAACTGCATAAACAGTAGTGTTGGAGGACAAAAATGCATGTTTTCTTTCCTTGTGTGGTATTGAATCATTTACAATATAAACCACACTGTGCGTTTGACAAGCAGTTTCCAAATGTGCTATATTTGGTTGAAGACAGGATTGACTAGTAAAAGAAATTAGTGTTCCGTTTTCACATCAGATGAATGTCTTTTCTGCTTTTTTGGTTACCCAGTACAATTTGTTCATTGGTCTGTAAATGTTTATCCATAGTGTTAACACCATAAACAATGACAAATTGTGCCTGGTTGTTGCAGTTGAGCTAAACCCAGAAACATGATTTAAAGCTTCATTATTATTTTTTGGTTTATTACCGAACAAAAATGTGAAACTATATATGATCCAGTTTAAAAACAAATCCAT
Source organism: Lepisosteus oculatus (assembly GCF_040954835.1). Lineage (NCBI taxonomy): Eukaryota > Metazoa > Chordata > Actinopteri > Semionotiformes > Lepisosteidae > Lepisosteus > Lepisosteus oculatus. The sequence continues at coordinate 5,211,085 of NC_090710.1, forward strand.
GTACAGCAAAAAGGTCTCACTTCCTCACAGGATACAAAGCTGGGCTTTGTGAATATGGCAACACTTTTTCAACACAGATAAATATTCGGTGTTGTCGGTTTTCAAATTTGTAAACATTTGTGAAGACTGTCACAGACAGTTTTTTATGTGATTATTTTCCTTTGGCCTACAAACTTAATTAGTTTTGTTTTTTGAGCATTTCACCCCACTGGGCACACAAAACCCACAACTTTCCTTGAGCACTGACCTGTCGTTCTTCCAAAGTTGTCAAGAATTATGTAGCCGGGAAATGCTGTTGTGATGAAGCAGAATGGGTCTATGAGTTCTTGTATCTTTATGGCATGGAAAAAATACATTAATGACCTGAAGTTTAGTTTGGAATTGATATACAAATCACAATCTTTATTAAACAGTAAAGCTGAAATGGTCCTCCATGCCACCAAACTACCACTGAAGCCTAGTGTCGTTTATGGCTTCCCAATATAGGTACAGTACTTCAACCCCATTTTCTGCTGGGTCTTCTTCTAGCTGAGGTCTTGATTATTTCATTGTGCTTAAAATATAACTCATAATTTTCTAATTAGATCTTGAGTTCATTTCACTGCAGTGTGTGTATTAAAGATGTCTAAGTAACTTGTGAAATGTTTTACAAATAAAAATGTCTAATCCAAATTTAAGCTAATTGAAGCAATTGAAAGTTCATTTAGAATGAGATTCAGCAGACATTGGGAGTGCGAGGACCAGGATTAGGTTGGAGTCTCATTCTTTAGTAGAAATTCTCAAGTTGCACAATCTTGGGATCAAGGCTCCTATAACTCAATATGGAAAATATATGAATCCCAAGATCTGGGATATCAACATGTGGTGATTGCTAATGATGCTGCCAGATTTCTTTGCACGTCAACTTTCCAATTATACACAAAAAAACAAACAAAAAAAGATCTTGAGGCTGAAACCCATATGAACATATGGAGAACATACTGTACAAACTCTACACAAATAGCACCCCAGGTCCAGAACTGAACCCAGGATCAGAGCGTTGCAAGGCAGCAATGCTACCCACGGTACTACCCTACATTATGTCATGTTATTTAATAAGACATCAGTATTAAATAGTAATGGGGTATTGCCAGTACATGCTTGTGTAGATGTTCAGCTACACTGGACCTTCTACAGTGAAAGCTGTGAAGTAGGCCCTATTGTGTGTTGCACACCATCATTCAGTGATTAATTATTGATTTTGTTCTTGGCAAGTGAGTACATTTTGTAGAAACATGTAGATACCATTTTGCATAAACGATATTTGGAAATTGTATCTGCCTTTGTAACCACTTCATTGACTTTCTGTCAATGTCTGAACATCTGTTGCCAATGCAGATCAGGGTATCTCTCGTCCCTCAGCAGAAATTATCCTTGGGGAATTGAAATTGTGATGGATCATCATCATGAAGCCATTGCAAATCTGTGATTTTGTATTTTACCTCTGGGAGTAACTATGACTCATATTTGACAACTGACCAGATCTGGGCATAAACACACTGGTTTATCCCCTTATTTGGCACGAAGGATATTAGTATTTCCTGTGCATACACTCATGTCTAACAGAATGACAATGCTTTGATGTTGATAGAATGTGATCTCTGAGAATAATGAGATCCTAATTAAACTGAAAACTTGTTTCACATGTGCTCATGTGTTACCACAGAATTCATTCCCTGCAGCAGGTTTCTGTCTCATTTCTGTTGTCAATGTTAACACTGAAGGTGCAGTGTGGTAGGTGCTTGATGTTTTTACAATCTGTGCGTAGGTTTAGGTGTGTATTTTTAAAAAGCACATAAGCAGGTTTGTGCTAAAACAGATGAGGTTTAACAAGTTTAAAAGTAAAACCTTTTTTCAGCACTGTTGTCTGCTTTTCATTATTGAACACACTTTTCCCTCTGGTTAAGCAGACCGATCAAGTGGATTTGAGACTACAATGCTTTTAATAGATTTTGCAGTTTATTATTCCTTTTCATTCTTGCCACTTTGAAGTAGCCAGTTAATTGCTCATCCTATTTCCTATGATCTTGTGTCACCCCAAGACAGATGAATTCAACAGAAATACATCCTTCAGAATGTGCAAATTCAGAAGTGGCACAGGATTTGATACTTGATAGTATTGCAGGTCCTCAACACTAAAGTATTTCAAATAAAGTATTTAGTCACATGCAGACCTACCAAAATATTAGAGGGTACCCCAAACAGTAATAATGTAATAATTACGGCTTCAACACCTACTGTATGCAACTTCAGTTCCACTAAGTCAGAAGATGTCCATGGAGATATAGAACTACTCAGTAAACTTCTCACATGATGATAAATCTGCTGTCTTTTGGTTTTGGAACAGGTACAGCAGGTTCTTGCCTACTGAACTGTGCTCCCACTGGTGCTTTTACATCCATAAAACACTGACTGTAGACTTTCAATATTGCCAGGTCTGTTGCCTTTAGCGATGCACCAGAAGCATGTGCACAGACAACCAAGCCTCAGTTGTATTAGCTTTTCCCAAGACACACAGAGAAAAAAAGCTACTTCTATTGCTTTACAGTCTGTAGGAATCATGGGACGTGCTGGGCTATTTCTGCTATCCTGGATGGTTTCTCCTATGGTACATAACATTCTCTGATATATTGATATATGTATTATTTTTATAGCCCAAACTAACTTTTTACTTAAAAAGTTAGTTCTCAATTTCTGAGCCCTTAATTGGTATAGTTTTGGTTCAACATGCCTTAAGAATTTATACTGCCTCTTGATTTAATTCAATCAGGTTTTCATTTTAAGGTGGCATCCAGCAACATTTGACCTGATGTTGTGTTTAAGATATGCAGTATGTTGTGTGCTGGGATGATTTGTGTCACTCGAGACAGAGTGATCTCTGTCTCAGTGATCTTACAGACCTTCATCTCCCTTTATCTCAAGCTTACTAAATAAATCTATACAGTACAAGGGCTTTATTTCCTTAGTCTCTACCATATGTTTATGTAGTGTGAAATCTAAACAAACCTAAATAAGGAAACAATTCTGATTTGCTGTAACTTACAAAAAATAATTTAGCTTTCTTTAAAATATATGGCATTTTAAAAGCCCGCTGAGAGTAAAAGGTTTGAGGATAGTTATATATGGTGGATCTGCCAGAGAGCATGTGATGCCTGCAGTTTTCCACACTGTTCCCAACCCATCGCTAACAAGTCGCCCTTTCCCATTTTAAATGAAGATGATGAACACTAAAAAACATTTACTACCACTATGTTTGTTGACTGAAATAAATGTGCACAAAAGTTTTTATTTGTGTTCAACCCTCTAGTTGGGAGAGGCCACAGTGCACATGGCTCCTTATTTATAGATTTTCTTACAAAACTTAGTTCTTCATTTGTGTATTTTGGGTTAGGCAGTTTTTTCCAGGAACATTACTATTGTGTAAATGAAGAACTACTGTATATATATTTTTGCAAACAAATGAAAAAAAAAATAGATTGCAATTTATTTGGAGATCTAGTTAATAAATAGCAAACAATGAGTACAGGTAAATTTTTAAATTGGCACATTGGGATTACTGGAGTACCACAAGGATGTGTACAAGGTACAATGCTTTCTAATTTATGGAAATTATCTAAATTCAGGTGTTGTTAGTAAAACAGTCACATTTGCAGATAAGTTTACACATAGAAAACATCTAAACTGCTTGTACTGTATAAACACAACAAGGATTTTTTTAAAATGAAAAAGTCTTAGGTGTTTATGTCTACTGACAGATACTGACACAGTCAATACTGCAGTTCAGAATGAACAGTGAAACACAAACCAGAGGACACAAGCGGAAACTACATGGAAATGCATTTAAAACTGAGAACAGAAGAAATTTATATAATTTGTCATTGTTCTTACTATGGAATACAATATCTGCATGAAACTTGCATGACATACAGTTATATTGCTGTACTATGGTAACTTAAGGTTTATCATGCAAGTTTCGAGGGGGTGGACATCTACTTTTCACTGTTGTTTTTGAAAAATAAAAATAGGAGACCTGATACTGGCAATACCAATAACAATTATTTTGGGGGGTTGGTTCACAACCTACAAAAAATATACACTAAGAGTTTTTGTTTCATTTATTCAAACTGATTGGACACAAGAGACAGTCAGACTTCAGCTGAATCATTGCATCTGTTTTTTTCAGTCATCCCAGCTCAGAAAGACCTTAAATTTAATAGACCAGAAGACTGAGAGAGACTGAACATATTCTTTCATGTTTGAAAGGTCATTAGTCATAAAGTTGTGTATCTGTGGTCCTTGTGCTGCCAAAACGAAGAAAAATCGTTAAACTTCTCACTGTTTTTTGTTTGTCACTTCTGTCCTGGACTGAAGGTAAAAAAAAAACGGCTCAGCTGTTTTTCTTTAAAGCAATAGTGCGGGGGTCTTGTGCCTGTTACTTGCCAGGATAAGCTCCTGCTTTCCTGCAACTCTGAATTGAATGAAATGGTTAGAAACTGGTACACATTAGCAATGAAACGTCAACTAAAATTGTTTGGTGATGTTGAAAAGAAATGGGAGGGAAATGTGCAGGAGAGGATTGAACGGAGGGATTTTGTTGGTGCCAAATGAGTTTGGAGAAGCCTAACAAAAACCACACCAAGTATCTACTGTATATCTTTTTATTCAGAGCTTTTAAACTCAAGATAAACTCTAAAGTGGCTTTCCAAAGGCAATGCAGTGCAAGCAAACGTGAACACATTTGTTATCATTATGTGTTTTGGAAGCTGCTTTCTGATGTGCCAAGAAGCTATTGTCAGGACTCTGGGCTTCTTTCCTTGATTACAGACTGTGGCATCCAAATGTGCTATCTTATATTTGTCAGCGTACTGATTAGAAGACTAGATGAAAGGAACTCACTGCTTCAGCTCACTTGTAGCACAAAGCAGTGTACGCATGTCAGAATAAGTGTGGGCCCATTCCATATTGGAGACCTCTAGAGGATATTCCTGAAGTAAAGTGTTTGTCTGGTGGAGATATGTGCCAATGTTGTTAATCGTAAGGAAAAAAGCAAAACATTGCCAATCTGTTTCTGAAGTCATGAAAGAAACAACTCCCAAACAGTGTGCATGTGCATCCTATTGTAATAACAGATACTGGTTATGTTGCTTTTTCTGTGTTCCCCAGTGCAGTGCAAACTGGAGACATTTGAAAGTAAAACACTGTAACAGTCGTGTGCTCAGGCCTGACATTTGGGACACAGAGACTCTGGCACTGTTCGGGTTCATTGGCTGGATCGTTGTGTCATCTTTTCCCACTGTCTCCCAGGTGGACTCTAAAAAGGGAGCACCTAAGCAGAGTTACCTCTGTCAGTGTGTACCTCTTTTCATGTGTGCTGTTGGGCTTTTTAGTTATTTTCTCAAGATCCGGGGAAGCAATGCCAGCCTTTGTTGCCTAAAACATCTTGAGAATCCACTGAAACTGGTTTCATCACAATATAGCACTTTCCTCAGCTTCCTCTGCCTGCTTCGCTTTAAATTAAAAGTGAACAAGTCTTGAAAATACTTTCTCTGGTTAATTTTTTTTTTCTGTGAGATGGAAATTGGCAGCACTAGAAATACTGTAGATATTCAGGATTTCGCAGACCTTTTAGCCAAAACCATGGCTATGATTGCTGGAGAGATAAGGCTCTGTAGGGCGAAAGCCAGGGCTCTAATAAGGTTCAAATGAAAGGCTTTAGCACTTAGCAAAAAAGCTTCACAAAGTGCAATCCATTTTAGATCAAAAGCATCACAGAGAGCTTTTATTTTTTTTTCTCTCTAAACAAAAGGCTCTCATTTTATGAAACTACATTTTTCTATTTCAAAGATCAGTTACAAAAATTCTCGCCACAGTGAGTGTGAGTCATGAAATTACTTCTTTTCTTCTTATACTCTTACATTCAATTGAACAATTATTATTCTACTCATCAAAGACAAATCTACCATGGATGCTGTGACAGTACTATAATTATACATTTTATTATAATTATGATTTATTACTACTAATAGTAATAAGGATTGATAATGATTTCTTACGTTAATGAGACACCTTTCATCCCAAAGGTTCCAAAGGTTTTAAACATAGAAGGGGACCTGCTATGAGATCTGAGATCTGGTGGTAACGCTAGTGTCATGGTAATATGTAGCATATAATAATTAATAATTGCTTACACTTATATAGCGCTTTTCTGGACATTCCACTCAAAGCGCTTTACAGGTAATGGGGACTCCCCTCCACCACCACCAATGTGCAGCATCCACTTGGATGATACGACGGCAGCCATAGTGCGCCAGAACGCTCACCACACATCAGCTATCAGTGGGGAGGAGAGCAGAGTAATGTAGCTAATTCATAGATGTGGATTATTAGGAGCCCATGATTGGTGAGGGCCAATGGGAAATTTGGCCAGGACGCCGGGGTTACACCCCTACTCTTTTCGAGAAACGCCCTGGGATTTTTAATGACCACAGAGAGTCAGGACCTCGGTTTTACGTCTCATGCTTCTTTTCTTTTTTAAAACATTTTCTGATGAATAAGTGAGCAATGGTGAAACACTTTCTGGTATTTTTTCCTTGCCTTTATCTTACTACATCTGTGTAATATTTTTTCAGTCAGATTGTGCAATATGACTGTTTGACTGTATGTGACAAACAGTATATGTTTCTGTCATACGTACAGTATGTCTAACATATTTTCCTTGGATGAATCATTAATGTCTGTAATTGTTCACCCAGCCCTTAAACCTGCAGTTGTTAAACGTTTGTTATAAAAGCTTCATTTTACTCCAGCCTGCTCAGTAATTACCAGCTGATAATACACTTAACATTTTGGCAGAGATTCTTGAACAGCCTGTTGCTATTTGATTACAAGCTCACTTAAATGCAATGTATGAGCCTTTTCATGCTGGCTTCAAATCAATGCATAGAACAGAAACAACTCTTGTTAGAGCTGATAATGATCTGCTGATGACTGGTTATTTATCTATTCTTGTCCTGCTGGACCTCAGTGCTGAATTTCACACTGTTGATCACACCATCTCGGTAAATACAGTACATTAGAAAGGGTTGTTGGTACTGTATTACCCAAACTGCTGTCTTGTTGTTTAAATCTTATATAACTGATAATGTTCAGATCTGTTATTGTTTCTCCTCTACAGAGTCTTCAACATACGCAAGGCTGTGTTCTTGTTTTTTTTTAGTTCCTATAACTTTAGTACCTATAATTTTTTAGTACCTATACCGTATTTTACCTTTGGGTCAGATTCTTCGTAGGCATGACATCAATTGCATTTATATGGTGATGCCATGTAGACGACCTAATGCTGATCAAGATCTCCCTTGTTATACTTCTTAGATGATGTTAAAAATGTTTAAACATCTCCCAAAACTAATATTATGTTGATTTGCTTATCAACTCTGCAGATGTGTCAACCTTGGTTTGAGTATTGATGGTCCATGTAGACAGGCGAGGAATCTTGGGGTCATCTTTAGTCCAAGCTTCAAATTTCATGCTCATGTTCTGTTACAGAAATTGAATCTCATTTCAGCAGTTTTAACTCAAACTCCACATGCTTTTTTATATGAAGTTTTAAAGGGAAAAAATATTACTTTTTATGAAATTGCTTGATGTTAGTTCAGTATTTTTTTATCCTAGGGAACAACACTGCTCAAACTTGGAACTATTGAATTTGCATTCACTTTTCAATACAGAGTCACAAGCTTGTACAGAAATTCAAAAGAATGTCTTCAACAGTAAACTGAAAGGAAAGTCAAAGTCGTATTAGTAATCACAAAGTCAACCATACACAGTATGTTCTTTATTTTTCGTTTGTCAGAACAAGGCTTACTGTAGTACCCTGTCAGAAAAAGCAATGCATGTACATGTAGAGGTACGTGTGTGATATGACCCAAGCACACAAACACATGCAATGTATAGTATGCCATTTATACATTTTCAATGAGTTACACCCATGTCTTACCACCTGACCTGCTGATCCAAAGCTGTTACAGAACTGTCTTTTGTTAAATCTTGTTCTGGCTTTCTCAGGTTTTGATTTGTGTCCATTTTGGGTTCTATTTTCCACTTTAAGTTTTAATCTGGCATTGACAAGAAAAACTGTGCTGTTTCCAGGTATTCATTTTTTGCAGAATCTGAAATATACAGAGTGGTGTTTAGAACTTGACATTATCATTTGAAATTATTTTCTTGTGTCTCAAATTAGTATTTGGTTCTAAAACATTTATATTGCTTTCTCTTTTTGAGTTACTATTTAGGATTGTAGTCTTATTGGTAGTATTTAATATCAATACACTAAATCTTGGACTCTGTTTGTTCCCTATATATCTTCTGATGTACAGAGGTTTCCTGTTGACTGTCTCTTTAATATACTGTACAGTAACATTTTATGATTGATCATTTAGTAGATTTAGGGTGTTTCTTACTTTTTTAGAACTAGAAGCCTTTTACATCATGGCGTTTACAGTATGATGGTAAGACAAGTTAGGATGATAGGATAAATTGTGCAATATTGCTGGACCACTACAAAAACGAGATAAAATGTCTCTGACAGCAACACCCTGTGAAGTATTCTTTGCCCTCCAGTACTTTTTTGAAAAATCTAATTAGAACTGAACCATGCAAAACAATATTGCCATTACTGTCCAAAATGATCACCATTTTGCATCCAGTGTGTATATTTATTTTGATGGGAGTGGATATGCACGTTCTGCAATGTTGCAGAATGAATTAAAAATCACAACCCCCCATTTTTCCATAATGGTCTTCAAAGTGCTTATAATTTATTAATCATCATACAAATTTTGCTAGTTATTACAGTATGCCAAAACATACACATTACTATGAAACTTCATGGTATGTAATGAAACAGAGATTACGATTAAACATTACGAAAGTCTTGTTCTGCTTTTTTATTCATTGAAAATTCTTAGTATTATTGTGATGAAGATTTACAGTAGGAAGGTTGTTGACACTACAGAATACAGGAAATGCTTTTACATACAGTAGTTTAACTTTGTTTAGCGTCATCTTTTTTAGTAGTGTACTGGTAGGCCTCTCTAGCATGAGTGAATTCTCTTTGTCTTATGGGACTTTTTAGAAATGGGCTTTGTGCAGAAAAATATTGTTTCGGGAATTTAAGCTTTCATGAATAAAAAATGGTGTTACAATCTGTTTAGCCCCATGTCTGTTCTTGCTTTTACTCAATCCAGTGTAAAGTAATTTGTTAAGACCTAATTAAACATTAAAAGTTTTGACCTACAGTACCATCTTTCAATCAGCCATTCCCAACACTTTGCTTGATTGCATCTCCCTGTATTCCAGTTGTATGTTACTGTGTATGCACCCAATGGAAAGCTGCCATCTAGTGTTAGGTGAGGAATTTGGAATTTACACATTAAATTTAATCCAGACAAAAGTCACATGATGCAGATCATTCTAGTTGATTAAGCAAGAGTGAGGTGGTTCATAATTTTAATATACAATTAAGTTCCGTTGAGCAGAACCTCAAATAACTGACACCAAGGAAAAATTCTGTTCCAAAAAGGTTAAAAACTCTATATTACACTGATCAGGAAATGGTTTTGCTGCTCCACACAAGCAATCAGCCACAGACCTCCCCAGATTTCATGAACATTTATTTAATAGAAAGGATCATTAAGCTGCATAACTTTAACAGCTGTGCTGGCAAAATTGAATGGGTTGTGGGTGAGACCTACTGTATAGCAAATTAGAAGAGTCATTTGAAGTGCTTCTTCAACTGGCACAACATCTGGGGAGTGACCAAATGTCTTGGATCAGATACAGGATTCAGTCATCTGTAGAATTATAGAACAAATCACTGGAAATAATTGGAGTTATTTAAGATGCTTGCATAACTTTATGTAAAAACCCCTGACATGATTATGCTGAAAGAAAGATGTGATCTGGTTATCATTAACAAAATGCTAACAATCCAACATCTTTGTTTATGAACACCAGTAATAAGTAATCAGACATCAATGAATGCCTCTTTTGAATTAGGTTTGGCTAAAAACATGTTAATGGCAGTGACCAACAGTTAAAGGTATAGCACAAATAAAAAAAAAAACTTCAGCACTACATACTGTATCAGATTATTCTCTTGATTCATTTACAGTTTTCTCTCTTTAAGACTGATTAATTTGTGTATGTTGTATTGTAACTCAGCTATGTTGTTGTGCTAATAACATTTAGAGATCTAAGTAAAATGTACGTACTGATGGTGGAAGCAAAATTGCCATTATATGCTCAATGAATCAAATGAGCAGAGAACAAATGGAATGAAACTCAGACTTCCTTAGTCAATGGTTTTCATGCTTTATTAGATTTTGCTCTGGGTGTTTGCTTTTTGGGGACAGATGATTTATTCGAAGTGAGCTCAGAATCAGATGTCCATGGCAAAACACAAAGAGTATGCAGTATCCCTCAAAGCTAATAGTGGGTCTTAGACGACTCTGCAATATGGCACATTTTCCAGCTGTAGTGATGTCACAGTGGTTGAAGCTCTCTAGATGCAAGTTTAGGCACAGTAGGAAGAAATGTAGGCCAGGGACTTACAATTATAATTAAATATGCCTACTGTATGTACTTTTTCTCTGCCTCTTTTTGTACAATTTTGTACACCTTCAGACAGACTTAAATCTTTTCCTTAGGAAAATCACCTCTTGTATTCACAGCAAAAACAGTCCCACATAGCCATATCAGCTGCATTATAAGCTGTGCTGTTATAAGAATAACAATAAGAATGAAATTCAGACATCACTAAAATTGTTTTGAGTACACCGTTTGATATAGTGGCTTCATGAATTCAAATTCTAACACCTAACTGAGGGTTGTCAATATTGATGTAATAGTATATACAATATTGTTATACAATGTTATTAACTTGCCTTCTGAAGTAATATCTAAAAATGAACTATTGAATATCTTAAGGAAAATATAGAGAAGGCAACACTTTTGTAGAAATTCAAGTGAGCTTGAGGACAGACTGCACATACTTTTCAAATGTATTTTATTTTCAGTGGCTAAAGCTCCATTTTGCTTCCATCTTGTCATAGAGAGCTGTGCCCTTTTAGATAAATCATGGGTTAAGTACACCGAATTTTCCACATTTCACTGAGTAGAATTATACATTACAGTTCAACTTAAGGAGCTCAAAAACCCTGTTGCTACGCAGGCAGATAATTCTTTGAAGAAAATGACTAAACATTTTTCATTTGAAAGCAGATGTCAAGTTCAAAAAGAAAAATATTACACAATGTTTTGCTTGATTGGAGATCACTTTTTCATCATTGGAATGTCCCTTCACTGTCAATTGGACCTTTAGGTTATACCAACAATTGAACATTTTGAATTTAAAACACCCTCTAAAGTAGATTGTTTTTTTATGAACCTGTCACAGTAGCATTGCTTCTGTATGCTAGAACATGCAAGTGTTTTTTATATAAATTCTTGTTGTTGAAGCACCCAAATGTTAAAACATTTCAAGGGCTAATGTGTACCATCATCACATGTGAAGTCTGAGGGTGTAGTTAACACACAGAGCAGGTAGTGAAATGACTGGACTGTCAAAATGAATTATCTAGCGGAGGCATGGATCCATTCAGCTATACACAAGGCCTGAGCAATGAGGTTGAAAAATGTGAGTGAATCATACTGCACAACTCAGTCACGACATTGCAATCCCACATTAGGGGAACCCAGACCATATGGGAAAATGCCTTTATTTTTACTTTTAGCTGTGATTTGAATAATTAATATCCAGTGTGACTGTGGTAAGCCTGTCATTGAATTCAAGAATTATATTTCTTAGAATAAAAACAACTAATTTCTTCAATGAGATTTGGCAGTGTAACATTGCACTAACTGATATTTGTGTTACACCAGTATTATACTGATATATCATTAGCTTTAACTGCAAGTGTGTAGGTGAAGGTCATGAGGCCCGAAGGAAATCAGTCTCACAAATCTACAAATGTCCTGTATAGAGCTTTTTTAAAATAATGTGAACTTTACAGTTATATTCAAACCCAGAGTCAGAGGATGCAGGGATAGGTTGTCATCAGGAGTGGTAATAAACAGCTACTGTATGATATTACTGATACTGATGGAAAATATCACATTTGAAGAAGGCTCATCAGCCAAAATGTGGTGTTTCTACTTTCTACTTTTCAGCGCGGAATTAACCTTTACTTGCTCCTTGGCAGCCAAAGCTGGCACAGCTCCCCACTCAAACTTCTTCAAGGTTCGTTTAATTCTCAAATCCTCTTGAGAAGAGTAATTTCTCATATCCTGTCCTTGGACTAGAATTCTCAAAAGCTCTACATCTGAATTATAAGACAAACTGCCAGGGGTCAGGATGTGGACTTCACTGTCCTTCAGCCCTCAATGAAAAGAGTTGGCAGCTTGTTAAGAAGACCTCCAGGCTGATAGCAAATTAGAAGAGGCCAGTGCATTGCATTAAAGCACCATCATGAAACGGCAGTGTGGCCTCAATTTAGAGATCATGGATGAGGAAGTCGGTAAAGGCCTGTTGGACTGTTGAGGTTTTGGTGCCTGTAGCACCAAACTATGTGACCTCTTTGTTCTTGAAGTTGGCTGCCTGCTGCCGACCCAGATCAGCATCACTAAGATCAATATTCCTCTAATCTTTGCCTGTTTTATCCTTCCATGTGTGATTTGCATAAGAGGCTCCTTAGCATGCAAGCCATTGTACTGCAATAAAAGATTCACGTTCAAAACTGAACCCATGTTTTTTTTTTCATCGCACAAACTTTATTGCCGTGGCGACTATCAATGAGTCACTTCCAATTACCCTTAAGTTTGGAGTATTTTGCAGTTCTGTTCATTTTCCTATCGTGACAATTATTGTTCTTGTTTTCTCTGCTGTTTTATTCCTGAGGTTATGAAAGCACTAACGCTGGAGGATCTGTGTCTGAGACTTGAAAAACCTTTGCTAATGTGAGAGCACAGTGGGAAATAGCAGAGTTTGACAGCACATAAACAGAGAAGTGCTCTTCAAAGAGTCAAGGGGGTGGTTTCAATCGATGCAATGGAGTTTTAGCTTTAGGGCAATTAATTGAATTTGGAGCAGAACACTCATACAAGGTCAGGTTTGAAACCTTCTGTTATCTGAATGAAAAGTGAAATCTGACAAAATCAAGGAAAAGGGATTTAGAGCACTGGCATTGAACTAAGAATGCTGGTTCAAAAAGAGCTATGCAGTGAGCAAAACACACCTACACTGAAAAGTGCCGTTTGTTCTATATTTAGTTGTGGGTTGACAAGCAGTACTTGTCAGGGAATGTCGTCTGGGTATAGAAAGAGGAATCACTTTGGCTGATATAACCTTGCACGTCTCCAGTTCGCCTGTTAGCATCTTTACCTTCAAAGAATCACGCTTTGCCTGAAAGAGATGTTCATGAGAGAAACTGCCTAGATTCATTTTAGCTATGCAGCAGAGGCTGATATGTTAGCACTAGGATATATACTTTTAACTTATATGCCCTCATTTAAAAACTATGAAACTATAACATGCAAAGTTGAAAATATTGAACAGAAAAAAACAGTCACATAATCCATCCTTACATAATCCATCCATACATAATCCATCAGTCACATAATGCATCTGCACACAAAAAGTCTGAGATACCAGGTAACCCAGACTGGATGAATGGCCTCCTGTTGTTTAGAACTGTTCTTACTGCATGTTATAATGGGTGTAATGCCAAGAGTACTTCTTGTCTCATTGGGCACAGTTCAAATACATAAATATCCCCAGGGATAAATGCACCAGAGTTTTTTTTCTCTTTCTGGCATTCTGATTGTTAAGTGGGATAAAGTGAAGTCTTTTCAGCAGGGTGGGATTTTAAAAAAAGTGTGTTTTGTAAGGTTAATATACTTTAAATACTGTATGAGCACAAGCTAAATACAGACAGAGCTTGGCAGCTATACAGTGTGTTTTGGTATTCACAAGAAGGGGGTACAATTTAAATTTAAGAAGTAATCATGAGCCTGACTAAACAACATACTGTAGGTTTACATACACAGCATATTACATAAAATGTAGATTAAGTATAATCTTCCTGAGTAACACCAAGAGCTACTGTGCACTAAAATATTTTTTGAGACCATTATTAATTCAGGTATACAATGGGACTTTGTTACTGTGTATCAAATCATCTGCTGATTCAGTAGTTATAATAATGAAACAAAGCTACAAATATGAAGGTGTAGTTTATTGACATTACCTCACCTGGCTCAGAACATGAAAGCCCTGATCAAAGATCAAAGCTGTCACAACATCCCTCACTTTCAAGGAATAAACCGGGGAGGCATATCAACTGATGAATTTGACCTCCTCCTGTTTGTTAAATAAGATCTATATTTATTTATTTTAGTAACGATACATTTATAAATAGGATTTTTTTTAATTCTGTGTTTCCCAAATCAACTGAAAGTGCCCATTTTGGATTGCCAGAGTGATGTTTCTGTTAATAAATCGTGAGTTATTTGTAGCACCTGAGCGCTGAAGAGACTATCAGACTGTAATTTGGTATTAGTCCCTAATTGCTGCTTGAAATAATCCTTGAAATGAGTGGATGTCCTTGAGCTCTCTTAGCAAAACAGGAACTAGGATTATAAAATGTGCAGATTAATTAACTTCAGTTTTGTTAAAAATCTTTAATTGGCTCATTTGCAAATCTCCAAAGAACACTGTGTATAAAAGGGATATTTAACCATGCTGATTTAGCAGTCTTGAATGGAGGTGGGTGACCATTTGAAGTCTGAGCCTGAGCTTTGTGTTAAACAAACAAATCCTTAAAAAAAGATAAGGTGATTCCATTGGATGAATGTAACATTTGAAAACATGTTTTTTTTTCCTGAGATAACATATGAAATGGATGCTTTGTCTTTCCTTTAAAAAAATAAAATAAAATGAATTTAAATTTTCTCTCACTGTAAGTTACCATTATATATTGTCCCAAACTGGAGTGACATCAAAGTCATCCATTACACAGTTATTGTTATTACACATTGAAAGCACATGTCTTCTTTGAAGGATAGACTGTAATGTGAATTCTTGCAGAGAATGCTAAATATATATGTAAAGATATAAAATCACAAAACAGAATTTATTGGACAGATAAATCAAGTACTGTACCAAATAATCCAATTTCCATCAAATTATTTTGTTTTACATTTCTCTAATATCCTATTTACAAAATGCAAGTTTCCAGTGTTTGTATTAGATAAAACAAATTTTAAAAATTTCTAAATTAAAGGTCCCAGATGTACCGAGATCTATATAGTACAAGCATGACATTGCAGTCTTTATACTACATAAGAGAGAGCAAAGGACATACCAAGTTTTGTTTTGTTTTGACATATACAGATATCTCACTAATTTTGTCTTCTTTGTATTGTATATGTGTCCTCATATGTCACAAACAGACTTTGAAAAAACATGACACCCTAGACCACTTTTTTTAAGATAGAAGGTGTAAAAACAAACAGACCGTAAAGGTCAGAATCCTTGGGGAATTGTTTTGCAGTGAATTGAGGGCTTAAGTTGCTCAAAGGAAACCTTCTCTTTAATGATCTACTGTATCTACCACCAGGTTACTGCTGGTTTCATTACTTGAGATTACTCAATAAACAACTCATGTTGTAATTTGATTTACAAGAGCTATACTTTAAATAATCTAATTGGTGATTATTAATCCTTAGTCTGGTACCAGTCTAGACACTGTTGTTATTTCTGATTTTGGAAATATATAATACTGTATAAATACTACAATATACTGAGTATTCCATTTCCTAATTTATTTTACAGATGCGTGATACATCGATTTACAGAAATAAGGCTCTGCGAAATAATAAAAAAGCATGACTGCCATAGTGAGTACAGGTCCTATACAGATTGATTTAAGGTGCATTACATGATAGTCTAGTCTTATTCAGATTTGGGAAATATTAGGGTTCATTAGGAATTGTACATATTCCCATATTAATACCCTGGCAGAATGAAAACTAAAATGTATTGAATTGACAAGAATAATGATTATAATGTTTGTGCAAATGTGTAAAACTGAAATTTAACTAGAGTCCTTCCAATTTGCAGTACTAAAGAAAAGAAAAACAAAAGTGAGGTAACAGAGGTTACATTCATTTTAAAAGTTTATTGGAATGGAAGCTTCTGAGAGAGGCAGAAACAACTTGCCACTAGCATGCATTTGGGAAACATGTTCACACACCACAGCTTTCATAGTCTTTTGTCCATTTACCAAAACCAATTTTGCGATATTACACTCATGTAATGTGTATGAGCACAATACTCCCATGTCCAAAGACCCATTTAACAGACATCACTGTTGCCTGGATTAGGATTAGCAATCCTTAGTAAGAAGAAAGTAAACATGATACAAGCTTTGTCTAGAGAGCGCAATGTTAACATGTTTTCACTGCCTTGATTATCTATTTAACTAGAATAAAGATGAAAAAGATTAACTGTTTACATGAATCTCTTTCCTCTTTGGGTTTGCACAATACAACTTCCTTAATATTTCCTCTGAAACACAATGGTTTAGTGAATTTGGCATTTTTTTACCTGATCTGCTGTGTGGTAAAGCTATTGATAAGTAATTGCTGTCATGCGGTCCTTCTATTCCTGACAATAGGATTATAGGATCCTTTAGGATGGAAAGCACTATACAAATTCCAGCTATTACTATACACAATGATAATAATGATTATAAGTACATGAATATATTGTTTACTCCACCATTAATTGAACAGTATCCTACTACAGTCTACATGAAGTTATTAATGAAAGATTTCTCCTGTACTGTAGCTTCACAGGACCAGAGGTAACCACTCCTGCTTTAAATCATCATTAGATTCAAATCTCCAAAGAAGTCCTGAAACACCTTCAGGGCTGTTGGTCTTTAGAGTCCCCTGACTGAACTCAGTGAGAAAGTTGCGAGATCCCAAGAGGAGTTACAAGATCCCAAACAATCACTGACTGCTCTGATTGCTATATCTCTGAGGGATCCACAACGGAGAGTCTTCGACCTCCTGCAAGTTTTATAGGTAGCCTCAGTCAATGACCAGAAAACTGTATGCCAACTCCACCTAATCAAGCAACTGATTGATCTGATCATATAACTGTGAGCTCGGCTAGAATGAAGACCTCATGATCATATGGCTCTCCAGGCCCGTGGTTGGAGATCCCTGAGCTAAAATAATACTGACTGAGCTGATCAACTGTTAAAATAGGGAAAAAAACAGCTGCAGGAATTTGTATTGAGTAATTAGTTTTCAGTGGCAATAAATGAAAGAATCACCTGGCTGGAAATGGAAACGAATTTCTCAATAGCTTTGTTTTCCAGTTTTAATTATTTTTCTTAATCAAATGCAGAACTTCTTTCAATTAAAGCTGTAATTTCCATTTGATTGCACTACGGGAAGAACTTGACAATACGTGGTGCTGGATCATTTTTACCTCCACCTCATATACGGAATTAGATTAATGAAATAATTGTTTCTTGCAGGTCTTGCAAATCCTGACATGTACTTTCCTTTTGTAGATTAAATTCACAATCAACATGTATTAATCATGCACAGGCATTAAAAAAGAACAAAAGCTATAATGAAAAAAGAGATTAAGATATGCATAGAAAGACAATTTGAAGACAGTTCTGAGAGAGACAGAGAGAGAGAGAGAGACAAGACAGAGAGGAAGAGAACTCAAATGAACTTTAAAAGAAGATAAATTGTATGCTTCTTAAATACAATGACAGGAAGCGACAGCTGGACTGAATAGCAAGAGATAAGCCCAGATTTCAGAAATGAAATAAAAAGAAACAGACACATGACAAGAAATGTTATTAAAATTTCAAAAGGATGATCCGTGAAAATGTGTTTCAGTAGACATTTGAAAACAGGGAAAATGGGATTTACAATGATGAGATACTAGAATTTTTTTTTTCGCTATTTAATGTAGATTCATATATTATTTATTATAAGGATTTTAAACAATTGATTTTTGAGAAAGACATAACTTATAGATTATACAATCTTTATAGATTCAGTTCTAACAGTACTCAGTAAAGAGCTTTTTCACTAACAACATGTTTTTGGATGAGCAATACTCGGTTGGCGTGTCCTTTTGTCTGTTTGCTTTTTTTGGACATTGCTAAGAACATTCTGAATTTAAAACATTTATACAATCACTGCCATTGTCCACAGTTCACAATATACAACTTGTAATCAATTTTCAAACAGTGATTGATGCAAACATGTCATCTTCATTTAAAAGTGAAGTGATTTCTATGTCTAAAGTACTTTTATTTCCAAAATCATATAATTACAGTAAGTGCTATAAATATCTGTACATATACATCATATATATACAGTAATTGTTGCTTTTCCTGATAGGAAAAAAACATTTTTAACTTGTATAACTTGTGGAGTCTTGCTGTTTGGAAAATTGCCAGAACCCATTATGTCCAGGACTGCTGTAGGAGTGATATTGGTACCAGGGAAAAAGGACATGTTGAGGATATCCAGATGCAGTCACATCTGTGAACAAGAAGAGATTGACCTAAAGATCCTAGATCCTATATCTAATCAAATCATGCAAGTACTCAAATTAAGGCAGGGTTGTATAACATGGATTAATTTAAATGTCTGAGAGTGTATGTTTCTTGCCTTTAATGTTGGAGTTAATTTGTTTGTCCTCATATTTAAAATTCAGTGAGTACAGATGGTAAAACCGCTCCAAATGTATAAGTGTATGGCATTAGTACAAACTTAAATTACCTTCTACATTGCATTAATGCAAATGCCAGTTACTTCTGAAAAAATTAATGCTGTTAAAGTAATGTACTTTTACGAAGTCTTGTGCTTTCAACATTAGATTAAGACTGAGAAAATGTTTTAGAAAATTTCTCAGTTTTCAGAATTACACTGCATAGACATTTTATGTTTTGCTTTGTTTCACAAAACATTTGTAAAACACATTGTAGTTATTAATCATGTCAATTAGCCTGGCAACTTAGGAAATCCTCACCTCTGCAGCTGCTGTTCATATGGAGACACAGTGGAATACATTAGATATGCCTACAGTGTGTAATGTATACAGTATGTGTGTAATGTACTTTATCTACTTATTCAGCTTTACATGCTTCTGTTTTAGTAATATTAGAATGTTGGCTGAAAGAGCTCCTGGTGGCACAGGAGAAAATAAGCACTGAGAAGCACTTAAGTCAGAAACAAAAAAAACGACAACTTTGTTTTATCATAGCATTAGATATAACTCTATTTCACACTCTTTAAATCAGACAGAATGTCAGAATATAGGCTAATGGCAGAAATGGCAATATTTATCATTTTTAATTGGTCTGAAACAGAAATGTTGTATAACATATTTAAATGGCAACATATGAAATAATTTCATCTGTTCTTAAATTTGCATTTAAAAATGACAACCATAAATGTATATATATATAAACATATATATGGACAGTTCATGTTTTAGAATGTATTCACATTATTCAAAACTGTCTGACTAGCTGGTGATGGAATATGATCTTTATCCAGCTGACAGTATAGCTCTTTTTTATCTAATTTAATATAGTTGTACCTATGCAACGGAAAATAATGTTTATGCTATGTGAAAAATATTGAACAATGTATTTAAAGGAATGCAAATATTTTGTTAGTAAAACTAAAAGAAATTACAGTATGTCTGACAGGTTTTATAGTCTGACACATGTATTAAATTCTGGACTAAAGCTTACTTCTTGAGAAATGCAAGAACTTCTAACATTACTTTGGTTCCAAAGGATTCTACAGATTTGTGCTACATTTACATCCTGTTACATCCTCACATCTCCTACAGTAATTCCCTTCATTTTATTTACATGTATGTTTAGGAGTACCTGCAAATGGGCAACCTCATTTGACAAATAACGCACAAAAAATTCTACTTAGACATTTAAAAAAACAGCCATCATTCACTCTCTTTGTGTGAAAAAGTAAGTGAACAAAAAAGTAAATTCTACCATCTCAATTTAGTGGGTTTGTAAAATCAGCTGCACCTGTACTTCAGTGACTCATTGACATAATTTCATTACTTATAGATTTGTAAAATATTGTTATTTTACAGAGGCATTTTAAAATGTTTTGTTTCTATAACTATCTGCATCTTTCCATGAATCTGTTATACAGTGTATATCCAGTGTAACCACAGGCAGTAACAAAACCTTCAAGTACTGTAAACTAATGCAAATATCATAATCTCTAAAATAATCATGAAATCTTGTTTGCTGACTTTTTGCATAATTCTCAAGAGGCTATAAAGACTGGGCAGCCTTATAAAACATACTTTCTCAGTTTTATTACTAGAATCACTAGTAAAAGATTAATTTATGTCATTTGTGTTGATACATTTTAACCCGCCTAAGAATAAGAAAACGACAAAATAGTTGTATATAGAGATCTTAGAATTTTATGTAAAATATTTGCAGAAATAAAGCTAAATGACTAAATCCTTGCACAGACTAGGTTATTAATTTTGGAATAGTATGAATAGTAGTATACTGTATGAATACATTTTGATTAGGAAAAATATATATGAAGAAGGCACTTCATAAAATCATTTAAAAAATAATCAAGTTAAAAACAAATTCTTAAGCTAAGAGGGGGCAAGATAAAAGACTATTGCAAAGGAGGCTAAAATTGTTTTCAATCAGTTTTACGACAACAGGAAGTAGACAAGATTGAAGAAAGATGTTTCATAGATAAACATTGGGAAACATTTAGATGTCAAAAGAGAAATCGCTAATAAATGAGCATTTCACTGAGATGTTTTCAAAGGACATGCCTCAGGCTATGTATTAAATATTAGCATCAATGAGACAGAAGTGTTTATAGGTACTAAAACGCTTAAAATAATTATACAGCACCCTAACCCTCCAGATTTATTCATACCTCCCAATGTAATGGACCAGAAATCATATAACAAAATGAGTCACAAATTGGATAATGTGTCTCACTTAACACATGTTAATATTGTTACGCTGTGATAATAACAGTGCACAGAACAAAGTCATACTTTATTTGTCACATTGAATTGAATTTAAGAAAACAAGAGGGTCACATTTATTCCTTTAAATAATTCCTTTAAGTAAACTTAAATAAAAACACATCTAAAATAACATTCTGCTCATGTGAAGTGCAGTGGAACTATAGGGTGGCCTTAGAAGGTTTCCTGTTTCCCTGGGGTATAAAAAGAGACAACACAAGACATTCAGTAGTAGCAGCATCATCAAGGTTAGGGTCAGAGTGCTTTTTTAAAACCTCAAGCAAATGGTCATCCACCCCCACCTGCTGTACCACTTTGTGTTATAGTGTCCAGTATTAAGACATTTAAGGCTACTAGTATCATAGCCACCCTGCCAGCAGGAGGATACAAGTGAAACAAGGGCTTTGAAGCAAGTGGTGTGGAAGGCAACTGTAAATCCAAGGGCAGTTGTTGGAAATGTCCAACACATCCTGGTATCTTCAGGATTCAAAGTGTCAAAAACTACCAGAAGAAGTCACCTCCATGAATGATACAGTACATACATAGCGACGTTGCCCCATCTGAGCATGAGGTGACTCAAACGTGCCACACATCATTTGAATTATATTTTAAACATCGTCTTGTGGTCAGCAGGTCAAATTGAGGTACAGTATAAGAAATAAGTTGAGCCGATAACTCTTCCAGCCATTTCTTGAAGGAAACCAGGGTGTTGGCTTCAACAACATGGCAGGGCAGTCCTTTTTTTATTTTTCGTTCTTGTGTATTACTAGGCTTGACATGCACCAGCTACATCAGCTGTGTCCCATTACTGACTCAAAGATTATTTTGGGCTTTTGAAACCGTGTAGGTTGCTTGAACATGTAATGATCAGTCATGAATGATCAATTAAACAAATGATCAAATCATCAAAAAACGTAATTGAGTAATTTGACTTTTGAAGTTCAGTATATTGAAAATATTTAAATTAAATTGCTATGATAATTTCATAGCTGTCTAAACATATTTCTAATTCTGTTAAATATATGGTAAGCAACTACTTATATACTGTACTAGTGCATATACTTATACAATATATAAAAGTATTATTATACAGAATAATGGAGTAAATTTGAATGCTATAAATTAACACATCCTTAGATTTTAAAAATATAAACACCATTTAATGTTTGTCTAAAATAATCATTTGATTAAAAAATGCTTCAGATGCTTCAAATGTACAAATGTAAATGCTTCAGATGTGTAGCATTTACATTTGTACTTGTATTACATTTTCCAAGCTTCACATATGTACAGGTAGTGTTTGCACATAAAATGCACATCTTTTATTGACCTATTTCCTTCCCCTAATGGGTCTGTGAAAGTGCCTCTTTCCAGGGTGCTGTCAGGTCAAGAGTCTTGGTGCAGACTCTGCCACTCATGGCTAGTCAGTCTTTTATACAAGGATTGGCTCATTATCTTTGTCTGTGAAATGTAGGTCAGCTGTGTCAATGGGCAAGGTATGATTTTGATTTTTCACAGCTTGGTCTTGTAGCATATTTAGGTTGAAGCAAAACTTCACAACACACAATTTATTCTTTCACTAATATATGCAGTATGTATATACTGTATATATGTACTTATTTATATGTATTGCACTGTGTTAGGGTGTCAGAATTGGAAAAGAAGTATCAAATTAAATATCAATTAAGTCCTGACATCAGCTTACTGTGCAAGCAAATTATAAACATTAACATTAATTACATCCCCTATAGTCAGAGCACATTGACTCTCTTGGTTTCTCTGGCACAGCTTAGTAGTAAAGTAGCATGCTTAACATGACAAATATTTATTACAATTAATACACGTGCACCAGTGCATACATAACACTGTTTATGGCTGTATAAACATTTTTACAAATCTCTGAATTACTAGAGCTCTGCCTTCTACAGACAAAAAACACAAAAAATTATATCTGTAATTAAACCACAGGACAACTTTAAAGAGGGAAGAGGGAACCTGTGACCTCTCAATCAAGGATCCTTCCCAGAAGTATAATCACTTTCTGAAACAGATGCTAAATGAATGAGCATCTATTCCTCATTCCAAAGCAGTGTGTCAGTCAGTGAGAGGTGTCTTTTAACCTGTCGGATTCCCAAATTGGGAAATTGACATTTCCAATAATATAGACAGCAAGTCCCTTGCTTAAGCATCCAGGTCTCTGCCAGTGCTTACATTATCTCTAGACAGATTCTGATTTCTTATTCTGTATCAAGGAGGTGTCTCTCTCACGGTCCTGTCGCTACTCTAGTCTTCTTCTCTCCTCTGAAATCCTATTTCATGTTAGAAAAGATTATTATTCTATGTTCTATTGATTATGACTTGAGGCCTATTTTGTCCTATGTTCATCATGAAGGCAGACTTAATGACCTCACTCAGAACGATCCAGTCACTGTTGAATAATGATGTTGATCGTCATTAAACAGAGAATTCGTTTAGCTTAATACCTTTTGTTTGCTCACCTAGATCTGAGGCCATTGTCACTTGCTTCACATGAACAGATCAGATAAAGACAGTTCATTGTCTCATCAATTTAAAATGGGGTAATGTTCTTGCTCTGATCAATGGGAATATTTTTAAAGATGTGAATGCAATATCAAGAGGATGATGGGTTTTGCTGTTATTTGCATTTTCTGAAGAATCTATGAAATAAAACAGAAATATTTTTCCACTATAATCATACTAAGTTTCAGTTTCCTGTTAGGAATCCCTGGTGGGAAGATACAAGGATCCTGTGCAGACGCAGGCACGGGTAATAGATGAGGCAGGCGAACAAACCAAAACAAGAGGCAAGGTCGTAGTCAAAAGGCGAAAGGCAAATCGTAATCCAGGAAGATCTCCGGTAGCAAACAGTCCGAGGCGAGAGGCAAGGTGCAAAGTCGAAAAGGCAGAAGGGGAATCCAAAATCCAGAATAAACGAGGTACGGGGAAAACCGCCAGGTAGAGCTCTCAAGGAGTAGACTCAATACCGAACAGCGGGAAGCAGGTGAAGATGGTATAAATAGCAGTGCGCACCGCACCGTGAGTGTGCGCAGGTGGTTTAACTCGTGCTGCGGCGTTAGTTAATAATCACCCGCTGCTGGGGCTGATTAGCTTGCTTACAAGTTGGTCTTGACTGCCTGGTGGTCGTGACATTTCCGTTGTGAGATGTTTTGCAAGCATGTCATGGTGCTGATCAAGTCACAATGCAGAATTCTGCCCAGGCAACATGAACTTGTGAAACTACTTACTAAACATGATGTAAACACCCTTGTTTATTTCACTTTTTAATAAACAAATCCACATACAGTATATTGGAGTACTATTGTAATTTATATCATCAGAAGAAAGACTCTCATTATCAAAGATTAGTACTGAGAAAAAGAACATTGAAAATGACAGAAAAGCAGATGAACCCATCCAGTAATTACCAAGTTTCTAAAAACTCGAACAGCACTACAACCTTTGGCAACCTGGTTTGTGATTGACTCTATAATTATGTGGATGTTAAGATGACATTAAGTCCCATATTGCCGTACTGTATTACAACTGATGCAGATTGAGATGTTCATCTTTTTACGAAAAATAAATCACTCAAGTGCGGAACTGATGCCGTCTTTGTCGTGCTCACATTCATACATCTTTTATTTTTTCTAGTGAAATGCTGTGCATTTGAAGGTTGGCACTGCAAGCATCCTTTCTGACTTCACCATGTTCTCTTGGGCATTCTGAAACGTTATGAAGTGGAACACAAACTGCACCCTTTGTGAAATTATCTTTTAGGTTTCATAATCATAATAATAATAATTGCTTTATGTATACTTATATAGCGCTTTTCTGGACACTCCACTCAAAGCGCTTTACAGGTAATGGGGACTCCCCTCCACCACCACCAGTGTGCAGCATCTGGATGATGTGACGGCAGCCATAGTGCGCCAGAACAGTCATCACACATCAGCTAATAGTGGGGAGGAGAGCAGAGTAATGTACCCAATTCATAGAGGGGGATTATTAGGAGGCCATGATTGGTAAGGGCCAATGGAAAATTTGGCCAGGATGCCAGGGTTACACCCCTACTCTTTTCGAGAAACGCCCTGGGACCACAGAGAGTCAGGACCTCGGTTTTACGTCTCATCCGAAGGACGGCGCCTGTCTACAGTATAGTGTCCCCGTCACTATACTGGGGCATTAGGACCCACATGGACCACAGGGTGAGCACCCCCTGCTGGCCCCACTAACACCTCTTCCAGCAGCAACCTTAGTTTTTCCCAGGAGGTCTCCCATCCAGGTACTGACCGGGCTCACACCTGCTTAGTTTCAGTGGGCTGCCAGTTGTGAGTTGCAGGGTGATATGGCTGCAGGTTTAATTCTAGAGAGATGGAAAATATCATTTAGACCACGTTGTGTTGATAGGAAAGAACGCAATATGGAATCAAAGGTCAGAAGTCATTTATCTATCCATACTGAAGCTCCAAAAAGGGTTACTTTTTAATAATACTTTCTGCGAATCCATCCTGTGCTGCAGTAGTAACCTTGGTTTATACAGGAAAGTGTGGACGTGTGAGAGAGAGCCAGAAAGGAACATTAGAGTGAGGCAGACAGGGACAAAGAGAGATGGTTTCTACTTAATGAAGTTTGGAAGCTGAGGTTCAAAGGAAAAACATCTCTCACCACGTCATTTATCTAATCTGCCAGAAGAATGAAAAAAAATTAAAGCAAGGCTGTTTTCCTGTGCACTGTTTCTCATCACCTACTGAAACCACTGCTTGGCTAACTCATATGATGGTTTAAACCATTTCAACTAATTCAGTTGTAGAGTACACATCAACCCTTCTGTATTAGTGAAACATTTTGATTTTGAGTCATGTAGAGGTCTGCTATTGCCTTGAACGACCTTATTCTCCCAGATTGCCTTATCTGATTTTCTGGGGTCAGTGGTATTACAATTTTGTTTTTAAAAGGCTCAATGCTGGATTGATCAATACCTATGGAAATGTATGCTTTCATTCATGTACTGTATGATCACCGGTGGTATGACAATATGATAACAGTATTACAAGCTTTGTGTGCAATAATTCATTTTATTTATTCTGCTTGTATAGAACAGTGACCTCCCAAATGTTGTGCATGTAATCCCTTCGCAGAAGATCATGACCTCCCTTATTTATTTACAGTATTTAAATAACAGATGCAAATGTGGGTCTGCACTTTCACACCAGACAAAAACAGCTAATCTCTCTTATAGGGAGATTCATGTTTTTTTTAGGATCTGTACGTTCTACACACTGTGCACTTTTCCATTGAATGCAGTTGTGGAAAAATAATAATGTCGGGTTGCCTCTATGCTAATTTAGACATAAGATCACAGCACTGGACAATTATCTTTTCATGTAGACACATAAGGGCTACTTGGAGTATTCAAACGACTATTATAAAACTCTCCTAATGAAATTTGTTGTGTTGTGTCGTAGGCAGATCATTAACAGAACATTTGACACTGAGCTTGTTGCAAAAGGTACTGTCATCTCCTTGAAGCCTGGATAGTATAGAAATGTCCTGGAGCTTTTTGGAGTCGGGGAATTCTACACTGTCTCAGAGCTTGAGGGACATGTGAATGTCTGGGATTGACATCTGGTCACAGCTGCTTTCATCATACGTGGATTCTTGTAGTAGTCACTAGAGGGCAGTGTTCCTTAAATACCTCACCATACAGTATGGTGAGGTATGGCTTATGTCCTCTGGTGGGCTCTGGTAATGTTATTGATCTCTTGGATTTACTACAGTATCAATGTCCATGGATACAGTACATACATGCCCAGATAGGCCCCTTGGTTCCCTCTGTGCATGTCCAAAATGTTGTGCATATTACACAGTTTCCATGGTACAGCTGTTACACTAAGCTGATAAATCAACTAATTTTTAAGTACACTGTACCACTATCACCACCATATCCACTGTTCTTAACATCTGTGATCATATGTACAAATGTCGCAAAATGAAAGATCAGCCATTGTAATGGTAATAGTAAGGGGCACTTTCCAAAATACTGATTTCGGATCGTAACTGTAAAGTTGTGGGTTGTGCATTAGACCAAGATTTTTCACTCAGCTTCAATATAATGCCCAGCTGTATAAATAGGTAAGAATTGAAGTTCCTTTGGATAAAAGTGTCAGACAAATATAAATAACAATATTTTTGTAACAAAAGATTAACTAAAAGGATGTCAAGCCTTTCAAATGTTTGCATAGTTTACTACATCGGTAATTCAGAGGGTAAACTTTAGACACATTGCTTTTAATGTGCAGTGACTTCAAAATGCCACAATTACACTAGTGACACAATTGCAAAGGCAGTTGTTAAAAAGGTCCAGTGTAATTTCTCAAGTATTCTTAATGTTGTTAGGCATTGTCTGGTTAAAGAAAATAGTTCTGGAAGGTTGTTGTTCAGTTTGGTGCATATCTTCTTGGAAACCTTGTGTAAAATTCCGTACTGTACGTACACTTTCTGTCATGAAAAGATTGTGCTTGATTGTGCTTCTGGGTCAGACTGAAATAACAAACACTGGGCCCTTTGTCATATCAAACTTTTTATTTAAATATGCAGGTAATAATTTATAATAATTTTTACTTTGCACCAGAATATATTTGCAGTACAGAAATTACCTACTGTAAATGTATTGTAGATGTGCAAAGAAAAAAGGGTGGCTTTGTCTACCCATTGCAACCTGATTTTCAAGGAGTACTGTAACTTTCCAGCCGAGGATCAGTCATACCTGAATTTGTAGATCTCTAATTAATTACCTTGTTGAAGAGACCCAGGCAACCATGAAGGTAAAACAGTTTGCTTTAATCAGCTCCAAGCAGAGCTAGTGTGATTATGACTTTGTCGTACAACATGGTTTCAAGGGTGCTATTACAAAACAGGTTACTATGGAAATCTACAGCATCTCTTATTCTGTTTTTAATTCCACCCTCTTAAATAGACATATATGACCTGTATATACTGTACATCAGTTCCATTTACAGAATAATTTAATGTAATAAAATTGAATATGGCTCTGTCCCACATCACGATCAGAGCATGAGTTGAACTCCCAAAAAGTGTTTTCTGAGTCTGTGGAATTGTCTTAATTTGCAGGGCAGTACCATGTTGTTCCAGGGCAATTCAGATCCTCTTGTATCCAGTAGGGGTCTGCATAGCGTTAGGATCGCAAAATGTTACCTTTTAGTTTTATAGTGAAAGTTTATTTGAAATTTACAGAAAGAAACTTTTCAATGAATTATAGTATATTAAATATAAAATCTATTAACATATATTATTATGTTCAATAATATTATGAATATAATGTTTTAGTAGTAGCCAGACAATTACTGTAGTAATCCTTTGTCTTTCATAGCCTCTGGTACTTTTCTAAGCATTAATCCTTAGTAGTCCTTTTAAGATGAAGTTAAATCTTAACTATGTTGCTAAATGAAAGCATAATCAATATTAAAGCCTAAGATGGATTTAGATTAAAATAATGGTTTGGGTAGCTTAAGAAGAATATATGCTCTGCTTTATACCATGCATTTGTTATTTATACCAATGGTAGACAGATCTGATCATGCACAGCCCCATAGTCTTACCCTTACAACCCGACTCATTATTTGGCTTAAACAGTGCAAATTAAAATATGTTCCAGGTACTTGGTGAATCAGCAACTGCTGTAACACCTTCACATTTCTGTCTGTAAGGAACACAGTTAGCCATTCCAGTTTCTGTTATTCTCTTGCTCTATATGCAACGACATGCTCATACTGTACATTTCAGCAGTGTACTCTTTGTTTCCAAAGCGTTATTACAAAAGCCAGTAGTCTTTAAGTAGGGGTTAGGAACTTTGCATTCTGGATCAGATGGCTGTGGGTTCAAACCCTTTTGTCCGTTTGCTCTAGTAAATGCCCAGCTATTTTAATAGGTCTCCATGTCATCATTGCAGGTTTGGTAGGTGGAATTAATGTACTGTATACGTATATACTGGATAGTTTTAAAGAGATAACGATTCTTCTTTCAAACGTTTACATACAGTAGACATTATGAAAAAGCAAAAACTGTACATATTTTAACACAAGAGGTTCTAGAAGGATGCTGTTGATTTCATGCTTAAAAGTGGAAAGAAAAAGTGGAACACTTTGGCTGTTGAGGCTACTTTGTACAGTATATGGTTTTCTCCAGATTTTAACATACCCAGGCAAGAAGAGTGTTACTGTGGAGCAATGGTTAGGGCTCTGGTCTTGTAACTGGGAAGTTGTAGGTCCAAAACACAGGTGAGACACTTACACAAGGTATTTCATTCAGATCCCTCCCATATGTTACCTGACTAGTCTAAATTTAAGTTGGTAGATGCGTCAGCATGTGTAGGCTGCAAGGGAACAAGTATAGGTTTATTCCATGCTGAAAAAAGAGAAAACCACCACAGTGTTTTGACACTGGAGCCTTCTTCAGGTGTCAACACACGATGAAGGCTCCATACCCGAAATATTGTGCTGCTTTTCTATTTAGTACAAATTTAGTACAAAGTTATTTAGTACAAATTTAAGTTGCTTTTGACAAAAATTTCGGCCAGATAACTTAAAATAATTAATGATCAAGAGTAATGTATATTAACAGGTAGGCAGGATCTCTTTGGTAACAAGCTGGCCTACAGATCATGTTCTATCATCCATTTACTGAGACTGTTTCTCGAATAATAATAATAATAATAATAATAATAATAATAATAATAATAATAATAATAATAATAATAATAATAACAATAATAATAATAATTTAATAATAAAGTACAATATTTTACTGTAGATTTACATTTTTGTGAGTGAGTCTTTCATTGCAGTAAAAGCTTTAAAAGTTGTTCTGTTAATATTTAACAAAGAGGGCTAGATTGCTCTCTAAAATTTACATTCCTTCCGTTATGTAATTTAATTTCATATGGTTTAATTGGCCATTAATCTTTTTTACAACTGTCATTTTAAGTCCTAGCTGTTTTTTTGCTACAGCATGATTTAATATGCAAGAAATATGAACTATTCACAGGCATCATGCTGTGTTTAAAGTTAAATGCTTGTAATACAGTGCATGCAGTAAATCTGAGTAGCACACATTGTAAATTGTGAGCAAACATTTATGGAAAGGGACACCTCAATGCAATGTTATCTTTGTAAATGCAACCTATAAAAAAGCACTGCAGGAGAAAAAAAGAAAAGTATTACATTTCAGTCAGAGAAAGCAGGAGCACAGAGCCGATCTCTTTTGATTTATTGTACTACACAGAGGCATGAAAACAAAGACAATTTGTTGCATTCTTTATTGTTTGAGTTTCTGTTACTGAGTGCTTTAGTCTCCAGTGCATTTAGAAGCTGCCTATATTCCTGTATGTGTGAGCAGTAAATAGAACTTATCTTCAACACACCGTGATCATTGGAGTTCTTCATATAAAATTACATAATACTTTGTTGCAGTCATAATTATTGTTGATATTGAAGGAAATAGCATGATTAGTTATTCTTGCCCCGATGGTAGAATTGGAAGTCTAGTTGAATTTCTAAATAATAACAAATCAAATCTTAATACAAAGGATTAATTCACTTCACGCATTTTGTTCAAAGGTATAAAAAAACAGATCCAAAATTTTACCCTTGACCATATTAGACAACAAAAACAAGCAAAGTTTTCATCTCAAAGTCCATTATCCAAAATGTGTTCTCATCTCTGCATTCAATGGAGCTTGATTATTTCTACACAGATGATCACTTCTGGAATAAGATTGTTGTTCCTTCAGCTGTACTATTGCTATATTGTCTCAAATACTGGTCATTATAAAGTGCTGTGCGAGTGGTTTTAAAGAAATCAAAATGGTGTAACAATGCTTTAGATAGAACAACTTGGACTGAGATCCAATTTGAAAAACTGTATGCAAAATAGTTGAATAGCATGAATTTCATTCGCATTGCACTGCAAAAGTGCATGTAAAAAACTTTGACTGTACAATCAGGTTTGTGATTCTAGCCCTATAGGTTGGTTGATTTTTAGAACATTTCACTCCAGATTTTTTGGAAGCAATGGTAAAACTTTAAAGGCACAGGACCAGCGATAGACAAACCATCTGAGGATTCCTTTCTGTTGGAATCCAGTGTTAGAATTTTTTATGTATTCTGCTGAAGATTGCAATACTGTAGATGGAACACATTTTATTATCACGTAGGAAGCAGCTTTGAATCATACTGTTAGATAGAAATTACAAATTGCCACTTATATGGTAAGGATATGACTGAATGTTGTGGAACAAGAAGACATCAGGCCATAAATCATTGCTTTCATTCTTATTTCCTAGTGCTGCAAAAAAACAAAAAAACTTTGTCTGTTGGAAATCTTTATGCATATTTAATACCTGCTTTTTCACACATGAGAGAAAAAGATTTTACAAGAAAGAATTTTGAGCCTTGTTTTCTGAACAGCAACCAAGCTTCTGGTTGACCATGACTGAAATCGTTTAGATTTTGTGGAGTCCATCATCAATAAAAGCACACACAGTAAATCCTGTGATTAAGAAAGAAACAGGTTTTAAAAATATGCTGATTAATAAGCTACAAATATTGTATTTCTTTAATAATATAGATTCCTGAGACTTGTGATGACCTCAGCTATACTTTACATGTCATCACTGTGAGTATGTTGACTATGTTTGAGTACATTGAAGGACAGTATAAGACATACTGTACAAATATGCTTTGGCTCTTAAAGTGAATTGAATCTATAAGGTTAAGAGCAGCTTCCCACAGGATTTCATTTGAAGCATTCTTCAAACCCTTTACCTATGATTGGTGTCGTGTCAGTTATTTCAGTGAACTGCACATATCAGTTTTGGTGGAGATCAGAACATGCAGTACTCATCTCTTGGCAATGAAATAAAATTTGTCATTTGGGGGCATCTTCTGTTAGGGTGTCTTCTCAAATTCATAAATTTAAATGTTATTTTTAGAAGCAAAAGTGAAGTATTATCCTTACACTTCCTCTATGGAAGACTGAGAGATGAGAAGCAAGGAGCTGTAGTCCCCAAGATGATTTCTCCTTCTCTGTCAATCAGTTGATGAATAGAGAGACTTGCAGGAGCATTTCCAGGTTCTCTTGTAACTCATGCCAAAGAGAACAAACATATCTGAAATCTTTGAAGCAAGAAAGT
The DNA here is from genome assembly GCF_040954835.1 of Lepisosteus oculatus. NCBI lineage: Eukaryota > Metazoa > Chordata > Actinopteri > Semionotiformes > Lepisosteidae > Lepisosteus > Lepisosteus oculatus. The sequence continues at coordinate 5,243,496 of NC_090710.1, forward strand.
GAAAGGGCTTGGGCATGGGTTGGGTTTAAGATTAAGAATTTTGTTTTGTTTAAGATTACTGTTAGAGCTTAGGTTGTGGCTGAAGCTGAGTGGAAAGTAACACTTTAGGGCCAAGAGGTTTAACTTTGGGGATGGTGATCTGTGGGATGGTGGAGTATTACTGTATATTGAATTAAAGGATGCTCAGAAAATAGTGCTTTATTGTCAGCATTCTTCTTTGTGAATGAGACTCTGCCTGCAGTGGAGCTTTTCCTCGTGACACAGCAGTTGTCCTTTTGTTTGAATTGGAATTATGTAGGCTGTCATTTCAATTGAGTAGGTCATTTCTTAACTATTTGTAAATACCGCTTTCAACTCAGTGTGAAAAGAAACCAATAGAGACTGATTTTGACAACACATTCATCAAGCTAACAGTGTTGAAACAATGCTTTATCAGAACATCTATTTCTTTGTAAAGTTTAAGAAGCTTTTAGAAGGGGAGAAATATAATTTTGGTCTGCTGTTTTTATTTGGAATATAAAATGTTAGAAAAGGTTAATGGATTTTTTTCCCAAATTGCAGTGTACCATTCCTCACAGCTGCAATAAATTTAATGTTTTAATGAAATGCAATCATTTAATGTTGATTGAAAAACTTCAGGCAAAGTATCTTGAGACTGTTGTGCCTGAAGATATAACCTAAAGTGAGATTCTGAATTTAAACAGAATATCCACTTATTAGAAATTTGTAGATACGTTGTGTAAATCCAGATTGTGTTTAAGAATAAGAACATAACTTTTGAAGTTAAGAATAAAATGTAGATAAAACTTAACTTAAAATATCATAAAAATAAATTAAAAGAAATAAAAGTAAAATATTTTAGGCACAACAAAACAGAAAAAAAACAACCAAAACAAACATAACCAGCAAAGAATGTAGCAGATAGGTAATTCAACATTGTTTGAGACTGTAGTGGGGATGAAAGACTTCCTGAGTCTATTCCCTTAACACCTAGAGGCCTCTCCCAATTTGAAGTAGTTTGAATTCAAACTGGAAGGGATGAGCCAAACGCTCCATAATGCTCTTGGTCTTGGTCCGTACACCCCTCTGTTTGTAGAAGGCATTTAGGTTTATTTGTTTCGCCCCAGTGATTTTGCTACTTCCTGTGATGGACTGGTATATGGTCCAGAGAATATTCAGCCTTGTGCCCATTATTTGCCAGGATAGGATTCAGCTCCCCCGTGACCCTGTACTGGATAAAGCGGTAGGAAAATGGATGGATGGATTTTACTGATTATCCTCACTAATTTTCCCAACCTATTAAAATTAATGGTAAGTATGTTGCCAAACCGACAAGTGATACAGTATTTTAAAACACTTTCAGGAAATAATTTGTAGAAAAGGTTTCTACCTAAGAATCTCTAAAATATGGTGAAACTGCTGCAATCGAGCATCAGCAGCAGCACTGTAACCCTCTTAAGAAATGCCAAGAGAGGGAATGTGGAAGATCCCAGCATACAGTAGCACCTATATCTTTTTAGCCGCAGTCCGACAAGCCAGCCAATCTGTTTCTGGCTCAGATTAAACTCACTGTCCTCCAAGATTACTAACAGTAAAACAGTTAGTGGCCTATTCCTACAACTTCTAAACACTCCCTACAGCATTTCCTAAAAATATGCCAACTGTGCCCCAAAACAAAAATTTGTACACAGACTCAAAATCTAGGATTCATCTTTATAAGATACCGTCTACGAGAGATCAACTACACTTTTTATTCATCTAATCATTTGATTTGATTAGGATATTGTCCCAAAAACTGGTCTCATCTGCAGCATTTGAGATAAGATATTAACTGTTAACTTTGCTAAGACTGTATACAAAACATGAAACAGAATGACTTTTATTCCTGGTATAAAATTGATTGTGCATTGGCTACTGTATATACTGTAGACAACCTCGCCCTCTAGGCAACTCCATAGGCAAGCATTGTAGAATGGAGATGTAAGTATAGAAAGAAAGAAGAGCCCAGAAGCTCGAATTGCAATTGCAAGTTCTAGAGCATGGCCCATACTCATTAAAAATAACTGTGATAACATGAATTCTTTTTTACTCCAGTGTGAAAAAAGAAACGAGATTTTACTGGTCTCTTTGTGATTGTGAAACAGGAGAATGAACGTACCATGTCATGGTTTCATTGAAACTCTGTGAAGTTTTAATTTATTATGTAATTATGTGGACAAAACCAGTTTATAATATCTAAGATCCCCCTGTGTAAACCAGATGCTATATATAAATAGTAGTCTGTATAGCAAGACCAGACTTTCTTCAAGTGGATACCAACATACGTATAAGATTGTTAAGGTTTGAGAATTTTGAGGTATTTCATTGACAGAGTTTGTTAATGCTTAATACATACTGTACTGTAAAACTACAGCTATATCACAACTGCTATACTATTGTCCTGGTAGTGAGCCAGGACAATCTTAATTGTAATTCTTTATTCTTTATACTGTATGTATAAGCAATATACTGTATTAGTCAAGCAAAGAGAAATGGCTAATGTACTAAACACTTACTCAGGTATTAACCAAGGAAGAAGTCAATGCCATACCTCAGGGCAGTGAAAGGATAAAGCTCTGTATTAAATAGTATCAGCAGAGAAGAAAGAGGCAGAAGTGTTCAATTGTACTGATGGAAACTAGAACTGTTGTTCAGAGGCAATTGACACAACTTTTACAACAGGGTTAATAAATGTTAATACAGTATGCAGGGACTGAACGATTGTTTATGTAGTGCCAACTTGCAAGGGATGATGTAAAGAAAAAAATCTACACTATGATAAGTCTAATTACAAAATATACTGTATGCATACATTTTACACCTTTGTAGTCAACAAAAAATATAAGTTTTCATATAATAACATGATTTGATAGTGACAATGACTTGAAACCCAGTCTGACCTCTGGTTTTGTGCTTTATCTTACAGGAACTCTTCACACCAGAATGCAAATTTAAAGAGTCGGTATTTGAAAACTATTATGTGATCTACTCGTCCATGCTGTACAGACAACAAGAATCTGGTAGAGCTTGGTTCCTGGGTCTCAATAAGGAAGGACAAGTCATGAAGGGGAACCGAGTGAAGAAAACTAAACCAGCTGCTCATTTCCTGCCTAAGCCATTAGAAGGTGAGGTGCCCTTTGCTGCTTTACTGTGACAACTCTTAAAGTGCTTTGGCTTTGAGTGTGTGAGTGTGGGTGAGGTGGGCAGCATGCCGACTTGAAGAGCTGGGATCCTGGGTTCAATTCTGGATCTACAGTGCTGTCTATGTGGAGCTTTTGCAGTATGTTCTCAACATGTTCACTTACTGTAGGTTTCTTCCCACAGTCCAAAATCATACAGGTAATTTAATTGGCTTCTGGGAAAATAGGCCCTACTGTGAGTTTGTGCATGTCTGTATTTCTGAAGTGTGATGGACTGGCATCCCATCCAGGGTGTACCTCATCCTGCGCCTGTTGCTTATCTGGCTCCTCTATGCACCCTGAATTGTAGGAAACAATTAGAAAATGGATATGGATGGATGAAGTGTGGATGACTGAAAGAGACAGAGAAGATTAGTTCCCTTCTCAAAGCACATCTTTTCAAAAGACCTCTAATTCATCACCAAAATTGTTTATATGTCTGCTGTCAGGCTTAGTGAACATATTGCCAGCAGCCATATCACCCTGCAACTCACAACTAGCAACCCACTGAAGCTAAGCAGGTGTGAGCCTGGTCAGTACTTGGATGGAGACCTCCTGGGAAAAACTAAGGTTACTGCTGGAAGAGGTGTTAGTGGGGCGATCAGGGGGCTCATTTCCCATTGGCCCTTGCCAATCATGGCCTCCTAATAATCCCCATCCATGAATTGGCTTCATTACTCTGCTCTCCTCCCCACTAAGAGCTGATGTGTAGTGAGGGTTCTGGCGCATTATGGCTGACATCGTATCATCCAGGTGGATGCTGCACATTGGTAGTGATGATAGGGGAGTCCCCATTACTGCTTTGAGTCCAGAAAAGTGCTATATAAGTGTAAGCATTTATTTTTATAATATCTGGCCTCAGTTAGTTTGTTTTTAATAGTGATGGAATACTCGCATGTCATGAGATTTAGATGAGCAGATGAACAATGTGTGCTGTTATAAAAAGCACAGACAGAACATCATGGCAGTTCTTGTGATCTGCACCTAAACTAACTAAGGTCACAAATATGGAGGACTCTCTGCTGGCAGGTTACACATAATCCCACTTGTTCAATGATAAAGAAGATGGACGCTCTTCATTTATACAGAAAAAGAGGTCTCAGCCCCTCTTGATGATTGTTCTTCTAAAGGTTAACTGTCTAGACTCCAATCTGTCTATGAATGTCAGTGAAGAGTACATACAGTGCAACATATTTTTTGCTACAGTAGTTTGGAGTGCATTGTACTGTACAAACGGCTGAAAAAGAAGACAATATCATGTGATACAACTTTTTAGGAAGTACTCCTTTGCTTGTTAAGAATGAGAGAAGTGCCTTTTTAAATGTCCAAATTAATTTGTTCTCAACATGTGAATGACACGGAAACTTCCATTTCGTTTGCCAGCTTTCTAGTTACTGTATATATGCTACTGTACTTACCTGTACCTGTGTGTATATAGAGTGAATAAAAAGAAAAACTTACTTTACCAGTGTTAAACCCATCAGATATGTTTTTATTTTGGATTAAAATGCTTTTTATAAAAATGTACAAACATTTTTTTTAATCTGTTTTACAAATTTGAAATACTGGTGGAGTGAAACATTTTCACTCTGATGAGAATGCAAGGCTGTTATCAAAGTGAAGTAAATGTAATTGCCTTTTGGGATACTGATACATAAAACCAACAGGTGTTTTTATGTGCACAGTGGGGACATTTAGATGTTGTCTGGAAGCTCAGTACTGTAAAACAGTACTGTTTCCAAACCAAACACCACCTTCCTCATCACTCAACCAGTGTGTGTTTTAAAAACCTACAATGGATAAGATCACATTGTGACTCATAAATGGAGAGATAGATGAACAGACAGTTGAGCAAGCTGTACTATGGGAATTCTTTGTTTTCTTTATAGTGAATATGAAATATTGAAATCATGCCTACAGGGATTATCACTTATAATATTTTCCAGTTTCATTGGGCCATAATTCCCCTATGTGCATGTCTATTGCATTAGACATACTGCTGTTATTCATTTGTTTGGAGAAAACATACTGTAATTCCAGACTGCAGTGGTATTTCATAAGCTTAAAAAATGGGCAAACTGGACAAGCTGAATAGAGGTTAGGGTACAGGGGAACAGGACTGCTGATGCCAAGCCTGAGATTTCATTTTAGGAGGGCTTAATAACATCTATAGTTGGGATATAGTACTGAATTATTTTCCTCCCTGTAGAAAAGCCAGTGCCCATGAAAGCAGTAGTATGTAGTTTATGTGATATCAACACTATGGGGTGTTTCCTAACCTGTTAACACTGATTAGCATTTTACTCATTTCTAGCAACACATTTTGAGGAGCTATACTCACTGATAAGATTAGCATAGGCATTGGCAATTTTAACAGGCCCTCCAACACAGAATTGTTCAAAACACTTCTGAACCAATCCACAAATAGGATAGAGGAGGAATTTCTAAGTACTTTTTTTGAGCTGGGACAAAATATTTTAATGATTTACTGTAGATACCTAGAACAGCTAAATGGGATAACTATGGTACTATTTGTGATACAAAGACACCTTCTTTGCTGGAATTGTCAGACACCTTTTTAGTGATGAACATTTAATATGGGGAATGCTTTTGCTGCTATGCCAAATTAAGATGACCTAGTTATAATCACAATGTGTGATTTCCAATGCCAAGTTACTATTCAGAAGACCTAGGGCATTAAATCTGGTCTACCCGATTAAGTATAAACTTGTCTACCAAAAAAGTGTCATTTCCCACTTCTCCATCTGATCTGCTTTGTAGTGGGGCTGATGGTGTAGAATGGCTTTTGTGTGTCATCCGGGTGTGGGCTGTACTTCAGTTCCTTCCTATATGTAAAGGGCTTTTGGGATCTTATGAGATGAAAACAATATACCAATGCAAGAAACTATTAATTACTGTTATTAATAATTTAATAATCATTATTTGTGTTGGCCTGGGGAAAAAAATACATTCCAGGCAACTATCAGTGTTTGCATAATTTTTCCAGGTTTTATCAGCTTTTGGCCACTCACAACAAAATAACAATAGTGAATAACTGAGGTCACTCAACTGCTTTTTATAACTTTACAGAGTTTGAAAACAATAGCATAGTCTTAAGCCAGGTGCAGTCCAAGCCTAGACCTCCCAGGAAGGGTAGAAGTTAATTGCTTATCTTCTCAAGTGTGTTCCATCTCAAAAGCAAAAAGCTCAGTAAATCAAGCACATCCATTTTATGTAAGCAATCACTGAACTGCAACATCTGCTCTGCACTATTCCCTTAAGTACAGCAACCTAAACCACCTATTTGATCTAACAAAGAGAACCAAAGCTAAAGGATTTCAAGTAGGTAGGTGCGTCAGCATGCAGAGGCTACAAAGTAACAAGTTAAGGTTTATTCCATGCTGATGAGAGAAGAAAGGAAACACAACATTTCGGCTGTGGAGCCTTCTTCAGGTGTTAGAAAGACAGGGAAGTTAGCAGCTTGTATGGCATAGGAGAACAAAAGGCGGGAGTGCAGAGGAGGCAGGAGCAGGGGGGAGACACAGAGGCCACTCAGGTGGTGCGAAGTTGAGAGAGGTGATGAGAGGTGTAAAGTCGAAACCTGCAAATGAATAGAGAGGATTAGAAGGAAACGATTCTTTTGTTGAGAGAAGGGGGAAGGTGTAAACCTAGTTTCAGGAAAATTTTGGTTCGGATGTCTTTCTGCAATAGGAGTTAAGAAACCCCTCTTGAGAACGCAGATGGAGAGATCAGTGTGATCATGGCCGTTAGAGGTGAAAAGAGAAACTATGGGCTTGGAGAAATCTTTGATCCTCACAGCCCTAACATGTTCTCTGAAGCGGTCCCTGAGTGTCCTTCCTGTTTCCCCAATTTAGATAGCTGGACATTTTGTGCAAGAGATGCAGTAAATAAGATTGCTGGAGATACAGGATGTCATCTGAGTGATCCAGAATTGTCCTGAAGGGCCTTGAATGATCAACTCAATCAGGAACTCCCGGCCTCAAAACCGCATTCCTCTGGTGCTTCCCTACCATCCTAACACACTTTCTATCCCCAGGACCATTAATGAGAACTTTTCCATCTTACTGGATGATCCCTCCATCGGTGCCCTCTTTTCAGACTGCCTCATCATCTCATATCTCCGACCACCTAATCTGCGTAACCTTCTTGTTCACAGCTCCCTTGACCACCCTCAGCAATCATCCATACCAAGCACTTTTCCCTGCAACAAAACTCGCAGCATCACCTGCAAATGTATGTCTTACACCATGCTCATTCAGAAACTAAAGGTATTGCTCACGAATTTTGGAAACTGTATCATAGTACAGAAATTGTGTTCTAACCTGCTTTTTCTACACTCTTTTTGTTTCTTCCAGTTGCCATGTACAGAGAGCCATCATTGCATGATGTTGGAGAAACAGTTCCAAAAGTGGGCGTGACTCCAAGTAAAAGCACAAGTGCGTCTGCAGTAATGAATGGGGGAAAACCAGTCTGCAAGACGAGCAAGACGACATAGCCAGACCTGCAGAGCTGTGGCACACGAACGAACCCATGACACTGTTGAGCGGTTTATCCCTGCCAGACTCGAACTCTCGTGCGTGTGTGGATCAGGTTCACACAACCCTTGCTCCTCGCTGTTTCTGAACTGTTCCATCGCCAGGGGATAAATCAGTCCCAATCTGTCGCTAATAAATCCACGAGGAGAAGACATCTGGATAGCCAGCTAAACTCTGACCATGGAATGCCCTACCAGATATGGAATGCCTTTTTAATCTTTTCTGTAACTGTGACAATCCATGAGAATGATATATTTCACAGCCACATGCAGTACCTTGCCTGCTGATGGTTACCCATAATTCCCCCTTTCGAGCCCTTTTGCAGCCAAGTCCATGTAGTTCAGATCTATTTTCTATGTGACAGTACACCAGCTGTGTTCTGGGTAGATGCTGTGAAGTTTGGAAAAATGGACTGTCATCCTCTCTTTTTTACAAGTATGTTTCTCTCCTCTTTCTATTTCTCTTCTCACTCTTTCTCTTTTGTCCAGTACTTTAGAACTTTTTGCAGGGGCTATGTGTGATTTTCTAATACAAACAAAAAAAACCCCACACACACTAAAATTACTTACGCAAAAAAGATGTCACAGCTGGCTTGGCTCCAGAAACTTCAAGAAGGCTCAATTAAAACACTTTTGAAATACCACATCTATAAACAAAATGTAATCAGCATCTCAGGCTCAGTATTGGTTCTACTAACGATAACAACATGGTGAAGGCTGAGAAATTGCTCCTGGCATTAAACGCGAATACATTATGCCAGGCACTATCAATATAAAGCTCCCTGGTGTGGGTGCATGGTAGAAACATATCACAAGCTGATTCCGCCAGTGGTGAAATTCGCCTTGTCCAGTCAATAGGAACTAGAATTTTATTTTTTAGAGCATGGGCTCTAAGAAAATCTATAGGCCTTGTAGGCCTCCAGACAAGGCCCATCCTTCACACACTGACCCTCTTTAAGCAGTGAGCTATGGAGCTACTGAAGGGGTCATGCTAACTGCAGCCATTAAAAAAAACATTGTCTACTTTACTCAGTGTGGGGAATGCTGGATCTAAGTAGATGCCATTACTATTGGCTGCATCACCGTCCCATTCAGCAAAGCATGGGCAAGGTTAGTGTTGTGTTCTTTCTTGCAGCAGCAATGCAAGATATAGCTTATATTCTAATGTTTTCATTGTATAAAAAAAGAGAAATGTAATTTTTGATGACTAGACATTATGAGATACAGTATATGAAAGGATTTTTCTTAGCTCAGCATGCAGAGTCCAGAACTTCTCACTTTGGTCTATGTACCTGTGCATACCTCTAACCCAGCATGCAAAAATGTGTACCCAGACACTGCTGGGTTAAAGGTGCCTCATAATCAGTCCACATCCAGTAGGAGTCAAGTTGCATAGTAAATAAACAAAAGAACATACAGTACCCTTATTTTTTCAGGGTTTTTTTCTCAGATAGATTCTTACCAAACTATCGATGTCCTTGACTGTGCAACTAAAAGCTGAAATAAAACAAAAGATTAATGATAAATGCAACAGAAAAAACTTTTATTTATTTTTTGTTTTTAATGGAAAATAAGCTTTGATTCTGAAAAAAAGTAATTCTTTGGAGTTCTGACCAGTGCATTAAAAAAAAAAATTCCTTTTCATCCTAAAACATTATGTGTACCTTGAGAATATTTCCAGCACTTGTATTGCATGCTAAAGAGGACAAGTAAAAGGTTTTATTTTAAAGGACCAAATAATGACGGACATCATATAAACAATAAAAATATTGTTCAATCATCATAAATAGAAGTTTACATTTGGTTGTGAATTTAATGTGTTTTGTTAGGCTGAACTTACACCTCAGCCATTCATTTATTATTTACAATTCTGGTTTGAATTATTCACATTAAACTCAGTACATTATTCAAAAATCTCCTGAAACAGTAAACAAATTTAGTATGAACTTGTCTTGCTTTAACAATTTTCATAATAGGTTAATTAAATAAGAGTTAGTATATTGTTTAAAAAGTAGACTGATGCTATGCTGCTAAATGGCAAATATATTCTGAAATTGATTTGAAATATTTATCATTTCTGGAACTTATTGGAATCCTGAGCTAGTTTCATATTAGGAGAAGTGAAGCACATTAGCTAGAGTTAACTATTTAAGTCTGTACAAAGCTACTTTAATGCTATAATAAAATACAGTAATATGCACAAAAGGAATTTTACAATTTCATTCTATATAGGGCTGGTGTCCCACATCCACATGAAACAGATCATAGTTTTCAACAGTGAACCCTACATGCTGGGCTATACTTGCCCTGCAAACCAGTTGACTGGTTAAAGAAGGCTGAATTTATTTTTGTAAATGACCTGCGTGTAAATGTATACCTATCTTCTCTCTCAGATTTTTTTTTCTGTTTTATACGGGTCTGTGATGGTGTTTATTCCTATGAATGATTGTCTGATTTTTTTTTCCGTTTTTCCTAACATGTTTAAACATTATAGCAGAAGAGGGTCTTTGTTATTTGTGCTTCAGTTACAACTTTTTATTTGTCTGTTGTCTCATCTGTTGCATGGGAAGAGGATGGCATTGATGAACTGCATGTAGTAGGCTATGTGTTTTAAGAACTGTTGGTATGTACTGCTAACTTTACATACATATATGCAAAGAGTTTGTCTGCACTGTACAGTTTGTGTTTATTTGTTGTATACACAAATACAACATATTGAATAAAATATTTATATAAAGGCGTACTGTAACATCCGTAACAAACTTAATGCAATTGAATATGGAGTACAGTATTTCAACAATCATACAAAGGAGTTAAAAATAATTAGCAAACTGACAGTTACAAAATCATCTGAAAAGGCCAAAGTAGATTGAATTTTTTAGCTCCAGCTCTTTTATTTTGTGTTCCCCACTGAACCTACATTTCAAGGAGAAATGTATGTAGCCTTTGGCAAAGCAGACTCACTAAAATAGAAAGGCTCTGGGGTGCAGTTCTCATGTTCATATGTGACATTTATTACATTCTGATATGGAACAACATAGTCTGATATTCTCTCCTTTTTTCTCTGTATTTTAGATTATATTTTGTGATTATATTTGCTCAATACCACAAACTCTTTCATCTGTCACTCTTTTTACTGTTCGATGTGCTTAGAAGCCTCTTGACAAGGTGGTGCTGTTAATTAAATATTTTAACAGTCACTGAAAGAAAAACAATACATAGTAAAATTTAGTATTGTATATGAAGGCTTATATTCAGAATTTCCTTCAAAGGTAAACTTTTATAATATAAAACTACAGGAACAAAGACAGGAATAACTTTGCACCATTTCCATGCAAGTACTGTTCCATTCAGCACAGTATCATTAAAATAATAGCTAATACTCTAATACCAACATATATAGAGGGAATGGGTCAGTTTGAATAGAGTCTGGTTGGTGGATAATGAGAAGTAGACAAAAAAACTTAAATTTATTACCTTTGCACACATACTGTATACAGCATACAAATGCACACACCACACAAAAATGCTTCTCTGTTTTTGTTTTCTTCATTGTCTGGATTCTCTTCATGATATGCCACCTTCTTTTGTGTAGAGTTCTAGAAAATGTGAGGAATCTTAAATATAAATATTTTTTCATACATATAGTTGTACTGAAAAGGGGTTACACGGTAATGCGGCTAAAAAAAGAAAAAAAATACAGGATAACCGTTTTTGCTTCCACGGTTGTTTTACTTCAATACAACAATATAGTTTTAATAAAGATCATTTGTAACCAGTATTTTGAATGCTGTTACACAAGTGATATGCAGAAACCAGAATGAAGAATTCTATCCAGGTTTTGAATGAGTATTCTCTTCTATGATTCTCATCTGTTGCTTTTCTATGTACTTCAGCAGCCTTTAATAATACAACTCAGTCTTTTGAAGCATCCTTGCTTTGTTAGTACTCTGCTCCAACCCAGATCTCACACGCATTCCCAGTCCACCCTTCCCAGCAGTCACAGTTTCCGCAGTTACACACCCCATTTCCTGAAAAGACAAAAGGGGGAGAAGACAAAGTACCACTGATTTAGAGGTAATTCAGCATTTACAATATATACATACAATAATGCCTATCAAATTCCAGTCATCTGAAATAAAGAGTGTAGGAATTACGCATTAAGATGATATTTTCATTATCACACTATAGTCAAGTAATTTGGATTGACTTACTTTATGACACTTCATGGCCATATTGTTGTTGTTTTGATTGTTAAAATGAAATTGTTATTTTTTTTATTTTCAAAAGGAAGTATAGCATTATACTGTGCAGTGTTGAAGGCTTTTGATTGTCCTGCATCACTAAGATACCATGTCATTCATTCAAAAGCTCAGAATACTGCTTATCTGAACATCACCTATTTCTGTCCTGGGACTCCAAGATAATCCAAAGCATTGGCTTGTTCCACTGACAATGTACACAACTGATTGTAGTCATGACATGACCTAAATGACTTCTGATATAAAAACAAAATGTCATATGAAGTGCACAGTTGACAAAAAACAACTGCCAACACAAATACCACCCTAGATCTATCACTTCCAGCATGTCACCTTGGTGTCTTCTTTCAGACCCCTCTAGAATCCCAGTTTTTTCATGGTGTTTCCCTCTCTGTGAAGACAGCTCTTCCTTCCCAGTTGCTCTTCTCTTGATTCTACATACAAGTTACACTTTTATTAACTTTGTCTTCATTAGTCACTAAGCACTGCACATTTACTAGATCTTCTCATTCATTCTCCATTTTGTGTCTTCAGTAATCACAGAATACTAGAGTATTCATCCCATTTAACTGTCCCCCAGTTATTTGACTTCACTTCATTTGTCACTATTCACTTTAACATAACCTGGCACTAGGGTATTCAGTCAGATAACCTCTGTGTCACCATGTCTTGATGTTTGCCTCACTCTTATTCTTTCAACTCCACTGTTCACCAAGACCCAAATCTTCACTAACAAGTAGTCTCTTCTCATCACTAGCTTCCAGCTGATCCTGTCTGGCCAGCAATGCCACTCTGTAATCAACACCTGTGACCCCAGTACAGTAGGTAATGGTTTACTGCTTTCTCTCTCCCACATTCTGACAGATCGCCCATCTGTCTGCTGACACTAAGGCCCAGGGGGTACTCGGACTCAGATTTTGCCATCTAGACCTCTCACGTTTTGTTGTGGAGTGAAGGTAAACAGCTCCTTGCCACACGATGCCCAGACTCATCCAGGTCCGGGACCATTGCCTCCAGTCATCCCTGGATCAGCAGGCCAGCCCTGTTTCTCAACAGTGCACTTGAACCCCCTTTGAGCCAAGAAAACTAGGTACTGTGCAGCCCACCTGTCTAGCACCTGTGATGCCTCAAGTACAATTTAAACTGTATTTTAAACTATATTTTCCTAAGCATCCCTAGCTCACTCAGTCTCACAAACCTGAAAGCCAGTACAATATGTTGCTTAAGATCACTTCTAAAACTCTTAACAAGCTGGAGCCCTGACATAGACTAAAAAACCTTTTCCTAACAGCTGTTCTTGTAAGCTTCCCAATTAGCCCAGAGGAGTGACTAATTCCATGCAGAGCCTATCTTGATAGTTTCCTTCACTCATGTGGAATTTCACTTTCTCCAAGTGCTAATTAATCAGACCAGCTGTGTCTTACTCTACAGGTTTCTCTAATTAACAGGTGGCTTTCCCGCAAAGCCACCTATCACTATATGTAAACCTAAAATTGAATGTCTTCAAAAACCGTCACTCATTTATGCACGGAATATACCATTTATGTTGCCAAAATGTCTGTCCATTAGATAACTATTAACAATATTGAAAAGGTTATGTTGTTTCTTTTACTCCTTGCAGATCACCTTAAATGTCTATTATTTATAATAATGACAAAAGATAATTATTAAATGATTTATTAAAATACTAATAAAAGGAACTGCCTTAACTGCCCACAACCATTATCCACACGAGGCACCATTTGTTCCACCAAAACCTGCTATATCACAAATATCTGTACCTATCCAGCTAAACACTAACAGTGCAGTGTACATGACTTTTCTGTAAACATTTTAAATTCACCCAGAGGGCATTTGGTTTGTACAGCAATCTTGTGTATTGCAATTCGTGCAGAAAGTGCCCAGCCGTTTACTTTGCCAAAAGAGGAAGAAGACTGACCGACAGCTGATCGTTCCAACTTTTACCTCTCCCAACCATGATAAAGCTGACCTGTCTGTCTGCTTCCTTTGAAGGAACAGAGAGATTCAGAAATATTCACCCAATTCTCACTGATCAACTAATTTCTTGCCATCTCTCTCCTTTTCAGATTTTCAGATTTTGTTCCACACTTTTTCTGGAAATTGTCTCCACATACCAATCTCTTTAGACCTTTTCTGCCACCCTCCCATTTTCTTTTTCACTCCTTACCCCCAGACTCCTACCCCCCCCCATACTCCCCCACACACCTGATGAAAGTGCTACAGCCAAAATGCTATATCCTTTCTTTTCAGCATGGAATTCACCTGGGTAATTGTATCTGTTACAGTCCTGTTTGTTTCCAAAGGTTGCTGTTCTACAGTAAAACTATTAACTATTGTTTTGGGATAACTAGCACACTATCAAAGATTGTGAATAAAATGTTGTTATTTAATCTGGAATTTTCATCATATTTTATTTCAGGGCCAAAGCAAGAGAAGATTTACAGTAATTGTGATATGGAATGTCCAAGGAACAAATTTATAGGGATCAGCAGGATTCTCAGTGAAGCACCCTGTCAGTGGTTTATCAACATATTGTAAGCTGTCTGTATCATGGCAACATCTTTTTTTTATATTTCACAATGTATTGGTTTCCAGTCTGGATGTGAGGAAGCCAGGGAAGACATGGTATCTTTGGATGAGCTGGGAAGTGGAATTTGGCATGCTTATCTAATCTAGTATTATCTATAAAGTCTGAAACTGTGTTATACATTGTGGCGGGCAGTAAAAACTGGATATAATCAGGCAATGACCATATTACATTTTAAAATATTTATGTAAAAACCTACTTCAAAGGAATAAATAACTGTGCGTATTCAATAATTTTGTGATGCTACATGTTGCTTGGAATACTGATGTTGAACCTTGCCATTAAGATTCATATGCATAAGGTATCTGAAGCATCCTTCACATAAAAATACATTATTTTTCAAAGCAGAAGTATTGTCTTCTGAATACTTTTTAAGTAGATTTTGTTCTTGCCCATTAATTTTAAACCAAAAGATATTAGCTCTATGAAACATAAAGAACCTTAATTAGAAACTTCTGTACACCCTAGATGGGAAAACAGTATATCACAGGGAACACAAAGACACAAACACAGAAATGCCCAGATTCACACCAGGGTCAATTTTCGTAGAAGCCAATTAATCTTTCAGTCTTCTTTCTTAGTAGGTCTTTGGGGTACAGCTTTGGCTTTGCCACTCCAGTCCTTAGGCAGCTTGAGGTAATTGGGACAAAGAGAGATGTTGCTGTAGCCTTACGCTGACAGTCGATTCTCTCGGATGGGTTGACCAAATTAACATTGAGCTGAACTTGGACACATTCTGTGCACAGGGTGGTGACTGCTCAGTTGGGGCAAGTCACACAAGAAAGAAGAGAAACTCGGTTTCTTGTTGCCGAAAGTTAATCCGTAATGTGATCAAGCGAAAGCATGGTGGTAGCTAGCTGGTTGCAAGGTTCTGATGTAGGGTAGACCTTGGGCAGATGTCTGTCTTAAATAACGGACTCACCCTCTAGTCACGTGGTTCTGTTGTCAATCAGCCAAGTTAGTTCAGAGGATAGAGTGGGTGCAGTTATAGGTGATGCACTGCTTTTTAACTGGGGAAGATACGGTTGGTGATTGGTCATGAAGTTACCTGGTAGAGTGGGTAACCACACCTTGCAGGTCCCTGATTGGTTGGACAACCATGTTGGATGATTGACCACGGCCTGTGGCTTTTAGAATTATTTCCAGATGTACGTATGTTCCTCTGCTAGACATCAAGGCACCAGCAGTGACCATCCATCTTAAGGGAGTATTGACTATGGATCTAGACTGTCCTAGGAAAGATTCCAATACAAGAGCTCATCTCCCTCACGTGCACACACTCTAAAGACCACTAGGTCATCCTGTGACTGAGATCACAGAGAGGAGCCTCTTTGGCTAAATTACTGTGACAGGCAACAGGATATTTGGTCTAGGCACACAAAGATTGTTAGAAATACTTAACATCACTTAATTTTGAGTGAAATAAAAGGCCTTGTCCCTACAGTGTGCACATATTCATGAAATGAGTATGATATGAAATTTTTAGTGGTTTAGTTTAGAAAGGAAAGTAATGATTTACAGTATGATGTTATTTAACAGAAGTTCAGGTAGAGGTCAATTTCTATTCTTGCATTTTCTCTCCTTTACACATAAAGGCCCTTGGCTGCTCATCTTTTCTAGCACTCAGTGTTTCACTTCATTGCAGATGGATGTTTTTCCCTTTTTGTGCTGCGGGGACTTTGCTTTCATTGCATTCATCTCTCAATAGCAAAGACTGGAGTTGTTTTCTTGACTTTACAACTCCAACTCACCAGTGAAAACAAGTGGCTGTGTTACTGCCATATCAAAGCTTTTCTTTCAGTTCTCATAATGTTGTCTAGGAACTCCAAACAGCTGAGTTAGTGTTGTCTCTCCTTTTCTCATCCTTTCTATCTCTTCCTATTCCCCTCTGCTCCACTCTTCCTTCCAAAGGTTATAGTCTATATTGTATATGTTGTTTTGTCTCTGTCTTTTCCCCAGTTCCCTTTCATATATATTCCCCTTGGTTGGTGTCCAACTGGTTTGGTGCCAGCCCTCTACTCTTCCCCCATCCACATCTTCCAGATGCATACATATCTCATAATCTGGTACGTATTTTGTGGGTTCAGTTCAGAATACATCTGTTATAAATACAATCCTTTGGGGTCACCTGACTTGCAGTTGCCTGGAGAAACTGGGAGTATTTTTATGAGGGCTCCAAGATTTCCTTTTGGTCCATCCTCCTTCATTTCTAATCACGATTGCAATTATTAATTACTAATGATAAATCATCACTAGTAATTAGTCCTTCATTTCTAATCAAGATTCCAATTATTCAATCATGTCTTTATCTCTATAATTCAGAAGCGTCTCTGTTACGGTGCTTCATTATTAATCGGTGCTTCATCATTAATCATTCGCTGAAACTAATGCCAAGATTCCATACTTCCTCACCCTTTGACCTGATACCCCATCCTGTTTCTTCAGCAGGCTTTCTACAGAGCAGTATTACCGCTTGTAATCCCAGACCTCTCTCCTGCTGTCTCACTCTTGCCATTAATTTGGCTTCATCCCTGAGTAGCTTCACTCATATGGGATCCCAGGGCTTGTCTCAGACTGTCCCCGCGCCGCTGCTGAAGCAGTCTTCATTTCAAGTCTACTCCTACTTGGAACCCTGGACTCTCACTTCCGATGACTCACTCTTGCCGTTAAATCAGCTTCATGCCTGAGCAGCTTTACTCGTCCATGATCCCAGTGCTTGTCTCAAACTGTCCCTGCCCTGCCATCAATGCAGCCTTCACTTCAACTAGTTCTCTTGTTGCAATCTTAACCAGTCTGAAACACAAGACTCTCTCCTGCTGTCTCTTCTGTACCTGGTGCTAGTCCTGAGCAGCATTACTCATCCGGGATCCCAGGGCTCCATGGGACTGCCTTTACCCCAGCTGCTGACTCTCCCCTTTTTCCTTTTCCCTGCTTCACCCTCTTACTTTTGTCTCCTCCTTCCATCCATGGCTACTTTCCAGCCTCCCAGTGGAACCCACCTTGTTCCATTCCATTTCCCGGGCTCTGACTGGACCTCTGTCTACATCTGTGAATGGTGATCTTAGGCTGCCACGAGAGGAATGGAGACTGGAACCCCGCTTCAGACCCAGTCTCAGCAGGTGATAATATCGGCTCAGTCTTTAGCACGCTTCTGAAGCCCCAACAGCGTATGCTGGCCTGGTCTCGGGAGGAGACACCCCGAAGGGCTCATGCTCTGTACAGTCTGGCATTAACGTAGACCACCCCGGCATGAGTGTCTTGCCCGGCCTTCTTGCTGGACCTCTCTGTCTTTCATTGCACCCTGGAACTATGCACAATACCAGACCTGGGTGGCTCTCCACATTTCTTCTTCCTTTTTTTTCCCTTCCCAGGGAGCCATGCACTGGACCCGTCTACCTGGAGGCTCTTTATTTGTTTCAATGATCGAGCAACTCATATATCAGATCCAATACTAGGCTCCCTTTTCTCTGTACTGTCCAGCTGGGGCTATCTAAGCACCACCAGCCAGTATTGAATCGTCCACTTCCAATTTCCTAAGCATGCTCTGTCCCTTCACAGCTAGGACTTTTTGGGCATCTGTAACTCTATGCTTGGATTCTGACCAAGTATGCCACCAGCAAAACAATTTTCTCATCTGTTCCTTTTAGCAAAGAGGTAGATCTCTTCCTGCTTCCACATACAGAAGCTATTCTACTGGGTTGCTGCAGCATCTTCAATGAGTTCATAACTCAAGATAGTGCTGTTACCTGATGACAGACTTGCTTTTTAGCATATGAGTTGCACATTCACTACATTCAACATCAATGTTAATCTGGAACGCAGCATATCTGAATCTACTCATACTGTACAAACAAGCTCAAAATCTGTTTCTGTGTTTTGGGGATTCTTTGGGAGAATTCTTTGGGTGTGATTTCTCACTAGAACATCTTTTCCTCAGCCAGGCAAGCTAAAACCAAAGTATTAAGCATACTATCCTTTATATTAGTTGGCACATTTTGTCATTAGAACCAAGCAACTGAACTACAGTAAATTGTAGACGAAGAAAAATGACTACTGTTAACATACATGGATAAATAGTACCTGCATACAAAATCTTTGTATAACATACCACATATTATATATTTAAAAAAAAACTAAATTATTTGCCATTCTAGACTAAGAACAGAGCCATATGTCCAAGAGTTTAACTAAGCAGTAACCTTAAAATTAACCTAAATTAAAAACATAATTACCATTTTATATAATGTAGGGCAAATTTAGATTTTCATTTACAGTAGCTTCATGTCTGCAATGTTAAAGTGAAGCTTCATCTAGAATTTGACCCTGGTTCCTGTGAAGAGAAATAATATCAATAAACCAGAGCTGGATAAAATTCTAAAATGTAAATAGTAGATTTTTTCTCAAAATGTTCTTTGCCAAGCCCACAGGGCTATTCTCGGTGCTTTGAATCAGGTATTGAGAATGTCACAATTTCAGTCTTAATGAAAAACATACCTATCCTCTGCACTAACCCAGACTATAAAGTATGCTTTAAATTCTCATTGATATTCTGGCTCAAAGGGTAGAGTAATGAATTTCTAAACAGTATAAGAGCTTTATAATGGCTGTATTTCAACTGCTAATAAATGATGCTAAGAAAATAGAAAATAAAACACATTTAAAAATTATGTACACATTAAATTTATAAGTCTTATT
This sequence comes from Lepisosteus oculatus, assembly GCF_040954835.1. Classification (NCBI taxonomy): domain Eukaryota; kingdom Metazoa; phylum Chordata; class Actinopteri; order Semionotiformes; family Lepisosteidae; genus Lepisosteus; species Lepisosteus oculatus. The sequence continues at coordinate 5,262,834 of NC_090710.1, forward strand.
CAAAACCACTTTGAAGTGTAATTTCTGACACTGCTTGACAATGGAAAAGAAAAGAGTAGGTCTGTGCATGTGTTGGTCAACATTTACAGAGTATATTTAGCACATGTTTTTTTAAGATTATGATTTGTCTATTGCTGTATGTAAGTTCCTATTTTTTGTAGAAACCACAACTTTATATAGCTTCTCAATCTGTTCCATCCATGTGTTTCTCTTCAATTCAATCAGATCTCATAATTTTAATTTAAATTACATTTGTTAACACAACGGCTGATTTTAATTGCAGAGGATATTTTTAATATTATCATTATATTAAGATTATATTCTTATTTTTATGATTATAATATAGAAACTGTGAATTGGTTAGCAAATTAAAAAAAAGACTGCTTCCAGAAATAAGATTTAAACCATATTTGCCATAGAACTCTTAAGAATAAATGCATTATTAATCAAGCCAGTCCCGGAAAGGGCTATTCCAATTCGCAAAGCACTCGGGATGTTGCTGGAGTTGTCAATCCTTATAGTAGCTTGATGTCATGCAATTGACATGCCTAAAGGTTAATTCATTTCCAAATTAATTTTATTCTCTAGTGGTTGATGATACCCCATGTAGTCATGGGAGGCAATACACCAAAATCAAAATTTAAATAAAATTAATAAATTATGCGTACTACAGAGTTTATGGATATGCCTGCAAACAGAAATTCAAGTGCAGTGTTTATGTTTTTGTGAAACATAGGATGAGTACATTCCACAGCAAATGACATGACATCTTGTTAATAAGGTAACCTGCCTAAACAAATTGTGGATGCTTCTGGTGACTTGTGTTTGCACATCTAACCCATACTCCATCCTCAAGAAGCTAGGGTGGGAACACCAAACAAGACAAATCTCAGGGCGGGGTTATTTTTTGTTTTTTGTTGTGTGGCTTCTTGTGCTTTCCTACAATGACAATCCTATTCATCTTTTTGGTTATGCTCTTCTACAGTTCGCTATGATATACCGTAACTGCATGAGGCACGTGGATTTCAGCAACACAGAATTTAGTAATTCAGGTGGGTAGCTGCGTCAGCATGCGTAGGCTGTAAAGGAACAAGTAATAGGTTTATTCCATGCTGAAAAGAGAAGAAAGAAAACACAATGTTTTGGCTGTGGAGCCTTCTTCAGGTGTGAGCCTTCTTCAGACTTTATTAATTACCAACATTATTGTAACTACTGTACACCATGTGCTGAAATAATGCTGTTTTGATTGTGTCTTTTAGGGCTATCATTTCTTTTTTGTACCAAGGACTGTGTACCAGACTTTTATTTTTGCTCGCCAGATGGTAAGACACTATGTTACCTCAAAGATATTTAGCATTTTTGTTTCCATTTGTTTTTGATTTGTTGATACATAGTCCTCTCCTAAACAATGGTGCTACACAAATCATTTTCTAAATGAGCCTCTCACTGCCCCCTGGCCAATTACCCACTACCCAGGATTTGCATCTCAACGTGGTCTTGTTTTGTATTGTAATGAACACTTCATGTTCTGTGTTAGCGATGTGGGGAATGACAGGCTGGAGAGAACTTTACAGGCTCACCAACAGTTTTATTGTCCTTTTCATTATAGTGTGCCATGCTAATCACTGATCTGGGAAGGCAGAGAGAGAAAGTGCAGGTATCCACTGGATGCAGTGGTGGGATTCATGTTTATTTTAGCTGATCACTGTTATGCTGTAGCGTGATGGTTGGTTGAGTCTCAAACGCAAGTTCCAGTGTGCTGTTAAAGATGTTAAAAGAAAAGCGGTGAATGGCTTGGTCAGGAAAAACAAGGTAGATCTGATGCAGGCAGTGAAAAATACAGTCTGTGTGGAACTCTCTTAGAAAAAATAAGCGAGGCTCCCAGCTGAAAAAATAAAAGGGGAGAGGCTGGCGAACTGAGGCTGTAAAAATGATTCAAAAAAGGGAAACACAAAAATAAGGTGAAGAAACATTGAATTAAAAGAAGAAACTTTTCTAACAAAGTGAAGCGAACAAAGAGAAGCAAGTGCTCGCACAGAGGTTGAGGCTCTAATGATGGAGTAACGATACAGCAGTTTGAGGTGATTAAATAAGATATGTAATTACGTTGATTGTAAACTAGATCAGGTGCCTGATTGAAAAATGCTGGCTTAAATGAAAGGTGCCCTGATCCAGTTTAAGTGGCATGTTGTGAGCTTGTGGGAATGTTGTTGTTGCCAGGGGCAACAGCAGGCCACGAGTAAGTCTTGGCCTGGATATGACAATTTGTTTTTTGAATACTGTTGGTTGTTTTATTAGATAAATTTATTTTACTTACCTTAAAGCCAATGCATTATTACTTTAATTATCATATGAAGGAGGATAGCTTGTCTGTATGCGAAAAGACAAATTCCTAATGCAAGAAATTGTATAGGGCTAATAAAGTGATCTATACTGTAGTAAGTTATGCAACAGAATAGGGGTAAACTTGGTTATGTTTGCTATAAAACTGTCAATGTTAAATCAGTTATTCCTATTACTTTAATTTTAACACAGCAAATATGAATTCTGAGCATTTTAAGTTCATTACATCTTACTCTAGTACTTCCTTACAGTGATTAATCACTTCACTTTAACACAGGTTTAAAGTTGAGGTTATGAATTAGTCTTTTGATTCTATGACCAATGTAAAGAAATGCTCTAGTGGATCATTGGGAACATGTGCCCATCCATTATTCTGAGCCCCTGTCCTTCATATTTTATATGTGACTGCACTAAAGATCATATAAATCTTGACAAATTAATTGATATGACATTGAACACACGGTGTAAATTAAAAGCATAATTGCCTGTGTAGCTCTATACAGTATATACCCGAAATATAAAATATAAATATAAAATACCTTATTAAGAAGACTCCATTGATTTAACAGAAAATGGATAGCCCCAAATTAAGATAAGCAGTTTAAAAGCCTTCAAATTAACAAAACTGACATAGTTCTAAGTGTAAAGAAACTGTTATTTTCCTTTGAAATCAGCCAGAAGATTTTATTTCCACTCCCACAGACTCTTGGAGATGTTCGTAATTGTCATCTTTCCCCCCCTCGTTCCCAGATTACAAGCTGTTATTTTGTTCAGTCTGTCATCATCCCACTGTTCTTGGCCCTGCTGGGTTACATTTCAGGATCCAGGCAGCAGTACAGGCACTGTAATTGGTTCAGCCCCACATGTTGACCTGCTGTTACAGTGAATAAATGTCAGACTCACTAATTTAATGGAACAAATTTAAGAGCAAATTTAATGAGGAAAAAGTTGTGTTATTTATAATTTAAAAATGCGAAGCAGTCAGTATATCTTAATACATCTAAACGTCCTTTTCTGGAGATGCTTTTTACAAATATTTTGTTGTAGTGCATTATGAAAAACAAAATATTTCACTGAGAATCTGGGCCACTGCTAAACATGACAGCCAAATTGGAGTAGTTTATTAAATCACCCAGAACACTGAAGTTAAGTATTTTTCATGTAATTCAGAATATTATACTATTTCTAACTGCCATCCAATTCAGGATCACGGTGAAGCTGGAACTTATCCCAGCAAGCAACAGGTGCAAGGCAGGGTATGCTCTGGACTGGATGCTGAGATGGCAACACAAAAGTCCCCCTTGTATGCTACCGACACAAAATTTTAAGTTGTTAGCTATGCTGATGCACAAACTGCTGTGATCTACAGTAGGAATGGCTAGTCAGGTTTGTATACTGTACAGTAGTTGTCACTGTACAGTAGTTGTACAGTAGTTGTGCAGAAAAAAAATCCCTAACCCGATCTTTCAACAATTGTGCTTGGAAATTAGTAGCAGTTCACAAACGGCTCCACGTTTTTTAATAGTGGTGCTAATATTGTTACTACTATTATTTCTGAAGAGGCAGTAATGGCCAATCTCTCCAATACTGTAGCTGTGGTGTGAGACAGCGTTTCTAGAGCATGCAAGGACTCTGCTTTCACTATCTCAGTATCTTTGCGCTGCTTCAGGTAGATCTGTGTGCATGTGCACACTTTACTTCTGTACATACAAACTCACAAGCATGGTACACAGAAAAAACAACAGGCCAAACAGGCGTGGAAACAATTGTTTACGATTGCTCCTATTTATTTTATGCACAAATACAAGATTACCATAAGACTTGTTACCTTATTTATCCAAACACTTTTATAATAATTGAAAAAAATATGTGCTTCTAAGCTGGTTCAATATTTTATATTGAAAGGGTAGAAATAAAAAGGAAAGTACATCTAGTTCTATAAATATAAATATAAAGTTATGCTGTGAGTCAACTATAATTTGAATAAAAACAGCGGACTAATTTAGACAACAGCCTGGATTTCAGATGTGTCATGGAGGATAGAAAAATGTTTTGTAAAAGGTTAAATAAAGATATCCAGCATATAATGATGGTATAAAGACACAGGACAGAGAGAGATTCTCTTTAGGAATAATCTGTTAGCATAATTATGTTTATCGGTACTATTTTCTGTCTGTGCATCATTTTATTGAAAAATTATGAGCTGTAAGATAATAAAATGTACTGTATTTTGAATGAATTACAATGAAGCAAAAGTGGGCTGAGAAGCATTTAAAATTAGTCATTAAAAATAAGGTGTCTGAAACAAACCAGGAGTTACAGTATGTAGTTCTTATAAATGTTACGTCCCAGTGTGTGGTCCATGTGTGTTTTGTTGCTATGTTCCACACTTCCTGACCTTGATTGTTCTCCCTCCCCCATTGATCCATCATTACATCATTGTTTCTTTGTGACGTCATCATCAGTCAGCTTCTTGGCCAATCAGAGTGCAGCTTATTTAGTATATTAGTTGGAGGTTTTCTGAATGAAGGGGCCTTTCGTTTTACTTTGGTTCCGCTTGGCTTAGCTTCGGTTTTGTTTCGCTTTTAGCTTTTGCTTTGGCTTTGTTCGTGTGCGTTTTTGTATAGCTTCAGTTTTGTTGTTTTTGTTGGTTTGTGTTAGTCTCTTTGTACTTTCGTTTGTTTGTTGTGTGTTTATCCTTTTTTTAGCCATTACCTTGCCCAGACATATTTTATCAACCTCTGTGTTCTTTTGTACCCTGTTACTTGTTTTCCCTTTGGTATTCATAGTTCACTTGTGTATTTGTGTGAACTTTTGTGTATAGGGTTAGTTTAGGTTGTTGGGTACATTCTACACACCTAGTTGATTTTTGTATTAGTAACACTAGTTTAGTATGGGTGAGTGCCGTTTGTCTTGTATGGTTTTGAGTAGTCAGTGGAGGTTAGCTAGGGTGTTTGAAGACGCCGAAGACTGAGTATTTCGGGTTTTCTTTGTAGTTAGGTCAGCTCCCCTCACTTTCTTAGCCAGCTCCATTTTATTTATTTTCTTTTCTTTGGAACTGCTCTAGTTTCCTCTCCCTGTGTGTTATTGTGTCCTTTTACAAACCAGTCACTTATTCACCTTAAAATAATCACTTTTGCACCAACCCTTGTTATCACGCTTCCCAAGTCCCTCACCAGAACCCACCTGCATCCCAAAACTATCCCAAATGTTACACCCCTTTACCCCCAGACACTTGGGGTCATAACAATAAACCTGCCATAGTTTTGCTACTCAATGTTTTTAATTAGAAACTATGCTGCATTAAATTAATCTAAAGCCATTGCTAATACATTTAATTTTCCACATCACTCATCAATTGAACATATAATGAGAATAGCTTGCTTCAGAGAATCCATGAAATTCCTGAATGCAAAAATGTTGATTTTGGTGCTTGCTTGTACTAATATAAATCAGCATATATAAACAGTGTATCACTCTTCTTCAGAGAAGGAAAGTTTTACTTTTTTCCCCGGTGAGACATTTATTTTTCTGTTAAGTAGCTTGTATTCCCTGACAAACATTACTTGATTTTAATGAGACGCATTAAAATGATGTAGCATACAACCGTATTTATAAATATGCTAATTAGTGACATTCAATAATTCTTGTTTTTATCCCGTAGTTTTTTCATTATGAAATATCGCAGTTATGTAACTCTTTTAAATGTTTTAGAGTCTTTCATTATTATTTACCAGACATATTCAGCAAATGATTTATAATAATGATATAAAAATAATGCTTGTGATCACATTAAGCTCTCAAGGAGCTTATTCTTATTTATAATGTTTGTTTTGCCTTGACCTTTAATGGCAAGTCTTTAGTTAAAGGACTAGAAAGAGTTAATTTAATCTTTTCTGAAAGGTTCATACTGTTTTTGCCTTTGGCACCACCTCCAAATAAACATTCCTGCACAGTGTGATGTAATAAACAGTTATGTGATATAATAAAGTAAATAAGGGAACTGGAGATCAAAGTCAGAATGGTTACACATGCAGTTGTGGTTAAGAACAATATGTATTTAGTTAATATGTCTGAGGAAACTTATTTTTGGTACAGTAGCTCCTATTTGACTATATTTTTGGTCATGTACCTTCAAATAAAATGTAAAATGGTGTGTGTGTGTTTGACATGCAAACTGCTAAATGACAAAAGATATAAAACTCATCATGCTGTGAATCATACTGTGTAAATTGAACAATGATGTGATAAACATATTGTAATTCACTGACGTATAGAGCGGCAGGCAAAAAGGTTTCTACAGCCTTGTTTGAAAAATGGGAATGTCATGATTAGAGAAAATTACATTTTGCTTCACACACATAAAAAAATCTATCCACTAAATAGATCTCAATTAAACCAAAACAGGAAAAGTTTGCTGTCTCTGTTCTGTAAAAGTCCTGTTAATATTTTTCTGTGCTCATAACACCTTGTATTTTTTCTTGCAGTGTCAATAGATTTGAAGCGGATTGTGATCCAGATTATAACAACTTGTAAAGGTGTCGATAGGTGATTGTACACTTCACTTTGTTCATTACCTGTGCAGATCAGCCCATCTTGTTTGTCACACTCTCGGTCATCACATTCGCAGAATTCTCCTGATATGTACCATTCCCTGGGAGAACAGATACATTTCCCACAGTGACAGGAACCTGAAATCGTAAAATGTTAAGAATGTGACATTTTATACAAAGGTTACGTTTTTGATATATGCTGAGCATCAAATGAAATTTATCACTTGCTACTTCAACACATTTGCAAGGTTATTATCAGAAAAAAATGACATTTTATTGAACAGATGTGACACAGGTAGATTCACTATGCTGATTAACGTTTGTTATCATCAAGGTAGATCAATAGGGAGCTAGTGTGAATGTCACAGTCTAGTAGTTCATGTGGCCTGGGATTCAAGCAATATAAGCTATACTTCCGCTCATCCCTCAGATGTTGAAAAGTCCTCATGACTGGCAAGTGTGGTTTCCACAGCAGAACAGTCCCATTCTTATTTCCCAAGAAAGCTGCCATTAAAAGAGCAACATAAGGATGTCCATTTTCTTGTTGGAAGTTGTTATGGATGTGTTTGCAACAAGGGCAACCTAGAGATTCCAGAACTAATCAATCAGAAGTTAATCAATGTAGTGTCGTGTCATGTTGCCATCAATCCTTTGTTGCAACCTTGCGTTCCTCACGCACTGAAGCTGGCAGCATGAAAATCGGCCCCAAGGACAAATATCATTGTGAGAATCAGTGTTGTGAGTGATACCGTTCCAGGGTGTGGCCTTGCATTGACAGAGTATGTTTTGCTGTTACAGCTTGCTAGGTTAGACCCCAAACAGCAAACAACAGTGGACTGACTTAATTTGGCTTCCAACATATCACTTGCACAAAGGCATTGTTCTTCTGAGTGGGGAGGCATATTGTTCGGTGTTTTTCGTTCTTGAATTTCACCCGGCTTGACATTCAAGGTTAAATAGGCAATCTCATCACCTGTTCCTGATCAGCTACCTCTATCGCAAACAGATCGCTATCTCATCAGGTTTTTTAGTCTATGGTTCAAGTCCTGGTCCTGGAGGATACTGATATTTGCTCATACCAAGTTCCTGACCATAGTTTAAATAACTTCAGATTTCCCCTCATTCAGGGGTGTTGCCTGAAATGTACTAAAACACAAAAAGGACTGTGTAAGTGCTTGCTACATTTTTATTCCCTCCTGTGTCTGTTCATCCTTAACTGATCACCTAGTAACAGCTGTTTAGTCAAACATACAGTAATGACAAATAATTTGAGGAGAGACTACTTCAAATTCTGTGTTCTTGAATTGTTGGAAACATTGCCCTTGAAGTAGGGTGTTTTTGAAACTCAGGAATGAGTGCAGAAACAAGTTAACCAATAGTCTAAACAAGCAAGCAGATCAAAGTCATCAATTAGAGCTTGGCTGGAATGAAAGCTAGACGATAGTTGTAGTTGTCTCTTAGGAGCACTGTGGCCTTGGGACCTACAGATTTAGTGCTTATGCTACAGTAAAAATCACTAGAATGTATCACAGTCAGTCACGAATGATCAGTTAATCAAAATAATTTGAATAACATTACAACAATATCCAACATTAATATACTTTATTTATACATATTGTACATGCATAAGAACACACATAACCAAAGTTTCTTTTGATGGTCAATATATAGTTGAAATTGACAGATCAAAATCGAAAAAATAAAATTGAAAGCAGCATGGGTAAACAGTTGAATAGCAAAAATATAATTCGGAAAAAGTAAAAGTTACTGTAATTCCACACTGAATGAACAATGTGGAAATAACACAAAGTTTTGGCCTACTTCTTGTGTGATCTCGAATTAACGTTTACTCATTCCTTTGCTGTCAACACATGCTCACCCATTCAAAAGCATAGTTAAATCTTGAACAGATGACTTCAATGTTTAATTAATGATACTTGTGAAAGCTAGAATGTCACGTCAATGTCATACAACCCAGTGTAAGTGGACCTTTTGTAAGATGACTTCTTACATTGAGTTGTACTTTTACGCAAAAAGATACGATTTTGTAGGCCAATGAAATCTACAACAATATACCAACTCATGCTACTGAAACCAATACTGTATATCATATTTTCCAAAAATCTAACTCTGTGGTGGCTTTCTACTAAAAAAAAAATATTTTGGAGAAAACAAATATGCTGCCTTGACTGCTGATTCTGTGTTTTTTCAGATTTTCCTCATATTTCCTTCTAGTTGCTCACTCTAATTTAATATTAAGGGTTATAAAAAAGGGGAAAGTCATAAAAAACTTCACTGAAGCAACACCTGCTGGTGCCAGAATTGCTTTTAAGATTGGTTACTGAAATTAGAGATTGCTTCCCTGTTCATCTGTTTTAGACAGTTTGGAAAAAGTAATGATTGCCTCCAGTGTGGGAGCAATCAGTTCAGGATTTGTATAATTAATCCTAATTGAGGCTATGTAATTGGCTTTGATAGACCCACAAACAAAACAGGTGCTCTAACAGGCCACACATGCTCATACAAAAATCTCCCTGTAACCTTTCCTCCTGATTTTAAACACCTCCATCTTTTGAAGCATCTGCCATTGATTTTTGTTTTTCTTGTTGTAGGGGAGGTATTAAGCCTTTAGAACTGCAGCCACGCACACAAAACAAACTCTAAATGGACCCCCTTTCTCAACATGTCTTAATTTTACACAATGATAAACTAAATTGCAGCCTTATTTGTAAAATTTATTGTTGTGTTTTAAAAGGACATTTATAGCAGTTGGATGTACTGTTAGAGTGGTATTAAATGAAGTTTGCTGGCAGTCAGATAGATGAATTTCCCAATGTCTGCCTCTTATTCAATGCTGCCTGAAGGAAAAGATGCCATTCAAACTTTTCTATTTTTACCTGTGGTAGGGACTTCAAAATAATGGTTGTGAAAGGTGTATTACTGCTTTCATTTTACTATGTTTATGTAATATACCCAAGGAAAGCCATCAGTGGCAATCCTATTCTATATACAGTATATATAAAGCAATAAAGCAATGGATTTGTTATTGTGCTGTACCTGCACTCAATGATGTTCTACAAATCAGTTATTTTGAGGACAAATAACTACCCAGTGCATAGACCTGTAAATAAGATTTTTAAGCCTGAAGTGCACAATGCCTCACCTGTCAGTTTCACTGCATTTTGTAGCATTAACTTGTTCCACAATATATTTCTTCAGCTTTCAAATGCTTTTTAAAGAAAATATAGTTGCCAGGATTGTTACAGTAGCATTACAGACTAGACATAAACAACAAGAGATCCGGGAAGAATATAAATTCATCAACAGCAATCGCCACCCACTCACTCCATATTGTTTCAAAACTTTTCTCACCAAGTATTTTCTCTGCTTTACTTCTACCTTGAAAATTCTGTGCTTCACTCTTTCCTAAGACTGCTGGTCTGTACAAGTATACACCCAGTTTAGATTCTTATCCTCGCCTGCTGCTCTCTTTTCATTACTCCAGTCCAGTTTGCTCTCTTGCTCCCCTTACCCTGCTTGTCCCCTCTGCTTATCATATGGTGGCTCTCTGTTAGTAACTCTCCTAATTCCTGGATCTTTTTACTGTATTTTACTCCTTAGTCCCCACGTGAAACCAGTTCTCTGTGAATATGAAGACCATCTCTGACTACCTTCAAGTGCGTCCCTAAAACTGAGATTTTGTGATCTTTTCGTCTTAAATCAGAAGGCCTGCACTACTTCAAATGGATAACAACCTACAGACAATTTACAAGACTTGTTTTTTTAACTCTCTTCTCTATATCAGGCAGGGTCCATGAGTGTACATCCTTCAACTCATTTACTATACTGTAGCTTGCATTTGTTCTTCTTTCTACTTGTACTGCAATCGGTTTATACAGCACAGTACTTCAAAGAACTCTGTCATTGAGCTGTCTCATTTCTTTTATTACTTATCAGCTAATATGTTCTTGAATGTGAATTGCCTAGGATCATCCAACCAATCAGAAAGTAAATAATAAATGCAAATAAAAGTCAGAATTCTAACACTGCAAAAAAGCACGTGATCAACATATTGTCTCAGATCAAATAACTATGGGTTTCACAGAGTCTTGGCTTATGGTATGTTTTTTGGGGGTTTGGTTTAGAGTATATTATACTTTGTACAAAACGTAATATAACCATGAGATACAGTATGTCAACAGTACTCTGTGTAGAAAATGAATTATTATGTTTCCAATGGAGGTCCAATGCTTGTAATACCGGTGCTGTTTATGACTGCAATCACATTTTCTGATGAGCTAACCCTGCTGGCTCTTGTGTCCTGGGATCACTTCTAGACTGGGTGTTCTTTTTCTGTATGTAGTTTGCATGTTCTCCTCGTGTTCATGTGACCTTTCTCTGGATAATATCCCATTACCTCTACTATATACAGTATGTCCAGGTCTCAAGCCTTCAATTACAAGTACCCCTTTTTTACCATAAACATCTAAATGCTCGTACATGTTGTGGAAATTAATTCAAATTAATAATAAATAAAAATATTGCCACTGAAATCCCATGAGAAGCTTAAGAGGGGTGCAGATGTCTGAATAATATCTACAGTACATGAAGGCTCTCAAAAGATTACATGCAATTGGGCTTCAAAAATAAAACTTTCAACAAAATCAATAAAAGCTACAAGGTAGTGGTAATAGAAAATTGGTCATGCTGTTTTACAGAATGAATCTAAAAACATCTAAAATGTAAGAAAAGCAGTGTGAACCTTATTAAATATCCAACGATTCTGCACTGTTCCTCAAGTACAGCATGAAGATGCTCAAGATTCCATCCAGTTACTCAACATTTTGAGAAACTTTGTCAAAAAAGCTCATTTTGTGGTTTCCTGAAAAGGTTGTTTTAATTTTAATGTTACTGATCCATTCTGCAACAGGTTTTACAGGAAGGCCTTCTAAAATATGAGATCACCTAAATCTGATTTCTTATAGTTTAGATATATACATGGATTAAAGCTGTGTTAATTAAAACAGCTTTGGGGGCCTTATTTTTACTAGGGCAATACCCTACATTCCCTAAAGTACTACAAATATCTGCTTCATCTTAAAATCTTTAAATACACTTTAATGCCTATAGGCTTTTGTGAAGCTTATCATATCTGTCACCATATATATGATAAGCTTCACAAAAGCCTATAGGCATTAAAGTGTATTGTTATATTTATACAAAATGAAAAAACGGTTTTGCTGCCCCTCATATCGTAAAACAGGTTCTTACCCCAATCTGAGCTCCTCAAAAGCAATAATTTAGAGGCCAAGATAATCATGTTCCTGATTCAGAGAGATGAAAAATATTACATGCAGTCATTGATACTGTGATATTGATATATTTAAAATACATTACACTAAACAGCAAAGCCATAAAAAACATATTCTTGTCACTTCTCATTTTGTGTTTTTGATATAAAGAAATACAAGAACTAAACCAGGAACAAAAAGATAATAATTATCCAGGAATAAGAGCAGACCATCTGACGTTAAAGGCTGATATAGCTGAAGAATTCATTTAATTTAAATTGATTTTCTGTAAAATTCTAGAGTGTAGAAGAGCAGGAAAAGTAGATTTTTGTTGCTGTGATTCAATATTATTCACACAAAACAGCCAAGTAATACAGTATATACTGTACTATACATGCTGTATAAGACTTGTGCTTGTCTGAATATTCTTCAAAATGAGGAGTTTCAACTATTTTGTATTTATGCAAGCAGCAAAAATCTGGTATTAATAATTTGCTTCTCTTGCACTTATAGTAGTTTGCAATAGTTCTTAGATTTTCTTAACATCTCCTCAATTGATATGAGGCTACTTGATGGCCCTTATAATAAAAGCCTTCCAAAATGCTGAAATTCAATTCAGCTTTAGACATAAGAAGCAGCATCTGAAATAATAAATAAAAAATAGAAGCCCTGCATTTTTACCATTGCTTGATATGACATTAGTGAGACCCTAGATATAAAAAAACATGGGCATGAATGAAGTTTAAATCAAAGTAGGATCTAGAAATGTATTATGACTGATCATATCAGATAACCTTTCGAACTTTCGAAGATGGACTTTGTTAAGAAAACCCTTTTAGTTTTATTTTAATTTGTTTCAGTTTGATCTTACCTTTCCCATTACACATGACCCCATCTGACGTTTCACACAGGCTCTTGCTCTCCTTATCCGTCATGTTGCAGCTCCGAGGAAACTGGCACAGTTTACCAAACCAGCCATCACTGCAGATGCATCGGCCACAGGAGCAGAAGCCATGCCCTACAGTACCATACAAACAGCAGAAATGGATTAGAATTGAGGTCCACAACCCCAGTCCTCCTGGAACTGCAAGGGCTTTTAATAGACAAAAGGTGAACGATTGGAAACTTGTTCGCTTCTGCCAATTATGCAAAAAAAAGTAACAACCAGAGTTGCTGAGCCCTGTGCTAGACACACTGTGTACCAGTCCTCCTGTTTTCTTTCAGTTTTGCTTTTCTAAAAAAAAAGTGAACCTGTCTGATTCATGCAAGTCTAATTGCTCAAAAACACTTCCCTTGACAATAAAATAGCTTTGCAGAGTGACTCCTTCATCAAGTGAGAGAAGGGGGGAAAAAAAGCCCAAGGGATGAGCAATCCTTGAAACGCTTAAAAGCCAATCCTGGAGCACCTTAAACCTACCATAATCAGACGCTTGTTAACTTCACTCTTTTATCAGAGACTTGTTTGAGTCCCGCTTCAGTCATAGGGAAGAAACGTTCATTGGAATTCAGATAACAACAGGGTTATTATACCATCTACTGATTCCTCTGCCTTTTGGTTTTAGAGTATCTAATCTTGCTCTATAGATTTAATTGAAGGTGAATAAGTAGAAGTCTAAAGTGTAAGGACAATGGGGTGTTTCATGTTAAAGTAAACCAATAATATTAAAGGTGGCAGATTTTCATTAGTTACAATTGATGGAGAAGGTGGTGAAAGACCATCTGCTGTGTAAAAGCTCTGTGAAGGGGTTAAACATAAACTGAAGTTTGCCTAAATGTCCTTTGAAACCATTTTTGCTTACGAATTCTGCCTACCCATATAAAATACAAAACATTTATTGTCTTAAATTCTTCCGACTTCGAAAAGTTAATATGACATCACAGATTTTTTCCAAGTGTAGTGTGGTGTTTTAATCATCTTGTTAAAACAGTTACCGTATAATAAATTTCTATCACTTAGAAATAGATGACTTTCATGTAAACAGGAGATTAATGAGATTTGAAATGATTGACTGGATATGCACTTTATAAAAAATGCTGAATAATTCTGGCAATCTGCAATAAAAGAACAAACTGTTCTGTTAGATACTGATAACATACTGTACAGTACAGTGATCACTGAAGTCCTGATTTCTCTGAGTGCGAGTAAAGCCCCTTGTTCAACTACTCTAAGAAGATTTTAAAAAAAGATTTTCAAGAGTTAAATGTAGAAAAGGGAAATTATCTCCCATCTTCCTCCACCTACACACACATACAGTACCAAAGCCCAGAAATGGAAAATAATATACTCTAGTTTTCAACAGACACTAAGCTGCAGCTATTAAGATGACCGAAGAAAAAGAATTTAGCTACAGGATGTAATTTAATAGATCATTTTTAGCCATCATAGACATGGATCATCTTAGACATTACCACTTTGCTAACGAAGTGTGGATTCATTCGTTTTAAGAAGCCTTATTAAATATTGTTGTCTTTGTATTGCCTTTTTGTTCTGGATAAGATGCACAAAACAATACTTTAAACATAAATATATCAACAACCTGTGTTTTATTGAAGTTTTATGCTACAATTAACTTAAGTAAACCTTACACTGTTTACACAGCAGCAAGTGTACAGAAAATCAAATATATTAACAATAAATAATGCAGTTCTTTACAGTTGGTTTACAGGGACACAATTACAAATGAAGTTCAAAGTATTCCAGTACATACTACATACAGTGTTACTCTTAAAAGTGCATGTCAGTTGATACCACAATCTTGAATTATTAGTGAAATCATTAAGTGTTGTCTTAGAGTCACCTTTCAACCAGTTAGCTTCAGCACTCACAATCTTTATTGAGCTTTATCATTTGCCATTGTGAGAAAGATCTCTTGCTTAAGACTCTCCTATAGTAATAGTAGTGTAATTTGGGCTTTACAAAAGTATTCATTTCAGAACATCTTTTTCTAAACCAGGTCTATGATTAAAGTGCCTAAATTTTTTAAGATCTTCATTCTTCTTCATGTCAGTTTCTCTTCTAGGATTAGACAACATCTGAGGGTCTCTACTTGTGTGCTGAGTGGGAAATTCTGCTTTTATCCCATACTGAATATCCTCCCAACAAAAACCCTGTAAGGAATCATGCATGCTCAGACAGGTAATTGAACTAAAGGCAATTGTTCCATGTGTGTAAAACAGACATAATGATGAAACCAGTCAATTTCTGATAAGGTCAGTTTGTCCTGTTAGTTCAATTCTCAGTGTAGCGTATGATTCAGCTGGACCTTGAAGATTTGTTTATTATCCAATATATTTGGCTACTAGGAAACTTCCAGTGTCCTTTTTACAAAATCATTAACAACTATTAACAACCCTAAAAATTCAGTCAGTCTGATACTTGAGAAAATATTAAAGATCACCTGTCTTTTACTATTACTATTTAATGTATTAATGCAAATGAAATACATATATTCTGCATTATTGTTATCTTAATTTCCCAAAGGAGTGTACTACTTACTTCTATACTATTACATGTTAGTTGTTAGTTATTTTTCAAAATTAAATGAGTGTAGCAGCAGCTGAAACCGCACTGATTTTGTCATCTTATGGCAATGATGAGTTATTAACAACATTAACAGTGAAATAAACGACTACACTTACATTACATTCTAAATTAATAATATTATAATATATAACTAACAATTTTTAAAAGCCTAGATTAGCACTGGAGCACCAGAAAGGGCCACGGGAGAGACTTTTTGACTCACATCTGAATGTGCCAATTAAAAAAATCTGTTGTGTTGTACAGTTATAGGGCCCCCTGGTGGCCACTGGTCCCTAGGCAGTTGTTGGGCCACCTTAACCAAGGGCCTGCCCTGTGTGTGAAGGCAGAACATCAGAAACTGTTATTTATCAACACAATGCAAATTACAAATCCACTAAGTGCCTTCTATTAAAGGCAAGTACAGCAGACACAAAGTTACTACCAAAGATTTGACTAATAATTTACTTGCATTGGAAACTGGGTCAAAATTTCTGATTTAATCTGAGTTGAGTCTCTGGGTAACAAGAATTACTTACATTTGGTGTTTCTAGAAAGCATTACCTTTGGATAAGAGCCCAGACACTAGTAAATTCATCTGCTGGGGAATGTCAGCATTAAATGGGGGTTCTTCACCGAAATTTGGGAGGGATTATGATAATCAAGCAACTTTAACCTCAGCTGCTCTAAGTCATAGTCATTCCCGATTACATTTGTAAAGCTAATGTTTATGCAGTATATTACACACAAACCCGTCTGTACTGCATTTTGTCACAGGCATCTCCCCTCTACCCCATCTCCACCTTTGCTAATCTCCAGCTACCCATTGGTTAGTCCTCACTCTGCATGGTTTCAGTCTCCTGTAGCACTCAGGAAACATCATCCAACATATCCAAATAATGAATGTCGTTATTCCTTGCAAATTGCAATTGGCTGGCTGCAAAGCACTCATCAGCCTTGATCCATTGTGAAAAGATGTCCAAGTCCCAATCTCACACCAACCATTTTGGGAAATAAATCTGGGGTAAGCTCTTCAAAATCCAAAATTCTAAATACATTGGAACATTCCTGTTTGTGCAAGCTTTTTATTTTCTTTTCCACTGCATTGAAGCGCTTAAAAAATTTGGTTTCACTCTGATTACACTTTCCAGAAGTGTCTGGCTAGTCTTACTACATGTCCTAAATGTGAATGTAATCTCTCTGAGACAAAGAGGATTTGGTAGCAGCAGAACTGTTAATATATACAATTATATATTTCAGACCCAACACCTTGTGCTTTACCCAATCTTATCATAAGCTTCTGAAGTTATTGTGGCTCTGATAAATGTCTTACTTGTGAAAAGTATCTACAGTATGTTTATGTTGAGACATACAGTAGTCTTCTAGCTCACTTACTAGGGGACTGTGGCGTTCCTGTCATACAATTCCATCTACAGTACACAGGATGTGAAATGAATGTAGATTAATTAAGATGGAGAACTGAAAGTATGACAGCTACTGACCTTAAAATTTAAATTAATCTTGATATACTCACCTCTAATTCGGTAAGATATCTGAGAATCTTGACAAAATTATTTTGTTTCCTAAAGTTGTTTGTGTGCAGTTTTTGAAAATCACAAATGTCACATTTTCACAAGTTGCACATGATGATCATGCTGAGCAACCAGGCTTTCGCACAGTTTGTTGTAGGCAATGCCTAGGGAAACATGTGTAATAAAAAGCCACAAGGGAGTTACTTGTCTCATCAATTTCCATTAATACTCATATTCTTTTTATACAACCACCAACACAAGGACACTTGGGCAGCTAAAAAAAGATTAAAAGTAAGTGAATTCTATACAGTGTGTGCTGTTGAGATGCAGACTCAACTTTATAATTAATAATTACAAAATGTTTTCAAAATGAAAATGTATGCAGAAATAATTTCAGTTTTCAGTTTAATAAAAAATAATCTGGAATTTTATTAGTACAGTAGGGTCTCAACATCTGTAAATTTAACATTCGTAGATTTGCTTATTCATGATTCAGTCAGGCAGATAGGGTCTTGGATGGATGAAAAGCAATTTTTAAATTAGCTGTGCAACAGACAGGGATCGTAAGATGAAGTGAAAGAGCCTCACCCTACCCCGTATCCAAGTACTCACCACCCAGCATCCACATCTCAGTGTGGTCTAGTTTTTATACTGTAGCAAACACTCCCGGTTCTGTGTTGGCAGTGTGGAGACAACATTTTAGGCTCACAGACAGTTTATTGCCCTTTTCATTACATTGGGGTGTGCTAATCACAGAGGTGGAAAAGCAAAGTGAAGACACCTGCTGGACGCAGGGCAGGGATTCATGTTATTTAGTTTTTGCTGATTACTAGACATTTGTGTGTGCTGCTGTTTGTCTTAGCTGATAATTGTTATTGTGATTAACTTAAGGCCAATGCATTAGTACTGTAATTATCATATAAGAGAGGGTTACTTATGTCTTTTCACCACACATACACATACATGTGACAGTATAGGGGTGGACTTGGTTCTACAGTATGTGAATTTGGCTATACGTGATGGTTCTCTGCACCAGAGCCTTGTGAATGTATATATAAAAATCATCTGTAAAGTCTACTTATTCTATACCACTCTTTCTTTTCTGGATATTTGCCTCTCCACGAAACACTATCAACTTCTGTGTATTACAAATCCAGTAATTCATGTAGTTATCTTCTTTATAGCACTTTCCATCCCAAATGCTAAACACTAAAACTCTAAATTTGTCACAGAGCCATTTTGACTTTGTTGCTTGTTGGATGGTGGATTTTGGAAGTCCATACATCCATTTTCTAACTGCATCATCCAATTTAAGGTCATTGAGGATCTAGAGTCTATCCCGGCAAGCAACAGGTGTACAGCAGGGTACACCCTCGAACGAATGCCAGTCCATCACAGGACAGACATATAGAGACATACACAGATGCACACACTCGCACCTAGGATCAATTTTCACAGAAGCCAATTAACCTGCCAGTATGTTTTTGGACTATGAGAGGAAACCCAAGCGAGATCAGTTTGAACACACAAACTCCTTGCAGATACAGTAGCACCCCAGGTCTGGAATTGAACACAGAACCCTAGTGGTGCAAAGCAGCAATGCTGACCACTGTGCCACAAAATCAAGCCCTTGAAATGTGCTCTTGGTTAATTAACTTTGGCTATGTTACACACTGCAATGACAGGGCCCTAATCCCCAAACAGCCCTTTGCTCTAACACAAAAAGGAAATCCTAGACCGTGAACCATATTCCACTGGTGCTTCCCTTCCACCCCAACACCTTTGAAGATTTGAAGCCAAGATTAACCTCAAACCTGGATCTCACCTTCCCACTTCTGTCAATGACATAATCATTTCTGTTTTAAAACCATTCCATTCAAACAGAGGTTTTGGCTTTTCACACCTCTCGTCCCAGATCTCACTTCATCTGGAAAATCCTTCTCACCTGCTCGGTGCCTATTCTCACCTACTTTGTCCTTTGTGCTCCAAAACGTTACATCCCTGCTACCTTCTAAACTCTCAATCATACCTGATGAAGGCTCAAAAGCAAAACCATATGTTTTTTCATTTTATTTTTCACGGAATTTAACTTCGCTTAAACCTATTTAACAAACTTTTTTTATATATACAACCCCTTTGTAGCCAATTATTAAAAATTCTGATGATGCTGGAAACAATGATTATTACATAACAAAAATGAAAGGTTTGGATGGCTGGCTAGAAAGAGGGCTTTCATACTTAGTACACTTCAGGAACTCCATATTTGACACTCTGATTGCTCTGTCACTGCAAATGCTGTAACTGCTACAGGTGCATGAGCTGTGTGTATGTAAATTTCATGATATGTTACTGATGTACAGTGTTTATACAGATGAAAGGATTTCAATTACAGTAGGCCGGAGCCGTGGTAGCTCAGACGGCGAGGGGATCTACTGTAGCTCCTGACCAGAAGGTTGCGGGTTCGATCCCAGGAAGTGGCAAGTGATGTAGCTTGCTCTGATTCCTTCCAGATGGCTCCCAGGTCCACTCAGCCTGCTTTCCAAATGAGTACTGGGAATTAATCGTCCGGTAATAGGCCGACTGGAGCATGATGCTGACCACATTGCCTCCACCTCCAGTCGGGTGGTCAAGAAAAAAATGGTGGCCCTTGCCCCCCATTCCCCCATGGGCCTTTATGGCCTGAAAAGGGGACCTAACCTAATGGTAAGCTTTGCACTTTGTATTCAACTATGCAATCCAGAAAAGTGCAGTTTAAAATAGACTTGAATTTCACAAACCTTGTATAGGTAGAGCACAGTATAAAAAAGCTTACCATTATACCTCCTGCAGATCTAATTTCCAGGACTCGGGGCCTTCAAACATTATCAGAAGTACTACAGCAAGGCAGAACCTGGAAAGGGTAGATACCGGAATGTTGTCCTGTTCAATGTCATGGCAGATGTCAAAGGGATTTGTTGCATTACTCTCAATGGAGACCCGTTCTGTCAAACACCATGATACTCTCTTATTTGTTTGACAAATACATCTAGGCAGCCATAGGATTTCAGCAAAATCTACGAGGTGTTGTGATGTACTGTGTCCTAGCCTTCAGAAAAAATTAACAAACACAACATAAGAACACATCAACAAAAGATTACAAATGAGAGGAGGCCAGTCAGCTCATCTAGCTTGATGGGTTGCTAGTACCTAATTGATCTTTATATCTTATCTATTCATTCTTGAAAGAAGCCATGTTATGTCATGTCCCCAGCCATGGCTGACTCCAATAATATGGCTGAACATGTTATTCCAGACTCTCACAACTGTGATTTGCACTTGTATGCTTATTTTAACACATATTTCTATGGCATAAGCGGTGTGCCTTTGAATATACTGAATACTTGAATCAGGTCCCTTTGTGTTCCTCTCTGTTCTTGACTAAAATGATTCATAACAGTTTAGCAAAGTAAGCATCTTTGCTGATCTGTGTCTGGATATTGTGTAAGTAAAAATCTTTCTGATTGGATGTTATCAAATTTGATGGTAAAAATTCACCATTCACACTTCTAAATTGTAACAAAGTATTTGATTTGGGTCTATTTCCTATGCTTTTTCTGTTATATCAACTATTTCTCAGGTCATGCATTTATTTTTGTAAGTGTGCTTCATACTTTGCATTTTGCAGTCATTGCTGAGTTTCTAGGGAGTGGAATCTCACATAATTTTGATTTCTCATGCTGTAATCTATCCATGTTTTCAGTCAGGGAAGCCCAGTGCGACAGTGGCAGCTTCATACATCTTACTTTTTAAGCTTGCCCAGGTGTTGCTAATAGACTCATCATTCATTCTGGCACTGTTATCAGTTATATCATTTTCATACTTTCAATAGCAGTGTTGTCCAACCTTTTAGCATTCAAGCTTTTTTGTACAGGATGTACTGTACGCTCAATGCCATTTTTGTCCTTGATATACGGATGTTAAGAGTACTTCTTGAATTGCCTATGTCATTGTTTGTTGAAAACATACCTCGTGTGGCTCTGGTTTTAAAATGTCACTCAGGTAAAGATGGCGGGTCAGAGCACAGTCTATGTGTCACTACCTGCAAAAATCTCTATCAGCTTGGTGAAAGTATGTATTAGCTGTAGCAAGGTTGTGTTTGTGTAATGTGCTTGCTTTATCAAGCAGTAATTCTCCAAGAAAACTGCACTCTTTTTTGCCATGCTTCCCTTGGGCAGACTCACAGGCGCTATGGTCTTTATTGAGTAATATACTGAACTCTCCAGTTAAGACAATTTTACCAGATATTGGCTGCATGTTAATGTTTTCTTCAAGCCATCTGTATTTGAACAAGTCATTTTGGTTACATATCCATTCATTGGCGTGACAAAGGTATCCTGACCGTCAGGATTCCGTCACACACAGCCTGTGGTAAAGTGGGGAGTTGTCCAAGTCGACACCTGGTTCACTTACAGTATTTGCCCTGGTTCACTACTGAATGAACTGTGAAAGACAGGGAGATACGAGGAACAGCAGCTGGCTTTGACATTGCCCTAAGAATCCGTTTTTTATTATGTGGAGGTTGCCTTGTCCTTTCAAGCAAATATTTTTTTAATCCCCTGTCTGAACCAAGCAGAAGCATGCTTTTTTGTAGAATAGGGCTATTTGGTCAGCTACTGTAGGTAGCTGCTTCATGGATTCATGTTTGTGTAAAATAACGAGACCTACCCTTGTAGGGTGTCTGTGTACAGAGTTAAGACTAACTGCTTCCAGCTCCGCAGGCTTGCTGTCATTATTATCACTCTGCTGCAACAGGGCTTTTGCCCATCCTTTGATGAAAGCCTCCCCATTTCAAGTGTATTGGCTTACCTCCTGTTCTCTGCCAAAAGCTGATATGCTCTGAATCTGTGCCTCTCATATTTGCTCCAATGGTACAACAACTGGAAGTGGCAGAGATCTACCTGCTAACTACAGGTATAGACAATATCACAGGGGCAAGATTTTGATCATATGCTGATTGATCACTATCCACTACTGCTGCTGCTCAGCAACTTCCCAAACCAAATCCGCATGGATTTAGAGGTTGCTGACAATTCACAAGGCGAGTCTCCAGGAATTTGTACACATTACTAATGACCTGTCAAACCTGGCCACAGCCCCCACCTGGATGTGTACAGTAAAAGATCTTGAACCCAATTAACATCAATAAATTAAAAGTGACTAGTACACAGACTAGTACAAAGTCTGATTATTTTTAAGTTAATTTTAATTTTAGTTCTAATTGAAATCTTATTTACTGGAACATTTATAGAAACGTCATTTTGAAAGTAGGGAAGAGACTTTGCAGTAAAGGATAAACTTAAGGTAACTTTTTCATCGGTATTAGCAAAGCCATCAGGCCAAGGTAATTAGACAACATTAAGATTTAATTCCAACACATGCATTTGCCCTTTTTTCTCTCATTAAGAGGATTTGTTGAGTGACCCAAGAACGAGAGACAAGTTAAAGATGATTTTTCAAAGAGAGTGCTGTCTGATGCAACAGCAATGAGGAAGATTGTTTTGCAGATACCTATGTTAACCCAATGTAATCAGTTCCACTTTCATAGTGAGTAGTGAAGATGAGGGACATACATATTTTAAACTCCTTTTTCATACTAGCAGCATCTGGTCTGGCACTGTGAAGACAGAATAGACAGGCATCTATTGCAATGTCACTTTGCCGCAAAGTACAATAACCCATGAGAATGCATTCACATTAATATTTCACCACCTTAATATACTTTTAGATATCTGCAGTGCAGCACAGTAAAAAATCTGAAAATATCATAAAAAATACAAACACGAGAGTAATAACATAAAGGTAAATGTTATGAACGAGGCTGAATGATTTATTCAAAATTATAAATTCTTATTCTTCTTTAATATTCATAATAATAGATTATTACATGGATGTCCATTGCAAGTTTCCAGCATTCATTTACACATAATCCAGTAATCCATGCCTCTAGACCCTGAGGTTTTAGAAAGCCCTGGTTATGGATATGACATTTAAAGATAATAACCATGACGAATTAGTCCAGTAAAATGAATACGGTAATATAGTCCCATACAGAGAATATTTGTCATTACAGCTGTCAATAAATACCTAAAATAAGATGCATATTGCTTCTACAGTTGCAGATATAGTGTCCAGGAGTGTGACAAGAAATAATAACACTAGCACACTAGATGCAGATTCATAAAACCAGAGGTTTAACACTAATTATGAATACATATACAGTACATATGACACGATAAATGACTGGTGGCAGACATTTGTAAAGAATGTTTTTTTTGTGTGTGGTGATAGGAGTATCTGGTGTGCCAGTGAATGTTTTTTTTTGGACATTAAGTTCACCCTGCCTTGTTTTTTTAAATTATTTTCTATTAATACAGTAAAAGGACGTTCTATTACTATCTTAATAGCAAGAGCAAGGTTTGTACGACTATGAAAGAAGCTCCTCAGCCATGCTCTTAATTCTAATACCCCGATTTCTTTAAAGAAATGTCTGGAAGAAATCCTTTAATCAATTAGGTTAAATCAACTGCCCCGTGGGCTAGATGGTCTTAATGGGCTCCCTTTCATTTCGAACCTTATGTTTTTAACATAGTGCTCGCTAAACCTTTCTGGGTTCTGCAGTGATTGAGGCCAGATTGTAGACACTCAATCCTGTTTATTCAGCACAACCGCACATGTCCTTACATTTTCGTTCACATGATAAACGTTTGCTATGAAAGAAATAATGTAGGATAGTATTTTAAAAGGATATTATTATGAATGGGGGATACCCAGGCAGCTGGTATAATTAAAGGCTCGTGTTCGTTGGCACAGCTTTGGTGAGAGGTGAAATAATCCAGGCACTGGATTAAACAAATATTTATTACAATGACAAGACACAAACTACACTACATACAACAAAACATATAACACACACATTAGCCTATGTACAGTATTTACAAACAAGGCGTTTCAGAGGCCTAACATTCTGGTCACCCAGAAAACACCAGACCTCTACTAAGCATTAAACTCTAAATACCTACAGAGGCCAAATAAGAGATAAGCTGCCTTTCAAAATAAATTCGATACAACCTGTAGTTTAATCTCTCTCTCTGCCACAAAATAAATGATAGTCTATCTCCCTATTCTAAGAATGCACCCTAAGCAGAAAAGACATCTTTTACCCAGGAAATCAAGTTCCCTAACATCAGAATAGCTCTATCTCATAAGATTCAAATACTTAGCTCCAGTCAGGTATTGTGTGGCTGATCATAAAGCAGGGGCTCTCGCCTGACGCTCTCACTCTCGCAAGCTTCACATTCCAACTCCTCTCTTCTCTCTATCCTTGTCCTCCTTTCCTTCTTATTCCCTTAATTCTTAATTCCCTTTTTCTCTGCTCTCCATGTGATCTTATATGTGTGTTTCTGTATGGCTCATTGACGATCATTAACCAACAATCTACATAAGTATACTAAGGTAAACTTTACAATTGCTTTTGCTGAAGGGACCCCCCCAGACCTCAGCAATCAAACTCTCTGCTTTGAAGTTAGAAGTGTTGACTCTGCCAAGTGTCACAAACTTTATTTAAACTTGAAGACACACTTCCTAGTCATCTAAAGCTGTAACAATGTTATCACACAATTGGTATAAAGTATACACATCTCCCTCAGACAAAAAAGCCTTAAAAATCCCTTAAAACAGCATTGCAAATTGCAGTTTTGTGAGTGTGAATTTATGTGTGTATACAGGAAAATAATATTGAATAAGACTTTTTCAAACACTCATCAAAATGCTCTTATTTTCAGTCTTACTAAATCTGAAAAATGGTAGCAGATGACATATGAAGATTTTGTAATTATTTAAGACTATCTCCTATTTACAGTATGTGCTCCTCCAAATTGCTGTAGAGAAGACATTACAAAAGGACAGAGCTATTCAAAAAGCAAGCACATTCAGAAAATGAAGGCGGTTGCAGTCGTTTGTGAATATGATTTTACCAAGTACTTTTTGATATGAACTACAGAAATGGCTATAAGAATATGAACTGCAGGGATTTCCAAGAGATCACAATTAAAATAATGAAATGAGAAAAAAAACAGGCAATGCAGTAAATCTATAATGAATCAAAAGGACCCTTGAGCTCCCCCCTCCAAAGCGGTTCCCGAAAATAAACAACATATACTGTAACCTTCAAAAATAACAGCAAGAAAATGACACTTTAAATTAGCAGAGCTGACAGCAGGGGTTGTTTACAATGCACAAAAAAATCAAGACAGAAAAACTGAGCATTATTTTTTTTTAGTTCTCCAGGCTGAAAGCTACATCTCCAGGGATGAAGTAAAAATGAAAGGCATGTTAACTGTGATTAGAGCAATCTGCCCAAAGTCTCAGGCCAAGACTGTATTAACACTTGTCACATATATTTCTGCAGTCCACAGAAATCCTTCTGACTGAACTTTCTGATTTTAGACCCATCAATGTGGCAGAAGACAACGTGTCTCTGAAAAGTGACTTTGGAGCCTGAAGTGTGATTTGAAGTTAACACAGAGCATGCTTCTCCTGTTCAAACCTGACTGGACAGCAGACGCTACCAGAGCTAAGCCGCATACCTGCAGGATGTTATTGTTTACAAAATTAAATTCGGTTTGACAAATTAAACTTTGCCAAGAGCAAGAAAGAAACAAAACAACAGACGGTTCTATGCAGTAACAGCAGAAGAGCCAGGTTTTTGTGCAAAGGCAATGGCTGATGAAATTCTAACTGGGTGCGTACCAACGAAAGGATGTATTTTCAAACAGCATGTGTTCACATTAAATTGCACTTGGAGAATAGCGCATAATTGTATGTTGCTCTTTTCAAGTTTAACAAAATACTCCCATTTACAGCAATTATTTTCGTGAGTTATTGGTCATTTTGAAGAAAATAATAACTTTATGTACAGTACTTTATGTAGTGTCCGTGAAGGACTTGTGAGATGTTCCTAGTGAACAGCCGTGTAGAAGCAGAAGCTGAAAAGCTCATGTAGTGAGTGAAATAACCTATATAGCCTTGGACATTATTTTCAGGTATGCCTGCAGATTTTGTATGGTTCAGACATATTCAAGATTTTTTTCTTCTCAGATCTTACTACAACACATTTACTAGGAAACACAATGTTATTACAATTTATTTCCATATAAAGCATAGCTGCAAGAATTATGCGTTATTAAAGATTTCCAATAACAGTTTCCTTGGCCAAGCAGCCTGTGCTTCTGTGTAAAAGCAAAGGACTACAGTTAAAAATGGTCCCTCTGATAAGTGGTCTGTAATACAGAGAAGGACATTGGAAAGCTGTGCTAATTCTGAAACACCCTGATGATATACAGTATGGTGCAGCTTTGTATCCCTTAGTCTGCTATCTCCCTTCCAAGAATATTCAGTGTAATGCTATAGTCAAGAAGAACCAAGTTCCTCCAACACATCTTACTTGTGGCCAGACCCAAACAAATGACTGTGCACAGACTGTTTTAAAGAGCCGAGTTCAGAAAGATGTTCATTTGCTTGCAGAGCAGTCCTCAGCATCATTAGGGAAAGCTCTCCTCTCTTTTCTCTCTGCACAGCGACACTCCCAGCACAGAGCAAGCAGTCAAAGAAACCATTGTGAGAACCCAGCCATACTTCCATCCTCACTGTTCAAACGCATCAAGAAATGTTTGTTTAATGAATATTTGAGTATAAAACTTTCATATTCATATTATGATTCTTGAGAGATCAAGAGCTCTCTCTCAACAATAAATATAAAGTTAAGTTCATGCTAGTAAATGTAGACTTACTTGTCTTTGAAAATATAAGTGGGAGAGACAAATATAATCTACAAGGTAGACAATTATACAATATACTGTTAAATTTTAATGTTCTTATTTCTTCTCATTGTAATGAGAATGAGTGAAAGATCAACTAATTGTATAATAGCAGAATGGTTCACAAATTATATTGTACCACTTTTGATGGTTTGTTATGCATGTTTAGGTGCTGTATCAATAAATTGTATATTGTATATTTAGAATCCGTGTGTGAAACTGTATGTTAATTTGTTTGATTGATTTTTGACAGTTGTCAAAGACTCTCGCAATTACTGCTCCAATGTTTAATTGTTTCAGCAAATTAAAATCTAAGTAGAGTTCTTTGCACATATTTAGAAACTTTCCTCTAATGTGGATGTAACAAATTTAAGTTTAGTTCAGTAATGCAGCTTTGGTGGTGTAACTCATTACTTTTATGTGGACTGTATACACACTTTAAATGCTCCAGCCTTACTTGACCGAACACTGCATGGCCTTTCTTGGTGTTGGGGCAACCAGTAAGTAATATACTGGTTATTCAATTGAAGATTTTTTCTTTCATATTTTCTTTTTCAAAGTTTCCAAAGTTTAATCTCTTTGGGAATAAATAAAACAGTCAAAGACAGATTCAAGACAGATATAATTACTACTGAAGTGAAGTACTGTACATCACATAATTACTACTGAAGTCAACTTCAACAGTATAATTATTATTGAAGTGGACTTCACTAATATAATCACTACTGCAGAGGAGTATACCAGAATACTTACCACTGAAATGGACTTCACCAGTACAATTATGACTGAAATGGACTTCACAGGTATAATTACTACTGAAGTCTGGAAGTACTGGTAGTTGGCAAACTGGTTTACAGCATTGTTTTTTGCATTCACGTACTGTATTCGTTTTTTGCATAACATACTGCTTTTAATTCAGAAATTCAAAGTTTAAAAATGAGAAAATATCATTTTCTTTCAAAACTACAAAACCACTGTGCACTAACTTTCAAAGGAGGGCTGCAAAATGTCTTTACACTTCATTTTGCTCATACAGTATCTTTCCTTAAAATTCTGAAAATAATTGTATTTGGTGAAAACAAGGTATGCCTTATATGTGTGGTGTGTGGATTCTTTCCAAGACCATTTTACTGCACATTTGTAAAAAAATTAGTTTGTCATAGTTGAAAATCCAGACAGCTGCTCTTTCATGGCATTCCCTGCACATTTAAGTGTCACAATATTCACATCACAAACTGTGACAGTAAGGCGCATGCTGTTAAATGTTGAAAACCAAGGCTTACCCCCACAGATTTCCCCGTTGACGTCCTCACACTGTCGGTCATCACACTCGCAGTTCTTTCCCTGAACTCTTGGGTCGCCCGGTGGGAAGCATGTGCACTGACCGCACACACATTGTCCTGAAACAGACATCTCCATCAGTCCAAGGGAAGATATCCATCAGCCTGACTGAAACACTAAAGAAACATATTCAAGGCAATAGCTTTACAGGGGTCATACTTTTGGTCCATTGCATGCCCTTAACCCCTTCATCCAATTATTTTAAAAAGTTATTTTATCCTGAACCATAGAAAAACTCCATGACAATAACAAGTGTTTACCTTCCGGAACTGTATAATGTTTTACATTTAAGTTTGAATGTAGGGAAAGAGGTCTTGCACATGGCACATTTTGGAGAAAGAGTTTCTGTTCTTTTTTTGGTCCCAAAACATTCTATCTCATTTACATTGCTTGTAGTGTTCTTTGTCTTAAATGGGTGAGAATACAATAAACATTGTCAAAATGTGCTGGAAGCCTTTATTTCTTACTAAATGTGCTTGATTGGAGAAAGACATTTCCAACAACCGACAGTAATGATTGTACTAGTTGCTTAAAATATATGAAGTGGGGAAATCAGAACACAAAAATGAACTGATTGTACTATACAGTAGCAATACTATAGTTTTTTTTATTTAAATTTTATTTAATACGCTGGATGATCTGTTATAATCCAGTTGTGGTGACAATCTACAAAATCAGGATCTTATAAAATGAATGACCTTTTAACATTCTTTCCTTGATTCTAATCATACATCATTACATATCATTAATACAATATGCAAGGAGGGACAGTGAAGTGTGTTGTATACTTCATAAAAGCTTACTATAAAGTTTGCATGTACACTTACTGTACATTTATTTTCCTTTACCTTGGATTCCTTTCTTAATCATAGATCTCTATTCCATAATCCATAATTGCACTCAGACATTTAATTTTATGTCCCTGCACTATCACACAACACTTTTATTAGGGATATAGGGGAAATTAAAAAGATAATAACTAAATAAATAAAATAATGTTAAATCTTGCAATGAGTCTGTTATGGTAAACAGTTAATAAAGGTTCCCAATAAATCAGAGGCAATTTCCTGTAATATCCAGGAAAGAAAAAAGCTTCTGCATAGCAACAACTTCAGTGATTATAGACCTCCATCTATCATTGGTAAAGTAACAATAAGCAACACTTGAGAGTTCTGTATTCTTGCGTCTTTAACATAATTATCACACATATTGTGCTGGCACTGAAACCTGTGATGGTAATTAGAGACTTACAGAAAACTGAAAAGGAAGTCCTGCTGTGACATTACAGTTTTTTTTTTGTTTTCTTACATCAGATTCACCATGGCAACCGAAAGGGAGTCACTACCAAGTGTGTCGAAAACATTTGCTTAAAAGTTCAAAATCAAATGTTATATGTTGCCATAGGACAATAGTAACAATTTCATACTAGAGTGATCCATGTATTGTAAGTAAATGTTAAGAGGAAAAAAAAACTATCTTCAAGTCATTGTTCACCATATTTCTCATTAAAATAATGTACAGAGAGTCAAATACTGTTTCCTCAATCTTTGTAATCTAACCAAATGTCTACTTTCCAGAAAAGGATGAGTCCTTAAAATTGGAAGTACTGTAGTAGAACTGAGGAGAAGGGAAAGATCAGATGTTGTGCTTTGGGTTAGAGATGAATATAAAAAACAAAAATACTATGTATTATGTTAAAAAACACAGCAGATGTACAGTATTATTATTGCTATAAATATTAGTTGTGCTATTGAACTGATCATAATAAAGATTCCAAACAAGAGGAGACAGTTAAGCTCACCTAGCTGATTCCAAGTATCTAATTGATCTGTGGATCTCATCCATGTGTTTCTTGAAACAAGCCAGGTTATCAGCTTCAACAGCTCCCTGTTTTTCAGTTTTAAAAGCAATTTCCCGCTGCTTCCATTTCTGTCGCCTCATCCCTGTATCATTATGGATTCTAATGAAATCCATTGGGTTGTCAATCTGTCAATCAATTTGCCTTTGACTATTTTAAATACTTGAATCAGGTCTCATAGTTGTTCTTATAATTGATACCCTGGCTTCTTTCACGAAACAGCTGGGTAAGATCTTTGGATCAAATTAGAAACTAGCAACTAAATGGTACTGTAGGTGGATCAAATGTCAAATGTCTCCCTCTCAATTACAACCTTTCTTTATTTTGTTCTTACAGTTTAAACATCTTTTGCAGCATCTGTTCTGCTGTCCAAATCTATTTAGTTTTTTACTGCAAATATCACTACCTTGTACTACACTTAACTATATCAGAATCTAGATAATTTACATCATTACAATATAGCAGTGCTCCTAAAACAGATCCCTGTGGCACCCCTCTTATTACAGTACATCACCTCATTTTGAGCATTTCCCCCACATCTGTTCTGTTTTTGTCATCAGCAGTTTTCAATCAAAACACAAGCTTTACCTGGAGAGTTTTCTGCCTTAAATGTGATAAGTAATCTTTATAATGAACTTCATGGAAAGTCTATAGCTTTAACGGACTAGAACAAGTTATTTAAGCAAAAGCTACCTTTTCTTAGACAATCCTCTAATTTACATCTAATTATCATTTCCATAATCTTACTTATTAGACTATAATTACTTGTTTCAGTTTTATCTTTTTATGAACAACAAATTTTAAATCAATGACTGATAAATATTGGCCTTAAGCAACTGCAATAACATCTTATCTACAGTAAGTACAAGTGGTAGGATACCATCGGGTCCTGAAGATCTTAAGCGCTTGTAGTACCATTATTGGACTTAGCCTGTACGGTTTCAAAATATACTTCAAACCAGCATATTTTATTATTAATTACTTAATTGGATCAGAACTTCTTCATGTCCTCTGGTGCTGCTATTTTAGGCTTGTTAGGAAACCGGAATACACTCTGGCTCTTTGGATCCACGATCCCTGGACAAGATCAATACAGGGATTACCTCTGTAGGTACTCTTACAAACCATTTATGGAAACAGTTATTAGTTTCAGTTTCTTTTGATGACGTTCCTTTTGATTTTTCCTAATTTTTACTGTATATGGAAATACTTCCATCATAAGCCCTTTACACACACATCCCTGATTTCATTATATAATATGGAGTTTTATAACGAAGGTTTGCTAGGGATGACAACAACCAAGTTCAATCAGACTTGGCTGTCAACAATTAGCAATCACTCCCGATGTTATTTCCTCATATACTGTACTGTACATCCTTTTGCATCTCACCTCCACCCTATCTCCACCTGTACAGCTGCCCTTTGGTCACTCCTCACTCTGCAAGGTGCCCTAGCCTCCTTGTCCTGTGGTCAGGAGGTTAGCCCTCATCCAAGTGGATGAAGCCAAATTTTGACTAAACACTCCATAAGCCTTTCAGTAAAGATAAGATCACTTTATTGGCCATATACAATTTCTTGCATTAGGACTTTGTCTTTTTCACATTCCCCAGCTTGCTCTCCATGAGACACACAGACAGAGAGAGAAGCTTGGGGTCAGAGCACAGGGTCAGCCATTATACAGTGCCCCTGGAGCAGTTGGGGTTAAGGGCCTTGCTCAGGGGCCCAATGGAGTAGGATTTCTCTGCTGGCCGCGGGATTTGAACTGACAACATTCCAGCCACAGGCGCAGATCCTTAGCCAAAGAGCCACTGCTTCTTTTTTTCCTATATATATATTTATTAAGTAAAAGTAATTCTTGGCTTTTGTAATTCCTAGTGAAATTGAATTATAGCTACTGTATATGTTTATATGTATATAAAACTCATACCTCTATATACTGTACAGTACTGTATAAACCCTTGATATATGTACAGTAGGTAAAAAAAGGAGTTACAGGACATTACTGCATAATCAGGTATAATAAGGAAAAATCCTTACACATTTGGAAGAATTAACTATTAAACATAACAAACAAATTGACTAATCAATGTGTCAGGAGCAATTTTTACAAATGAAATGTCCTGTATCATCACAACAGATAACAAATTAAAATTAATATGTCCTTTATGGCATCACCTTCAGATGAACAAACCTATACCTATTTTTGACAGCTTTCCAGATTTCACTGTATTTAAATATTTTATTTATTTTAATACAGTGAAAGAAACAGATTTGGTTTGACTGCAATTTTCCGAGAAGTCTTTGGAAATGAGACAGCAAAACAAAGGATGAACTTTGAATAAATGCAAAAAACATTAACAGTTGTGCAGGTCCTCTGTGTTAATATGAGGAAGTACATTCATAGCCATTATAACTATTGATGTTATTAATATTAATGTTAGAGAACATAGACATGATAATGTAAACAGCACAAGATGAGCAATCTACAGTGTGACACACTGATTATATAAAAACATATGGTTATGATATCGAAGTATCCAAATCTCTATATCGTGATTATATTAAATACATTCAGAATATACTGTACATAAGTATTAATTTTTTTTAAACTGGACATCAAGTTGAAATGTACAGTATTGAATGAATACACCTATAGTGTGAATACATAAAACAAGAACATAAGAACATATGAAGACTGGAAATAAGAGGAGGGTTCATTGGATTGCTTGTGACTTATAAGTGGCTTATTAGTCTGAGGATCTCAGATCTCTTTTTCATTTGGAATTGGCTTACACAGCATAGCCAGTTCCAGACACCTACAGCCCTTTGTATAGAAAAGTTGGTTCCTGTTCTCATTCCAACTCAATTCTTCAATTCACGTTGCAAAAATCTATGTAGATACCGAATGCGACATACAGTATATAAAGGTTGAAAGAACTGCACCTTTATAGTTGTGATCACAGAAGACGGTTGGAACGAGTATTACAAATGAATAAACATGGACGTCTTCAGAACAAGCCATTAAACAAAAGCCAGAAGACTCAAGTGGACACTACATTGAACAGGTGGCACTTCTTCACACAAATGGCCATGTGAATCTGCAACAAGTTGCCCAACCGTGTTGTCGAAGCAGATGACTTTAAAATGATGACCCAAACTTTAAAAATGGGTCCATACATCAATAAGCTCCTAACTTCAAAGAGGCTAGATGAGCTTAATGGTCTCCTCTTGTTCGTGCCCCTCCTTATGTTCTTATATTAATTCTGCACTGGTATCTATTGTCTACTCCTAGATACAGTAATTCAATTTCTTCATCTTTGTCACGTAAGGACATCAATGAGACGTGGGCAGTTAAGCTGTTTTTCTTGGAACTGGTACGTTTTAAGGCCACAGGTACACACACGGGAAGGCTAAACATTGAAGAAAAAATTTACCAATGCCTTTGACACTCATTCCATTATTCAATTGAAAATGTAATTTAAATGTTAAAGTTTTATTTAAGCTAGGATGATAATGCGTAGACTCTTACACAATTCTTTCTTGATTTTCTTTTTTCTGAAAAAATAAGCTGTTTGTACTGCAAGTATAAACCCAGCATTTTGAGTTTTAGGATTGACTAATTGCCACGTCTAATAAATGACCTTCCACACAATGATGGACAGAATAAATCTCCACTGAGGTTGAAATTAATTTACCGGAAAATGTCAGCAGCACTGTAGATTTAATCACCAAAATGTTAAGTATATGCAGTTTCAGTTTTAGATGATCACATCATTAATTTGTAAAATGTTGGGATATCTCCTATCATCAGAGAATATCTAGCACTCACATAGAATGTCTTGTATTTAAACTGTCAGACCCTAAACCCACTTATGTACTGCTAAAAACAAAAAGGTAAACAACACCCAGTGATAATCTTAAGGCATAGCAACCTCTTCATTGTAGATATCAGACATCTGCTTGGTCTGGGTACCATGGCAACAGATGATGTCACGGCACACTCGCCTTATCGATTAACCTTCACCTCCCAGCAACTCTTCCAGAAAGGAAAATCATTTATTACTTAGCAGCACTGCCATTTTTTATCGATTTTCTTCAGCATTTAAGTGTGTTGCAAAATAACAGTTTTTTTTAATAAAACCAAGAAGGCAATACAAACTCATAGTTTATTCAGTGCAGGATAAGTTTTCACCCACTTTTAAACTACACATTTATTTTTCTTAGATAACTTCTTTGATTTGGTGAAAACACAAATGAGACCACACAATACTTTCCACACACTTCAACTATATATCTACTGTATTATCATGAACAAAGATTTGCACAATCTTGGACAAAAATAAAATAATGGCAAACTTTGATTTGGAATTTGATTCAAGTATTCAAAACAATACAGTAAAATGCATTTTTTGACATATAATAAACGTATCAAATCACATAATTCTTTTTCTGAAAAGTTTAAAAGTATATGCACATTACATTTTCTCAAATGGTACAGTATGCACACTTTTTCATTTATTGTTGGTTTTCTTTGTGTTATCCCACAATGAAAATGTACATACTAATGGCTACAAATAAGAGGACATAATTCAATTTATCTAGTCAGTTTAGTAGTTAATATCTAATTGATCCAAGGATCAAACTCCCCATTTACTTGAAAGAAACAAGGGTATTGGCTTCAACAACATGACTGGTAGCTTGTTCCATACTGCCACAACTCATTGGGAAAATAAGTTGCTCCTAGTTTGGTTCCATATAGTTTTTACTTGTGTCCTCTGTTTAACACAGGTATTTAAATGCTTTTCAATTAATACAGTACATATACAGTCACAATACTTAATGATTGTGTAAATAATGATGTTTTAGTCACTTCAGAGAAGAACGAAAAGTATTGAAAACAATGACTAACTTTGCTCCTGGAAAAACAATTTGCTTTTGCAATGTCCTGTTTGTGGTGGAAACGTCCTGTGTGTTTTATACTGCGATGCCATAAAAAAAAAAGAGAGAGAGAGACAGGCAAAATTCTCACTCACTGAAGGAATCAGTTCTTATTTTTATGCATTATATTTAAGTTTAAAAAACAAGAGGAAGGCTTTCAGATCATCTAAGCTACTGTATTTGGTTTCCTTCATAAGATTTTAAAAGTGAGAATCTCACAGAATTAATTCTGAGTACCTTATGTAGACATAAAAAATTAGACATTTTAAATACAGTATGACACCATTTAAAAATAAATGTTGGAAAAAAATCATGTTTTAGTATAAATAAAACAACAAAATACAGTATATTAGAAAAACATTTAGGAATGTAGCCCTCAAATCATCAGTGATATACAGTACTTTTGAAGAAAGTTAATCAAAAGCAATGCAGAACTGACATAAGTATTAAAAAGGAATACAAAAATGACTTCATGATTAAGGTGTATTCTAATTTTTGAAAAACATACCCACAACAAAGCCATAACACTGTATGTACTGTATGTTAAGCACGCCAGAAAGAGGATCTCTCAGACTCTGTTACATTTTGAAGTATTGTTCCACTTTGGGAACTATAATAGTTATTCATGGCTGTGAAATTGTGGATTTGCATATTCAAAAATACAGTATACAATAGATATAATGAGTGAGAAACCATTAGGTTATCTAACATTCTGATTATGGAAATTAGTTGGAAATGAGGATTTACAGTAGATCTAATATAAACCTTTGTGATCTTTACTCTTGGTTGGACTTTTGTGTGGGACACATTTTGCACTGACAGAATTGATCCTTTAAAAAACAAAATTGAGGGTTAAATATAAAAAAGAAATTCTATCCTGTATATATACAGTATCTACAGAAATGTATTTTCCAAAATGTAAATACCTTGGCCACTAGCATCAACAGTCTGGAGCATTTAATGCATTTAATGATTAAAAGATTAAAAAAAGTGAATTATAATTGCATTAAATATGTGCAATTATTAAATTATTAAAAAACTGATTAGAGCAAGCTGTCAAAAAATACTGCATATTGGTCTGAACATGACAAATTCATACATCTAAAATTGGAGTTTACTAACCCATGCGTTGAGAGAGGTATAATGTGGTACAGTATATGGTAGTATATGGTGTATATACTAACATTTTCACCTTGATTCTGCACATATTCCGATTCATAGAGAGTACCTTTCTATGTCTTGAATGTTATAAAACAAATTTGTTTTTGCATTCTGCACATATACTGTACAGAACTGAAGCTTTTAACATGATAAGTTACTCCTGTAACCTGTTAACATTATAAACTACTGCAGACATACAGTACTGTACACAGCAGTGTGCTACAGTGATACAGAACTCTGGACTTATAACTGGAAACTGTGGGCTCATATTCCAGATAGGAATACTATTTTTGTATCCCTGAAGAAGCTACAGTACCTCACCTAATGCCCAGATTTACAATGTAAATGGATATGAAGGTACAATACTTTGTTTGAAAAAAAATATAATCGGCCAAATCAATTCATAATACATTTATATGCCAAAACACATCGGTATTTTATACCCTTTAACTACTTAATAATATCTTGCAATACACATTTTTCGCCTAATTTTCCATTTTGATTTCATACAGTATGTGAAGAAACATGTGTATGTTTAAAAGTGTAATTCTGTACATAATCTGTCCATTGTCTTCAAGGCTTTTGGCTTTTTTTGACAGTGTCATTCTTCTTTCACAAGCACTGTTAACAATGAAAATCTGACTTGTAAATACAGACTTGTTCATTTGCACAAAGAGCAGTAATCTTCAACAGTAAATGACAGTAGTGCTCACAAAGCAAGAACAGAAAATAGGAGCATTGCTTTTGGTATCTTGATGTGTTTTATGATGCATGAGCTCAGAAATATACAGAGGTTAATGTAAATTAATACGTTTCAGAGAGAAAGGAGAACTTCAAGGTTTCTTGAAACGATTTATTTACTGATACATTAAAAATTGCTTAAACTCCAGGCCAAATGAATTTTTGCCATGTGAAGCAAAAGTTCTTTAAATCTTTGTTTACTTGTTATCTATGCATTTAATTGAAACCCTTTTATTATACTATAATTAAATAGTAACAATAATATTGTTTTAAATACTTCAGTATTCTCAAATTCTGGATGTATAGAGCTCTGTTTTAAAGTATGCATTGTATCTAATGATATCTAAGTTGATTTATATTTTTCACCTCAGAAAGCATGGGGTTATATACAGTACTCACAGCTGTGTTTATTTATGATTATATTTAAGTGATAACTGCATTAGATTTTCTTGTAACCAGGCAGTTGCATCTGGAGATCTCTTGGGGCATTCAGCTGACAACTGGCAACACCTCTTTATAAATTCTCAACAAATAGCCAAGGCATGCACCTCCTGTAGATGACTCCAACACTGACTCTGGATTGAAAGAGCTATTACTGTAGGTGCAATGCCAACATCAACGTGCACTGAGTAGTTACCCTAAGCTTCCTCTAGTATGGGTATGCATGTTTTACCTCAATCAGTTTTGTACATATTGTTCATAAGCCCCCATTCATACAAATTGGATGAGCAACTACTGTTATACACTGACAGGATGAAAAAGCTGGACCTTTTTATTCCTGCACACAGAAGACTGTCCTTGTATCAGAAAGTGACCTGATCCTGTATTCTAAATCAAAGGCACTGACTAAGTCCAACCAGTGAACGTCTTCAGAACAGTACAACATGAAAAGTTAAACAAGAACCAGAGGACACAAGTGGGAACTACAGTATATGGAAATAATAATAATAATAATAATAATAATAATAATAATAATTGCTTACACTTATATAGCACTTTTCTGGACACTCCACTCAAAGCACTTTACAGGTAATAAATGTGCAGCATCCACCTGGATGATGCGACGGCAGCCATAGTGCGCCAGAACGCTCACCACACATCAGCTATCAGTGGGGAGGAGAGCAGAGTAATGTAGCCAATTCATTAGAGGGGGATTATTAGGAGGCCATGATTGGTAAGGGCCAATTGGAAATTTTCAAGAAGCGCCCTGGGATTTTTAATGACCACAGAGAGTCAGGACCTCGGTTTTACATCTTATCCGAAGGACGGCGCCTGCTTACAGTACAGTGTCCCCATCACTATACTGGGGCATTAGGACCCACATAGACCACAGGGTGAGCGCCCCCTGCTGGCCCCACTAACACCTCTTCCAGCAGCAACCTTAGTTTTTCCCAGGAGGTCTCCCATCCAGGTACTGACTAGGCTCACACCTGCTTAGCTTCAGTGGGTTGTCAGTTGTGAGCTGCAGGGTAATATGGCTGCTGGCCCTAAATACATTTCAAACTGAGAACAGGAGACACGTC
The DNA here is from genome assembly GCF_040954835.1 of Lepisosteus oculatus. Classification (NCBI taxonomy): domain Eukaryota; kingdom Metazoa; phylum Chordata; class Actinopteri; order Semionotiformes; family Lepisosteidae; genus Lepisosteus; species Lepisosteus oculatus. Next base: position 5,301,489 of record NC_090710.1, read on the forward strand.
TTAACCCAAACAGTTGTGGGTGTGCGTGGGAAAGGCTTCCCAGCCATATTCCTGAGCCGATACCCTCACTCCTTCAAGAAATGGCTGTATGAGACCCTTGGGTTAATTAGCTACTATCTACAAAATGGGCTGGACAAGATGAATGGCCTCATCTCATTTGTAATCTTTCTAATGTTCTTATGAAATCGATGTGTGAATCCATTATAATTTCATTGCTTTACAAATTGTATATGAACTACATTATGTTGTGATAATGCAATAAATATAGTATTACAGAAATGTCAGTGGTATACAGTATGTGTTCTTTTATGAGAGCTCTTCAATTGTTGAGCATTTTAGTATACAATAATTGTACAGAACTTACTTTTCCCTCATATCTGATAGGTCTGTTTTGCTACAGTATATCTATTTACCAATTTGAGCCTTTTCACTTGTTGAAATACTGTATATTCAAAGTTTACTCAAATTGACGTTTAAGTTTCCTTTATTAAGGATTTCACATTGTTTCAATCCTCAGGTTATAAAAACAGTAGCAGTATTGTTGTATTGACACTCACTAGGTACTTTTCATTATTTTTAGCTTCTTGTATTTCACATTATGTTTATGCTTTGAATCACCATCCTCTGTTCTGCTTTTACAGAAATCACATTGGTATGTGCTTGCAAAACATTTGAATGGCAAATTTTCTTAAATGCTGCTGTTAGCATTACTGCCTCACAGTGCTGCTGCCCTGGTTTCAATTCTGGACCTGGGGTACTATCTGTGTGGAGTTTCTATGTTCTCCTCATGCTCATGTGGGTGCTCTGGTTTCTTCCCACAATTCAAAAACACACTTGTAGATTAATTGTCTTCTGGGAACACTGGTCCCAGGTGTGCGTGTGTCTGTGTCTGTGTGTGCCCTGCGAGAGACCAGTGTCCCATCCAGGGTGTACAGTATACCACCTTCACCTGCTGCATGTTGGGACAGGCTCTAGTTCCCCTACAACCCTGTGTTGCGTAAAGCAGTTAGAAAATGGGTGGATATGTTGCCATATGCATCGATGTATACCTCTTTAAAACATTTGATTTTTTGTAATGCAGTACTGTAAATGTTAAAAAGAAAGGATGAATGCTTTCATTAGGGAAGTTGGTTTTGACATAGCACCTGCACCGGAATGTCAGGGATGCAAACTAAGATGAAACAATAATAAACATTCTGTATCATTTCTAGGAAACGTTTTACAGATTGAAACATACTGTAGATCATTGCTATTTAAATCTTAAAAGCTAGAATGGAAACATCCAATATCCACAAGCAACATGAAACATTAGATACTGTACATACCGCATTTACATACTTTAAGAAGCCAAAGTAGACACTTAAACACAGATATGTTAGCTTGGAGACTTTATACATTCTGTATACATTTCAAAAACTACCGGAGATCATTTGCTGCTGTAATGTGAATCGTTTTTTACAAAGTTAGACAGCACTGTTTAATTGTCCGTATACTACAAACGATATACCTTATCAACACTTTACTTTCATTAGATTCAAACAGTAGAGTCACAGCAAATAAAAGTCTGGGAGATAACTTTACAGTCTATATTCACAAGAGTCTGGTGATTAATCACAGCTAAAGGCTGCCAGGAAATTCTTTGTGCAATACCCAATTGAATTAGTTTCATTGCCTATCACATATATTAGATAAAAAAGCAAAATATCTTAAGTTCCCTTGCTGCTAACTGGGCAAGCTTGCTTAGCCTTTGGAATGAAAACTGAGGGCAGAAATGCACAACTGAAGTTGTGGTAAATCTGACAAGGAGTCTAATGTAAAGCTACAGTATGATGAAGCAGTGTGTTCTCATTGGAAGAAAAATGAATTGTCTGTATTAAGATGTAATGTTTCTCTCTGAAATTATGTTTTGCTTTTGTCCATGGTACAACTGATTTAGACCCAGGTTTTCAGTAGAATTGTGCTGCTCTATCATTTATATACTTATATATTTTGGATGGTACCTGTATATGAGTATAATGACAATAAACTTGAACTTGAACTTACAGAACAGTGTCCCTCAGATGCCATACTGGGGCATTTATCTGGAAATTCTGGTCTAGGGGGAAGGGCGCCACCTGCAGTACTGTATATGTCCATAAAACCACTCAGGACCAGGCCCAGGACAAGGTAATGTCAATATGTTCCCTTAATTATCAGTGTCAAAGTACAAATATTTGACAGTCATTGACTATAATTAGAAACTCACATTGACTGCAAAATGTTTTTCACAATATATGCTTTCAATATTCAACCCCAGCTAGCATGCTGAACATCCTAATTTATTTTTTTCAAGCCATATTTCAATAAGCACAATATATTAAATGTAGTTTTGAGAACTGAACTCTTCAGTATTAGTATTCTTTAAAAATCTCCATCTGTTATTGATAATACAGTATAGAACAAAGCACTTTTTTCAAATTCTAAAATTTACTTGACAGGACAATTTTTCATATAGTTCATAGTATCAGAATTGTATCAATACACAATTTTAAATAGTAGTGTCTATCTTGAGATGTTGATTAAATGTAATAATACAGATGTGTACAATATGATGTGCCAAGTGCAGTATACTCCTCACCACTTAGAAAAGAAATTGAGTTCCAGACTTACATGAGTTGAATAATTCAGCGTACGTAATACACCAGGACAAAGGAACAGTTAATAAGAACGGACAGAGAGAGAACCAACTGTTTAAATTCCTGGTCAGCCTTCCATCCCTGAATTGTAATCTTTCCTTTTGTCCTCACCTGAATAGCTAATTCTCTTTTGTTCTTCAAAGCTGCAGCCACCTTCAGGTTCTCACTCATTAATTAAGGCACAGCTGCATTGCTTCCACTTATGATTACCTTTTTAAAAATAAATAAAATATAACACAACACCTGAGTCTGTTGTGGCAATTATATCAACAGCCAGCCAGAGACCAGGATTCCTTCCGTAAAAGAGGCACACAGACAAGTGCAGGCTTCTAGCAGGTGGCCTTTCCAGACCATAGTGTTTTGCTGAACCCTTCAATCAGTGAAGGAAATGAAATGTCAGAGAGCACAGAATGAGTCATGGTTGTCGCGGTGTGACCCGAAATGCATAAATGAAGAAGTTTGCCTGTCAAATGTTCCACATTTAAACAAAACAAACACTGTACGTAATAAGAAATTATACACCATAAAAAAACTGTAATTCACACATGATTGAAATATAATGGCTAGCAGTCATTTATTCACAGCTTCCAAATGACATTCCCTTTTTTTCTGAAGAAAAGGAGAAGAAATTTGGGAAATTTGAAATACGTGTATGCCAACATCCAGATACCATATGTACTGTACAAACTGTAAAATATTAGCACTAATATAATTTATGGTGTCACTGTAACTAAGCTTAGTTCCCTAGCTTTACAATACATGACTTGCAATCACTGATAGCACAAAGATCTCTAAATCCAGCATGACAAGGGGTCAAGGGTTTATGGCTTGGTTACTTAAATTAAGCAGACAGTGTTGAAAATAATTATGGAAAAAATGTAGGCACACAATACAAAATAAACATTATAGATTAATAGTTTTATCTTTCATGCTTGGTTTTCTCTCCTGAGCAAAGGTTTCTAATCAGCTACAGGTATTGTACAAGCACAGTGAGTCTTCTTGCTTATTGTATAGTATATTCCTGTTCTGTAAGAAGTACGTACTGTATGAACTCTGGAATGATACTGTAACTAGCCATGCTGTTGAACCTGATACCCAGGCTTCTTCATTTAAGAGCGGGATGTGTTCCTAATTTTAATTGGCTAACAGCAACCAAACCAGCTAGATGAACTGAATGGCTTCCTCCTGTTTACAACCTTTCTTGTGTTCCAACTACTGTACTTGTAGCAGGGTTATTCACAAGATGCGTACTGAATCTTCAATACAACATCTGAATCTGAATTTTCAATACAACACTTTGGAGTATTTGAGTTTTCTTCCTCAAGCACTTCTATTGTCAGCAATAGCAGGAGATCCAGTAGCTCCCTAAGACCACAGCTGGAGACCTTGCCTTGAAAGTTTGAGTGGCAGGGCAGTTAAAGTAAGGCATCTCAGCATGGAACTGATGGTCGCATGATTATTCTGTATGAAATATAATTTTGCAGTTGATGCTCAATATTAAATTACTTTCTTCAAAGTCAGGCCTATTACTTTCTTTGTGTCACTGCATATGTCACTTCTCATTCATCATCAGACATGGATCTTGAAAAAGTGATCCAGCTTAATATAATGCAACGCTTCATGGCCCATGGTGTCTAAACTCTTATCTGGTAAACAAGTCACTCAGTTCCCTATTTAGCCAATGTAAAGAAGAAACCAGCTATTAGGGCTTGAAGAGATTGATTGCAATCACCAGCCTGAGCATAATTTTAAATGATTTACTTTTTAATAGATTGCTCATCATCTCAGCAGTTTCAACAAGGTTTTGGAAGCTAGTCAAGGAAAAGTCATCAGCATCTGCAAGGCAAATTGGAGTATTTTACTCTGTTAAACAACCGCTTCAAAAGTGTGATTTATTCCACACGATGATTGCTGCCCAGGATAATTAATCGGAGGCATTCTTCACATACTGTAGTTGGCTAAGAAATTAGGGAGATGCTTCAGTGTCCTCATGAATGTTTTATAAACCTTAACTGTTTCAAAGTTTGCCTCAGTGTATTTATAATTTTGAGATTAGTGTGTTACAGACTACAGGTTTAAGAAAAGGGCAAATTTTATTCTCATATCCAACATAGTGTTTTTCCAAACACTTTAATTGGTATCATTGCTTCCTTAGCCTGTTCACTGAGTGACATTTCCATTATTTTCTATAAGCATTCAATAGTTCCCCATTCCTTAGACTGGATAAAAGTCAGCGTTCAAAGGTGGCATTCATAATCTAGTGTAAAGAAAGGACTGTATATGGAGTTAAGCACTTAATATCCAATCTATCTACTCTCATAGATGCACAGATTTCATGTGCACTTTTCAATTAATCTGTGGAAGAAATCTGAGAATTGCGGATATCCTTATCAAATAATACCCATGATAATTTGTCTCATTCACATGGTATACTTCTAACACATAAAATCTATGGCAATTTTCATGTAGCCACTATTTTACACAATGCTGAATAGAACAACAACTTACTTTAGTGTTTGCTGTATTGGACTGTGAGGATATTACTAGACATGCAACTATAGATTTGATAATTCTGCATAGCCACATCCCCCAAATCCCTAAATATATAGAAAATCCTAAGCACTACCATAATATTCAACTTCTATAATGTATAAAATTTTAAAGTCCCCTGTAAAAAGTATTCAACAACATGCCCACCACCAAACTGCCTCTGACAGGAACTCTCACAGGAAGATGACCATGATAGCAAAACATCCAACCAGCAGATTACTAACATTACAAATCGTGTAAATGAAACACTGTATTAAGGCAATAGGTGTAATTACCTACTGCCTGTGGCGAATATCTTGGAAACAAGATCTATTGCACATTCCCTGGAGAGCTATTGAGGCTTAAATGTTAAAGAAATGCATAAATAATCATTTGTACAAGTCTTTCTTTCACTACAGTCTGACTCAGGAGCATACGACACAGTAGCAAAGAGGCAAAGGCACCCTGTTCTCCTCTCGTCAAACTTGCGATTTGTTTTAGCAATTTTTGAAAATGTCTTTTATGTCTTAAGCAAAAATAAATTAACATGAAACCAATACAAAAAGGAATTGCTCAATACTCCAATCAGTTTGTGTAGAACACTCTCTGTTTTATTTTTCTTAATCCTCCTTACATGCAATAAATAATCTGTTTATGCAGAAACTGTGACCTAAACACTCTGATTAGCATTCTTTCAAGAGGTTTGATTTCCAACTTGTCACCATCTGGTGATGAGATTGGGTAGAACAATATGATTTCAATTTGCTCTCTTAATTTTCAATGTCTGTATTGCTGTTTCAATCAGCAAAGCAGTAAGTAGCCCTCTCATTTCCAGACATTTAGCCCAGGGTGTTCTTATATCCATACTTTGAACCAAAAATATTACTGCTGAAGTTGCTCTTGGCAGGGCAAAACGAGTCTTTCAAAACGAGTCTTTGCTTCAAAACAGATGCCATTTTGTGTGCTTTTTGCTGTATCACATTTTAATTTGTAATGGAAAGCAAATGTCTGGCTAATTGACTATTTCTCCCTGTGTAATCAATACCCTTAATCTCACAGAGCAGTGATTACTGTCAAAGTTCATAATTCCAGAAAGTATTCAACAACGATGAGGTGTAATACCCACATGATTGACAGCTCACACCCCCATATCGCTATGACAACCAGCCACATTTCCATTATCATCCACTGGGATTGTCAGTCCCTCCTGCTGCTTATTAATGAGGTAATCATTTGTTAACTATGTTCAACTGCTCTCGTTTCTAAATCCTGACAGAGCCCTTGCTCAATGCTCTGCCATTGGTTTTCCCACTTTCTGAGCCGTGCTCTTGCTTGCTCTGCCACTGATCTCTCTCTCCATTCAATTCAGTTCAATTCAAGGTGCTTTATTGGCATGGCCAATGAATAAATCAGTGTTGCCAAAGCACTACCAATACAATTAACATAAAATCTACAGACATTTACAGAAATTTTAAACTACAGATACATCTAAATACAGTTACATACAAACATATGGAGCATTATTGAGAGACATTTCTCTCTCTCTGCTTACTCTTTAATGTACTCGCTGTGTACTGACCTCTGTTAGGTTTTCCCAACCTTGATTCTTTATTCCCTTGGCTTGTTTCCTCGTGTCTCCCCGGTTTTGAACTCTGCTAGCTTGACTACGATTTCTGGAACTTCCCAACAGTGCCTGGACTGTGTTTACTATACTTTCAGCACCTGGTGTCTTTTTCATTGAGCTGTGTGCGTGGATTCAGCCCAGCTCACAGGCTGCTGTATCCTCCAGGTTGTACCAAATTACTACTCGAGGCAGTTAAGAGGAACAAGGTGGTCTGCCAGAGTCCTGCAGAATGAACATGATACTGTAAATACAGTATGTCAATGCACTTCATATTGCTTTTGTTTATTAGTCTTATAGGAAGTTTAACACTAAACAAACAGAACATCTGACTGGCCAGAAGTCTGGAATGTCTGGAATGTGAAGAGAATGGTATAGCTGTTCTCGTAATATAACAACTAATACCATGACTTCAGAGAATGGGGATCAGGCTGTTTCCATTCACTTCAAGGGCAGCCAGATGAAAAGGAATGGAAATTGCCTCATGGGTCAGTACAGATAAAAAGAAAAGGGCAACAACAGGGTATATTGTAGTGCTAACAGCACAAACCAGTTATGGTATGTCCATCCAAACATAGTCATCCCAGCTTATGGTGTATTGATAACTTCTCTCAAGATGAAGCAACACCAAAATTAGAAAAATTAAACTGAATTAAATTCAAATTTTCAGGCTCTTGTCAGTTAACAAAATTCAATAAAATATAAATTCAAGCTATATTCAATCTAGCACTGCATATTCCAGATATGAATTTGAGATAATTGCAATGAATTGCAGTGTGATCTGAATTATTATAATGTAGCAATATTATTAAAATGTGTTTCTGAGTATGTAAACAACAAAAATGTAAAAATATTTTTTATTAGTGTCTGTTCAGTTGCGTTTTCTAATGAGCATGTATGTTCGTTTGCACCTCTAACCACTTGAGTTTCTTAAATGCTTATTTTGTAATTTGCTATCCCTATAACTGTTTTTAGACCAACTTCAAAGCACTTTTTAAAGTACTGCAGTATATAAAATAAAGTTTATTATTATATTATTTATCCAATTTAGGGTTGCTGGAAGCCACAGCCTATCCCAGCAAGCTACAGGCACAAGGTGGGATACACACTGGCCAGGACACCAGTCCCTCACAGGGCAGACACATACTCACACATACAGTAGGGCCAATTTTTCCAGAAGCCAGTTAACCTTGCAGTATGTTTTTGGATTGTGGCTGACCACAGTGGTTTTGACCAGAGCACCCAGAGGAAACCCGCGTGAACAGAAACTGCAGCAATGCTAACCCCTGTACCGCAGCGTCACCTAATCAAGTGATCTGATAACTGTCTTGCTTATTTCAATTGCTGGCACCCTCTCAAGCAAAAGGGTGTCCATACCTGGTCCTGGAGAACATACCGTATATGTGCAGGTTTTCAAGGTCACTTTAAAGCACCGACACCTGAAGAGCTGGGAGAAGCTGTTGAATTATTCCAGTTAGGCCAATAATTGGCTGGTTGAGTTCATTGTACATCATAATAAAGCAGTGAAAATAATGGAAGCAAAACTGATCTACCTGATCGCCATTTAGAATGTGGTTAGTTTATAAAAAAATGTCTTGGGATAATGGAGATACCAAGCTAAATTCACCTAGCATGTACAGTATTTTACATTTTTCTTAATGATTTAAAGCAAATATTATGTAAATATGCTTGAAGAATTAAAGGCACTGCTGCAGGTCTAAAAATGTAAGTCACATTTTATCTGTTTACTGGTATTTCACAGAACTAGCTTTCAGAAAAAATGATTTATTTCAACTTCCAATGAACAACATACTGTATTGCTTCTGTGTTTCTTAACACTTATAATCCTTCTTAGTTCCACTTTCTTATTAATTAAGTGTATTCTTAAGTGTTGTCATGTAGATTTTATCTGCAATATTTTTTATCCTAACGAGGGACTTATGACGCTAAGCACGCTGCCAGGTTCATTATTAGCTTTATTTTTGTAATTCTCCAGTCTGGGATGAATGCCAGTCTCAGCAATATTTGTGGTGCTTCATTAAAGACACACAGACCTGCAGGCTCATGAGAGAAGGTATCAGGGTAATATATCAAGATCAAATTCGATCAAACCTGTGTTTTTTCATTTGTGTTATTAAACTGAGTATGTGCCCTCTGCTCTAAATCTTAATTGACATTCCTTTTTCTTAAAGCAACACCAAATCAGTTCCTTATTTACACAGACAACATGATGAGAGGTCACCTCCATTATTACAGTTTAAATGAACACAATCAATCTTTTTTCCATTTATTGTACAGTATTTACCGCTCAATACTTTAGAGGACTATCTTTTGACTACTGCCACCCTGAATATTTTGGCTAAGTTATCTACAATGTAAGAATGCAAGAATGGCCTTTTATTCCATTTCCATTAAAAACAAAAACTAAAAAAGCCGTGGATGTCCCATGTTATTTATTTATGATATTTTTTAGGAATTTTATAACACTGATTATAACATTATTTTCTTTAAATCATTCTGCTTTTGTGCCTTAAGTTAATTTACAAGACACAGATGTACAGTAACTGCTTATCCTTTAAATAGTTCATGTATAGAGACCTGCAATGTAAGTGATTCAGCTCTAGTGACAGGTGTATAACCTTCACAAGCTTGCATTTTCTTGTATTGGTGATCCTCTGTAGCTGTTTGGATGTATTCTATTCCCTTAGGACACCAGAAATGCTCTACTGCAAACCAGAAACATGCACAGAAAATGAAATTAAAGATCTTTTCTAGTACTGCAGATAGAAAGCATACTGAGAAATGATCGGGCAATCACCAAAGCTTTGTCAGCAGAGATAAAGAATTTAAGAATGGATTTGGACCTTTTTACCCTCCTATCTAAAATCTTTTAATTTACCTGTTCTTTTAAAAAACTGTAATGTTTAGATATAATGCAAAAGTGATAGAGCAAATAAAATACTCTTGTTCCAGCTATACAAGAAACCACCCAAAACCTCAAGCCACAATATTATGAAAAAAATATATATTTTAAAAAAAGACACTAATTAAATTTAAAGGTCAAGTCCAAAACCTGAAAGACTCTTCACAAATTACACAAGGAAGGTTGAGCCCTCCATACTTCAGGTGTGATTGCATTGACAGTGTTCTGAGAGCCCGTTTCCAATTTTCCTTTCTATTCTTAGAACAGAACCGCGGTCCAGTTTTGTATTTTGATAAATCAAAGAGGGCCTTACCACCCCTGTGCTCGCATTCATTCACCTGTGTTCTTTTCTCTCAAATTGCTTGACATTATATCTCTGCAGAGACTCTCCACAAAAGAATCATACTTTTCAGCATAATTAAATCAATTACACGTTTAAAAATGTCAGGACATGAAAGTATGGAAATTCCCAAAATATTGAGCTACTGGTTAGAATTACTGTACTGTATAAGTAAATATTCATATCTGGCAAAAGATCAGTCATTGCTGTGTTGTTAACAGTGATCTGTTTACTGTACTTATATTTATTTCAGTATATTAAACTCCTAAACTAATCCTATACCCCTACCATCCTATTTATATAGAGTGAATATAAAATGTACTCCAATTTTTTTTTGTTCTATAGTCTCATCTTTAATTAAGCATTTGTGAAATTACTTTTTTAACCCCTTCAAAATATAAAACAAGGAAGAAAATAACTTACATACTGTACTATTGGAATTACTATTGGAACTATTGAAAAGCCATGTAACTAAGACGCACATTCACCCATATTACAATCACTCACCTCAATGCGACAGTGTTACTACAGTAGTTTAATTTCTTACCGATGTTAAAGCTTACAAAAATGAGTGTAAGCCTTCATTCCATTCCTTCTGGTGTTGTAAATGTCAACAACAGGAAAGTTTACTAATCATGTGAGCTAAATGGATCCAAGCATTTACGATTACAGTATCTACATTTTTCATTTTGGTTCCAGAAAGTGCACGAAGTACAGTAAGTATCTACATGGGAAACGATATGCAAATACACTTTTGGCTTCCCAACTGTAAAAAACAACAGTGAAAAATATTCAGCTCTTCTAAAAAACCTAAGAAAGGTTTGATACCTGAAAATGTCCAGAAGTTTTAGCTGCTGTCTTCTTTTCACTGTTGGAACTGGACATGGTTCTGAGTTTTATTATGGTCAGTTTCCCCTACATGGGCAGCGTTTTCTCACAGAACATGAGCATGAACAGCCTACAGGATTCATACAACCCTTGTACTGCTAAACGAAGAAGAACATGGCCCATTGGCTTGCAACTTTAAGAGTTATAACTGGCATGAAGGCTGTAAATTGTCCCACCCCTTCTAGGACTTAAGTGACTTGGTGATAAGGGACGGAGGAGTGGATTTTTGGGGTGAATGAGCTTTCAGATGTACTGTAGGAACTGATCTGTGTCCCTGGAGTGAAACTGAAAGTGACACTGGGATAAGACATGTTAAAACTGATTATTATTGTGTTTTATTGTGAATAGAGGTGACGCCCCTTACCCATATGTACTGTATTCATAAAAATGTGAAATTTCTATTTAATTTTGAGAGACGTCTCTGTCCCTTTTTATCTGCCTGGAGAAAAAAAAACAAACTTGAAATCATTTTTCACATTCCACAATATCCTTGTTTTACAGTTCAATAACATTGTGCATCAAAATGGTATTTTCAGTTATTAAAAAGTAAAAGAAAGAAAAAAAAACGGGTCCCCAAACAGTTGCTTTTAATATAGCATGGTCAATCCTGCTGTCTGATTTTGAAATGAAAAGAGGAATAGAAGGTTAATTACCTCTCCCGGAGCAAGGCAGGCTGGAACTTCCTTGGCATTTTTTGAGGCTGGCCTCCAAGGAGAGATGACAAGAGAGTGGATGTTCGCATTTCTTCCCTGTCCAGCCTTCTTTACAGTCACACCTTCCACAGTTGCATTGTCCATGACCTTCACAGAGGATACAGATGAAAAAGATGAGGATTTATTTTCCGGAATGATCTGTCGACAAATCAAGCTAATACACAGGTTCTGGTCACCAGCATCTGTGTGTGGAGCTGTAGCAACAGAAAGGCTTGGCAAGCCTAGGCTTGTACTTGTGGTCTTTGCTTTCAACATTTACATACTGTAGAAATACAGTACCTGTCAGCCCTCTGGGACAAATAACAAGATAAAGTATAAAAGTGGGGTAGCTTGAGAAAGAAAAAAATCAACTTTAATTCATTAAGAAGTTAACTTATTTAAAAACATATTGGGGAACTTTGAAAAAGAACCTTGGCTTTTATTTAATCATTATACTCTAACTGCAGCCTCAGGAAGAGAAAACAACAAGTACAAAAGCACTTGTAAATCTCAGTGTTTCACACAAGTAATATTTGGGGAATTTTGTAAAAGAAATGAAAAATATATACTTTTAAGTACTGTTTAAAACACATGGATGGAAAAAAGAGACATTATTTCAAGAATAAACAAAACAAAATTGTGAAATGCATATGACATCCACACCACTAATAGAAAAAATTTGCTATTGGGAGAAAAGTTATAAAAAAATCCATAGCAAATTATGAATAATTTGAACACTATTTCAGAAAGACAAGGAATGAATTAGCTGTCAAAAATCCAAACCTACACATCCAGAAAAAATAGTAAAGGAAAGCCTAGAATTCCTGTCACTATATCTAAATTCAGAAAATAATAACCTTCTGAATCTTCAGGTTATGTATTGTAGTCCTTCACAATCTAATGCTCCCTAGAGTGTATCAGGACATTGTATACATTGCCAAAATCAATACATCATTAATTACTGAATCCATTTGCCTGCCCTACACCACCCAGGAGCATACTAGTTTTGGTAAGGAGACAAGCCAATTAAAGATTTCTGAGAGAGAACGACACATACCATTTTATTCAGCGGCTAAAAGGTCTTAATCTATTTTAGAATAGTCTGCTGGACACCAATGGTTTCTTTGCAGGGTAGCAAGGATGTCATTAAATTTTAATTTTTAGTAGTGGGTGAAAACAACCACAAGACGTACTAAAATATATTTGAGTCAAATGTAGCACAAAGCTCTTTGTACTCGTTTATATTTATTTAGTTTGTATTGCATGTTTTAGGGCTCAATGTAATGAAAATGACCACCAAGATCAAATGTTTTGTTGAAGATCAAATGTCTGGTTGAAGAGACAGATTTTCAGTCCAGCCTAAGCTGTCATGAATAAAAAAAGTCCAAACGAGGACCATAAATTTAATCTTATGAGAATCACAGGTCTGTGGTGAATTACATTAACCTGCATGCACAAGTCCAAACAGGGCACATTTATTAAACACAGCCCATTGCCCGGGTTCACTTCTTTTACCTGAACTTAAGGAGCTGATGAGAGAGACAAAATTCTACCTCTGAATAAGCAGCCCTGAAAAACACGCACAATACACTACAACAGAATACAGGTACCAAGCAAAAAATTGAGAAGGCTCAACCACATTCACAACTGGCAGTGCAGGTTTGTACATCATCCAGGGTCTGCTTCAGATAGACATACAAGAGACTAAGCTTTATTCCACAAGCATAAATTACTGTGGACATTTTAATATTAAGACAAGAGCAGATACAGAAGAGCAAGACAGTATTTCCATAAAATTTGAAAGTTCCTCAACTAATTTTTCAAGTTCTTCAAAAAGGAGAAAAAGTTGTTTTGTTTTTCCATTGGTGTGACAAAGAGAATTATTTTTGCTGGTTAGAATTTCAGTGTGGAATATCATTAATGGCTCCCTTCTCTCCGAATTTAATAAAATGTAATCCAGAAAGGGATTTGCTGATTCAGATAATTCAATAATACTTCAATTGTGAAATCATACTGTTCCCTGCAGGAAAACACTCTATTTTTATTTCTTTCAGTCAAAAAAGAATACAGTCATGCAAAGATCTGCTTGAGGGAGTTATGATAATTAAGAGTTAAGATAATGAGTGACGAACAAGAACAGAAATACAAATATTACATCAGGCTGTAATAATGTCCTTTTATTGGAGAAAATACAGTATAATGTTGTTAAACAGTGCAGCTGCTATACTTGCAAAAGCATGAAAGTGATTTATTAGTGTGCATAACTCTAGGAGTATATTGTAATATCTGAAATGCCAGAACTAGTATTCTGAATTGAATAATGAATACTGAGTAAATATTGTCTCAAACATTGCATCAGCTTTCAGGACTACTTGTACTAAACATAACATATTTGAATTCCTCAAATGAGCAATACACTACATAGTGTATATATTTGTGTACACAGCTGTATACAGTATATACAGGTACAGTAATACCACATATACGGTATACAGTCCTGTGTACAGTACAGTATATACAGAGCATATACAGTAGTATATACCTCATGCAGCTGGGTGATAATACTTCATTACTCCATGCATTACATGCTTCATTACTGGGCAATAATACTTCATGCTCCATTAAAATAATTATTTACCAGAGCAAAAATCATCTGCATATCTGTTGTACGTTGAATGGCAGCTCCTCTCATCACATTCACAGGTATCGCCATGAATATCTCCCCAGTCACCGGTGGGGTCCACATCATAGCATGTGCATTCACCACAGACGCAGGTTCCTGTGAAGGAGGGAAAGTGACTGGAATGAACATCTAAAATAGTTTGTATTAGTAATGAAGACAGTAATGGCTTTCCTGCACTTTGATCCAACTACATGATTGTGCTATAGACTCCACTCTGGGGAAGAAATAATTGATATTTAATATTTTTTAAATATAAGTCACAATGATATACAATTCTTGCAACACTGTTCTGAGATAATAAATATGCTTTTTTGCTTGGAAGGGGCGGAGACAGACAAAGGGGAATTTGAAGACAAATGGCTTAATTAAATACAGACCTTGATAGGGAGAAAATTAATAAAATAAAATTTGCTTTTGAAGATTTCCAGAATAATCTTTAATTACTGTCTTTTCTTCCGTGTTTATGAATGGTACTATCATCCTGTAAATATATTGCAAGTAATATGTTTTCATACTTTTACACTCTTACCTTTAGTATCTTGTCTTCTAGAACCGAAATTGAGTTTCAAGTAATCATTTGTTTGATTTTCATTTGTTTGTGTGTTCAGATTCTGCTATATGAAAGTGCTTTATAAAAAGCATGGTTTGTAGATAAAAAAGTCATTAAACTGTAAAATCTCAAGTAATACTCAGACTTTCGATCCCAGATGAGCTGTCCTCTTTTTTCTCTTTTTTAGTGTAGGGTTTGAGGGATTGATCTTAAAACAGTAGGATATTGCAGTAATGTTTTAAAAAGAAAAGCAACTTTCCCTGGGATTTCAAATCCAGTGCCATGACATTGGTAATATCAGCCACCAATAAAACCTCCCAGAGTTCTATCAAGGTCTGCCATCTGTGTACTGAAGAAACCCAAGCAGCTCCAGTTGCTGTAAATGATTGAGATGGCCCTTCTGCAGATTCAGGGGCACGCTGCCATCCACAGATGATCGTTCTTACGTTGCAAAAGGCACAGACTGTTCTATTCGCAGTCTCTCTGCCAGTTTCTACTTGTCTTCTTTATTAAAACCGGAATCCTGGCTGAATACCACGAGTGGCAATCCCTTTTCCCTCTTATCTCCTTCAGAAGGGATAGCACATAGGGAGCAGATCCAACTGGCATCCCATTCTGGATGCTGTGGCATTCTGCATGCAGTACATGTTGATTTTCTCTTCAACTAGTGCTCATCAAATCTGTGCTCTATCCTTACTGAACTGTACTGGTAAAAAAAAGACTGCGAAGGAGGAGAACACCTTGTAGTTAGTGCAGAGTCCTTGCAACTCTCCTAAACAAGAAAGCCTCTAATTGTTTTTACACTGTCATCTTGATTTAATTTGATGATCAGTCTGAAGATTTATTCCACAACTGGACTGTTAAAATCTTGTTACTCCGCACGTTACAAAAGGATCAGCTTATCTTCCCAGTTCTGGAAATTAAAATCAATAAGCAGGTACAGTACATGTTTTCCCAAACTAACATTTGCTAAATACTACAGGTAGTCTACATTTATTAACTGTCACAAACACTGGAGGTGGGGATGGTTAGAATATGCAGCTATCCATTTCACACCGACAACAAAACACTCCAATAAACATACTCATCACTTCTTTTTTGTCTGTATTATTACATATTATCATGCACCTCTTTAAATGAGACTTCAACTTCAATGGCCCTGAATTGAAAAAAAAATAGGACAGCTTCTTATTCTCCATGATCTAAATGAACTCTTCACAGCAAGTTATGTCTTACATTCCATGGTCCAAGTTCAAATTGTGTGCCATTTTATATTAGTGCACTACCAATCCATGCAGTCATTTTGCCTATAATTAACATTTCTGAAAGTTCCCAGGGCAATTCCACACTGACATTATAGTGTGCTTTCCTAGACATGATGAATTTCAGGGAGGATATACCAGATGAGTATTTATTTTATTCCCCTAATGCAAGGTAATAGTTTTGGGCTGAAGCCAAATGTATAACATTCTCATTTGTAACTGTCAGTTAGGGTAACCTGAACTCATAAGAGACTGAAATGAGGTTTTCGCTTCGTTTTCGATGTGTGTAGGGCATTGCTCAGGAAACCCCCTGGCAAAAAGTATTTCCTGAAAAGCAGGCGTTCAAGGTCTTTTTTGTTCCAACTGACATGAGAGGATGGGACAAAAAGGCTGACTTGTGAAGCAGCAAAGTAAAATTGAATTACACATATCAATACAATCACAATGAAAGATAATGTGCTTTGAGTTTTTTTTTCTTGTGACACACCACATCTGCATTTAAAGTGGTTTTTAAGACAGACCTCGGTTGCTACAGATCTTGCCGTCTGGAGACGTGCATCTCCTTTTGCTCTCCCATGGGCTGATGTCACACTGGAATTCACATTTATCTCCATGCCAACCAGCCGCACAGTAACAGTTTCCACAGTAACACTTTCCATGGCCTGAAACCAGAGAGTAAAGATGCTTTAACCATTTTTAACAGACTCTTACCTGACCTTTCAACAGAGTTAATCCTTCACCATTATTACTCCCGCTGGACTACTGAGCGATGTTTTCAACCCAGATCAACAGAAATTGACCCGCTGCTGCAAGTTGTCTTTGAATCCATAAGAAACAAGGGCAAATAATAAACGAGCAAGACCAAACTTTCTTGTGCCACAGTTTAGATACCATGTAGGACAGTCACAAATTGCTGTTGTGTTTCCATCTTGAACACCTGTGTCTAGTTAATTTTTTATTCTTTTTTTAATTAAACAGTGCCCTTTCAATGCAAATGTGTGGTTAGGCCTGTCAGTTGTTGCTTTGTTCATTCAGTGAACGTTAATTGGCAGCAAGAGTACATCAGTTGTATGATAAATGAAAATTTTCCACAAAAAGGAGATTTTTCTTAATGTATCTTTTGCCTCTATTTATTGGTAATCTATGCCAATCATGGGAAGTTTTTTCTATCTTCTATTATTAGTATTTGTTTAGAGATGGAACACCATGTCTGCTACGCACAGAAGCCAGGTATAAAACAATGTATGGAATACCAACAGGACTTTCACTGTAACATATTCAGAGGCAGCTCTTAAGCTAAACTTATTACACCTACAGTACATTCTGTGAAAGCCCCACATGAAATTTCATTAAAGGTGCGACATACTGTACAGTACCCAGGATTCATTAAGTTCCAAAAAAGAAAATAAGAAATAAGCAATATAAAGACATATAATCACTCTTTGATTACTCTGATTTGGTCTTAACTTAAAGAAAAAACAATGTGAAAATGAAATTTTTATCTGAAGCAACAGCATTGGTACTGTAGATACGGTGCATGAAAAGGAATAAGAAGGACTTATGATTATGATACATTCAAAAATGATTCTATCCAACATCTATTCTATCCTTTAATGTTAACAACTGTTAAAATAGAGTGTTATTTGGAGCATTTGGGCCTGGACTACCAGACTCAGAGACAGTTTTTACCTCCGCACTATGAAACTATTAAACTCCCAGCCTCTCTCACCCATGATCTGAACCCTTACAGTATCTTCTCTCTTTATCAAAACTCAAACACACATTGAAATCTACCTCTACCTCACATGTCAAGATGTTCACTCCCCATAATTTTCTATCCTTTATTTCATTCTGTTGACATATGATTTTGCACAACTGTTGTTGTTTTGTACATTACCTGTTACCTTTTGTTTTTTTACACATTATCTGTTCTTGTTTTGCAAATCGCCTGTTGCTGTTTTGCACATTGCCTGTTGTCTCTGTCTTTCTTTTCTTATACAAATGTATTGTTGTTTGTTTTGTGCTACTTACCACCTGAGAGCTATCTAAATAGCATTTAGTTATACCTGTGTATGAGTATAATGATAATGAACTTATTTTGTCATCTTCTGGAATTCTGTCAAGATATTTAGGTCTCCGAGTTAAAGTCAGTTCCTAAAAAAACATGTTCAGAGCTGTGTCTCCAATTCATGCTGTTTCTCTCTTAACAGAAATGAACAAATACCAAACCCTGTTCCTGCAGACATAAAAGCTATGGTTAGTGGCTGTGTGTTAGTTTTGTGCTGCAAATGATAAATGAATAAAGGTGACCATTTCTTTTTTTATTATTTTTGGACATAATAAGAAAAGAAACCAACTTGTTAACTGAAAAAGGAGGCTATTTTCACAGCCCCAGATATAATATGGATAAAACCTGATTTTCTGGTAAACCGAATTTCTACCAAACTGCCAAATATTTTTGTTATATCCACCAGATGTGGAAAAAGCCAGTTGTGTGTTTTTTCAGTCCTGAAAGTTACCTTGTATTTTACAAAGCACACTCCAGTAACCTGCCCTCCTCTGAGACACTTGTGCTTTAACACATCACAGGCACTGCACTGCCCACAGGTGCCCAGGAAGCCATAGACCTAGAGCCTTCAGAGTCCTGGTCAACTAACATCACCCTGCCCCTGGCACATCACCTGATTGTGCTTGTACAAGGGGAATCCCAGTCAGAGCTGGCCTGTGACATGACCTCCATCTCAGAACTCAAATATACTCAGGCACGTACTGTGCCTTTACTGGAGAAGCCCCTCGGAATGCCCCATTTCTATCTGATGTTTACTCTGCTTGTGGTAACTGCTGCACTGCATTCTGCTTGTTACTGTATATTGTACTTTCAGCATGACGTTTTACCTATAGTATTGTTTACTATTTTTTTTCAAAGAGGGCTTAATTATTTGGAGAAACATTAATTTCTTTCTCATTTTCCTTTTTACATGAGATGTATCTAGTCTACTGGTTTTGTAAATGTACTTTTTAAAACCCCTTTAAACCTCTAGGTTGGAAATCCTTCTTTCAATATCCTACAATCCTAATTTTAAACCAAGTTTAATTAATTTAATTATAACTGAAAACAGATTCACAAAACTATATATATAAATCCAAACAATTTGGATTGTTAATTTTAATTTGAATTGCAAGAGATTAAATTAAACTGTGAAATGCTGACAAATCCTCATAATAATTTTATTTAATTGGAAAGGAAAAAGCTTGCTACCCAATTGTCTCTATCTAAAAACTAAAGGGCAAAATTGAAATTTAAATACTCTGAATGTCTGCTGTATATATTTAGTAAATTCTACTGTATTGAAATAGCTAATACATTCAAAATATAGACTTCAGTTCGGTTAGAGAATCTTTCTTCAGGATACAACTGTATGAAATCAAAGCATAGCCTCTATTTCGGTTAAACTAATCCCATTTCCACATGAAGGGGATATTCTGTCAGTTTTCAAGGGCAGGATTTTTTGGGGGGGGTTTGTGGGGGAGGAGGGAAGTGGGAGTATTTTTTTCAAAAGAGCAATCCCTATTTTTTAAGTGGGTAAAGGGCATACCTCCACACACCTCTCCGGTTTCCTCGTCCAGGCACTCTCTGTCATCGCACTCACAAAATTTACCATAAATCAGACCCTTGCCATCCGGGTTGTTACACATGCAGCTGCCGCAGTGACAGGAGCCTGTGGAGCAGAGACATCAACTTCTATGTAGACCAATTTAATTTAATCATTTCGCGCCTAGGTTCAGGGGAGCCAGCACTCTTCCCCAGATCCCCTGCTGTCGCCATTGCTTGTGGCTGCTCAGCCAAGACACTAATTTCACATCCCTGGCTCTTCGGTACAGTACAGTATGTGTGCTCTGAGATATTTCACATCTGCAAAACAGATGAGTCCTACTATTTTCTCGCTACTTTGTGGGCAGCACATCCAACAACTCAACAATGTGACCTGCACAAAAGGCTAGGGCATTAAATCAGCAAATTTCAAGGCTATCTGTACGTGGAATTTGAAACAGATAATATCTTGGGTAGCACCATGTTTTTGTGTAACATTTTTTTCCTTTCAAAGAAGCAGGACAACTATGATAAGGAAGCTTTGTAAAAATGTACCATGGGATTACTGCTCTATTAAACATATGGTACTACTGAGATAAAATAATACAGTAAAATGTCTTCTTACAGTAAAAAGGCTGAGTATAATTTCATGATAAAAATACATTGCTCTGAGTTAAATCACAAGCCTATACTGTAAGTGATCCTACTTTTGAAATGTGTGTTTTTTAATTTCCTAAGTAATCTTTGAATAACACAATAAATATTATTTGCACATTATATCTTTCTCATACAGGTGTCTACAGTGATTTTCAGAAATTAAATCTACAGTCCTTTGGAACATTGTTTTGCAATATTGTGTCTGGTTTATTATTCATATTACAAATAATATTAACATTTTACAATACTATTAATATTACAAAACCAGCAAGGAATATTACTAAATAATGTGGAAGTTAATTACAATAAGTGTGTTGATTGAAGTGCTAATAAAAGTTTCATTAAATAGTCATATAATGAAAAGTTTTGTTGATGCATACATACAGGGACAGTATACTGTATGGCTCCATGCACTTTTCAAACAGTAGCATTTGGCATTTAACGCACTGGCATTTTAACCGATACAGCTAAAATGTATTGGGTATTCCTGACTCTTAACCTATTTAACCCTGAAACCATGCTCACTGAGTGCACCATTCAACACTAAATTTCCAGTAACAGAATACTAAATAAATAAAAAATAAAATTGTACCACTGTTGATACATTTTGTTTGGTTTGGCAAGGTTGCTATGTCTTTTCAAACTAACATTTTGATGCCCTAAGTTATATTTTCTGCTTAAATGAGTGGAAGGTTGCATTAATTCTTTGAAGAAAATCTGAACCCTAAACCTTTCCTACCCAAACCCGTAGCTAGGGTTAGGGTTAGAATTATTAGAAAACATACAGGATGTTTGCTGGGATGGCTGTGTTTTAGGACAGAAATGAAATTTCTATGGCTGCCGTCGCATCATCCAGGTGGGTTGCACATTGGTGGTGGTGGAGGGGAGTCCCCATTACCTGTAAAGCGCTTTGAGTGGAGTATCCAGAAAAACACAATATACTGTACTGTAAGTGTAAGGTATTATTATTATTATTAAGTCAGGGTATCAACTTAAACAACTTTCTTTTTCCACAAAATGCATTTTGTAAAGTGGAGAATTATCGAATGAATCCTGGAAAACTTCCCCTACCTGCATTAGAGCAAACCACTCCTTGAGGATTCTTACATAACTCTTTACTTTTCCTTCTTGAAATGTTACAGTCTTCTTGGTACTGGCAGGCCTCCCCAAACCAGTTGTCATCACACACACACTTTCCACAGTCACAGGTGCCATGACCTGAAAGACAAAGCCAACAACAATAAAAGCTATTGCATTTAAACTGTAAATGGGTACTTCAGTAAAACCTCCTGACTTCCAGTCTGAAATTGAAGTTCAGTTAGAACTCTCCATGGTTTAATAACAAATAAATACACAGCTGATTTGCTTCCATGATGTATTAGGTAATGATAACACACACCATGATGCATTTTGTATGTGAAACACAAACAAACGGTTTCGCAAAATCTTTTGGAAAACATAATATCATTCTTTTCACATCAAAAGAAAAGAATGTCAAAGAACTCATGGATATTTTTGGATGAATATTTAAGTCTAAAAAAACTTAAAATAACTTTGCATTTAATATTCTACAAGAATACATTACATTAATAGAACAAAATTAATCAAACTTTCAAGGGCCTCAGAAGAGAGCAAAAACTGCTGCTAAATTCTTATGCTACACACTTCCAAAATATAAGCACTAAAATCATTGGTTTTATTTATTTCTTAATCATATTGAGTGTGCAGCTCACAGACTATCAACATAGCTAAACAAAAAGACATTTGACAGTTTGCAGCAGAAAACATTAACCCGTTAAAATGCATTTCTCTGGTCTGTTATCTAAAAATGGCTTCAAAAGGTTGAAAGGTTTTATGCTAGGAATTAATTTTTGAGCAGTAATAAATCGTAATTAACAAGCTAGTTTAATTTCTGAGTGGTTATACAGTATTAAGGAAGGATCTAATATATCTTCTGACCACAGATATTGTCAGACCTATGAATATCTTTTAAAAAAATGTAAGATCAATTACATCCATATTGTTTACACAAAATAGAGAAGAATGTTAACACAGTCAAATTACTGTATTATACAGTATCAAATAATTTCTCTATGAAGTCCTGTAAAGACCAAGAATATAGAATTGCCTGGTAGGCTTAAATGAACTCCACTGTGGGATAGGTTATAGTATAACAAGGAAATACAGCAGAAAATCCCTGCTCCTTCAGATTCAACTGAGATACTGTCAGTGTGTTGGAAAAAAGGTTGCATTTACCTGGGTTTAATCTGACATTCACAGAAAATACCCCACTTTCCCTGCACATCCTCCACATTCAGAAAAGTTACCTTTAGGTCTAAGTCTGTAATGGACTAAAATATATGATTTCTCCAAATCACAGTAATTTATACTAGTAGAAGTATCCACAGTATTTGTTTTTTAAATAACTGTAGGTTATTAATTAAGTGATTGTTATTAATTAATTAATTGTTATTGGGACATTTAAGATTAAGAACATACCTAGTTTTACACTATTATTTTTAAACAATTTAAATTCTCATAGTTTACATACCTTCATTTCCTGTGACCTTATCCTTGTCACACCAGGTTCATTGTATCATCCAAGAATAACTCAATATGCAGACCAGAACCTGTTTCTTAGTGTGATGATTGGAAATATTGAGTCTAATAAGCTTAAATGCTTTTAATGCCATACAACACTTGACTGAGAGTCTAGTCCAACTCAATCAGGAAGGCTAAAGCAATCTTGCAGGAGCCACCAATTATCCAATGATAAAAAGGTTATTTAACATGACAGTGATGAAGAAGGACAAAGTGAAATTATTCTTTTCTACTGAGGAACAGAACAAAGATAGTGTATCTTGCTAGTACATACTGTAATGTGCTGGTTTTGTAAGAGAAGTTAGTAGATTGTTCAGGTGCTGATTGTCAGTGAAAAAGAGGCCAATTCTCAACATTTTACTTCATGTACAGTAAGCAGAGTAAAGAATGAACAGGAAATATACTGTAGATCAAACACCTGTGATGAATTACAGGCAGGAAAAACGTGTCCTTTTGAGTTGAATGAAGCTAGAGCTGTACTTGCATTTCAAACCTAAATGTGTTAATTGAAGTGCTAATAAACATTTGCACACACAGTATAGGGTGAATTGAGCTTAAAGTTGCAATTATTCACCTGGCAAACGCATGCTATGTTAATGCAGGCTGTCCACACTGTACATGGCTCTGATTATATGAAATTCCTCATCAATATTTATGACAGATGAGATTCCATCACATGCAGAGATGTGCTTAAAATTTAAATTTGGATGTGAAATGGAACGCCATTGGAAATGTATCTAAAAATGAAGACAGCTATGACCAAGGATGCAGAACGAGAAATAACATCCATAAGGCTTATTTCTCGTAATACACTGGCACTATTATGCCAGGGGGCATTCTTTTCCAGTCACAAAAAAATGACCCAGTAACATCCAATAAACATGTCTGTAAGTCAGTCTTTAAAAAAAATATTAATCTGTCCAAGAACAGCACACTTATTAAAATTGTGCCCTCTGGAGGACAACAGACATCTGCTTGTTTTTTTAAAATGGCCATACAGAGAGTTCCGGAATATTCCAGCAGGACTTGTCTTGTAATAAGAGAGGGCCTGAGGGTGATAAATGGAACTGGTGACAAGTGCTTTTGGGCACTACTGAACTAGCTTCTATAGCCCTAAGGCGACAGTCTTGCTGTTAAGTGGAAAGTATTAGTTTCTTGATTATATTTTCTCCCTTAGTATTTGCATTCTGTTGGGGCCGGGCTGCCCCTTTTCTAAATTTCAATGTATTTTATTTTAACTGGAGCTGATGTAAAAGGTTGAACTTGTAGGAACAACTCACCAGGCAGACGAATGGAGAATAAAAAAGAAAGCTTATATAATAACAACTATTTTATTTTTTTCTCCTGAAGGATTTAGATATCTTTGGAAAACTGACATGATATTATTGACGCCCCAACTGCAATTACTTGGTTGTTAAGACACTGACTGCAAGAGAAAAGATTACATTTCTGAAAAATGAGTGCAGGGTGATTGTGCCTTTCTGAAACAAACTACATTTACAATTACATGCTTTTAACCATTCAAAAGGGGGAAAAATAGAAATCTTCTGCACTGGAATAATGTTTATCTCTGCATTTTAAAAATGTCCCTATTGGAAATTCTGGATTAAGCAATAGGTTTATGTAATTTTTAAAAAATCCCTTTTAATGTTGTGGTGCTCTTTCATATACATCTAACATGATTGCATGTGATGGAAGTACCATGTCTTTCATTGAACTGGGTAAATCCAGTTCTGACAGGATGGAGGATTAAACAGAGCTACTCTACTCAAGGTCCTGTTCTGAGGTCACGTTCCATCAGTTTTAATTAGTGGTTTTTTCCCCACTTATGTTTTAAACTAAATGTGTCCACAAAGACAAAGACTTGAAACTTGGAAATTATTAATTTCTTTGCTCTTACAACAATCCATCTTTCAAAGGCTTCATTCCATTCAAATTCCCTGGGGAGCTGGAGTGGCAAGCAGTGAGTGCAAGGTGGGATACACCCTGGACAGGATACCAGTCCAGAACTTGTGAGGCTCTACATGGATTGGCACCTCAATACCTACTGTAGCTGACTCATTATCTCTCTACTTACCACCTCGCAATCTTTGTCTGACTGGTCGTCTTATTCCCCCAAGCTTGTTTATACTTAATGGGTGAGAGAGCCTTCCCTTCCAAAACTGTGGAATTTTATTCCCAAGGATATCAGAGAGTTACCCTTGAGTGCATTTCAATCTTAAATCTTTTCAGAAAGGCTTTTAGTAAGTGAGTGTCTGATGATCTAATAACCATCAACAGTATAGTGCATTTTCTAATAACCACCTACAGATGCAGCCATTCAAAACAAACAGGCGATACCGTATTATTTTGCACGGTGCACTTTATGCAGTCTACTGTACCACGAGTTACCGTAAATTCTCGGATAGTACCACAAGTAAAATAATAGTATCCGGACTTTCCGCAAGGTGGAGCTTATAAAGCTTGACCTCTCATGTTTGAGCTGTCGCCATCAAAGTCTTTAACGAAGATATTACTAATAGTATTCATAATGAATGAACTTGGACAAGCTGTAAACTCAAACTATTGCCCTGGTCCACATTCTATTTTTCATTGACCGTCTTTGAAAAAGTAACACCACAGCATTTCGCGATCACGCATTTGTTTCCAATTATGCAAAATACAGTAATTTTTGAGAATCTCCGATTCACCATGCCTTTCACATGCTCATAAAAGGGATTGATTTAGGAACATAAACATATTACTGTATGCAAACTGTACTGTATACAGTATGTATATTTAATGTCTTTACTGTGCCCGTTTTAGTATTGAATATTTATATGGAATTTTACCACTGAAGGGAAATGTTAGTAGCTGAGCATAAAAAGAATAGGAACATACTGTAACGCGTGTGAAGGCCATAAACGATATTAATTTTGGAATATAAACATATAGTATATGGCTGGTTTCGGTACTTTAAAGAAAACATACACACCAGTATTCCATTTCTCCCTAAACATTTTAAGCATTGAAGTCTTTAACTAACGTGATACTGGAGTCAACAAGCATACTTTTAGAATTTGATTAAAAGGGAATATAATATAGATATTCAATACTAAAACTGGCACAGTAAAGACATTTAAATCTTTCTACGACCAACCAATGCACCACGAGTGCCCCTGTTGGTCAACCAATCACGTACCGCGGTATTTTACGTCAACGTGCGTCACGATGCGCGAGACCGTAGCCAATTACCTCCGGTACACCTCCTTACATGCTTGTTTTGTAGTTTGCTATCTGTTACGAAGCGTTTTTCAGGACCCTGTGCAGAGAGTAGAATTCGGAAGGGAGAGAAACAGACACGGGGAGGAGACGACGAGGAACTGGGCAGGTTGACGAACAGGGGGTCATGACGACGGTGCACTGGTGCTCGGGGGGGCGTGGTCCAGGCGATCAAGTCTGAGGGAGTCCAGGGGGAAAACCGGAGCAAAGTCCAATAATCCAAAAACCAGGAAATTCAGAAGAGACGACAACACAACAAAAATTAAAAACTGGAGTGGGATCCGGTGAAGGGTCAGGGAGATAAAAAAGGGGTAACGGGGCCAGGCGCTCCAAGTCCTGGACTCGACTGGGTCAGGACGCCGATAGGAGGCCTATGCCCTCAAGCCACGGGCGTAGGGCGACTTGGTGGTAGGCGGACCTCCGGACGTCCATCTTCCACCGCAGAGCCCAGAATAGAGTGAGCGTCTGGCTTTTATGGTGGGCTGGTTGGGAGGCAGGTGCACAAAATCAACTAAAATGTGAAAGAGCCAGGGTTCCCTTAAGGGGGAGGGATTAGCATCATCCAGGTGGGGCTGCACACTGGTGGGGGTGAAGGGGATCCCCATTACCTGTAAAGTGCTTTGAGTGGAGTGTCCAGAAAAGCGCTATATAAGTGTAAGCAATTATTATTATTATTATTATTATTATTATTATTAATTATTACAATCGTGACAGTATCCTTATAACTGTTTTATTTTACAACTACTATAAAGAACTTTGAGACACTCCTTTTAAAGGCACTGCGTAAAATAAAGCCTATGATTATTATCATCATCACACGACACAAATATATACACTCCACCAGGGCCAATTTTCCCAGAAGCCAATAGACTTACTGGTATGTCTTTGGTCTGTGAGATAAAAAAAAAGCACACCCATGCAAACAGGGGGAGAACTCCACACAGAAAACACTCCATGTCTGGAATTGAACCCAGGGCCCCAGCACAGCAAGGCAGCAATCATGCTGCCCTATGTTTACAGTACTGTCTTATTTAATTGTCATGTTAATGCATACAAAGGTAAGCTCTCCATCTGTGATATTCTCTTGGATCATTGATGGTGCCATTGAGTGGCACTAGTAGTCCAGATGCTAGAAGGTGGCACTTTGAAAATGTAACACCAGGTACACTTTTCCTGAGATGTACTACTTTACTACTGTAAAGAGCACTGTACAGTATATGTGAGAAGCTTTGTTAAGAGGATAGAAACAAATTGAAAAAAACCTTGCTAAGACATATTAAATTAAAATAAAGCACCATACAGAGAAGACAAACAAACAAACAAAAATAGTTGCTTCTTGAATTTTAGGCTCTGTATTAATCCCAGCAAATCCCATTAGAATCACTTAGCATGAGTTGGACTAATGCTCTGTCATATACGGTATATGCTTGATTTTAAAAAAAGAGAACATTTAGCGGTGGCTCTAAAAATATACCTTGCTATCAAAGTGTTAGAGAATATTATGTTCCATAGGAGTGGTGTGTGCTGTGCAATGCGTTGGAAGTGGCCCAGTACATGGCAGCCTCATAGGAGTGACTGACAGATGAACAACAGGACTTCAGGCTGCACTAGCCCATAGGGATGGACTGAAGCACTGTCAGTGTTCTCTAACACTCTGGAAGGCCAGTACACAGTCAAAAATCCAGAACACAAATGCACATCCTCACAGTGGAATATTCACTGGCTGATTTTTGATTAATTCTTGCTTTGGATTTTGTAGTAACAATAAGGGTGCAATTAAGTGTTTGTTGAGGTTTTAAATACACAATTAAGTATCAGCACTGGGTAATGTATTCCTGTGTGTTTAATATTGAATCTGCTTTAGCAAGCATGAGGATTCCTCATTAATGCTTGTTTTGGAATGTTTTTAAAAAATGTTTTCAATGGATAAGGACTTAAAAGGACATGCCTATTCAATACATATGCAGCCTTATGGCCTTTTACTTTTTGTAATAGAGCACTGACCTTAAGTCAGTTTTTCCTAGATACAGTATTTCATACATTGCATTGCTTTTCCCCAACATTTTAGTATCGAACACCTTTGGTGTTTCAAGAAACATAATTGAAATGAGTTGCTATGACCTTTCCTTTAGTAAATAAGGGTTACTTTTTATTTATTTATAAGTATTCATTTTTCAGGAGATACTGTATTTTTCCCCCCAAAATCTTGCTATCCATGTGTTTTAAAAATATTTTCATATCTTTCTCAAGGGAGCATGTGTCTGGCTCCAAACATTAACCATACAACACATACAGTACCACTTACAGGTTACAGGAGTAACATTCTTTTGATGTAACTGCATTGTCTCAGTTACATCATCATTTGCCAGCTCTCCAAACATTTTTTTTCTCGATTGAGTCTCAAATCATAAGATGCACTGCATGCAGATGTTAGCAAATTAAAATAAATTTAGGTCCTTGCATTTTGTCAACTCTTAACACAACCTCCTCAGTCATTCTCCACTCTCATTCATCACATTAATTCCATGCCCAAATCAAAAGGCCATCCATCACTCTCTAATGATACCTTGCTCTACTTTTGTGTTTATTACGGGAATGCCTTAGAAGCGTGTCACCTTAGGATTTGAAACTCTATACTCTATTTTTTCAATCTGGCACCACAAAAAATAATGCTAATAGAGACTCTCAATTCTGTCTAACTGCTATCTTTTTATGTTACTGTAAGAACACCTTCAACAAAATTGATTTCATGGAAGGTAGAGGTATAATGATGTATTTGTGTCCTTCTTGTTGTAGGAGGGATTTGCCACATTTTTAAAGTATCGTTCTATTCTTTTTGAAAGAGCATAGTTGTTAATGTGTTATTTATTTATATTCTTGATATTATCATATTTGGAAACCATTTATTTATTTTTTTACTTTTTCAACAATATGACTTTTAATTTTCATATACTGTTAATGCATGTAAATTCTTATTGGCTTTTAGCTGGTTGTGTTATACTATCATTTCCTTTGTACAGGTTTCTTGATAGATCAAAACTAAGTTTGTTGTTTAATAATCAGCATGCCTTAAGTACTTTATGTGTTTTCTTCATTTAGTGTATTTTCTGGAATCTTAATTGCGTTGTCTTGTCAAGAGGATGCAGTGACACTAAACCATTTCTTATATATTTATCCAAAATTTTTGTTTCACTGCCTATAGTGCATGCCAATCATGTCTAAAAATGCATTTGTGACACCACAACAGTTGTCGTTTATAGCAAACCATTGTATTTACTTGCAAAATACTGGCTGTTAATGAACATTTTCCACCAGGTTAATCTAATTACAATTTATTTGAATGTACTAGGACTACAAAGCTGGTAAGGATTATTGATGCCGATGGTAATGTAAATTGATATCATACTTTATCTGTAATAGAACAGATTCAGAAAAGCCACAGTCTTGAGGTAATAAGACTTTGATTGTCTCATAAACAAAAAGTGACATTTGTTTATCACAAAGTGGATCTTGTGTTAATTATATTGATGCTGTAAGACATACCATTGCACAGGAAGTAAGAAACAGAATGTGTTTAAATAGATTTAAATTGAAGTAGATGTAAATACATTTGGAGAATTAAAGTCAGCTTCTTTGAGTGGTTAGACAGAGATGGAACATCTCTGTTTGAGTATCCCCCAGGTGTATTTGTAATAGTATTAATTGTATAACTACTGAGGAGGATCACCATTTAGAGTAAATCAATTCATAGGCCCCCAAGAATCCCAGCAGCATTGCAATTTTAAATAATATGAGTACATACATCCAATCCCTTGAAGGTGATTTTCAAGACTGACAGAAGCACATTTGTTTAGCAGCTCTTCTCCATTTTCTAACGCACCAATGCACATTCCAATGCTGGCCAGAAATCTAAGCAATACAGTTTTTTACATAAGTTGTAACATGATGGCTGCAGTTAATTTCTATACAAAAAGGAGAAAGGAAGTACTTTTCACTCTTTTATTACATTTTTGCTAAACATATTTTAATGCACATTTGGTTTTGTTTTAGATTGGAACCATAAAACCGCAAAGAAAATATGTAAGTGTAAACTTCTGTCAGCCCAACATTTTAAAACGCTGCTTGAATTTCCATGGTATTTTCAATCAAAGCACTGCTTGTATTGACAATTGACATACAGTACATTCTGTACATTGAATACTGTACTGACTATGTCACGACCGTAAACCCTCCTCTTAAGGGCTCTCCGGCTCTTTCACTATGGTGTTAATTATCTGCACCTGCCTCCTATCCAGCCCCTCTTTATTTATGCCACACACTCTTACTATTCTGCCTAGCGGATCCTGGAGTGACCCGACGACATAGGCTTTACCACGGCATCCTGACCATCTGGGTCCAGGGCTTGGAGTGCCTAGCCTCGTTAACCCACTGTTATTTCCCATCCCTGCACCGGATCCCGTTCCGGTTTTTAAACCATGTCTTTGTTTTGGATGGATCAACCGTCTCTGGACTTTTGGACTTGGATTACCCCCTGGACTCCTCTGGCCCCTGGACTCTCCCTGACCACGCCCACCCGAGCACCAGTGCACAGTTTACTCCTTTTCAAGAAAATGACTATTTGTTAAACATCAACAGCATAGTTGTATGGTAAGTTAACGATGTCTAAGAGTGGAGCTTTTGACACTAAAAAATTGAACATTTAATCTAAGACTGCAGATGTTAGCTCTGCTTTATGTATTTTAACACAGCGATGCTGACTATTAGGACAGCCACAGAAGCTACACTAACCCAGAACTTAGTCCTGCCCTCAGGTCATAAAATAAAATTCTGTTAAACAACTGACGTGGAGTATCCTACTGTATATTTAAGATAGTCTCAGCAGTTTCCACCGTATTTCACTTTTCATTTAAAAAATCACTTTTTTTTTGTTTTTACTACAGTATATATTTACCACAAGTGTGAGAATTGTAACTATTTTAACAAAACCTCCGCTCTTAGCTCTTAATACAAATACTGTACATTCAAAAAGACACATACTGGTAGCGGGGTAGGAAAAAAAATCTTCCATTTTACAGTATGATCTATTTTTCCATTTGCAATAATCATTTAGACCTTAAACAATAAAAACCATGAAGCACTGAGGGGGTAACTGGTTTCAGTCTCACCTGAATATAATTCCATAATAATTTTTTGTTTTTTATCCTATCCAGAACTGAAGTGTTTTCATCTCACCAAAACTTATACAGATATACAGATATAAAACTTCACCAACTGTTTTGTTAGTAAGGTGCACAGATCACTTTATCAAACTCATCCCAAATGGGAACATAATCTATTTTAAGGTTATGGCAACCTTTGGTATTTGGAAGACTTCTGTAAAATCTCACTGTACAGTGATGTCATTTTTATAAGCAGAGACAAGCATGAATTCTGATACATATGTATACTTATTTAAACGTTTTGGTGGTATCCATGACATCATCTATTTATAGGCCAAAAAGTATGAAGGAATAATTCAATGAGAGTTAAAGTGTCATTAATCAAGTTACTCAGCCAAGTCCGTTAATCTGGTACTGTAGGACTAACAAAACAAAAAAAGGTAGATACAATCAATGGTTTCACAGGCTCTATTCAGTACTAATATTGGAGTACCTTTTTCGGGTACAAAAAATAAGCTTAGCAGTATAGCTAAACAGTTAAATCCTTAAATACAATACATACACACAGTACAATATGAATGTTTGAAAACACCATGTACATGTGCAGTAAGTCTTGAGGATTGAAGAATATTATTCATTCTGCTTTACTTGTATTGCTAGAATCGCTTACAGCATATCCTGGGATACCTAAACATATGTACTGTATCAGTCTCCACTTTCAGAATTTAACACAATGATAAACATGTTGCCTAAGTATGATGGCAGTCCAATGTATCCTTCTTTTACTAGAAAGGCTTACAATTGGAAAGAGAGTGTGTGTTGTCTGACACATCATATTAGAATACACATTTGAAACTGCTTGAAGGTTGAAAAAAGTGCTCATTTATAAGTACAGTATCCTCAGCTGACACGTGAGACAATACACACAGCTGTCTGGCTTTCATGGTGAAAGCATGAAAATCTAATGTCAGGTCAGTGACATCAATGCCTGCTGTATACTATATTTAAAGAAGATTATTATTTGTTCAGAGATACAAAGACACGAATGAATCAATGGATAATAAAACTCACAGCATTCTTTGCACATGGTGTTTCCAAACCTTTGAACAGTATATTCTCCTGACAAATGTAGTTTTTCATGCCCACTTTGTATGCCAGATCCTAATGAAGCATCCAGTGACAAGGATCTTGATAGATTAATTAGATACTTTTGATTCTGTTGGCAGAAGAGCACAGAGCTCCACTGTCCACAAATTATGTGCTTATGTGCTTCTCAGGCTATAATTTACATCACCACAGGGACGGCTGTACCTCCTTTAAACTACTTTGATGTAAAAAGCAGCAAATTTAAGCAAGGCCCATGAATCACACAATACAGCTGCAGAAAGTATTAATAGATGAACTGATGAGTTACTCAGCAATGAGTCACTTAGGTTGTTATTTTCTGTTTTTTGGTTAACCTAAGGAGGTTTCTTTTTCATGCCTGCAGTATGTTAATACTGTACATGTGTTTCTTCACTTTCAGTGTTTGGGTTTTATCGCTGTGTGAGTCTTGTAAGCATGACCAAGTGATGTTAAGTCACCTAATATTCTGCTATTACTGAAAAGAGCTGAGGAGCTTGTGCCACGTGGCTGTAACAGGAGTAGCTTTACTCCTTGTGCACCACCTGTGAGACAAATGTTAAAATTTCTCTCTGCAATCTCTGTGTAAATCCAATACAAATACAGTAAATGAATAAAAAAAATTAAAACTGGAGATATGGAGTAGTGGCTAAAGGATTTTAAAGCTGTAGGGTTGGTTTAAAAAAAAGCTCAATTAAGTTGCACCCAATTAAATGGCTTTCTCCATGTATCATCATCTTCAGGGATGAGTTCCTGAAGGTTGTGAAGGGAAAGTAATCATGCTTGAGTTGACATTTTTAATGTATTTTATGTATGTTTAGATATGGACTTATTGTACAGAATACTCAATTACTAAATTACTATAATTTAGCATTATGTGTATAATATTCATATTATAGTCATATTCAAGCCTTCTAAGGCTTCACAGCCAAAAACGTTGTGTTTTCTCTCATCTCTTTTCAGGATGGAATAAACCTATTACTAGTTCCTTTGCAGACTACACATGCTGACCCACCTGAACCAATATTATTCATAAATATCAACCTAGTGCAAGTTACCTGTAGGGTCTTCTTCATTGCATTCATATTCTTTCTTCTATGACAGCATAATTAATGCTACAAAATGTAGCACCATCTATCAGATTCCAGATAGTACTGCAATTTAAAATTTTCAAACTGATCTAAGCCACAGTATTTTGTTAAACAGGTACAGGGAGATGATCAAAGTCAATTATTGAACAATAGAAATACTTTAAAAATGGCAGCAAGGTAATTTAGGTAAATTGCAATTATTAGATACACAGAACCTTGCCACAGTATTCAGACCCTTGCACAGGTTGCATACTTAGTTACTTTAAAGCCTGTGGTCATAACACTTTTAATGACAATCTAATCCACACATAATCCATACAAGCATAAAGCAAAATAGCAAATTAAATAGACAATATGAAAGAAAATGAAAAACTCACAATTACATTAGTATTTATATCAGTTGCTGGCACAACTTTTTATGCTGGGTGCACAGAATTACCTTAATGAGCCATGCAATTAGCTGAGTGGTCAACTAGTGCAATTACAGTAGGTGATATGAGTCCAGAAAAATGTACAGTGCTTCAGCCAAGAGATTAATCTCAAGACAGGATTGAACCATTAAGACCAAGGAGTTTTGAAAACAATTCAGGAATAAAGTTGAATAAAGATACGAATCAGAAGGGCATAAAAGTACGTGATACATTTGGAAAATCCTTAAATGTCCATCTATCAAGGTGAAGGTAGTCACTAAGAAGTGGAAGGCACCCAGACACTGCCTAGATCAGGCTGTCCCCAGCTGGGACTCATATTCACTTTTCAGCTGGACAGTGATTCAAAGCACAAAGCCAAAGCTACACAGGAGCAGCTTTTCTTAAGAATAAGAAAGTGAATATCCTTGAGTGGTCCAGTAAAAGTCTTGACTTGATTCCTATTGAGAGTCTCTGGAAAGACTTGAAAACATTGTCCAAAATTGATCCTCAAGCAACTGTAGTCATCTTGATCAAATCTGCCACAACGAATGGAGAAAAAGTACACAGGCTGGTACAGAAAGTTGGTAGAGCTTTACCCAAATAGACTTTCACACCTGTAAGGTGCTTTTATCAAATATTCAAGGGTATAGCTCAAGGGTATGAATACTTATGCAATAAAAATACTGTACATTTCATTTTATCCTTTATTTTTTCCAGTAATTTACGTAATGTATCTTATCCCTTAAAGTATTTAGTCTGAGCACCCAGGTTTTGAATAAATATTACATTTCATAAAGGAGGACACCCTCTGGTCTGAATTTTGTATGGCTCTGTACAGGATGAGTATACTGCATTCTGAATGATAATATTTAACTGTGAGTGAGACAAATTTCATTCAGTCTGGCTCCTCCTCATTAACCAACATGTCAGTAACGAACTTTAAAGGACTGCAAACCAAAATGTTAAATCTTATCGTAGTAATGCAAAAGTATGCACTCATCTATGAATGCACTCTGTAGTACAAGAACTACCGTCCGTATTTACACACAGTGCACTAATTACTAATTAGTAATTAAAGTATTGCTCTCTCAGTCTTCACATAGCCACAGTGTCACTTCGCCATTATCATAGTGCTCAGTCTGCATTATATTCAGGTCTTCTCTTTCAGTCAGTGCACAAAGGTTTGTTAAACTAATGGATCAGACATTTTTTGTTTTCCTTGTTAAGTTGCCCTTTGCACCCTGCAAATTAAAGATAAGGTTTTCTAATTATTGTGGAAATTAATCCGGCAACAAGATACACAAAACACACACAAAACGGGTGTATTTATGTAAACTCCCTTTTCCAAATCGAATATGCTTACCTCTTGTAATAATTAACTGATGAAATTTATCTTGGGATTAATTTGGAACACTGCCTTATAGTCTGTTTTCTCATTACGATTGTTCTTTTTTTGTTTAGCGATTGCTAAATATGAAGCTCAGAAATTTCAATAACCAATTATAGTACTCTTTTCAGTACTTTGATTTAGTGATGCCAGCCATGAAATTTATTCCAAGGCAGAGCATGTTATGCATGAGTGAAGTGTAAGACACCTGTTCGGAGCAATAACTCACCCCTTCCTACGTAAAACAGCAGGAGGAAAAGCTAAAGCAGACCATAGACAGTTAATTTACTGAAACATGACACTGACATGCATGCAAATTAAGTAAATTAATCAGATAATTATGAAAAATAGTGTGAAGGGCATTGTATACAGTATCTACCTTTTTATTATCACAGTGTAAAAAGTAAAATTTTTGCTGTTTATGTCATAAAAGCCTTCAGCAACATAGGATACTTTGCATGTGGGAGTAAAAAGGAAATAATAAACAATTTACTCTTGATTTGTACTGAACCAAAAGGACCTACAGTAGATTATGCCCATTCCAATATGTACATAGTATCCCCTGCTGAACGATATAAAAACATCAGAAATTAATACATATGTATTACAAAAGTAATAATTTCTGTAAGGTAAGTGCTTTTGCTTTTTTAACAAGATAATAGTGCATTATAACCTTCAGACAAATGGTTTAAAACCTTGATGACGTCCAAAAGAAAATAAACTATTCTACTTCTTGATATGATAAAAAATCCACCAATAGGATGAAAATACTATTAAATGTGAGTATGGACATATTGCTTTGTTGCCAACAGATACTCAGAGTTGGTTCCACTGATATTCTGATGGACCCACTATCAGGACCCAGTCTGGCCAGATCACAGCTTCAACATTGTTTTCTTGAAGGTAAGCCATTTTAGTCCTAGTAGTATTTGGTCTTGCATGAAAATTGACAATTTTGTTTTGCATTACATGACTGGAAAAAACAGTTGGTTCAATGACTTCAAAAATATGACTGAGCAGTAACATTGCACTTACAGTAAAAGCACCAGACCTTGTGTGAACGTGGATTCCTCCCCACATCATTACACACTTCTACCACCATCCAGCTTGACTTTAAAAAGGCAAAAGTCAGCATAATGTTCACTACATCTCTACAATTTCTTCTCATCTCTTTCATCATCTCTACCAAGGGCAAAATGGTAATGGCAAATAAAGCACTCCACCTCTTTTTCTAACATACTGTATTACTGTAGATGTTCTGTTACCCACATGAGAAATGACTCCATCTGTCAGCTGCCAATATTACCCCTGAACAGCCTACAAAGAGTACAAAGATATTTTTAATGAAGGTAAGCTACAATCATTCTGCTGATGTACGGGTTGTTCCAATGTCTTGTGCTGTAGCTGTTCCAGTTTGAAAAGATTACACGATTGATTTGATGGGATCGGATTTGATGGCCCAGGGTCAGTGTGGTGACACTCTGCCTTCCTGTCATGTCATTTGCAGCGCTGGTGTTCTGGATGCCGGGGCTGAGTCTGCTGAATGTTGAAGAAGAATGTTTAACTTTTTGTGCTAATTCTTTCACAGACAAGGCTGTATTTGATTTACCCAATGACACCTGCTGTAGTGTTGCTCATCACTCACAAGGTTGTATCTTGTGGTGTTTTTGTGCTAATTAAATGATAATGGATGGAATAATAGCGACGAATGAGGGCAGCATGGTGGTGGAGTGGTTAGCATTGCTGCTTTTCAGCAATGAGGCCCAGGGTTCAATTTTTGATCTGGGGTGCTATCTGTGTGGAGTTTGTATGTTCTTCCCATAGTTGTAAGGGTTTCCTCTGGGTGCTCTGGTTAATTGCATTTTGGGCACAGTACCCCTGGTGTCAGTATGTGCATGCATGTTTGTGTGTGCCTGTGTGAGATGGACTGGTGTAACATCCACCGTGTACCCTGCCTTATGTCTCTTGCTTGCTGGCACAAGCTTCAGCTCCTCCATGACCCTGAAGTGGAAGAAGAGGTTAAAAAATGGACTGATGGACTAATGGTTATTTTTTTCTTTAAAATGTAGTAATTATTATATGCTGATATTAGATTTTATTAATATTTTATTTGCTTAGAATAATTATTTTATTTTGCTCCCATATTAATTTTTAGCTTGACAAAGAACCATCATTATACAGTAGTGTGGTCAAACCTTAACACAAATGTTGTAATGCAAATCTCATGCAGTAAATTGTGCTTGTGTTGACGAATGTCTTAAGAATATTCATCACTTATTTGCTTCTTTACCTACAGTACAACTGAGATTTGGTCACCTGGATCTAACCAACTTGGTGTTTTCAAAGATACTGGCTGGGATATACAGTATTTATCTGTCAGACCTTATTTGCCTCAGACAGCCAGAACTTACACCCCTGGATGATCACATTAAAACATCCTACTGTTAGGGTTTTCCTTGCTGTTGGGAATTCTGCAGTACATAGGTGTAACGAACAGTTCTTTCCGGACCCTATGCGGACGACACAGTCCGACGGAGTGGGGAAACACTAGGGAAACGTCATGCAGGAATACGGGGCTGAAGACAAGGGGGCGTGTCCATGGTGCGCTGGTGCACGGGGGAGGTGTGGCCGAGGCGAACAATCCGAGAGAGTAGTCCTTTGGGAATATCCAAAACACAAGGGTATGTCCAAAACCAGAAGATCCATCAGAAGAAGGGATTAAAAACCACGAAGGCCGGGTCGGAACCGGCGGACGGGGAACAGGAACGGGAACGGGAACAGAGGTTAAACCCTTAACGGGACCAGGCGCTTCCAGGTCCCGGACTCGCACGATATGGAAATCAGATGCAGAGCCCGGAAGAGCGTGGGCTGGGAATAGGGAGCGGGTGCATAGAATAAAGTCTTTAGTGAAAGGGCTGGAGCACCCTTAAGGAGGGGGAACTAATATCATGACAATAGGAGTGGGGTGGTATTTTTTTAAAACAGCCTTCAGAATCAGCTGAACAATGGACTCCCTTTGTGAGGTCTTGTGTGTCTTTAAAACTGTACCAGTTTTTACTCTTGAACTTTTGTGTCCCAATACTGTTTCTAACATTACAGCATAGCAGAAGCAGTGCTTTCAGAACTTAATATTTATTAGGAGGTCAAGCTCCCCAAAAAGTTGCTGGAATCCTATCCAATCCATCCAATTTCTAATTGCTTTATCCAATACATGGTCACAGGGGAGCTGGAGCCTATCCCTGCAAGCAACAGGCACAAGGCAGGATACTCCCTGGATGGGAGGCCAGTCCATTGTAGGGAATCCAATCATTATTATTCAGATTTGAATTTCTTCTGCTGTTATTTTCAAATGACTATGAAATCCAATCTCAGAGACAAAAACTGGTTAAAGTTGGCAGGATTGAAAAGGCCGACAGATCAGTTGTATCAGAGAAAAGGCTATACTCTCACTAAGTCATGTGGGTTGACTACCATATTGGATATTTGATCCAATCAGATCTAATGATTGCACATGAGAAATGATTAAAAATAGTTTACTGACCAAAATTATTGCCTGCATGGAAAAATATGAGGCTATCATTTACAATGTATTGGTACGTACCATTGTCAGCTGAAGAACTACTGTGTAATGTAGAGCAGTGATCATTTATAATCATGAAGGTCTGACTGACAGTTCCTTTAATAATTTCTCTTAGTGCTAATATGGAAATGGAGGGTTTGCTCGGGGTGCTCTACTTAGTATTCAGATTTCAGTGACCCCTATTAAGACAATGGAAAAAAATGGCACCCTATGCAATATAATTTAATCTGTAATTCTGGGCTGATATACCTTCCTGTAAGATCCTAATTGAATCATTCTGATTCTTAATTAAGTTACATTAAACTGGTTAAAAGGTTACAGGTTATTATTATTATAGTTTCATGTCCTGATTATATTGTCACCTAATCATCATTTTGTTAATATTTTCATACTGTATACAGTAGGCGGTTCATTAAAGTCCATTTGGGAGAGTGTGAATACAGTAAAACCTGCTCTTTTGTGCCTCATTCAAGTCTAGGACTGAAAACAAACCCCACTGTCTCAAAGAGGTTTCTCTCTTTTAGTTTAATTTAAAAATAACTGCTTCTGGCAGAACAGAATACATTAAAAAACATAAAGATAACCACTCTTTTACCTATCTTATCAGTTAATCTCAGAAACCGCTATCAAAGTTGCAGCAGGCAAGGCAGTATGTTTGCATTTGAAGGAGGCACATTATTGGATGTGTATTTTTGGATCAGATTTTTCATGGCTGACATATATTTACTTTACTTCCAGATATGCTCTTGGCATTTAGATTGTATGATAAACTGTAGTTTTTCATTGTGTCTTTCATTTAAATAAAACCTCAATACACAGAAACAAATGGAAGACTTTGTGGCAGTATATTTTTCTGTGCCTCCTCTATCAGTTGGTTGTGAAGACAAGGTACTGTCACTTGGGCAGCATGAAATAGTTGTGAGTGCACATTAGGCTTCTTTTCTAAATGCTATGCATTCACGAGTAAATTGGAGTGAGTCACTATGTTGCCTGTGTAGAACCTTGAACCACTTTCTGTCCAAACTTTCCTTAAGCAACACAAGTAATCCCTTCAGGAAAGATACAGGTCAGAAGTTTTCAAGTCAAGCACACTAAAATAGTTTAACAGATTTCTAAATTGACATCATTGGTCTGGTATGGTAACTCATAGCAAATACTACACAGTTTCAGATGAACTACAGTATTTAACAAAAACACAGACTGATTTATTTGATTTCTAATGTTGTTGAGGTACGTGAAGTACAGATGTAATAAAGATGATAATTATCACACAGTCTGTAGAATATAAAATATACAAAAAAATAATTTGTCTGAAACCCATTCTTTGCCGATTATTGACGGTTACCAAGATGGAAAATTATTACTTGTCAGTTATTGCAGAACACATACAAAACTAAGAAAGAAAGCTAAAACAAAAGTCTAATAATAATGTTAACTAGCCGTGATATGGCTAAAGAAGGGGTAGATACAAGAAGACTAAAAGAAAAAACACAGCTTACTAAATTGCTGTGGAATGTTACTGACACACATACAAGAAAACTGAATCAGCTACAGCTGCAGAGAAGCAGCATGCAGAATTGTTTGAGCACTGCTGCAAAGGCCTTGGAGTACTATTTAAGATTTGACACACAAAAAGAAAGAAGGTGCAAGATATTCTAACAATAATCCCCTTAAGTAACAACCTGAAGCAATTTGACCTGAAAAGCCAGATTTTTGTCACATCCAGAGTATAGTCCCACCTAGAGTCCTCTGTTTCTGGGGTAGGTTTCTGTGACACTTACCAGGAATGTGTGGCATTCTTAAGTTTAATATAATAATAAACTTTATTTTATATAACGCCTTTAAAAGTGGCTTCTCAAAGCGCTTTACAAAATGACAACAACAATAAATAAAAAGAATACACAAGATAAAAAACAATTACAATACACAGAGGAGACCGTGGATGGTGGTACTAAGTACAATATAGTAGGAGCAGAGGGGTAAAGAATGGAACCAGTTAAGTAAAGGCCCCTCTAAAGAAGAAGGTTTTGAGTCTGGATTTGAAGGAGTGTAGAGAAGGTGACTCTCTGATATCCTTGGGGAGAGAGTTCCAGAGCTTGGAGGCATAACAGGAGAAGGCCCTGTCACCCATAGAATGTAGATGGGCTTGGGGGACAGTTAGGAGACCAGAATTAAAAGACTTATGTAAATGATTACTTATGAAACACTTGAGTTTTCATGTTGAAACATTGTGTTGATCCTCGGCAATGCGGAAAGACAATAAAAAGGCAAAAATGTTAGACTGTATTGCTAAAAAGTGCAGAATTCAAATTCAAGAATGTCATTTTAAAATTGTATAATGGACTAGTTAGGCCTTATTTAGCATATTGAGTGCAATTGTGGTTGCCACATTACAACAAAAGATATATATATATACTGTAACAGCTCTGGAATTTGACTAGTGAAGAGCAACCAGATATACTGTATTTAAAGGAATGCCCTTAATTGCCAGGCGGAAAAACCTGCTGTTTTAGACTTTGACAGAGAACACTACAGAGGAGCTTGACACAAATATTCAAAAGTCAATCCAGAGGATGTCTTCAAAAAACCATGTAACACAAACCACAAGACAACTGGTGAAGAAGGGCATTTAAAAGGAAGAATCAGAAGCACTTGTTTATCCAAAGAGTATGGAACAAGCTACCCAGACAACATATGGAAAAACATGCAGATGCTTCAATATGCAGTAAATACTGTAATTATTATGATTGTAATGCAGTAAAATAAAATAAATGACTAGCATTTTAAATGATTAGCAATTCCCTGTCCAAAACAAGAAAGAGTACATACAGTAAATCAAACTATTTATTCCACACATTTTCCATGAACTTGAAAAGTTACTTACAGTACACAAGACTCATGATTAAAAAGTAAAAAAAATAATCTGTATAAATCAAAGACAGAATATAATATTTTCCAGCAACTTTTGTCATTTATTTTTCATGCTCAGCTGACGGCCATCAAAGAAATAACATTTTAGAATGTATATTGAGATGCATTAAAAATGAAACAAATGCTAATGGTTCCAATACTCATTTGTTTCATTTTTAATACCTCTAGGTATATCTTGCTATAGAGTCATTTTTTTGTTGACTGTGCAAAGTTTCGTGCCAATGTACTGTAGCTCACTGTGGAAGAATAAAGAGTTCTACATCTTTGTATTCAAGTGTCCTGCACCAAAACTACCCAAACTTACTCTCTTAAACGGCAAGTTGCATGAATGAATTCCCTTTCCCAGTGATTAGTTTGTTTTTTGTAATGTAATTTTTTAATTCATGTTATTCACTAAAAATAACCAGAGCACTGACTTTCAGTTCGGAACAAAGTTATTATATTGCAACAAACGCTCCCATCTTGACAGTTACCTACAGGTTCACTGACAGTTTAATTTAACTGTGGCTGATCAGCACAGCTTCTCCCGACTTGACGACTGTAATGCTCTACTCTCTGGTGTATCTAAATCCACATTGAACAAACTTCTGTATGTCCAAAATTCAGCAGCCAGAATCCTGACCAGGTCTCATGCAAGTGATCACATTACTTACACATTACACACATTACATTACATTACAGTCCTTGTACTGGCTTATTGTCAATTTTCTTGTCGACTTTAAAATCCTCATGCTCACCTATAAACTCGCAACATTTGTTCCTATAATTCTGGTCTCCTAAATATCCCCCAAACCTGTCTACATTGAATGGGTGACAGGGCCTTCTCCTGTTATGCCCCTAAGCTCTGGAACTCTCTCCCCAAGGATATCAGAGACTCATCTTCTCTAAACTCCTTCAAATCCAGACTCAAAACCTTCTTCTTTAGAGGGGCCTTTACTTAACTGGTTCCATTCTTTACCCCTCTGCTCCTATGGTATTTAGTACCACCGTCTACTGTCTCCCCTGTGTATTCATTGTGTTTTATCTTGTGTATTTTTTATTGTTTATTTTTTATTGTTTTGTTCTTGCTGTTGTCATTCTGTAAAGTGCTGTGAGAAGCCACCTTTAAAGGCGCTATATAAGATTAAGTTTTTAAAAAATATATTACTATTATTATTTTTCCCCTTTCTCGTTACTGGGTGGTGTGCTAGTGATGGAGTATGTCAAGCTAGGAGGGCATAGAAAAAGCAGACATCCTCGGAAAAAAGAAAGAGTGCGGATTTCTCCCAGGGTTTATAGAGGAAAAAAGTGGGAAAGGCTGAACCTCGGGTGAAAGGGGAGAGGACATGGGGACAGTTCAATGCCAAGGGTACAGTATGTGGATCATGCCCACCTCTCCTAGCCCCTGGTCCAAGAGGAGACCTTGAAATTCTGGAGCTGGACACACTGTCTTCCAAATAACGGGAGCAGCAAGGATCTGACCTGAGGAGGACCGGAGCACACAGTGGCTGCTGACGTACAATAAAGAGAGAACCCTTCATCAGCTAGCACTGGGACTATCAAGCTCTGCGGGGTCTTCTTCTGTAGAGTTCTGCAAAGAGAATCATCTGTTTGAGTGCCCGTGGACACAGAGGCAATGGCCTCTCCCGGTCTCCTTTCCCCACTCGACTACTTTGCACGAGCCCACACACATGTTGACTAGCCCAGACAGTATCTTCAGATCTGCTGTCTATCAGCCCTCACCTGCCTGGTGGAGGAATCAAGGGCAGTCTCACCATTCTCTCAAAGGGAAGGGATGAACATCCAACTGTCTTGTCCATGCAGGACACTATGTAGACAGCACCCACTCTAGGAACATTTGGAGCCTGGTGTCAGTTCCTTTGCTGTCCTCTCTGGAAAGCGCAGGCATGACAGCACTACCCAGAGGCCCCTGGTTGGTTTCACCAGTCATCTAATCACGCATGGCACACTCACAGGCCAACACCCACTCTCTAACCATTTGGAGCAAGGTTTTGTGGGCACATGCCCTGACAGCAGGGTCCGCCAGCTGTCCTTGACTGCCCTTGATTCCGTCATATATCGAGCTCTAGCAACAGGGTCCCATGGCTTAGGCAGTGCTGGATGGGGTCCTTTATATTGCTCTGGCAGGAAGATCCAGCAGCTCAAGGTAGGTGGGGGGCACTCATGGGTCCCTTTGGTGCAATCACTGGTCTGCATCCACTCTCTGACCATCTGGAGCCTCGCTGTGGCATCCCTGCTGTCCTCTTTTGGGGGACACATGCTCTGACAGCAGGATCTGATGGCTGACGATAGGTGGAGGGCACTAGCAGGAGCACTTGCAATTCTACTGCGGAGCTCTGGCAGCAGTCCCATGGCTTGCGGTCAGTCGGGGACCTTGTCCCAGCATAGACTCATCAGGGGGTGCCGGTCAGCGTCCACTGTGGAGCTTTT
Organism: Lepisosteus oculatus; assembly: GCF_040954835.1. Taxonomy (NCBI): domain Eukaryota; kingdom Metazoa; phylum Chordata; class Actinopteri; order Semionotiformes; family Lepisosteidae; genus Lepisosteus; species Lepisosteus oculatus. Next base: position 5,345,873 of record NC_090710.1, read on the forward strand.
GCAGCTGGATTCCACAGCTCGTGAGAGTGGTGCTACATGGCTCCCCTGTTGGTCCAGGTGCTCTGCGTTGTCTCTGGCCTCTTTGGGAAGAGAACAGAGCGAGGATCATCCTCTGGGGCACTACGAGCAAGGAAGCCACTGCATAAAGGCCACCATCAGCGTTCCAGTCCATCACCCCCTCCAGCTACTCTGTTGTGACTCTGTCCGGGCAGCAGTCATTCTGCTGTGTTCCCAGTCCTGTCTATAATCCGAGGTGGAGCATCCCACTTCTTAATGTTCCCCTTTCGGCGGTGGCGGAACTGGTATCTGGAGATGTCTTACTGTACAGGCTCACTGGTTTGATTTGCCCTTTTATTGCCCTTTTCATTACAGTGGGGTGTAATAGTCACAGAGCAGGTAAAGCTAGGAAGGCAGAAGGAGAGAAACAGACATCCTCTCTCGATGTAGATAAGAGAAAAGAGAAAGTAGCGGGGATTGCTTCTTGTTTTTTAGCGGGAAATGGCGGGAAAGGCTGAATCTGGAATAAAAGGGGAGAGGTTGTAGAGATAGTCCAGTACCAGTGGCTGTGGAACACTATGATATGTCCAGTACGCTCTATTCAGGGGATTATGGAATAGTTTTTAGATATATTTACAGTATTGTATCTGGAATTCAGTTAATGTCAAGACGTCAACAAGGTATTGTGTTCTTAATTTCTTAGTTGACTTTACTTTTAAAATATATAAGCAGATGATGTAATTCTTTCCCTCATAACACAATAGAACCTCAAAGAAACACTATTTCCCCCCAAATTCTTAAATTCTGGGACTTTTGAACAAATGTCATAAAAGTTTCTAGAAACTGTTATATAGAGTGAGGTTAAAAATGTAAATCTGCAATCACATAAATACTAAAGTATCATAATGATCATAAAGAAAAATTCTCCCTAGAGTATGAAAAGTCAGATAGGAAAGAATTCTGTGATATACTATACAGTATTTTATCTAGGAGACACAATGAGGAGAAAAGCAAAGGGTGGTGGTTAAATTAAATATTATGAGATGTTTCTCTTCAGGGATTAAAAGAAAGGGAAGGGCCACATTACTGTATCTCAAAATGATAACTCTCAATTTATATTAAGTTCATATTTTGTTGATGAAGTGATACATGCAATATGCAATACAGTATACATGTATATACTGATTTGTTCCCATGAATAATGTGTTCCACTAAGGAATTGGTTTTACCAATCCCTTACTAAGCATGACAGCCCTCAGGGGATGATGGTTAAACGTGTTCTGACATGAAGGTCTGGTCTCCAGAGATAATTGACTAATGGTTGTTTTGTCTAGAAAGCAACTAAGAAAGTGATGACCTCTGCAAGTACAGCTCGCTTGGCATATACTAAACCAAGACGAGCAACATTCATTAATGAAAACCCATTGTATTACCCATGTATTAAAAGGTACTTTTCTCATAGCCTCAGAGATGGAATGGTTTTGGCAGCAATTGTGTAAAAATTGATATATTTTTGCCATATTTGATCCGAAATAAAGAGGCTTACTTTTTCACACATTGCTTTAGAAAATAAGGTTCGAAAAAGAAATTTGTTGTTATAAGCAGATAATGCTTATATATATATAATATGTACAATAGATGGAGTTCTCATGGAAGTCTGTTATGAAATAGTGAAGAGGGATCTATATTTTTCCATTTGTAAGATGCTCAGTCTTACTGTAACATGCATGATATTTTGATCCAGATTGTACTTTATAGCTCACTAGATGTCACAAAATGTATTGTAGTCAAAGTAGTAATGTATAGAATACTATAGGTACTATTCAATAATATTAAATATTTCCTATTACCTTATATAAATTATTATTAAATATAATATCTGAAAAAAAGCTAAATTTATCATGCTAGAAAACTGACTTTGTCATGTTTTGAACCACTTTGGCTAGATTATACAGACCCATAACATGCCACCTCTTCAGGAGAAATCTCATGCACTTTCCCCAATCATACTGTATCTCCAATCCATATTATTTAGAACAGAAAAGATTAAATGCATCTTTTATCTGCAATGGAACTGATAGTGGTCTCCCATGTGTTGATCTACAGTAACTGCGGGAATATCTGCAAACTGATCATTGATATGGAGTCTAAAAACTATTAAATTACTCAGCCAAGTACCATTAAAACAATAATTCTGGCTAGGCGAAACATACATATCCAACAGTGTTGGTTTCCAATGTAGTTACATCAGATAAAGGTAGTTGTTGATGATAATGACAAAAGCAGACACTTCAGTATTTTCTCAAAGATGAGAATGTTATTCTCTCCTGCAATAGAACTACAATAAAGGCTTTCATTTCATCCCATAGAAAACAGAAAATTGCTCATCTAATAAATCATGGATAAACTAGAAACTACATTCAATACATCTGTAAGAGAGTGATATTAAACAATCTACAGGGGAGTGTGACCTGCAGAAAATGATATGGTGATCTGATAGTGATGTGAGCAGTATCTCAGCTCAGTGTACCACAAAACAAAATACTGTATATAGTTAGTTCTGGAGTATGATTTTTGTAAATTTGTCAATTGTTTGGACGAAGAGGTGTACTGTATGCACAACATCAAGTGCTGTGAAGAATTATTCAGACCCTTGCACATTTTCCAAAATTTGTTGCTTTAAAACGTCCAGCTGTGACACTCTACTGTAAATACATGATTAACATTTGTTATCAAATGTTAAAAATTAAAGCAAAATGACGAAAAAAGACAATATTAAAGAAAAAGGAAAAGTCATAATTATATAAGCCTTTAAATCCCTTGCTGTGGCAAACCTCAATTTAGATGCACAAAAGCAACTTAACAAACCACACAATTACACACCATAGCCAGAAGTGAATGACCCAGGTCATGACACACTCCTCTATCGCAGAATATGTTTCCGACAAGAGCTGTACTAAACACCTACAGCATAACAATACATTTACAAAATAAACAGCACAAATGAAACAATATATAATTTCACAAGGCTAATACTGTATACGGAACAAGTAATAGGTTTATTCCATGCTGAAAAGAGAAAAGGAAAACACAACTGTGGAGCCTTCTTCAGGTGTGAGCAGTAGTAATACTGTATATTACTACTGTATATAGTCACAGAGGCGACTAAACACTTGTCACACACAGTTAACACAAAGCATTACACCTAACACAAACCCAACTTAGTGCAACACTCAACATCATCCCTACTGTGTAGCATGGTTGTGGCAATTGTGTTATAGTCCTGCTTCTCGTCAGCAGGCTACTTGGCAACTGCTGAAACAATGGTCAAGATGAATTGGAACATGGCCAATCTTAAAAAAAATTCCGCATTAGACCTAAAACTGGGGCAAAAATGAATCTTCCATCAGGACCATGACTTAAAGGCCAAAGATACAATGGTGTCAATTAAACAAGGGCATGAAAGAAAAAAAAGTAATTCCCATAATTATATTGGGGGTTCACAGACTTTTTCTTGGCATTAAACTTGTGCTATTGTCAGAAAATACATAGGACCACATACTGCCACATACAGTAGCACATGTTTTTGTAGTTTCTCCATCACAGCATGCTCAAAGTAATAACCATGCAGCTTACTTACAAAGGTCAAATATTTATTTTCAGTAAGTTACTAACACATTACACACATCTCACTCTGTTGTTCTCAGATAGTTACAAATCAGAGCCCTACAGTACCTTCTATAGCTATAGAAACACAGGATCCAACCCGGTAATTGTAAATTAGGTCCACTTTTACATCTCCAAGGATGGAGCGTCTCTTTGTCTGTAACTCCAAACGAGGGACCCATCTGGAGTGCAACTCTACCTAGAGGTCACTTGTTAACTTCCCAAAGATAACCAAGGCAACCAAGCAGGGTGGAGGCAGCTACATGTGATACAGTCACAGAAAATCACCAGCTATGATATCAGGACTTAAAAGATGTCGCATAACTCTCTCAGTGAGGAACAGAGAAACAGTTTGCAGTATGCGACATAAAACTGTTATCAGTACAACTACTATCAGCTCTGTTATACTAGTTTTTTTAACTGATCTCTTTATTGAAGATGAGTTTCAAGGTGTAGCAGTTATTTGCTAATCCCTATCTTTATCAGCATTTTAAATCTTATCAAGCAAAAGCACAGTTCAGCAACAGCAACAGGAGTTTAAAAATCACTTTACTAAATTATGAAAACATTTAGCTCCCTGGGCTTTCAAAATATGCAAATACAGAGTATAAAGAAATTATCATTAGTCAGGAAAGATCAAATTTGTATTGAAGAAGAACCTCCTTGAAACATATACTGTACACACAATCTGCATTGAGGGAGACTACAATATTTCCCATTTTCAGCCTAGCATAGCTACAGTATAGTCAGTCAAAAGATTCCAGAAGTGTATGGACAGCAATGTTGGTGATAGGTAAAATATTCTATGCATGGTTACAGACACAAAACATACAATACGAGACATTTCACTTACTGCTTTGTAGCACAGGCAATTAAATGCATTGTACTTTACAATGTAGCTGTAGTGGCAGCTATTTGCTGCCAGAAAACATAACATTAATGTATACAATGTATTTGTCTGTAAAGAGAGAAAGTACAGTAACTCAACTACAATCAATTATTACATCTCAAAAGTATGCTAAGAATCTAATTGTCCCACAGCTAACTTTACAATGGTTTAAAAATGGTTGGATACACATATAGCACAGGATAAGGTGAATCCAATAGTAACATCTGTTTCAAAGAGACAACATAACAAATTATACCTCAAACTCACCTTCTGTGCTGTCTCTTCTAAGATAAAGCTGCCGTGATATTTTACCTACAAGCAGGACTGAATTAACCCTGTTATTTTTTTTTTAGTTTGAGGGCTACTGCTTTAGAGACAATTTCTGTAATTTATGAGAATTTGTCAAAACGCATATCAAAATAGAAAACTAGGTTTTGATCTACACTGAAGGTGGCATTGGCATTTTAATAAAGATTTTCTTATTTGTTCAGGTGAACTTTCTAAAAAACCTCAGGATTCAGTATTTTAAACTTAGAGAGTCTTGTACATTTACCTGAAGAATTAATAAGCAAAATGTGCTTTACCGTAGAAGACATCAAACAATGTGAAGTGCTTCAAAGAATTAATAGAAATGAATTACTTAAAAATATTTATTCATGAATGAGATCTCACACGTGGCAGTAAATCTAAAAACATTCCTTTGGACAAAAACCTAGAAGCTAGCATAGCTTATTGTCATAGCTCATGAAATTGACAAAATAAGAAGAGTTTTGAAAATTCAAAACAGAAAAACACTTCTGGAGTCACTATGTTCTTTTTGAAGGGTAGTTCTACAAAGGTTACAAGTCTGTTCAGGCTTCCTTTTTAAAGATATTTGAATTCCATTATCAGTGATTGACAGTACAGCAATAATATTTTTTCAGCAGGGGTTCCGATCTCATACTGATTAAAAAGGTTGAAGCACTGAGTAGTATTATTTTAAAATCTTTGACAGCTGAACTAATCTTTTCAGGAAAAAAACATACATTAATATCCCTCTTTATCTAAGAACAGTAGTAAAAGACAGAATAAGGATGCTGAAGAAAGTAAAATGAGACTTGTCTAGTAATCCATAAAAACCATAATATGACATGTACCAGTAGATCTCTGTGTTAGGATCCTTCCTCTAAATTTAGAGTGAAATTCTAACTATAAAACTCAACATACGTTACTCTTTTTTTACTTTCAAAGTAAAATCTAGTAACTGTATAACTTGGACTTTATTTCTGTACACTAATAACCTATTTTGGATTGTGTAATGAAATAAGGAAATAGGTATTTTAGAAATATTTAACAAAAATATGTCTTTCACACTGTGCATCTTAGGGGAAAAAAGAAACATTTATTAAGTTTTAATACTTAGTACTCTGCATTAGAATATTTTATGAGGTCTTCAGCAAGTCCGGTAGAGAGCAGAGCAGTCAAGTTCATTTTCAACACAACTCCCCTAAATCAAAATCATTCCTGACCTCATTCCCTAAATAAAAAAAAACAACTATAAATACCAAGGGAAACCTTTGCTTGTTCTCATTTGTCTTTTGCATCCTTTCCCCACCCCAACTCCACCTGTGCATCTGCCCCTTGGTCACTCTGTCACGAATTGGCCACAGCCTGTGGTGCAGTGGTGCAGTGTAACCAGAGACAAACAGGAGCCGGACATGAGGGAAAATACACAAAGGCTTATTTGCAAAGTTAGTGCCCAGTGACAACAGGTGCTCTGGTGAACAGGGGAAAACAAGCAAATCCATGATGGGGGTAAATCAGGGCATAGTCCAATAATCCTAAACTGGGAGATCCATCCAAATAGACAGACACAGGGAAATCAGGAACAGTCCAAGAACCTAAGGTTGTCACGAAGCGTCTTTCAGGACCCTGTGCAGACAGCACAATCCAGAAGGGAGTGAACAGACACAGGGAGGAGACGAGAAACTGGGCTGGTAGAGGAACAGGGGGGCGTGACGAAGGTGCTCGGTGCTTGGAGAGGCGTGGTCCAAGGCAAACAAGTCCAAAGGGTGTTTGTAAGGAAATCCATGGCACAGAGTTAAAAACCAGGGCGGGATCCGGTGAATGGTCGGAGGAATAAAAAAGGGTAACGGGGCCAGGCGCTTCAAGCCCCGGATCTAGATGGTCAGGACACAGGGGAAAATGGTTGCCTTCAGACAACCCGGAAAATAGGCAAGCCTTGTGGCGTCCGTCTTCCAAAGCTGAGCCCAGAATAGTGGGAGCGTCTGGCTTTTAAAGGGGAGACTGGAACAGGAGGCAGGTGCAGAAGATCAGGTCAATGAGGAAGGGCTGGAGCGTCCTTAAGATTAGGAATTTACGATCGTGACAACGGGGCCCGGTCCTCCAGAACCCTGGGCTCAGGGGGCATGATGTCTCTGGCAAGGCCTGTGCCCTCAGATGACTCCGTGGTTTAGTTCTAGGCGTCCCGCTTCTGGACATTAGGAGTCCCTCTGGACATTCATGTCCTAACACTGAGCCCTGAGTATCGGAAGCTCTAGGCTTATATATCAACACTGATTCTTAACACCTGGAAATAATACAGCAATCAGACTAGGACTCAGGAATTTGGAGCGCCCTCAAGGGGAAAGGATGTTAAACCCTAACACACTCCTCACTCTGCAGGGGGTTCCAGCCTCCACGTCCTACAGTCAGGGGACTGGGCCTCAGCCAAGCACTTTTAGACAAATCTGACTATGACTAAACACTAACTACATATTTTCAACCCATTTAATTCTTGGAGGATGCCATTCCTTAAGAATAGTGATTTTACTCACTATTGCTCTATTGTTGAAGGGAAATTTTAACTTTAAGAAGTTTCATTTTTTTTCCACTTTGGATTTAAATCTGTCATCTGGAATTCGAATGTTAGTGTTTGTTTTATGATGAGGTTTCCATTTGGACTCTTAATAGGATAAACTCTTCTTTTTGTCTTTGAAATTTACCAGAAAGGTATCATCATTGCAATGCAGCCACACTCCAGTGAAACCTGCTTCTAGGCAACTCTGAGATCCTGATTTATTTGTATCAGCAGATTTAAATGAGGACTTTACCACATCACTTCACAAATATACTCCACCTCAATTCAAGGTGTTTTTTTTAATTTACAGTTCCACATATTATAACCATGTCTTAAAAATGTTCCTGGGCTTGTAGCAACGTCCCTATTTAACAACTCATCCAGAAACCTTCAAATAAGGGAATATACACTGAAGTGGCATTTGATAGATTTTATTAGCATCAGTACAGCAACCTGATTAACTTTCTTTGTGTGTAACACATTTTCCACTCTTCACTCTTTCCGACAGCTGCTAACATTGTTGGTCTTCAGTCCCCAACAATAATGATTTTACATCATGTTAGGAATCAAGAGCCAAGATGTGGCTTTGAGTAAATTCCATCCAGCAAGACTTAAACTACGGTATACCCTAATGGAACTTCTTGTTTTATTACTGATGCTGTAACTATTAAAACAATAAACCGTGTCTGTGTGATTGTGTACAATACATACTGTATGAGGAGACTTTACAATTTTGCTTTAAATTGCAAACATATTCAAAACATAAAAACAGGATCGTTTTAGAGATAAGATTATACTCTCACCACTTTTAATTTGCACAATTACTGAAAATACTTTTAGAACTGTTGTTAATGTGTATATCAACCTTAAAAACCTTAAATCATAAAGAAAACATGCAAAAGCAAAATACTAACTTGTTAGTTAGCTTTAATATAAAATCTCTTTGTAATTCACTAACGCGCTAAATCTACTGTCTTTTCTCACTGTGAAGTTACCTCTCTGCAGTATTTAGAGCTGACCAGAGTGTTTGAAATTCCATGGATATCTTAATGTTAGTGCTTTTATACTGTAGAGTGGGCTGAAAGGTCATCACAAATGATTACCCTCGCCCCCGACTTCAAATGTCGCTCATGTCACAGCTGTTGCAGGTAGCAATGTCAATAGAATTCAAAGTCCTATAGGAGCCAGACAATGCCTTTGATTCCTGGAGAAGTGTGCATTCATGCTCATAGAAACTTAATGGATTTGTGTGGGCACGCATCTCTTTGAGAATCTGTTCCAAAATGCCAACTTGCTTCCTGGGTTCAAAGAATTCCTATCCAAACAAATGGGAGATTATGACGTAATCAGTAAAATTAGAAGCCTTTGAAGCCAATACAATTGTGTCCCTGCCTTGCACTCCAGAAACGAAAACGTGTAAGATGTTTAATAAGATAGGCAAAAAGCTGACAGATTTCTGCTTAAAATGAGAAATTATCTCGGGGGCCGGGGGGGGGGGGGGGGGGCGGTATGGGATCACGTAAATCCAGAAGAAAGGGGGATTGATTCATTCGGAAAATAACAACAGAAATAAATCTAAAATGTAGAGCATGTGAAGTTTCTATCACAGCATGAGCTGTGCCTTCCTCTCATTGAGTCCTCTCATCAAAATCTTGTGTTTGGGGAGCATTGGTTTTATGAGGCTTATTGTAAAGCATCCAGAAAGTAACTGATTGGACTGCTGTATGAAAGACGTAATATTTGCTTACCACCACAGGTCTTCCCATCATATGTTGCACAGACCCAGTCATGGCATTCACAGCGGGGCCCATAATATTTCCCAGGGTCAGTCACTTGACATATGCATACCCCACAGTCACATTCTCCTCTGCCACTGCAGATCAGACCATCGGGAGTCCTGCACCGTCTCTGAGATGATTCTGCTGATAGTCTGCAAGCTCCACTCGCAGTCCTTAAACAAGAATAGATATATGTTTTTCTTTAAACTATAACTTCGGGAAAATGCTCTAATCAGTTGCAGAACTGAGTTCAGACTCAGAAGGTTTCAGAGTTGTCCTGCAAAACCATATACGCTAGATACATTATAGTAACGTCAGAAAGAACTGTTTGCATTTCCCTCTATTCATATGAGACTGACGTTCCCAATTATAAAATGACTTTTGAAGGGATTTTTCTGCTGTAAAGTTTGCTCAGCTTATTCTAACTCCAAAGAAACTCCAGCAAATATTCCTAGACCGAAATTTAGTCTATTTAAATTTAATTTAGAGAAGTGTATAAATGATCAAAAAACACATCTCTCTTTTCAGTACTCACATTGTATCCTGTTACTGTACACTTTGAACTGTTTTGTAATTTTTTTGTGGTATGAAAAGCTTTGGAACTTGCCTTGCCTCACCCATTAATTCTTTAACAGTTTTATAGAAATATTTTTCCAAATGGATGGTACAGTATACTACTGTATATTGAATATCTTATGTTTTGCCTCCTTCATTCCCATTATTTCTCTGCTGTAACACTTTCTGTTTTGGCTTCTACCTTGATTTGTTATTGCCGATTGCTCAGTTCACTGGTAAATCTCACAGTACAGTACAAGACCCAGACTTACAAGAATCATGTCCAACAATTCATCCTGGAGCAAAATTAAACAGAATTTCTGCAGCTTTGACATATGCCAACAGAAAGCCTCCTGTCTTTTAAACCCAAAGCAAAGAGTGAGTCACAAAATGCCTCCTATAACACAAATTTAGCCAGTAAGCTCATGCATCATAACCTTGTCATTCTTAGAATTTGCCATTAAAATACAAAAGATGTATTAAATGTGTGGGATTAAATGTCAAACCAAATCTTTTTACTCCTGAAAAAATGACATCTGATAAAAGTACAATTCCTTTATTAAATTGGCATAGGGCATTCTTTTATGGTCTGCCTTTATACTGTCTATTCAGAATCATTTTTCCTTAAAATGATGTTCTACTCTGCAAATCCATTGTATCATTCATATCAAACTTCATACATTATATAACATATACTGTACAATTTGTAATGCCTTCTTTCTTCCTTTTTTGTAAAGTCTTATATTCTCTGATCTTACATTGAGAAGAATAACACCCTAATCAAATAACTGAAACGTTTTATACAATTTACGATAAACTTTTGTTTTATTTGCAAAAAAGACCTGATGTGACTAAAATTATCTAGATTTTCCATACAATAAGACAGACAAAATGTTTTTTGGCAGTCAATAAGCACATTTAGAGCACGCCAGATGCCTCTTTAAAATTATTTTCCACTGTAATGTAAATTTTCAGAGCTGGTCATGTCTACAATTAACTATCTCAAAATCTTACTTTTTCAAGTTTCAAGACCTTATGTGTTATTGCAACTGTATCAATTGGAACACAACAAATTTCACTAAACAGGGGTACTGTAAGTGAACAGGGGTACTGTAAGCTTTTATATTTGCTGATCTAGATAGAGATCTACTTTAAGTTGGAATATGACACAGGAATCTCAGCCAGACGACTCATTCACATAAAAACGCTAAAACTGCTCTGTGTGGTAACAAAAAAATAAATATATTCCACATTTTTCCATGATTGTATATTTATGTAAACTACTATAATGCCTGAGAATTACAGGATAAAAAAATGTTCCACAATACAGAGCGTTGTGTACTCTCCATATGAGACTTTGGAAAAGCCTTAGGAGAATTCCACACACAGAGAGTTGGTCAACCACCGATTCTGTCACCCTGGCCATTAAATGTATTCTGTTATATCTCTGCCTGCACCTCCAAGTCTATCATTTCCCTACCCAGAATTTGAAGTGCAATATATTTCACTTGGTAACTCCATGACATTCCATGGCAATATTTTTTTGCCATCCGCTGGCATTTATAGGGATATTCAGTGATAATAGTTTTTTTTTTCCAAAACATTCAGAGGTTTTTCAATGAATTGGCTGGAATTGGAAGGTAAAATCAAGACCATAACAGTTTTGTTGTTGAACACAATACAATTTAATCCTTATGTTGCAGTAGTATATCAGGTGATATTCCAGTACCCATGATGCCAGAGTTCTAAGGTACAATATTATAATATTCAAGCTAAGAAAATATTGAAGTACATGTACTGAGATTTTTCAGTTCTGTTCTTTTTTTTCTGAGATTAAAAACAGCTCCACAAAGCCACTGTGCCCTCAACACCCAGGTCAAATACTAGTTTGTAAGGTACAGAAATGAAGGTCCAAGCAAAGTCTATCACTACAAAAACGTGTTTTTTTTAAAAAAAACCACACTTATCATGACTTTTTGTATGTCAAACTTTAGTTTAAACTTCAGTTTAGGATGTTAAAATAGATATTTACAAAATTGGCATTTTTTACTTTGGCTGCCTGCCTTTCCTTATGGCTTGGTAAACACCTCTTTGTATTTTGTGGAGACAAATATCAAGTAAAGACACATTTAGTGTATATTTATTGAGAAAAAAATGTAGTATCAATCATACGAAAAGGATGAATTAAGGCTTCCAAATTTACATTGAGACTAAAATTTATGCAAATGTGTATCCTACCATTCCGGAAGAAACATAAACACCTGTACTTGCTACAAGGGTTATATAGGCCTCAAGGCCATGTGACTCTTTCTGATTGCCTGACAACCAGCAACATCAGGAATAATTAGAGTTTAAAATAGAAAGGATGAATAAGAAACAGGATGTTGTAACTCTGAGGCCTTCTTCACCAATGACATTAAAGTACATCAGGATAATAATGCATTAGGAAATATTATATTTAGACAAAATAATTTAATCTATAATGGCTTATTAGTATTATATTATATACCCACTTTTTTCTGTTACCATAATCAGTTTCAATACTGTTTGTTCTATCTCAGCTTTTTAAAAGTTTTCCCTAAAATTTTAGTCAGGAGAATCTGCAGAGAACTGTTCGGCTATTTTATTTTAAAATGGAAAATATAATGAGGCAATAATGAACATTTTAATCAATACCATTTTAATTGCGCTAACTACAGCGGTAAGATGCGATTTTATGGAGAGAATATACTGTATATTTTTTAGACCTTTTTGTTTCACTGAAATAATAGTTGAGAAGTGTACAGTATTTATACTTGATACTTGAAATAGTTAAGAATTTATACTTGATACATACAGTAAGCTTGAAGTGCTGTCAATTAATTTCTGCTGCAAATATGTTAACCTTTTCTAAACGGCTGGTACAACAGAGCAGTGTGCACATGAGACTTAATAGGAATAAAACTATTACATAACTTTATTATACTGTTTTGCACCTGCTCGGTCAGTCTCTATGTAAACAACATTCCAGCTGTTGGAACTGCACAGGGGGCTTCTTGATGACATTATTCTTTCTTGTGTTTTCTGGTCTAATATACTACTGAAGAAAAGCAATTCTGAAGTGCAATATTATTCCATATTATTATGACATTATAATCATTATAACGTTAAAAGTGGAAAGCTCTCACCTAATACTGTGGATATTTACATCCATGTTGCATTTGAGAGACTTTTTCTTTGAGAAAAAGTGTGAAATTCCTTCAATTCTATTTTAATTGTTATATTAAAACATGTTCCGTGTACAGTACCTCTTTAAAAACTTTCCTAAGTTAAAAAAAACTCATTGAAAAAACAGACATAACCAGTCCTAGCTTGTTAGATGTACTTAAAATAGATGTATTTTTAATGTTGATTAAGGTAAAATCTTTATTCTCACGCAGATAGCAAAATTACTAAAATGAAGAATTTTAACATTTATCGAGGTCTTTAAACCCGCTTCCTTTCACTATAGATGAGTATAGATGTCTTCTTTTAGGCAAGAAGGCCAGGACAAAAAAACCCACCCATTTTTCACCCAGTATTCAAACTGACATTCAAAATATTGTATGTTACAAAAGTTATCTTACTGCAGCACAAATGTAAGCACAAAGAAAACAATGTCTGACATACTGCAGTAATCATTTTGACACTTTGATGTACTGTTTGTGAGTAACAACTTCAGTTTCGTGTGTGTTCTGAAATGAGTCTTAGGTCTCCTCCCTTGTGGGTAAATAATCTTTCAGAAGCTGCCAGAAAAAAAAAAGACAGATCTAGTTCAGAACTTACCTCAATGATTGAGATAAACCGTCTTGAACAGCTGAGAGAATAATCAAAACTGAAGTGACTAAAACGGAGTTCAACAAAGCCTCTGCATGCATGTTTAGATCCCAGAGAAACCTGAAGTGAAATGCCTTCAGGAGTTTCAAGTTTTCCAAACACAGAGAGAGCAAGCTAAAAGCTGGCCAAAACCGGCTCAACCCTTCAGAGGCCAATAGCTTTTCCCATGCAAGTGCCTTTGATTAGTTCTGACTGTTAGTTCTTGGTCAGCAGTCTAAAAAAGAGTAACATGCCAAAACCAAATGTTTAGAAACCAGACCGGGCAGCAACTACAACCATTTAGCTTGTAGTAATTAATATGTTATGGTAATTAATTTTATATTTTAGCAAATACAGTACCTTGGAAGTACAGAGTTTATTATATATATAAAGGAGTACTGCTCTTCTCATTTCAGGAAATACCATACTACATTTCTACATCTGTAAGCTTTCAATGTTGTGGAATTTATAGCAGAATTGTATCACAGAACACACAAACATACTGTAGACTGGAGAAATAAAGCAGATTCACATTCTAAAACACCCACAAACAATCATTGATTGAAAAAAAACATTGATTAAAAAAATCAGTGCAGCTATGAAAGTTAATCATATACAGTACTTGTATGGAATGGTTTATTGGGATATTTAAAGGTGTGCAATTCAATAAAACAAATAGCTTTGTCAACCAGGTGTAGTACTAGTACTTTTACTAAACTGGTCTGGCAGTTGACAAAACACCTCTTTTCAGTAATCTACTGTACCAGTGAGTTAACAGAATGAAACACAACCAAGACCAACAGATTCAAGATGAGTTCTTTGTAATACTATACAGTACCCTTCATCATTACCAAAAAAACATTCTAATTTGCAAATCAGAGATTTTCTTTCATTAAATTATGTTAAGTCAAAGTTAAATAATATAAACAAAAAAATAGTTGGTTTAACTTAAAATGTGTTTGCAGAAAACACATTCAATTTGTCCATTTTTCTCATAAAAAGTTCAAATAACCTACATTTTTGGTAAAATTACATATTTTAAAAAACACTAATCTATTATTGGGAAAAATGTCCATTCTTTCTAATGGCCTAAACAAGTTTGTTTTGGTACAGTATCTACAGTCCTGAATATGGTGAATAGTAAGGCATATTCCTCCTAAGGATTATTGACAAATATAATTTATTGTTATTATATTTCATAATACTTGCAATGGAAAACAACATTTTTTTCTAATTTCCATATATGCCAGGAGCAATATTCCACATTTTAATATTCAAAATTAAAATATAAATCACTACTCCTTACAGTACATCTGAAGATTTATTTATTTCACTTTTAGTTTTATCAGTTTCATTATAAAAATGCAAGACATTAATAGTACTGTATTTGAATTATGGGATTGGAAACAGCTCTTGCAGTTTCACACCACTGAGAGATATAAAGCAAAGAGACTTTTAATTCCCTTTTATGCCATATAAACTCAATTAGCAACCACGTCCAACTGTTTGATATTTACTGGGACTTGCATACTAATATTAGTTGTACACGGTGTGTTAAATTGTATGTTAAAACGTATAGCGATGTGCAGGTAAATAGAATATACGATTTCTGTGAATGATAAGAATCATACTTACTGTAGTTCAGGCACTGAAAATACTTTATGCATATTTCCCTTTATATTTTTTATTGTACATTTCTTAAGCTTTCTGCGACAAAGTAACAATTTAAGGCCTGTCCGTTTACTAGACTAACCCGTGTCGAGTGCAGATCGTCGCAGTAGCAGGGGATGGAGCGTCTCCGTAGCAGCTGTTCAGCTGATGTGATTGTACAGCTGATCATACTGCGACCAACCAGTTAGCTAAATTAAAAAAGCACAGGCATAACATCTGATGAAGACATGGATAGAATATTGCATTGAGAAAAAGGGGAGTAGAATTGCAAGTAAGTAATGTTGCATTATTTTCTATAAAATGTGGAGTTAATTTCTACTCCGTTCAGTGCTTTGTTTTTAAGCATTGATGCTTTCGGGTTATATTTGTCTCTGGTTGTTTGTTCTCTGGTTGCCTAGGCCTAATACAAATAACAGTTTAGAACATGATTTGTACGGATATGTGCAGTTAGCGTGTATAGATTTGATACCTATGAAGGTTATATATATATATTAGATCTGGTCATACACGTTAGTAAAATATAAAATATTTAAGCATGTGTGGACAGGAGCAGCACAAACCTCATCAGCTGTTTCCATGGTTACCCAATACGTGCTGTTGTGTATCGTTTTATTTGGCGTTCATACAGCGTTTAAAAATCCGAACATCTGAACATTTAAAAATATTTTATGGAGTATTACCCAAATATGCATCGTTTTAAATAGTTACTCTTAATCCAATAACCTTTCTTTTACCAGTTGAGAATCGTGTTTCCCTAAAGCAAATTTGTATGGATATTTTTTAGGCCTTAAGCATATACAGTATAGGTTTTAATGCCCACACCAAAAATGAAAAGGATTTAAAATCCCTATGTCACCGGTTCAGGCTATAAACTACGGGACAGGTTAGGTGGAGTAGCTCAGACAATCCAGGAAAACAGCTATTCATTTCAAAATATCTCTGTGTCTTGACTCTTCTGCAGCGATTGGGAAATACCTTTATATTCTGTTTATTTACAGTTAATTTATTTTTTTTGTTTGTTTTAATAACAGTGACTAGCTATGCTATAGTTTTGACTTACCCTAAAGCAAACATGCTGCCATTGTTTATATAATTTTTAGTTCTGCTTTTTTAACTTTTCATTTTTAAATAAAATCAGACTTGATCAAATGGTGTCTAGAGTTCAATGGTGCTTGGCCCAAGTGAAAACCCAGACCACAATAACTACACACAAAAAAAAAACAATTAATTTGCTTTACACTCCTGAGGGACCTCTGTGGTATGTTTCTTTTGAGTTTCCAAAATGAAGATCAGCTTTCTGTGCTGAATTTCCTCTTAACTCACCATTGACCCTGAAACATCTGTTACACTAAATCTAAGAATAAACAGAAAACACATTTAAATCTATACTATATCTTAATGTGCACATTCTTTTTAAACTATAAAGTATATTCTCAGATATCAGAGTGAGTGCCAGGCATGTATAGTTACTTCAGTTAATTCTATAAATGTTCTGTTGAAACAATGGGCACTATAATATACTTTTACTTGTGTCCAGGTTTCTCCATTTTTGTTATTTTTAATTTCTGCAAGTCTGTGCATTAATTTCCATAGTATTTCATACAGTGGAAACTGCCATAATGCAAGACTGTTACAAAGTTGAAATGTGATTTTGATGGTTACTATAAATTTTGAAAGGTTTCTGTTATTAGTCTTTGTTGTTTTTAACCGCAATCATCATAAATAAGTAGAGCCCATATTAAAAAAAAAAACTTTTAATAATAAAAATAAAACTTGCTATAATCCATCCATACATCCATTTTCTAACCACCTTCAATTCAGGGACATGGACATGATGTGCTGAAGCACGTCCTAATAAGCAAACAGGCGGAAGCAGGGGCGCACCCTGGACAGGACACTAGTCCAACCCCGGGGTTCACACGGACAAACACACACACTCACACCAAAGCAAGTTTTCCTACCAGTATGTCTTTGGACAGAGGGAGGAAACTCACATGAACACAGGGAGAGCACACAAACTCCATGCAGATAGGTTCCCTAAAATGAGTCCAGGTTCCCAGCGCTGCGAGGCAGAAAAGCTAAACTGGTTATTCCATAAAACCTATTTAAGAGCACATACTGTACATGTACTGTAAGACCTCAACACTTGCTGGACTTTAAGACCCCTGCTAAAAGGAACTAAATTCTATACCATAGAGATGTCATTTGTCATACCGTAATGTACAGCAATTCAGGTAGTCAAAGAAGAATAGCATGCCTTTAGATAAAGTAATACATGTTTAAAATAAAGTGAAATGTATAACTCTAATTTGTCTGCAAGTAATTCTGAGGATGCATGGTTTTTACAGACATTTAATAACTTATTTTACTGTCCGTAGATGCTTAGATTATAAACAGATTTTTTTTAGCAGCCGTCTAATTATCATATATTATTTTTTAACCTGTTCACAAGTAGAATTGGCCTCCATATATCCAGTAATTGTTTGTCTGGCTTTATTGATTTTAAGTAATAGTATGCTAATGAAATCTCTGATATTCTGAAATTTCTTGATAAAATCTAGGGCAGATTAATATTATTAATAGCCAAAGGGCTGACTCATAAAAAAACAAGACAGATATTGAAAATCTTAAAGCAGTTATTGGCCTACTAAAATATTCCTTAGTTGATGTATATGTTTTTGTAGACCTAATTCACAGGAGAATCTGTCTGGTAAAGATAAATTTCTTCAATTAGTGTACTTTACCATTAAATCATAAAATGGTTTCACTGAAATCATAATCTCAAAGTGCTAACCTTCCCTCTTAGCTTGTAGCTGTGATGTTAAATACTGTATATTGGCTGATTACTGGAAACTCCAGCTAGAATTTAAATAGCAGAGCTGTACATATGTGCATTCATAATCTATTCCAATGGAACAGGTAGATATTTTTTTCAAAATTAAACGTGTAAAGGAAATAGGGATGTTGTTTTAAAACTTAATGCTTACCTAACTGCTTTATAGATAATTCATGAAGCCTACCCCAGTAACCATGCATTGTTAACTGGCAAGATGTACAGTACTTATATGGAGTAAGAGAAATAACCAGTCATGAAGTAAATATATGGGTTATCTGTCCCTTTCTATTTACTGTTTTTTTTTTATGTTTCCCATCTCTGCCTGACTTTGTGTTTTCAAGCTTCTGAAAATTCATTCAGGGAGTGTATTGTACTAGTTTTGGGTGCTGGATATTCTCAGACAGAATGGTCTATCGATGTTTATGCTTTTCTGTGTTCAGTTCAGTGTAGGAAATTCTGTTCTCTTTAACCTTACCTTTAAAGAACACATACTCATTATAATGCCTTTTTCTGCTAGTACACAATTTTATACAGTAATTACAGTCTCTTTTCCATTGATATTTCCTTCTGGCAAAATCACAGTCCAAAGTGGAAATAATGTTTCTGAACTAAACCAACAACAGCTCACAGGCTAGAAAAAAAAATCACTTCCCACTTAAAGTGCAGAATACTTCCTAAAATTGTTTCCTGGTTTTTAAATTGTAAAGCATTTTCTTAGTATTACTGTTGGGAAAATTCATTATTCATAATATTTCTTTCATCAGTAATGTTTCCTTGCCTTAAATGTAAAGGGAGAAGGAACAATTTAGATTTATAAATTGGCAAGCATATATGTGAAAGAACCTTCTGAGATGTAATATAAATGTTTTTCAAATAATGACCGGAAAATATTAAAGTTTCAAAGTGATGACATGGCTTAGTAAAGAATCAAGTGCAAAGTAAGGCATACTGTACATAAATAATACAAGACATGCATTCAAT
The DNA here is from genome assembly GCF_040954835.1 of Lepisosteus oculatus. NCBI lineage: Eukaryota > Metazoa > Chordata > Actinopteri > Semionotiformes > Lepisosteidae > Lepisosteus > Lepisosteus oculatus. The sequence goes on from NC_090710.1 coordinate 5,364,919, forward strand.
TTTATGCCAAAATGTAATACCCATACACTAGTTTAAATGCTGTAGAAACATTTCCGCACATCTGCAAAAGGATTTTCGTCAGGATGACACCAGCAAGAGATATATTATAAAGATTTCTTGAAGGCTGAAAACTGTTTGATGTTGAAGTGTGGGTATTATATGTTTTCCTATTAGAAGAAATGTACAGTAAATGCCCCTCTAATATATAGACTTTTGCATAAACATTTTGTGTTATGTAGTAATTTTAACATTCTTAAAATGCTGCACACTTCTCGAGAACATATTTCAGAATTAGCATTTAAGAAACTAATACATACCTAATAGTACACAATTAATCCTCTCAGTGATTGCATCCTGTCATGATAAAATAACCTTTCTTAAAGGCTAAAGCTAATTGTAGTCTTTGGTAACTTACTCCCACTGTTGCTAAGGCACCCTATAATTTATTTTTTCCACAAACCACAGGCAAAACATGTTAAGTGTAGTAATTACATTTTAACTAACTTGTGACTATCTTATTCTCAATTTCTGCCCGCTTATATAAGAATAAAAAACCTTACTTCTAATTTGTCTTAATGTCTTGCAATTCTTGAATATCTTAATCTTCATCTGCCCAGTTATCTTAAAGCAATTCGTGAGTGTTTTGAATCCTATTATAAAGCTTGTGTTGCACTTTGTGCCACAATCTTTTTCTGAAAATTAATTTTCCTGGTGGGAAAGGAGAGTGCACCTAATGACTTTTTTCACTGGTGTCCTAATTGGTCACCTTTGGCTGAGGTCCTGTTTCTCAGTCTAAACTTCCCTCCAGATAATAAAGAAAGAAGAGTTGCTGTGGGTATCCTACTTTTTATTCATCTTCATTTTCTTGGCTAAAAATATACCTTCAAACCTTCAACAAGAATTCCACATTTTTATTAACACTATTTTATAATGTGTATTTATATGGGAGTAAAGACGGATGGATGGTCGGTTGTCCGTCGTGTCTGATGATGACTGAGACCTATTGCGGGAGCTTATTTTAAGTGGGACAGCAGTTGCACTGAGGTAGTCCCACTCTCTCGACCTTAGAAGCCTGGGTCCAGTGGTACAAGTAATCGGCACGACTGGAGACTTCCTTGGTTGCAAGAACCTTGCACCTAATGTGGGACACACACCCACTTCCTTGAGATTATGAGTCTCATGCTCTACCAACAGAGCTAGTCAGGGCTACAAGGAAAAAGATACAATAATAGCAATAATATTTCCTTACACTTACAGTATATAGTACTTTTCTGGACACTCCACTCAAATAACTTTACAGTCAACGGGGACTCCTCTATACCACCAATGTGCAGCATCCACCTTACAAGGAATAAGCAGATTTCTAGTAATGGATGGACGACTTAAAACTGATATTTTGAAAGGCAGAGTTCTTAATTTCTTAATTTTTAGTGGAGAACGTTAAATATTAAATTTATCCTTACTATGTTAATAACCTGTACCAGTAAATTAAGACAAGGCAGATTTACTGTCAGAAGTAATTGAAATGTACTCAAACCTAATAAGCTTCTGAATCTAATGTGTGAGTGAAGGTCTGTCGGGGATCAAATCTGGATTAGAAACAATGACAATTGTTTAGGCTCCAAACAATAACGTTTGGAAAGAGTCTTTTATTGGGATGAGTCAAAATGCGGATTCTTTAAGCCAGTGGCTACAGCTAAGAAATGTAGCAGGTGAGTCAATGCATCTTACACAGGTTTAGTTAACAGATCATAAAGTCCCAGAGTTCTTGCACTAGTTGATCAGTGTCAATTCCTGCATGCCTTTCCTTAGTCTTTAATCTTAAACACATTTGTCATACCCTTATAATACATAGCAGATAATAAATCATTCAGATCCTGGTGCATATTCTCTGCCTGCCAAGGTACTTTGCCTGACAGTTCAGAAAATAATTAATTTATTCTGTAGTTTACATCTGTAGTTTACATCAATGAAAACCTTAGAGCCTTAGGTAAGAAAAAGTTAACCCAGTCAGTCTGGGAAGCCTCCAGTTGTACTGTATCTTGCTAATGTTTTACTATTGATAACTTCAGCAGTTTTTTTAACAGAAGTGAGGAGTAAGGTGATATGCATTTATTGATAATTTGGTCAATATTATTCCTTTTTTTATATTCTCTGATGCCTACAGGTTGATTATTTTAACAATTCTTCCAACAGCATACAACTGCCATGTTACATGAAAGTGTTTGCAAACAGGAAGGAAGGGATTGTAAAGTAGTGAGAAAAATAATAGGAGAAATATTTGGTCTGTTGTTGGGGAAGATAAGGATCTATAAAATGTTCATGTATAGGGGTATTTTGGTCACAGTTTTGTTTGGGGGTTGCATAATTTACCAGGTCTATTACTCCTATCCTGGAGTCCTTGCACTGGCTTCTGGTCAAATTCCATGTAGACTTTAAAATCCTCATGCTCATCTATAAGGCTCTGCATGGCTTGGCACCTCAGTATCTGTCTGAACTATTATCACCCTACTCCCCACCTCGCAACCTTCGCTCTTCTAATTCTGCTCTCCTTACTGCCCCCCAAGCCCGTCTACATTGTATGGGTGACAGGGCCTTCTGCTGTTATGCCCCCAAGCTCTGGAACTCTCTCCCCAAGGATATCAGAGAGTCACCTTCTCTAAACTCCTTCATATCCAGACTCAAAACCCTCTTCTTCAGAAAAGCCTTTACTTAACTGGTTTCATTCTTCACCCCTCTGCTTTTCTTAGTACCACCATCCACGGTCTCCTCTTTATATTTTAATTGTGTTTTATCTTGTGTATTCTTCTTATTTATTGTTGTTGTCATACTGTAAAGTGCTTTGAGAAACCACCTTTAAAGGTGCTATATAAAATAAAGTTTTTTATTATTATTATTATAATTGCACTTGATAAATATATGTAAGCTGTTGATACATAACGTATTACCTATGGAACAATCTACTGTACCTTCTGCAAATAATGCTTAGGCTAGATCTTAGTTAGTCATTAGCATTGGCGTTTTTTCCTAAAATATTCAATTTGCAAAACATTTATAATTGACCTTTGCAACTCCTAATCTAAAGTGATAATTTCTGTTGTGAAGGGGAGAAAGAGAGTTTTCTTCCCTATTTTAACATGGTTCCTGATCTCTGACTTTGGTGTAGAGGTATAGATATGCATATATAATAACATACAATCAACAGTGTGGTACTCACATCTGCAGTTTGTGCAGTTTCATTACTGCATTTAAAGACTGTGTGAAACGTGAGTGTTGTTTTTCATAAGAGTTCTATGCATTAGGCATATTTACAGGATATACTGCACATACAGTAAAGGACATATACAGTATTGCACAGTACAGTACTGTATATTGTAAGGCTGACATCAAACATGAAGTGACACTTCAAGACACCCCCATACTATAACAAAATGAAAACCAAATAGGATTTGCCTGCTTGTGCATGTGAAATGGGCAAAAGATTAAGGAATGTACCGTTGCCAATACAAAGCTCTCTGCAGGGCATTTGGAGTCACAGCACAGTGATGCTACCTTGGGTGCAACATAGACGTTCTCCGTGGTACAATTAGCTGCATTTCCCCACAGTCATTGTTGTGGCTCTTGAAGGTAAGTTATTCCCATCATGCTGCTGTAGTCTGATGTCTTTCTGATGACAGGAATCAGGAGGTGTTGAAAACCCCGGCACGTAGTCTCTCGCAGATTTCTCCATCTTTGTTTCCTTGGGATGAGCGCACCCATGAGGAGTCTGACAGTGAGTGACATTGTCCCCTAGGTGGTCTGTCCACGGCCCTCACTGAATGTCGTATATATGCTCTGTCAGCTGTGGTTAACGTTCCTGTCTATATGCAGTATCTGTTGGTTTACCACGTACTGTATGCCATGTTGACTAACTATCATGTGTTATTTGCAGGGTATGCCTGATCGCATGTTATGTGCCGTGCTGGAGCAATTTCAGCATTACTTTTACCTTTGGTATGTGCGCTTTGTTCTCGTGGATTTCATTGCATCTTATTGTCAACTGTATAAAAAGGTCATTGCACAGTGCTCACACAGTCTCAGGTTCCCACATTGTTGTTGCAGACATGTCTTGACATTTTCTTTCCAGGTAAGTTACCAAAGCCATTAAAAGCAAAATCTATCTTTTTCTGTGTCCTGCATGTGTTTTGGCTGATGCTTGCTATAAAGCAGTGCAGTTCATGCCCAATAGTACAGTAGCACTTTAATCTTAATTGTGTTGCCTGACATTTTTGTTTTAGTGTACGAAAGCTTGCCACATTTGTGCTGCATTAGTGTATGTAGTGCACCATTTTCTGTCTGTATGCCATGGATATTTCAAGAAGAAGCAGCTTTCAAAGGGCTTTGGCATATTTGGTTTGTTTCACATTGTGTCAAAACTGACACTGTATTAAAAAAAGTAGCTTAAGTGGGTGGCTGCATCCACATGTGTAGTCTGCAAAGGAACAAGTAAAAGGTTTATTCCATGCTGAAAAGAGAAGAGAGAAAATACTGTACAACGTTTTGGCTGTAAAGCCTTCTTCAGGTGTGAGAAGACAGTCTTTCTCACACCTGAAGAAGGCTTCACAGCCGAAACATTGTATTTTCTCTCTTCTCTTTTCAGCATGGAATAAACCTACAATATTACTTGTTCCTGTATTATAAAAAACAGCTACTGTAGATTCCTTCACATGTGATTTGCGTGTTTCAGGCATTGCACGCATAGACTAGTTGTCAAGCCTCTCACTTCTGAAGGGCATATTTCCAAATGGGCTTCTCATGGTCTCACCTACAGTATGAGGTTTACTACCCTCTTCCCATTAAAAAAAAAAATGTCCTTCGTAACAATTTGAAGTACTTTGGAAAAACACAGTAAGTGTCGTCAAGGAATACATTGCATGATTTGTAATTGCCAGTAAAAACAAATAGGCTAAGGAGATTGTACCTGTTTTTAAATCATGCTGAAAAATAAGAACATTTGCTTAGTTGATGCCCTTATCCAGGGTGACATTACCACGTTAGTTAGTACAAATACTGTATTATACAATACAGTACAAAGTCATAGCACCTTCCATAGAATGTGTGATCCTAACTGAATTCGTACACATTTGAAATGTTTCAGCTTTTACTGTAAGTGTTTTAACAGTTAACACCCATTGTCATGCATGTTTATTATTCGTTTACTGCCTCAAGGGCAGTTGAAAATTAGATGGTTGTTAGCCAAACAAAATGATGTTACTAATACATAAATTTCCAGGAATTATGATCATTCCTATTGTTGCTGCTTTTTAATTAGATTTGTTTAAAGAAATTACCTGTTCATGTCAACTGTGGCATAACACCATCCAATTGTCAGTGTACTGCAGCATTGCTTAAGTACAGTATGAGTCCCCAGTATCTACTGGTACTACAGTGTAATGCAAACATAATTCCACATGTAAGTATACATGTTTCATTTTTCCTTTACATATTGTTTTATACTTTTGTGAGTATAATAATAAAAATATTATTATTATTATTCAATAATAATAGCCTCATTAAGGTGAATGGTTTACAACAGTGCATTGTGTTTCAAATTAAAATAGTAGATGCTCACGTTTGAAGAATTCTGACTAGATGGTTGTGGTAAGGCAGCAGTGTGGTGTAATGGGTAAGGCTCTGGACTCATTACTGGAAGGTTGTGGGGTTAAATCCCATGTGAGGTCCTACTATTGTATCCTTAAGCAAGGCACTTTACTTAAATTGGTCCTGTAAAATGTCCTTGCTGTATAAATGAATACTATATGAGTATACTGTAAGCTCTTTCTGATAAAGGCTCCACTCAAATAATAAGTATAAGATTTCGCATTAGACCAATCGTATGAGGTATTTATGTTCTTCCCATTTCAGATGATAGGTCCTTCGTGACAGTTTGAAATACCCCCAAGTGTCATCTAAGATTACATTGTGTGATTTGTACTGTAGCCCTATGTACTGTTTGAGTAAGGAAATGCAATACTTTGTTTCTATAATGTTAAATTTTAATTGTGCATGTTCATAAGTTTTATAGCAGATTTGACAGATTTTGAAACAAACTCAGTATGACCAGCTTGTAGGAGAGTTTGTTACAGTACATTCTCTTAGTAATCTAGTCATTTGTATATATGATCCATAAACAGTCTGGTTGGCCTAAACTTTAACACATAATTATGTTCGTTACAACGTAGTTGTATTTTTAAAAATAGAATTAGATATGTTTAAAGTAAACAGAATTTAATTGTAAACATTGTAAATAATTGTATTTCTACTGTTACTGTAGGTATTACTGTTTTGACTAATCTTAGGTTATCGAGTGTTTTCTAAGATAGCTCAGATTTAAAACAACTCAGCAAAAAAGAGCAACATGCTGATACACTGTTTGTGTGTATATTGGGGATTTTAAAATGAGCCTTTTAATTGATCAGTCTATCAGGACAATTAATTGTTCAATTAATCTACCGGTTCAGTTCTTACCTCAACCGTATTTCTGGAATATTTTGTTTTAACATGGAATATGAAACAGGCTTTTACGCTCTATCCCTTAGATAAAGAGGAAGAATCTCATTTTTTAAATGTACATTTCCAATTTTTCTCATCCATATCTCGCTTCCTAGTTTTATGTGAAGGTGCATGTTCATAAGTAATGGCTCGAGACATATTTTGCCTATATTACTGTAATTGTTAACAGTCTCATAGCAAAGGGATTGCTGCCAAATGCTGTTGGCTGTCTGAGATCACTCACAATTTCCAATGTAACACAGTAGCTTCACTCAAAATGATAAGTGTAAGATTTCACATCGTACAAATCATACCTACTGTACAGTGGAGAAACTTACTGTTTTCTTGATGGCATTCCATGTGTTTGTAGATGTTAAGGATCATATTGGTTTAAAGTAAAAATAAAAAAAGGATTATGAGGTCAACCCACAACACCTTTTCAAAGCTGTGCTGACAAGTAGAGAAAATAACTGCTTGACCTCATGCAGTAGTTCTTGAAGAATGTTAAAGAAAGCAAACAATATGCAAACAATACGAAGGAATCCCCACCAAAGGAGCATTTAAACAGTGCATTTATACAACTCTGTTAAAAGGATACTAAATGTTTGGCAACTTTTGACTACATGGTATTAATTTGCTTGTAGTTCTGCCATGGAAGACAAGCAAAAATGTCTGCCTTATTGTCCTTGATTTATACTGAGCATGAAACAACATCACTTATAAATGCAACAAATTCATAAGGTTATCAGAGAAATGCCAATGTATTTGTGCTAGCAGGTACACCAACAATTCAATGTGACAAGACCTAGATAAATGTATTATGCTGCTTAACCTTTATCATCAACAGCGTTGACCCAAGGGGTAGTCAGGCTGTACATACAGTATGTAATGCATGATGTTCACTAAGTTTAAGATTCTGCCTTGTGGGATTCTGTCTTACTCCTCTCATAGGGTCTGGTAAAGCATTTTCCCTGGTCTTTTAGCCCTAGATACCACACATTACAGGAGCAACCTGAGAGGATGGGTTGTCATGTTGGGCTGTTGTCACATCACCATGAACCCCACAGAAAGGGCAGCAAGTGAGCACATTGGACATGATGAGTGTACTGTAGTGCCATGTAATCAGATTGCCATTAGTTATTACAAGAGGGCTTGATATCCAACTAGACACTCCTGCCCACTTGTATTTGGAACTCCCGTTGCTTTGTATGTTGAACACAGCAGTTTGTGTATTATTTTGCGTACCTGTTGCACACCACCAGACATGCATTAGAATGATCTTTAGCAAACCTTGATTCTTCAGTAATAGTGTTGCTTATACCATCTCATGAATTTAGGGTGATAAACATTGGTGTGAACTGGGCCCCTGTGTAGTCATCTGTCCAGCAAACAGTATCTGTTTAGCCACCTCCTCTGAACAGCTGAACTGCTGATGTGTGGGATGTTATGACCTAGTGTTTCTGTTGCTGTGGCAGTGTAAAACAATCACAAAAGATGGAGCATGATGATATTTCGATCTTGGCAAGGTGTCATGACTTGTGGTCTCCCAGATCTGTGGCCTATCATTGATGGACTGTGTTTTGGCTATAAACATTCGCACTAATGAGGTGATTTAGTGCTTATGCAACAAAGTCACCCGAGTGTATCACGGTCAGTCATGAATAATCAATTCATGAAATGACACCAAAAACATTTGATCAATATCCAAAATCTGTATATTTTTATTTTATTTTAAAAAACATACTGTACATGCATGAACAGAGCGATAAATTGTTTTGATGCTCAGAATCTTTGGAGTTCAGTTGCACCATTAAAATAATCTTACTGATTATTATTTTTTAAGCTTTTGCCACAGTCTAGTTTTTGTTTTTTAACACACAGGTTTTTTTTTCTAGAACTATAAACTAGAGTAAACTATATTAATTGATGAAGCAGGTGGAATAGAGTGACAAAAATCCCCAATAATTAATATATTTATGTGTATATAATACAGCATGTATATACTGTACGATATGGTATATGTTACCTTTGCTCAATGTACAGAACAGTATACAGGATACACCTCGGAAATGCTGCTCGTTGTGGTCGTTCACTGCGTCTACAGGAAACTCGGCCCCAGCTCCCAGACGGACGTGTGATTGTACGGACGTTTTGTATACGCTCGACTAAGAAAACCGATTGTCTTGAAACCAAAGGCCTTTTGTTTTTTTACTGTAGCCTACGCGATCATATGCACTATGAGAGAGAAACTTCTAACATTTACTTCATTGTGCAAACTACTCTATCTAATCAAAACAGATGAAAGTACTGTAAGGAATAGTTTCAACAAACCTTTTTATCATTTTCACATAAAAATGTTTGATTAATAATATCTGCAGTAATTGTATATCAAATTTCCCTTGTGAACTCCATATGATCTGCAGATACATTTTGCTCATAAATATATAGTACTTCAACCTGATACTAACAACCGCTTTTTCAAATTTGTGTATAGTAAAGAAAATAGTAAGGCATAAGATGTTCACTTACATGTCAAGGAACTAGTCTATATTAATATAATAATAGTAAATTAATTCTTATTGATTCGTTCATACAGGTTATAGAAATACTCAATTGTTAGGGTAGCAAACAGCCATTGATTACTGTAAATTGTTTTTTTTATTCAAAAGGGGGCACCATTGAATATCCATAACAAAAATTGGTGTGTACACATTGGTGTATGAGAGTAAGAAAAAATTACATTAAAGAAACAAAGACTTACTGTAGATGTGAGAGAAAAAGATGAAAACTGATTGGTAGAGTGACCTGTTTCATGACAGATTTTGGTGTCAATTGTTTATCCAAAGTTTGTAAAAGTGTTTTTTTTTCCTCCAATATCTTGGATCAATAGGATTTTTCTAAGGATGATTTCTAAAACCATTTCACATCAGTGCAAATGTGCAGTAATGGTAACTAATAATGCATTTTTTAAGGAATTAAAAGAAACTCAAATTGAGTAACTCATTTTTAAAAATTCTCAGCTCAAGTAAGAATGTTCAAATGATGTATTTCTTTAGGAATGCATGAGTATCCAGTATTTCTGAAAGAGTTTAAATGATGGTTCTTTTATTTTTAACTGCTACCCTTTTTGGTAATTTTTTCCAGATACATTCCCTGTATAGTACCACTAGTCCCAGCATGCTGAAAAGGAAGCAGAGCTCACGGGTTGAGGCCCAACCCATGACTGACTTTGGTCCAGATGAAACCTTAGCAGACAATGCAGATATTCTCTGGATAAACAAACCGGTGAGTAGAGATTTCAGCAACATATGCTGTATACGGTATATATAAAGCTAAAGATTTATGTTCAGCAGGTTTAGTGTGTGTTATGCATTTAACATAGTTACCTTTGTTATTTTCAACTGAATTTGGCCAGTTCTGTTTCCCAGATAAAACTGATTAAATTAAAATTAATTGCAGCTATAATATGGATAATAACAGGGACACTTTAGATTGGGTATCAGTTAATAACTACAGTATTTGCCCAGATATTAGGGTGCAGTAACAAGTGCAATTCTACATAGGCAGGCACAGGAAACAGGCACACAGGCATAGAGCACAAAGCCAGTGGTTTTATATAGAGTGCGAGGTAACAAAACAAAAACCTCAGCTCTTCCTTGAGCTTACAATGGACTTCATTGTTCTCACCACTCATAGCCAGATAGTGCCTCCCATCTTCCACAATAATATCACCAAAGCTCAGTCTCTCTCTCCAAGACTCTCCAATTTTTTCACAAACACTTCCTCACAAAACTCTTATCAAAACTACAGTATGCTTCTCTACATAATGCGTTCCAAAACTGTTCCTGGTCGTTCTCCATGTCTTCCCTCTAGCAATTTGGCACACTGAGGCTCTGCCCTCTGTTCACAGGTGGCAATTAAAATCCACCCTAGAAGCCTTTACTTCCTGGCTTTAAAACGATAATCTTTTCAGAACTGGTCACATGATCAAAGGTAGCGTCTCATTCCCCACATCATCTCATTCCCTACAGGATTTTGTGAAATTTGGTTCAGACAGGGATCACCATCTTGTCTGAATCTATTGCGCTCTTACACATGGCGCTCTTGTGCTATATTCTGTATATAAATCAATTAGTACTGTTTGTTTTTATTATATTGTATTCGTATTTATAATTAAAATGATGTTATTAATGTTTATAAATGGTTCAAAATAACTTGTATTGCAAAGAATATAAAAGGATAATCAGGAGCAGTTTAACCAGTGTCCCAAAATCACAAGGATCTCAAAATCACCATCCAGGTGTTGGTCTTCAGTACCCTAATTAGAGGGGATTCACCACCTGCAACAATCTTCGTAAAGGCAAATTTTCCCATCTGGCAACAGATGTTTGGGAATGTTCTGTAAGCCAAGTTGGCAGACAGTAACAATTATTCTTCAATTTCTCTTTCTTCAGTGGGTGCACTCTTTGCTGAGAGCATGTGCAATCATCAGCGTCATATCTGTGTGCATGAACACGCCAAAGACGTTTGAACACTACCCTCCTCTTCAGTATGTGACCTTTGCCCTGGACACCCTGCTCATGTTCCTGTACACTGCCGAGATGATTGCAAAAATGCACATCAGGGGCATAGTTAAGGTATGTATTATTTTAGATCATAAAGGGAAAAGCCATTTGTATCATTATCATTTGAACCTCATTTCAATTTTGAACTGACATTGTTTCTGGCAATACATTTTTTTTTGCCAATATTAGGTATGGGAGGTTGTCAGACATAAGCTCTGACTTAAGGTATGAAGGATACATTTCTGGATTTTATATTCTTAAATAAGTTAGCAATTAAAGTGGAGTGGTGTTGTAGTGGTTAGCATTGCTGCCTTGCAGCCAAGGAGTCCTGGATTCAATTCAAGACTTGGGGATCTATCTGTGTGGAGCTTGTATGTTCTCCCTGTGTTCATGTGAGTTTCCTCCCACAGTCCAAAGATATACTGGTTGGTTAACAGATGTCTGGAACAATTGGCCCTGGTGTGAGTGTGTGTGGACTGGTTTCTAATTCAGGGTGGACCCTGCCTTGTGCCTGTTGCTTGCCAGGATTGGCTTTAGCTCCCCTGCAACCCTGTACTGGATAGTGATAGTGGATTGCACTGGATTAGTAAATGGATGGATGGAAGTACACAATAAGCTTCATGAGTTATTGTAATACATGTTTTGCTAAAATTAAAATATGTAGAAATCTAAAACATCTGAAGAAATGCATTTATTCCCTTTTTTCCTTCACTTTTTATTTAAAATGATAAAACAGACTGAGTTTGAACACCGTGGGCAGCTGCTTTATTAATAGCACCTAATTACCAGAAAAGAAAGTCAGACAGCTTAATTGGCAAATTAAATATGAGAAAAGGGGTCATGTGCAGTAAATCACTGTCAGCTGAACAATCAGGGATTTATAAGGATTGTAAAGGGAACATTTTCTACTGCCTGGCATGTCAGGCGGGCCTTCTACTGTCATTTTTGTACCATTTCATTATTAACATTGAGTCACAAAAACAAACTGTAATCATCACAAACAAGTTGTTGAGCATTGCAGATACATTTTAAACATACAATATACATATAGTAAATCAATATCATCTGCTGTTTTTTTATGTTAACATTTTGGATCCTAAAGATCTCTTTTTTAAAATGGCATAACAGTACACTTAGAGTGTAAAAGTATGTATAAAAGATCTCGCTTAGAAAAGTTGATCACAACTGAAAATGTAGACAGAAAACCCATGATGTTTTCATGGGCAGAAACACTTAACGCTTAGGAGTAAGTTCCACTTAATAACATTAAGCACTGCCAAATGAAAACAAATGCTAACAAGAATGCTAAAAGCATGGTAAAAGCAAGCAAATTGCTGTGCAAATTGCCATAAGAGAGTTGGAAATTATTAAAGTCTGCAAAGTGCTCTTCTGAAATGTCACTCGTAGCAGGTGAAACTGCAAATGCGGCTTGAAGGTAGAAAATGGTATCACCCTTATGAACTAGAGCTGAAACCCAGCAGGAAACAGCCTGTCGTTCGGAAAATGCCACTGGTGACAGGTGACAATCAGAATGCCATGTGTCAAAGGCTGTGATATTTTGAAATAAATTGTAAAGCAAAAATAGTTTTTTGTCTGGAAGTGATGAACTGTGACGCAAACAGCCTGAAAATGCTCAACAAATTACTTGCCTAAGACACAGGACATCTTGATTCAGGTGGAATATTCTCAATATAAAAGTGCAGGGTAAAGTGCGATTCCTTTTTATATACTATAGCAACTGTTTTTTATGCATAAATACAATGACAATTTAAATGTCGATGAATAAAAGCAAAATTATCCTTTAAAAACAAGATTGCCATGATTCCTTGAAATTGTCAAGAAAACTTTACAGTCCCCAGGTACTCACCTATAGCATAACCCTATACCTATAGCATGACCCTGCCTTGCCATATTGGAGTAAGAGCTATGTTTTTTTTTTACAGCCTAAAAGCAATTTTAATATTGTTACAAACAAAGCAGACGTCATACAGTATATTTCTGATAAAACACGCAAAGAGGAATTTGTTTTCCTGTAATGACTGCAGCTTATACTGTATCTGTGTGAGACAATTTAAAAATACAACAAGGACAGTTTATTTTAAAAGCAAATATTGTCTGAATAAAAAATGGATTTAGCAGCACAGTTTATTATTGGTCTTATCTTCTGCTGGTGAAGCGTAAGTTGATAAAGTAACTGTTCTGTTATCAAAAATATTGTGGGCCTTCAGATATTTCTAACATTTATTTATATACATGACGTGTTGGACATTAAACATTAAATGTTTGTATGTTTTATGTGTATATTAAGTTCTAATGATTTTTTGAAAAGTAAGATCTAATAATCCCTTAAAACATTAATGATAAGTGAAAAGTTATAACTATACAATGCATAGAGTGCCCTCCAGATTTATTTATAACCCCCATAGTGAGTTATGGATTGGACACATGTCTTGCTTGAAAAATCTAATTTTACAATTATTAGAACTACTGTGCAATACTAGTGTGATCATAATAGTATTGCACAGAGCAGGGCCCTATTTTACGCTCACATTTGAGTGTGCCAATTAAAATACCTTGTGTTTCACATCGAGGGGCCCTCCTGGTGGCCTCAGTGCCCTAGACAGTCGTCTAGTTTGCCTATGCCCAGGGCCTATTCCCAAATTCGTATTTGTCATTGTATTCCAGAAAATAAGAGGGTCAGATTTATTCACATCTAGGAGTATTCCTTTAAATAACAGAACAAGAACAAATCAATAGTAACATTCTGCTCTGCACTGCTCAGGAAGTGAAATGGAAGCTTCTGGAACTACTGTATATGGAGGCCTGTAAAGGTTTCCTGTTTCCCTGGGATATAACAGGAGGGAACCTACTAAAACATTCAATAGTAGCATCATCAGGGTTAAGGTCAGAGACCTCTTTGAGTACTAGAGACCTCCAGGAGGTGCGGGAAAGCTATTGAACAATCAACAAAAAACGATTTCTACTACAGTTCCATTATTTAGACATTTAAAGCTGCTGGTACTGTATAGTGGCCACACTGTCAGAAAGAGGACACAAGTTCATCTGGCCTTCACGTGCTGTGAAACAAGTAATAAGAGGTAACTGTAAATTCAAAGGCAACACTTGGAGATCTCTAATACCCTCTGGCAATATTCAACATACAAAGTATCATAAAAATTACCATTTGAACTTCCATGTGGCATTCATAGTGGGGCTGCAAGAAGAAGAAGCCTCTTCGTTGGGTAAAACACAAGAAGATGTTAAAAAATATATATATATATTTTTATTATAACCATCACTACAGTGTATAAAAATTGATCACCAACATTGATATGCATGAAATCGGGTGAATACCATTAATGAATTTGAATTAAATGAAATAAATGAAGGGTGTATTAATATAGGTATTTAATATGTGTTTGTGTTTTTCTCTAAACATATACTGTATCTTAAAGAGGTGCATACTGGATTACATTTTTTGTTTATGTGATATTGCATACTGTGAGGTTTTTAACAAATTCCTCACAAAAAATCCCTTTACTCTTTAGGGAAACAAAGAAAACGGGCCTAATTGTAATTGAGCATAGTTGATGCCCTTTATTTCTTTGATTTGTGTATTTATACCAAATTATGGAGAAATAATAAGCATGAATCTGGCTTTGTCTTGTTTTAGGGGTGTACAGTACATAATTTTATAAATCCCTTTATCAATTTTATCAACTCTACCTGCCGAAAAGTAAAGAACTGTGACTTGTCAATAGACTTAATCATTGGACCATATTTACCGTGGAGGCACTTGCTTAAACTTTTATTCAAAGTTTCTTTTTATTAATATCTTGAGTGGTTTAGAATTGTCACTGCCGTCCATAACCACATTTCATCATTATTTGCATGCAAATATTTGTATACAGCCGTATTAAACATTAAGCACAAAGTTTGAAACAATTTGAGTTCGCATTAGTCATTTTTAAATACAATGCTCTTTGCTGTGATCCTCATTATTGAATTTGTCTGTGGTCCCAACAGAGATATCTCATGCATGTGAAGGGTTTGTACCAATTCTGTTTTTCATTAACTACTTTCATTGTTGACTTGATTTGATAATTATTTAAAATTCTTAGCCATTCATATGCATTAAATCACGTTCTCTTAATCAGTATACAGTACATAAAATATGCCAGTAATATTTGACCTAGGTTCCTTTTTATGTTATTTATATAACGTTTAATAAACAATTACCCTGGTAAGACAGAAAAAAAAACATTTTTTAACAATGTTTTTTTCAAAAGAAAACATAAATATGTTAATGTATTGTGTTAAAAATCATGGTTAAGAAGAATTCATAGCACTGATTTCCTTTAATTCTAGTTCAGATAAAATATATTTTCCATAAAAAATACTGTGGAGGAAACATATGTAATATAATTGCCAGTTATTGGATTCTTTAATTAAATTCTTAAATTAAATATATATTTTATATAATGATAACATTATACAAACTTTGAAATATTGAATTACTCTTGAGAGGACTTCTGGTGGCTCTCTGCCAAAATAACATCTTAATCTAAAGGGGCTACACTCAGCATTCTTTTTTTTCAGTTAAGTGCAACTTCAGTTTAGAGAAGCTTTCATAGCTCTGCTGTTATTCAGGCCCCTGAGAGCTGTATCTCATTAGATATGGATCTGGGCACCCTCTTCCCTCTAGGGAAAAAACCCAGAAAGAATCTTCTTACTAAGGTTCAGCACCAGACACCACACTTTTCTGAAAGCACCCACTGGGGAGTGAAACCATTTCTCTCAGTTTCACAATTCTGTTCACTGGGATTTCATTGTGGGTTGCCAGAGAACTCTCGGAAAACCCATCTCCGTGCTGATGTTAAAGTTGTCACTCAGCATTTTTCTGGAGATCATCTAATCTCAGCCTCAGAATATGGAGCAGAGGATTGTGACTACTCCATCATCTGATGCCAAGCAAAGTATGGTGGGGGATTTTATCTGGGTTGCCCAAAACCTGACAGCATTGGATTTCAAGAAGAAGAAGTCTCTGCTTCAGTCCCACCTGCCTAAATTGGAAGGTGGAAGCCACTTATCTAACTAAAGTATTGTCAGTCTGCTGGAAGGTGTTTAGTAAGGAAAGCTTCCTTTCTTTTTACAAAACTCTCTGCTAAGATGGCTAGCATCAACAGTTACCACAAGTGAACTAGGTTGTATTTTCTGTTTTCAACTGTTTTCAAGTCTTTTTTTTTTTTGGACCCATCACATTTGATAAAGCTGACCCATCACATTGGGATCAGAGCGCTTAAATTGTAAAGCCTTTCATCAAACTGTGATGTGATGTTTCAAGTAGCGAGGATCTTGCACAGTAATATGCAGTGGTGTGAAAAAGTGTTTGCCCCCTTTTCACACAGGGCCATCTAGGTTTGGATTTATTTTTCCTTAATAATAAAAAACCTTCATTTAAAAACTGCATTTTGTGTTTACTTGTGTTATCTTTGTCTAATATTTCAATTTGTTTGATGATCTGAAACATTTCAGTGTGACAAACATGCAAAAAAATAAGAAATCAGGAAGGGGGCAAACACTTCTTCACGCCACTGTACAGTACAAGACACGGCTACTCTGCTCTCAACATGCTGAACTCACTAATAGGTTTCTCACACTACAGTAGGCCAAAACAAAACGGGTGTCTAGCTCCTATTGAGGCAATCAATAACAATAATAATGTTGTATTCTGTAACTGTAAATCTGTAAATTTCTCCAAGACATCTCTATGCTTCAAAGACGGGGCCAAGATAAGAATTTTTTAACTTACTGAAATCAACTCAGTTAACTCCTCAATAAAACAGGCTGAGCATTTATATGTTCTTTTACAGTTGAAAGAATGGAAGCAGTTGTTTGTACAGTAGCTCAATCTGTGTAAGGGTGAAAACCTCCTAGCTAAGACGGCATTCCACCTCTGTTGCTACTAGTGGTGTGTGATCAGGTATGTCCTTAATTTTAAACTGCAGTATAGTTTTTCAGTTCAAACTATCTCTTTTAATAATGATCCAAACCAGGTCTTTTTTTGAAAAACGGAAAAGTAGACACCATAGAATGCTATTGTTACAGGTTGTTTTCTCTATTAGACTCAGATACAGAATAAAGATATTTGCAAAAGTTTATTCGAAGCAGATTGAGACCTACAGTACATGTACAGTATAGTACATGTATCACCTGATGAATCTTGATCAGACAGACCTCTTGTACGGGCTATCTGTATAGCCTGTTACTGTACATTCTGGGTCTGACGGACTGCCTGGAGTCAAGGTAAAGGAACAATAAGCACATCCAAGGAAGGTGTTCCTTATTCTCACTCCCAGCTTTTCATTTCTTTTGCTTTCTCCTCTTTACAGTAGCTCTTATTCCTGTGCTCTTCCTTTCATCTTTACACGTCTGCATCTCACAGCCAAAAACAATGTGCATTTCGGTTTTTGACAGTTCAGTGTGGAATTAACTTTAAAATATCAGCATTACACCAACTGATAAAGACAAGTACCCATACTGATCACTTTCCTGTTCGATGTTTCTTGTCTAACGCAATTATTAAGACAAAGTCTTAAAGTCGCAATTATTAAGACAAAGACAAAGTCAATTATTAGACAATAAAGTCTAACAAAGTTATTAAGTAGGCTGATGATAAAGGGAACCTTTATCATCAGCCTACTTAATAACTTTGTTAGACGTTATTGTTATTTTCAATACATTTGTTGAAATCCAACCTTATTTAAACTCACTAATATAGCTATTTCTTTCCATCTTGTGATGTGTACCCTCACCCAGTCTGCATATACAATTGTATATTCTGCTAGCATGTCGGTGTTTAATTTGAAAACACTTACCTGTTATGGAGGATCCAGGAACATACTGTACTGTAAAAAAAATTAAAATGAGAGGCCATTCAGTCCATCTAGTCATTTTAGTAGTTAGTAACTAATTAATCCAAGTATCTCATCCAGCCACCAGATTATTGATTTCAACAACATGGCTGTGTAGCTTGTTCCAGACTCCCACAGCATTTTGGATAAAGAAGTGTTTTAAATACACTTCCACATAGTTTCCACTTTCTCTGATTCCTCTGTTTCTTGGCTTTAGCAGGCTGAGATGAGAGAAAGAACAGAAAAGGACTAGTAAATAGGATTATTTCTCTGGCATATTAAAACTGCAGCTATGGTTTACCCACCAACGCTACAGGCTAAAACAACATTTAGTCATAGGGCCAAAAATTTAGCCTAGAAAGTAGTTACCAGCTGGCTGCCAGCCTGCTTCCTCAACACCCTCTCTCCACCCATTTATTCACACAGGTGCTTAGCTGAGTAACAAAGTATTTCTGCCAGCTATTATTGTTAAGAAGACAAAACAAAAGAAACAAAAGAAAGCAAAAGAAAAGATTTTATGTGTAGAAATGTAAAAATAATCAATTTACCCATATACCTTAAGGCACCAGGGGAGGTGGCCACCTGGTTAGTACTCTTTTTGAACTTTGAGGTGTTAGAGATTCTGTCACTCCTTGTACATTGCCTGGTAGTGTAGAATTTGACTATTTTTGGAATTGCTTTGCTACTCTTTCTCGTCTAAACCTCTGTTCAGTTATTCTTATAGGAATGTTGTTTGGGATACAATGTGGCCCAGTAATGAAACTGCTTCTTACATATTTAACAGTGGAATTGTCCTTTGGGTTTACTCTATTTATACAATAGGCTCCCAGATGACCTCTTGAGGAAGGGGTGTGTGGTGACACACCCCATTGTCCTGTTCAGATGTAGTCGTTAAGAGTTACTGTATCTACCTGGCTTTAAATACAAGCTTTGATGTAAGAAGCTTCATAAAGAAAGTGTGCTTGAGATCCTGAATATGATTAAAGCAGATTTCACTATGGTCTTTACAACTTTACAGGCTGCACTAAACCATGGTATTTCCATTATAAAAGTCACATAACCTCCTCACATTTTGTATATTTCATGATCACTACTTCATTTTTTCCAAAATACTGATAACAAAGTATAACCAGGTTTTTACATGATCTTTACATTATAATTCCCAGGTAGCAATGCATCTTGAGGTTTGTGGGTCTAGGTGATGTAAGTAAGTGATGTAAGGAGTAAGTTGTGTAGCTTTGCATGAGTGTAATGACCAATTGCACACTACATACTGTACTGTACTATAAATGTGGGCTCAGATGGAGATCTCATTTTGAAAGGGGTTGCATTTTTCATTTTTTCAAAAGTATCCTTACTACCGCTGTATAAATAGCACAGATTTAAAATATCAGTAGTTCTAGGAGAGTTAAAAATTATACATCAAACTGTTTGGGGCTGCTGCATTGATAATTTGATTTGTACTCATTTCCTGGGTCTTTGGCATTTAATTTTGCCTTCAGATAAATGTCTAACTCGTTTATCATGATTATTGTATTGCAAGTGATTCTTAAGGCAGATTAAAGTCAGTTTTCTTAATTGACCTTAATCTGAATGACTGGATGTTATTTTATATCATTTTGGATAGTATTACCTATCTTGAAGTATAATTCCTCACCTTATTAGTCATATAGTTGCTCTTTTGACCTTACGTTATTTGGAAAGAATAGTTATTTCTTAGTCTTAGAAATATATTTTATAAGAGAACCAGTTTAGACTCCTAAGCAAGACTTGGTTAAGGGATGTGAGAACGGACAGAATTTTAAGATATTTACAGTGACCTGCAAAAGTATTAAAACCCTAAGGTATTCTATTTTTGAAACTACAAAATGATACATACACATTTTTTAAATATTTTATTAAAAATTGGAATGCTCAAACTGAAGACATCTATAAGTAGGATAAGTTACAGTAAATGTCAACAAAAACTAAAGTGTACAAAGACCATCAATATTTGGTAGAAGCAACTTCGGCAGGAATTGTAGCCACAAAAGTCCCCATCGCCTTTTCGATTGCCTTTTTGGTTCAGTTTGTGGCCGTTTTCCTTGACAGATTTTATCAAGCTCTCCAGTTGCTAGAGGAATGCTTATGGACATTGGTTTAAAGTCTTTCCACAAATACCCAGTTGGATCCAAGTCAGGATTTTGAGGGCCACTCAAGGACATTTTTATTCCGTCTAATTCTTAAGCCACTCCATCCTGTTGAAAAATGACGTTTTGTCCAAGTTTGAGATATTTAGCAAGCTAAAGCAGCTTTTCCTGTAGGATTGACCTGAATTTTTCTTCATCTGTTTTATCCTTAGTCCTGCCCAGCTTCTCAGTCCCTGCTAATAAGAAGCAGAACAATAACATAATGTGGCTGAAACCATGTTTGACAGTAGGGATGGTGTTTTGACTGAGTTATGTACTGTGTTTCTTGATTTAGACCATACATTTCCAATGCCACATAACAGTACCAATTGTATGCTTTGTTTCTAACAGGCATGCAGGATTTGAGATGTTTTTTCAGCAATGTCTTCCTTCTTTCCACTCAGCCATATATGCCAGCCTTGTCTCATGGACAATTTCTTCTATCTCAGACATTCTCTTTCAGAGTTGCTGTTGGCTTTATGGTGGTATTAATCAGTGTTCTCCCTGCCTGGCTGCTTAGATTGGAAGGTAACCATGAACTAGGCAGCATCTGGTGCCTTTCACTTCCAAGTCATTGACATATTAATGGTCTTTCAAATATTTTTATCCCTTTCTCTTGATCTCTGCCTCAATAAAACTTTGAGTCCTTTAAATCCTCTACCTGTCAGAAGAACATTAGAGAGGCAAATAAATGTATGGAATATATTGAGACAGATGTCTTTATTACAAAATCATGGGATCTATATAGTCAGAGACCCCTCAGATAATTATGTGGGTAAGGTCATTTTGTGCACCTAATTTAATTTAGCAAAGAATATGGAAAGGTGCCATCGTGACTTTTCCCTTTTTATTTCATATGATCTGTTTACTTCTTTTCTTTTTCATTTGTATAATGAATGTGTGGAGTAGGTTGTGTGTAAATAACAGAATAATACCTGTCTCTGTAATTGCTACTTCAGAGTGTTATTATTGCAAGATTTGAAGCAGCAAAACATGAAAACTGTGCAGAAGTCTGAATATTGTTCTTATTATTGAATACTGAAAAATATTGAATAATATTATATTATTGAATGCATAATAGTAAGTACTTACTGTGTGTGATTTTCATCTGTCACACGCACAGTTTATATGGGTATCATAAGTGGTTACATGACAAGAAGTCTTTATATGCAACTCCAAACTCACATTAACTGAAATCGTTCTTTAAATTGAATTATTTACCTTTGTATTATAAGCAATTTATGCCTTTTGTGTTCTTCTTCAATGTCAGTAATGAAGTATTCATATTTATCAATTGATACATACAGTACAATAATGTAATTTTGATATTATTTTAAAAAATATAGATTTTGTTTTTATTTTTTATAAAGCCATTGTGTAATTGCACTGGCAATCAAATTGTGACCACATTTCTGAAAAGGCGAGCTTGGGTTAATAGGAAGCCAATGAAATCTGAGTCCTACCATATGTTCTGACATTTCCTTGCCCAGTTTTATTCCTCCAGTGGTTTCACAGCATCTGCAATTCACCTGTTGACTTTCCGTTTCAAGATCAGATTTAAAATATTGGATTTACGTGTGAACTAAAGAATCATAACTGAAATGTGTTGAAATGTTTTTTCTCTTTTTAGGGGGATAACTCCTATGTAAAGGACCGTTGGTGTGTGTTTGATGGCATCATGGTTTTTTGTCTTTGGGTTTCTTTGGTACTACAGGTAATTAAAAATATTGATCATTTGTTTCCTGGCTTTGTGGCTGTGAACTGTTTAACTGATTGGACAATTGTTTCTATTCCATTGTTTTTGTTAGGTGTTTGAAATAGCAGAGCTGGTCGACCAGATGTCACCTTGGGGAATGCTGAGAATACCAAGAGCCCTTATAATGATTAGAGCTTTCCGAATTTACTTCAGATTTGAGCTGCCGCGCACGAGAATTACAAATATTTTGAAGTAAGATAGATGTTTCTTGAAATTCTAATGTGTTTATTTAAAAAATACAATTCCTTGTAAAAAAATTCAGTCTCTTGCTCAGTTTACACATTTCCCTGTTATTTTAGGCACTAACCACTCCACACACGCTCTGCAAAAAAAACAGGAAAAATAGATCATTAATATTGGGAAGTGTTAATTCATTAATTAACTCAGGTGAATTAATGAAAAAAACTCTCTTATATTACCTTACTGAGCCACACAATTAGTTAGATTACCTCTATCTTTGGAAAATGTAGGTTATCATGATTTCAGAATAAATATATTGTATCTGTCTCTATAAGGTCCCCATGAAGACCAAGGAGCAATAACTCACGGATAAATGTTTAAAAAGCCACAAACGAAGAGAAAAGGGTAAACATTTCAAAGACCCTTAATATTGCTTTAATCATGGTGAAGCTAATCATAAAGAAGTAGAAAGTACCTAAACACTGCCTAAATCAGGCTATTCCTAGCTACAGTAAGTAAGGAAGCCACTGTGAGGCCAAAAGGTCTTTCAAAGAACTACAAAGTTCAGTAGCTGGGGCATGAGTAAACATCAAGGTGTCAACAGTATTCCTGTCACTTCATTGAAGGGACTGCATGTAACTGAAGAAAAAAAAACACCTACAAAACACCTACATGAATCTGCAAACATGTATGCAAAGGGGATTTGTGATCTGACAGGACAAAATTGGCTATTTTTAATTTAAATTCAACGCATTACTGTACATCACACATAAACCCAACATACAGTAGTACAGTACATCACTAAGTAAACACTCTCTGTAAGTAAAAGGATGGTGGCAAACTTACAGTATGTAATAGTCCTGCTTCTTGTCAGCAAGGAATAGGAAACCCTTCAAGACACGGGGGAGCATAGATGGAACAAAGCACTGGCAAATCGTAGAGGAAAACTGCTTCAGATCTAAAACTGGGATGAGAATTTCACCTTTCAGCAGGAGAATAAGATTTTAAATGTCATTGAGTGGGCCTGTCTTGGATCGTGTGGAAAATCTCTGGAAACATTTGAAAATCCATATATCTTGACTTCAGTCCTGTGGAAAATCTCTGGAAACATTTGAAAACTACAATCCATAATTGATCCCCAAGCCACTTGAGAGCTTGACCAAATCTGCCAAGACGAATGGGCAAAAATTGAACCAAGTCAGTATGCAAAGCTGGGAGAGACTTACCCTAGTTAAACTGTATTTGTTGCCAACCATTTTTCTACTAAATGTTGAATCACGTTGGAATATCCTGATTGCATACTGTAGGTATTTTGTTTATTTCTCTTAAGTTTTTGCTGACATTTGCTGTAAATTCTTACCCTATAAATCTTCAGTATGAACATTTAGGTTTTGAATAAATACATTTAAAACACTGTGTAGAGTATGTATCTTTTTGTAATTTCACAACATGGGACACAATAGGGAGGATCTGATTTGTTTGTGAAATCAGTATATGACTTTGTGATTGTGGAAATTGATTTGCTGTTCTGTTTCTCACCTTAGGCGCTCTGGAGAACAGATCTGGAGTGTGTCCATATTCCTGCTTTTCTTCCTTCTCCTGTATGGAATTCTCGGAGTTCAGATGTTTGGAACATTTACTTACCATTGTGTGACCAATGATACACAGCCAGGGTAAGTTATCTTTTCTTCTTGCAGCAAATCACCCCCCCCCCCCCAAACAACTTGACATGACCCTCACAAACATCCATGACATTAATTTTTCAAACCGGCAAGAAAAAAACAAGAATTACAAAGTATGAGTCAGGTGGACATCTGTTAACTGAAATAACCCCTTTTGCCCTTTAAGATACTGTCACGCCCTCTGCAGCCAGAGGGCGCTCCTTCTCTGTCCTGTCCCCAGTTTCCGGTCTGCTGTCCTTCCTGTCCCTCTTTTCCTTGGGCTATATATTTCCGGGTCTTGCACTCTGTCCTCGCTCAGCATTGATGTTCGGATGTCCTGAGACCCGCCTATCACCAGGGCGCCCCACGTCCGCTCCCTGAGTGCATAGGTTTCTATACGGCATTCCTGAACTCTTTGCACTAATGAGCCCGGGCCTTTTTCCCGTCTCGCCGCTACGCATATGGGTCTTTTTACGCTCTCCTGCTCTCCACAGTTAGTCCCTTTGGACGTCCGTGACAGATACCAGTTGAGTCTAGATGTGGAGAGAAAAAAACGCCTCGGTTACATAATCAACATTTTGTCATAGGTTCATTCTGAGAGCCTTGACTATTTCTTTGCAATCAGCAGTGGACAGACAGCAAACTAGATTTTCTTTCTGAGTTTTGTCTACAACAGCATAGCTGGAACGTTTTAGACCTACAGAATTTCAAAATGTTCTGAGGATATGAATGGACAGAATATCCACAGGGGCCTCTCTTTGCAGATTTGTATCCTTTGTGGACAGTGTAAGACCCATAAGTTTAAACTACTGTACATGATAATGTATTTTTATTTAAATATATGATTTTTTAAATGATTTAAAACAGAAAACAGGAGGCATTTATTATACAAAGGGTTTGGGAGAGCCAGCCAATCAGCCATGGTGTTGAAACTGGTTTCTTTCAAGAAGAGATCCTCAGATTACCTACTAAAGTAATAACACACAGGCTGAGTGGCCTCCTCTCGTTTATTAAGCTTTCTTATATTATCATCAGTGAAACACATGAAGAAATCAGGACTTGCTTGTAAACTTTAAATTAAACCTTACGTGTTGGTCCTTGGAACAAGTTTTTAAAGTGAGCTGAAGCACATCAGTGCGGGTGCATTCAGTGTTAACTGTTTATAATGCCACTGCCTTCCTGTAATTGACATTTAAAGGCCATAGACGATATACAGTAGTGCTTCTCAAATTTGCTAAAAATGTTAATGGTTTGTACATTGATCACAATCCTTTAGCTAAAAATGTCCATACTTTGAATTTTGCCAATGGGAAAGATCGACAATGGGACAGTTACTTTTATGTCAGGAACCATGAAAAATGTGGTAACACTGTTAACTAAAAATGTACTGGTTTTGTTGCCAACTTTTGTACTGGTACCAAAAAGCCAGACCACGAATACAGTTTCTCATCTGTATATCATCAGTCTGGTTTAGTACTCTGTGTGGGTTAAAATGTTTGAAGGTACAGTATATTATTCATTCATGAAGTCAAAACACCTTGAATAAGAACATTGTCCAAATTATTGCTCTTGATGTTGCAAGGGTACGTGGCTGTGGTTTTGTGTAATTGTGTGATTGTAATCTGAGCATTTGGCCCATTAGACAATTTGGATTGGTTTCTCAGATGTACAGTACAGTTAGATTACTAACTTTGTGGTCTTTATATTTTAGTATGATTTACAAGAAACTTGCAGAATTAAAATAACTATTGTATGAAATGGCTGCTTTCTACTAAAACCCATGGGGTGACTGATTTCTTTGCTTTAAAAAAAAACTCCCGATGTTGTGCTGTGTTGTAGTGTTAAAGAACATAAGAAAATTGAAATAACAAAGGACCAAGTCTAAAATCTAAATTTACAGAGTGTTCTTACAGTCACCAATGCTGTGTGTACTATGGAGGCCATTTTCTGTGATGTCTTTTAGAAAAGCAGATAAAACGGTAGGTAGGTAATTGGTAGGTAGGTAATTGATTTAAGCGACTAAGATAAATTATGATTTGGGAACGAATTAAAGAAATATGTACTGTATGTACTCACAAAAGTGCTTTAATAAGGTACAAAACAGTCTGTTAAGTGGGAATGCATTTGACTTTTTAACCTGACATAAAAGTATTTAAAACGAATGTTCATAATGTCTTTTTTTGATTATTCAGGTTATGGTCCAGCTCTGCCTGCATTCCACAGATTAGGATTCCCTATTGATTCTTCTCTCTGCCATCATGAAATGAAGGAAATCATCACCTAATTAAAATGTGCAAATGTGTCTTAACAAAAGTTATTAATGCCATTTGCAAATCCAGGTTAAATTAAGATTGAAGGACATTGGTAAAAATACCTTTGGGCATTTTATACTCCAGCTGGAAGTATAAAGGCTGCAAAGAGGAAAATATTTAACATTTGTACCTTGACGGGCTGCATGAAGGGTTGTGTCAAGCAAAACAGTGTGAGAAATTTGCTCTTTAGATGAACTATCTGGGGGAAGCAGCATTTCTAATCATAATAATTAACATTTCTGTACTTTTTTCAGGAATGCGTTGTTAATGATTACTTTTTTTACAGAGATGTCTGTCTGAAAAAAATACAGTGAATGCTTTCCTGCCAGGGAGAAGATTATAGACATTGACCCTTTTCTGCTGTCATTTTGATTTCAGCACCTGTCACTTTACATTTATACAAATTGCAGGAAGTGTTTCAATTAGAGTCAATTAGAACATTTTCTTTTCTTATAGAAGTTGACAAAGATAAAAGGTTTTCTTTTGTGTAGGACTGAAAAATGACTGCATAATGCACCTTTTTTCAATAATGTTGCCAGCTTTTTGTGTGGATGTTGATTAAGTCAATTTTGGATTTCCAGTAATGTTAAAAGTATGAACTTTATCCATGACAGTGTACTCAAACCAACTGAAAGTAAAGTATGAGAAGACTAGGGTATTCATTTATTTGTGATTTACCCAATATTTAGTCAGGATGTGGTCATGCATCATTTGAAGTCATACACACCTGAAGAATGCTCCACGGCCGAAACGTTGTGTTTTCTTTCTTCTTTTTTTCAGCAAGGAATAAACCTATTACTTGTTCCAAAGCTGTATGATGTTTTATTATCAGGTCTCAGAGATATGCTTTAATTGGATACACAGGTTGAAAATACTATTAACAAAACTACATTTGTCATCTTTGGACAGTTACATCTCAAAACAAATACATTTCCCCCCTAAATTCCCTGGATTGAAAAGCCTACTCAAGCTTCTGTCTCAAAAGGTTCAAGGACCAAAGTGTGTTCCCAAATTATTGAAATGAAGGGGATTACTAAATTTCAAATTCAATAATTTTTTTTTACTTTTATTCCATATTTATTCCAAATTAAAAAAAAAAACTTAAAAAAAGATTAATGAATGTAATAAATATCAGCAGTGGTATTTCATGTTTGAGCTGAGAATGTGAATCACATTACTATGATATTAGCAGACTTGTAAACTTTTATTTTCTGTTTCATTTATCATATCTGTTCCGTAAAACCTGCAGATTTCTTTTATATAAGTGGGAGATTATCAATCAGAAAATAATTAAAGACACTTTGACTCATCAGAGTGCCTTCCATCGGTCTCTTTGATACAGCAATAAATTATCCACTTTCATTCCAACACACTAATAATCAACTGGAAAGAGTGTCTAGCTTACCGCTTTGAAGACATTAATTTTCATTAGAGACATTAAACAGCACTTAGAGTCACACCTGTGTCCAGGGAGAGAGGGAAGTGAGAGAAGGAGAGAGCAAGGATTGTGATGGATTGAGGGAGCAAGAGAGGAAGGGAGAGAAAGGACAACAGATGAAGAGTGAAAGAGTGTGTTGTGTTGGGTGAAAAAAACATTGCCGAAACAGGTGGTGATGCCGGAGAATTTATTTTTGTGTGTTTTGTTGTTCAGCATTATTGGCAAGAGTT
The DNA here is from genome assembly GCF_040954835.1 of Lepisosteus oculatus. Classification (NCBI taxonomy): domain Eukaryota; kingdom Metazoa; phylum Chordata; class Actinopteri; order Semionotiformes; family Lepisosteidae; genus Lepisosteus; species Lepisosteus oculatus. The sequence continues at coordinate 5,392,674 of NC_090710.1, forward strand.
ATTCTTTAAAGCAACAGAGTGTACTGTATTAATTATAGAATGTAAAACACTTCACAAAATCATTATAGGCTTTCGTAGACTCTTGGAACATTTCAAAATCTAATTAAACACTTAAAAAATATTTTTATGTTGATCTATTTATGATGTTACACAGTGATAACAGTTCATAGATTGGTTAAATTTGTTGATCACCGTGGCCTCTTTATTATGGAAAGTTATTTTTAAGAACATTACTCAGCCCCACATCCTCCGGAGGTCTTGGGTTTTGTCTATAATATCTTCTGTCAGCACCCTGTTTTAAAATGTTTGTCTCCATCTCTGAGAGCGAGGGTTCCAGATGAAACCCTTCAGCGCTTTGCTGGCATTGGGTAATCAATCTCAAAATCTCATTAAGCTGTATCTTCTATGTTCTTCAAGATTAGCTTTAATGTGTCTAATGGATGTCCCTTTGTGTCAAAGAAGCAGATTATATTTTCAGTCCTGTATATAGATGTATTTAGTGTCCACTTATGACTCAGAGTATTTGACTTTCTCTGTGTTGGCTTTGTCAATACCTTTGAGGATTCTGGATATCTGAGTTTAAACTTTTGTGATCTAGTGTTTCAAGACTAAAGACAATTAATTCCCTTAAAAGGGTTATTTGTAAGAACCTTAAAAGGCCATTGCTTTGGTTCTCTTATTTTAATAAATTAAAGTCATAAACTTGAATCTATAAAGTTGCACTTTACAAACCTCTGCCAAAATAAAATAAGCACCTCTCAAAGTGGTGGTCATTTTTCATACAAATACTCTAGGGCCAATGTAAATTGTTTCACATTTTGCTGTTAAAATGCATTTTATTCTACTCAAGGCCTCTTATTTCAATAAAGCAGGACTGTACCTTAATGTCCAAATATATGTGGCTCATTGTGAATCTATAATCTTCTATTTTATACTGTAGCACCATATGGTTAATGTATTTTTGTATTATTATTTATTTTCAAGGTTTACACTGTTTACCAGAAAATAGAAAATAACATATTTCACAAAATATAAAATATGATTTACAAAAAGTTCAAATTTTGATTAAATTGGACACAATTAGAGAAGATGTTAATAGGTGTCTAACGTAATTAAACTCTTGTCTCTCTAAGTTTTGATGTACAAAAATCACGTCATTTGGCACTGAACTTTCAGATAAGTGACAAAAAATGATAAGAACTCTTTTTATGTGTGGAGTTCTGTGGGAGCTTTTTGAGCTTTATTGTATCCTTGAGAATAAATTTGCCCTTTTTAACACAAACTGCTTTACATGTTACTCTTATTTGTCTTTTATTTGCTTTTATGTTTATTTTCCTTTGATGAAGGATAAGTAAAAAAATAAAAAGCACCAGGCATGATGCCCAAACATGAGTATTAAATTGGATTTCTCACCAATATGCATATCAAGAAGCTTTAACTAAATTCAGGTTTGTATTGGTACTGTATGACTTATCAGTAGGCATTGGGATATCTGGATCAGAACCTGAAATATATTGAAATTCACTTTTAAACCTTATAGATTTGTTTCTAAATCAAGAACATCATCAGCAACAGAATAAAACTTATTGCATTCCGTACATTAACTCCTGATATTGTTTTTTAGTTGATATTTTTGTTGATGTAACAATTTGCATATACTTTCTTAGGAGATTTACTGTAAATGTGCTTTGGTGTATTTCTCTGAAAAGCTCAGTATAAATGTGTTATGGCTTAGAAAGGCAATTCAAGTACACTACATTGACCAAGGGGAATTTAGTGCTAGAGATAAAGGGAAATAGTGATTTAATTACTGAATCTAGGAGCCCTTCTAAATATTAGTCCAAAAAAGCATTTATAATTATTGAAAGGACTGACCCATTATTTTCATTGAATTAGCTCTTTATCTTTTGCTGCAGTGAAATCCTTATTTAATGGTGAAAAACTCTAATTGATTGACACATTTTGTCTTTCAGGAATGTAACCTGGAATAATTTAGCGATTCCGGATACGCACTGCTCACCTGATGGAGAAGGCTACCAGTGCCCAATGGGATTTAAATGCATGGACCTTGAAGATCTCGGTCTCAGTAGACAAGAGCTGGGTTACAGTGGTTTCAATGAGATAGGTTTGTAATACACATCCACTAAATTCTTCCTAGCATCCTTGTTAAGCATTTTTTCTTTTCCTTTCAAGGTACGGTTTAATAAAATTTTGATTGAAACACGTATACAACATTTAAAATATCATTTCAGAAGGATGATATTATATCAGGTGATAATCACAGTGGCCAACCAGGGTTTTGTAGTTAACTGTAAGTCACCACACATTAGACAGCAGCTAGAGCCAAATAAACCATTTTCCTTATATTAACAATGCAACCATTGTCCAACTACAATGTTTAGTTGGTTATGGCTTTCTATTAAAGGTTTCAAAGGTCTCATTAACAAAACAAATAATTACAAAATAGCTAAGCTGTGATGTACAATATCTCAGTTTATCTTTACTGGAGTATTCTGTGGGCTTGATTTAGTAAAGTAAATCGCAATAATTTTAAATGCTATAAAGACCCAAATGTAGGGGGATAGTTTGTGGTTTCGGTGTTTAGCATATCAATGAATGTTATAATTTCTATTTGAACTTTTATTAAAGGTTTTGTTTCGATTTCTAATGGATTAAATACTTTTTTTCCATTTTTTTTTTCCAAATACAAAATACTTAGATTTTTCTTCTAGGACATTTACTATTTTCGGAACAATAATGGCATTTTAGACAAACACAGCTTAAAAATGGTCATGCCTGCAGTGATAACAGCATAATAGGAAAAAGCCCATGCTATGATAAAACCAAAGTGAAAATCTGATGTTCATGTGAACATTGTCCATAGTGGTATCTGACTGATTGTTTAATACTTTCCTATATCTCAAATATGTTGTGTCTATAAACATGTTGTCATTTTATATACACTATTAAGTCACTATTTTTTTAAATATTGCTCCAAGCTTTATGGAGTTCCAACAAAATCCTGTTTCCCAGTATGTTAGCTTTGAAGATATGGAGTTAATCAATTTCCACATTTAAGCATGTGACGCTAGCGTAGTTGAAACTAATGCGGACAGATTGGTGAGTGACAGTCTCAAATCTTTACCTTTGCTAAAAGCTTCCTTCAGAACACAAATTCCCTGCATCCCTCGGAATTAAATGTTAGCCCTAACAAGCTCACATTTGTAAAAAAAAATGGTTCAAGCTGTTAAGCAGATCATTACTTCTCATAGAGCATGTCAATGGGAATACTACTCTCTTTTAAAGCAAACAACTTCTTCCTTTGTGTGTCTATACTGTATACTGTATACTGTATACTGTATACAGTATAAGAAAGAACAAAGCACAGTCAAGTGTGAAAAATACAATAAAATCTATTCATATGCTTTTTAGTGTGTGTTGACAAAAACATGGGGAAATAGAAGAATCCTAAAAATGAACCTGAACCATAAGAATGTGGTGGAGATTGACTAATGGACTAAGGTTGGGTCCTAAGCTCGTATAGTTATTATTGGCATTATTTTCATTACCCCATTTGTATAGACATTTCTATCCACTGGGTTGTGAAAGCTTGTATTATTTTTGCTGTTGTCTATCAATTGCTTTTTTATTCAAATCCATCCACTTATTTATTTTAATTTGTAATTACATTATTTTAATACATGAGTGATAGAATACAAGAGTACTGTACCACACTCTCTGGTAGAATTTCTGTCAGTTTCTATTATAATTCTAGGTTTATACAATCAGTTGATTTTATAATAATCAGCTGATATAGAGACGCTATGGCTTTGAGGGCTACCTACTGTATGTTGATTTTTACTCTATTAAAAATATGTAGGGGGTGAGGAGGCCATTTAGCTTATGGTTGTTTTAGAATGTGATAAAAGGATGTATTCAAAGCTTTTCCTCAATGATTCCGGTGAATAACCTTACAGATATGGTAATTTGTTCAGTACAATCACTCATTAGCACTTGCATTCAAAATGAGTGGATGGAGTTTAATTATTCATTGGTATTAATGCACTGAAACATGTATTCCTTGCAATCTCACTAATCCTAAATATAGCAGTATCTACAGTTCATACTGTAAGCATTGAGCTTTGAGTAGGCTAAAAGCATTTTTTCCTGCCTTCTACCTTACCTCAGAAGGGCAGTGAGCGAAGCACATCTGCTTCAGTCTGATCCAGTGATAGCCTCTTTTCCTTCTTAAATTGCTTCCTTTGTATATTTTTGATTACTATGAGGAGCCAGCCCTTACCAAAAAAATGTAATTTAGAATTTCATATCATGGCATGCTGGGTTTAAAGAAGAATAGCTGAGGAGAGAAAGAGTCAAGGTTGCAGTTGAAATCTGTATACATTTAAAAAAAAAACAATGCATATATTATAGAGTGATATACCGCGTGTGTGTATTTTACATTTATGCCTGTGTGGGTGATTTGACTTAGTGCCGTAATGAACTGGTTTACTATTTAGAAATGGAGGAACACAACCTGTTTAAAGTATTAGAAAATAATAATTTTGATGATCTACTGTATAAGATTCCCTTCGCTCATAACAATAATCAAACTCAGCAAGGATAGTGAAACTCTCTAAAAAAGTTATTTTGTAGTTGCCCAGCATTTTCTTCAGCTATTTCAACATAAGTGAGTTTTTAATGAGAGCATTTTGTCATAGCACAATGAAACTGAGCCCTGAGGGGAAAAAACACATTTCATATTGAGAGTAATCACTGTGAGCGACAAAAAATCTCAGACCTTGATTCAAGAAAGGTTCTCAAACTTTTCGATATGTGAAATGAATAATTGTTTTACAGCTTTATTTAAAATATGTTTGTTCTTGCTTTGTGGTTTCTTTTTCACTGGAATATTATTTTTATTTTCTTTTTATAGTATTTGGGATATATTTGCTGGTGCATATGAAATAGAAAATAGCAGATAATCATATAAGAAATTAGACAAAGTGTCATGATAAAGGTTGGATTTGTTGGAAAGTAGTGTGTGGAATTATTTGTAACTGAGAAGGACTTTGATGATCCATGACATTCTGATAGATGGTATTTTTCTATAAAATATTTTTCAGTTGTTTTTTTGAGTTACACCCTGCTGTAGTGTGTTCTTGAGAAAACCTCATCAAGGTATTTAAAATCCACATAAGCACTGGCAAGGTCACATCATGAATTTCTTCAGAATAAAGCACAAGCTAGAAAGTTACGGGAATCTGTAACAGGCTCCACAGCCAAATTACTGAAGCCGATACCCTGGTTTCTTTTTATGAAAAGGTGTGCTGAGATCCTTGGGTAGAAGCTCCTGTAACTTCTACCGAACAGACTAAATGAGATGAGTGGTGCCATCTGATTTTTAAGACTTCTTAAGTTCTAACAATAGTGTCACCTCAGACTTCAGGTTTGGAACCAGCAATGGCAGTATATCAATTAAGCCAATTAAGCAAAAACCTCTTCTTTATAAAAGTCACAGTATTTTTACATTCTTCAGCCTTCAGTCAGCAACTTGATTCAATAATTATAGGTGCATTATCTGTCAGCCACGATTTACCAAACCATAGTCAATGAATGTTATGTACAGTTACTGAACAAGCAGGTATAGATGACTGTGGCCCCTTTAAATAACCACTTGTCTGTGATAGAAAAAAACAGAAACCCTTCTGTAATGATCATCTTGAGAGAAGAATTGACAAGACTGAGTTGTCACAATAATATAACATTAAAAAAACGGGCTTTCACTTGTGCTGAGTAAATATGCAGCAGTATTGGAATTATAGACATTCACATTATTTACATTGCTCTACGCTTTCTGGAAAAGAATGTTCAATTGTCCCTCAGAAGTAGATGGTTGATGATTGAAGAATGGCAGTTTAAAATTAAGAGGATTGTGGGAGGCAAGCAGCTTAGTTGGAACCTGAGGGACAGTTATGACAATTGTGCCATGCACAGTATTAGACAATGACAATTGGACAATAAATGTATCACAGTTGGGAGAGAAATAAGAAGGGCTGATTGGCTGAGTGTCTCTGAGACCAGCTTGCTAAGCTTGAGATGAGCTGCTGTTTATTCTAAAATGTATCATACTTAAACATCTGTAGGGCTTTCCGTGACTATTTCAAAAGAATAATTAATTTACTTTTTCATTGACCTACAGGACTGCACCATCCATTAGACTGCTGTCAGGACCCATGAACAAAATAGGGTTCAGTGTATCATAACACATCCTCCTAATTGCCAGGCAATAATGTTGAACTTGGAAGAAGTGTTGAATATCTCTTTCCTTTTAAATATTTTAAAGTTTTGTTCAACAAAAGAAGATGTTAAACAACAAATCAAAACATTTGTAGTTTATAATGTACAGTAGATTTATAATAATGCTGCAGTGCCCTGGCAGAATTAAATGAGTTTCCTTTTCTATATATACTTACATAGAGAATATATTTGGGCTGGTGGTGCAAGTGTGGTATCACTTGCTTGTTAAATGTGCTATGTGGGATTGAAATAGGAAAGACTGTGGTTCAGTATTACTACATACAGTATTTGACAAATGAGGTAGTTTTGGGGACACGGGGGAGGGCAAATCTGATGATACAGACATGAACCCACACAACATTTTACTAATGTGAATATCTGAAAATGGTGTCTTTACTGCCTATTTGTTTTAATTCCTGCTTTAAAGCCTGTTCTGTGTATTTCTAGAATTACGGGGAACCAAGATTTGCTTACCTACAGTATATTACATAACCTATTGTACTTGTACTTAAATTATTTTCTTTATTTAGTTTTGTTTTTCTATTTACTGTACCAATAATTAAGTTCTTGACTATAATATAAGGAATACAGAATTACACAAATATTCTGTGCAATTGACAATAACAGTACACTTATTGATAACTGGAAGTTGGATTTCAAGTCTATAAAATGAATGATGCATCTGTAAATAAATGCCTATCCTGTAGGTTAGATTAACTGAAAAAGCACTTACTTGTAAAAGCACCTGAAGGTTTTAAACTTACAAGCATTTTTTTACACTGCAAACAGCATTTGCTGTACTGGGTTAATGAAAAAAAAAATCCTAGCCAATCTTCAGTAAAAAAAATAACATTGAAAATTCACAAGGACAGAATGAGAGATGATCAAGTTCAATTTCCAGGAGCAAACAAATTAAAAAGCAGCATGGCTTGGTACCTGTACTGAAAAGCATGCCATGTTAAGTCTTCTATTTTGTTTTTTAAACAGCAGGAAGGATGGCAAATGTTTAATCCTACATGTGTTCTTTTATGTCTATAAAGGTACCAGTATATTTACAGTTTATGAAGCAGCTTCCCAAGAGGGCTGGGTGTTCCTCATGTACAGAGCGATTGACAGCTTTCCTCGCTGGCGCTCCTACTTCTATTTCATCACTCTTATCTTCTTCCTCGCTTGGCTGGTTAAGGTAGAGTGAATTTTCTTTGGGATGAACTAGTGATGAAAAAAAAGTTAATGTGCTTCCAGTGTCTCTTCAGGTTCCAGCTTATGTGGGACTATAAACCTGCCAATACTTGATGTCTTGGCTAACATTGCAGTTTTGAAGTTTGTGCCAGGCAGATATACTGTAGTTTGTTCCTTGTTATTTACATCTGCACAGTTTGTTTGTGTAGAACAAAAACACTCCAAAATAGAACAAGAAAGTGTGTTCTCGGATTCTTATTGTTTTTCATATCTTAGCATTTTTCAACCAGGCTGACAAGTACCAAAAAAGAACCTTCTGGAGATTTCGCCAACAGACCCTTTTCAAGAGTATCTTAACCGTAGGTTTATATAATCTAAAAGTTCCAGAATTTTAACATGCTGCAGATAAAAGCCCTGTGCAGTCGCACATTCAAGGAAAGGAGTTTCAACCATTGTGCGTCATAGTCTTATTAATGCAATTTTCTATTGTTCTGACATAAAACACAATAAAATGCCAAGCACATGATATAGAAATGGGAGTTTTACATCAGTAATCATTTTTCTTTTCTATTTATGGTAATGGTTTGCTGTGATGTAACCATGTAAAGTTATGCAAACAGGGTATCACAGAGCTTTTGTGATATTGTGCTCATTACTACTTTCCTCTGCTTTCCTCAGAATGTGTTCATTGCAGTTATAATTGAGACCTTTGCTGAAATCAGGGTACAGTTCCAGCAGATGTGGGGGTCCAGGAGCAGTACCACTTCAACAGCTACTACTCAGGTACAGTTCATGACAACTGATGACACACTATGCAAGCCTTTTATTTAGAATCACCCAACTATGTTTGTGATGCACGCACAATTTGGTTTTTCAACTGGTTTTACAACCAGGATTTGGCAATGCAGGTCAGCGCGGGAAGTCCAGCGGTGAATAGAGGTGAGGCACATCCCTCACCAACAGTACAGCAAGCCCGCAAGTGCCTGGAGGTCACAGGGACCGCTGTGTTTCAGAGAGCAGAGGAAGGCGAATAAAAGTTCAGACAGGTATTGAGGTGCCAAGCCATGTAAAGCCTTGTAGGTGAGCATGAGGATTTTAAAGTCTACGCGGAATTTGACCAGATCTAGTGCAAGTGTTCACATTACTCCTATCCTGGAGTCCTTGCACTGGCTTCCGGTCAAATTCCGCGTAGACTTTAAAATCCTCATGCTCACCTACAAGGCTTTACATGGCTTGGCACCTCAATACCTGTCTGAACTTTTATCGCCCTACTCCCCACCTCGCAACCTCCACTCTTCAAATTCTGCCCTCCTTACTGTCCCCCAAGCCCGTCTACATTGTATGGGCGACAGGGCCTTCTCCTGCTATGCCCCCAAGCTCTGGAACTCCTTGCCCAAGGATATTAGAGAGTCACCTTCTCTAAACTCCTTCAAATCCAGACTCAAAACCCTCCTTTTCAGAAAAGCCTTTACTTAACTGGTTCCATTCTTCACCCCTCTGCTCTTCTTAATACCACCTTCCACGGTCTCCTCTATTGTTATTGTTGTATTGTTGTAATTATAATTGTGTCCTGTCTTGTGAAATTTTCTTATTTATTGTTGTAGTCTTCTTATTTATTGTTATTGTCATCCTGTAAAGCGCTTTGAGAAGCTACCTTTAAAGGCGCTATATAAAATAAATTTTATTATTATTATTATTATAAGGCTTGGCTGACTAATCCTACAGTACTCATCTGCTGGCAGCGCTCAGCCAGTTAGGAATCCCTGTCGTAGTCAGCTAGAGATGTGACCCAGGCTCAATCCCACATGGCCTGGATCATACTGTAGAAATCAGCCTGTGGTCAAGTGAAACCCTTAACGGGCTGAACCATTGGGAAGCCTAGGTTTTTGTTTTAAGATCACAAATACAGTAGGTATTTCTTTAGAAGTTAGCATGCATACAGTACATTGAAATTGAAAATGATGCATTTTAAGACATTGCAAAGCAGTAGCAATACCGGTCCTCAAGGTACCCTTGTGCCTTCTGGTTTTCATTCTGTGGTCTCAGTCATTTAAGACCATTTAAAGATTAAAGAACCATTAATGGTGTCATTTGATTAATTTGAACTATTTTCTGCTCTCAAAACCTAGTCTCAGAAACAATCCCATGTTAGAGATGCTTCCCTGTAACATTCTACACAGCTCTTACTGTTGACCAGTTAGTGATAAGCAGACACTGGTAGAAATAATACTGCAACACCCACTGATTAATTTAGAGAGCTGAAACCCTGCATTTGGGGCACGTTTATAATTTTGTTACTCTATTTGTGGTTCAATTTAAGGGCAAAATAACAAGGCTCACTTAGAATGAAAACCAGAAGAAAAGCAAATAATTCAGGCCCAAGGCTGGGAAACACAGATCTAAAATACAGATTTATAGAAGTGTTTTTATAAAAAGAAATGTTTATTTATTATTATAGTTAATATAACAATCTTGGAATTCCCACATGCTCATTATAAGAGTGCCTGACTAATATGGTTCTTTAAAAATGTGCCACCATGGGTCATCGTATTTTTCTCAATAATGGCACTGTTCATCAAGTGTTATTCATCCTTTGACCTTGCCTGGTGTGTTGCAAAGTTTGCTTTCCAGAAACATAGAGCATCAATGGCAGTCCGTTGATTCTTTTTGGCTGTGTTGAAGTTGAAATCACTGTCCTTTCACAGTGAATGCTACTGGAGTATAGCCTCAACTTAAATTAACTTTGGCCGATTGTCAGGAAGCCATCCTAGACTGTGTCTGGATGAGGGTGCAGCAAATGGCTTCTAGCAGATGGCAGAGAGTGAATCACAGCAGAGCACTGAAGGATGACTGTTGAAGACCAAGTGACAGAAACAAGGGACGACTGTGCCAGACAGTGAGTGATGTGGCAATGGCCCCTCTAACTTCAAGGTATATTCCCCTGTGCTGGAAACTATTTAGAACAGACCTGACTCTCAAACAGAAACAGGAAAGAAAAACATCATTGTAAAATGGCAAGTCTTCTCGGCTAAAATTAATGGCTTTATCTACTGGCAAAAAGTACATATAGTTTGTATAAGCTTTTATACTTCATAGAGAAATATTGTATAGTTTTTACGCCATACCACCCACCAAGATGGCAGGGGCGGGCCAGGAGCTGTTCCGGACCCAGGGGCAAAAGCGTCACAGTCCAGGGATAGTAGCCGGTACCCAGAAGCTACTGCGCTTCACTGAACCAAGTGCAGGCAGGGTAACCAGGGACAGAGCAGGGCTGGTTGGTCTTTATCTGGAGCAGGGCAGATAAGGGCACATAACCTCGTCGTGGTCCATCAGACAGAGCACCAGGTATCGGGCTGAGCAGAGATCTCGTGATCTTCAGAGACTTGGCCAAGCGCGCACTGTCAGGGTGGACTGGGGAGGTGCATCAGGGACCACTGAGGTCTGGGTCTTTTTTCCCAGGGGCAGGACAGAACAAAGGTCTACCAGGAAGGCTGGCAGGATGAAGGAGAGTGCAGTGGACTGGAGAGCAGGACTGAGTCAGGACACAGGCCTGGAGGAGGGGGAGGACCATCAGAGCTGGCAGTTATGCTGAGCTCCCAGGTGCAGCAGGCTGGAGTGATGGAGGAGAGCACAGGAAAGGACAGGTTCCCCACTTGGAGTCTGGGTGGGTCAGGATACAGGCAGGAGACAGGCCAAATCCAGGCAGGCAGGGAACCAGGAGTGAACAGAAAATGGGGGGAAGTTACTGAGAGCTCCTCCAGGAAACCTCTGGCTGGCAGTCCGAAGGTTCAGGGCAGGACAGGAACTAATATACAATGCCAGATTGCTGTGGAGAAGCCAAACAGGACTTAAATAACCCACAGTACCTGATGCAGGCTGATTTCCTATTGCATTCAGGTACTATGAGTATATTGTCTCCTCAGCAACCGGTGCAGGGAGGCAGAGGGGAAGAGACGTGGCCCACGGGCACACACCCCCCAGCTTTACAGCAGAGCCAATGTAACAATTGTAGCTCAGCCTTTTACATTTTGGCTTTATTGGCCATTGTTGTTCAGCTGTTTTACAAGGATGCCTGGGATAAAAGAAGTGACTGAGGAACAAACATATTTAAAAAATAGATCAGATAATGTATTACATTTATTGGTGAAAGAGCATAATAGCTGTCTTGTCTGCATGAGTTCAATGTTTGGAGCACATAGCTCTGAGTTAGCAATGGGAAACACTTCAGTTTACATGTATTTCAATGAAGTTAAATATTCAAATAGCTGTATAAAATGGTATTCCACAGTTCCAGTCCTGAAGGGTGGTCATCCATATGGTCTCTAGGACTTTGAAAAGCAGCTTTCACATTGTCAGATAAGCAGGTTACATTGGCCCAGTTTAACCTGAAGATCAGAAGAATGATCCTGAAGTTACATATTGGAAGCATTGAAGTACTTCTAATACTTCTTTTAGGCCGGGACCGAATTTTGGACATATAGTATAGCTGTATGTCCAAAACATACAGTTTGTCATATACTGTACTGTTGAAAACATCCCAAAAAGGTGTTACAGATGTTGTTCTTCTGTAGTACAGTATGTCCTTTTCATAAGAACAATACAATCCTATGATATCTTAGGATATGCTAAAGGTAGGAACTTGTGTTTAATGAGTTGAAATTTTGGATTGAATATTCAAATAAGACCCCAGTCTACTCAAAGGGCATTAAAAGGCACAGACTCAGTGTGGATTAGTAAACACTTTGTCCTCGACCTACATTTCTGCGTCTCTCTATGAAGTCACAGGAAAAAAAAATTGCAGTTTAACTAGAGTATATTTTTTCATGGTTAAGCTTTCTTTTTTTGCTACTCTAGAAGAAGGCATACAATTATATCCTCAATATTGACTTTATGGTTCACCTATAAAATAGACACCATTTCAATTCAAAACTGCACTTCATAAAGCTCTCAGCCATTGGATTCAAAAACTGGAAAGTATGCAAATCCTTGGTGTGTCACTGATTGGCTCGGCTCCTGGCAATGCTAAATTGGACCTGTGGCGGTGATTAGGTTGAGGAACTGTGGCTATTCAGTGACATCTGTGTCTGTCTTTCAGTTAATATTAAACTCCATTTTTTAAATGTAAACAGCGGCAATTGGCCTAACATGTAGGATTTAGGACCATTTTGGAGGCTCGACTGCAAGCAATGAATAAAGATTTATGCCACATTAATGGAAAAAATGCTACTTTTTGGCAAAGTACTCTTAAGATTCAAATAATATAGAGTTCATACAGTAATAATGAGAAATATTTGTAGGTTTCTACCGCTTCACTGGCATAATTCTAAAATTATTTTGCATGAACTGTTGTTCATAGTTTTAAAATAGCTAAAACGTAGTATATAAAAGCAGTGAAAACCTCATTCTGTAAAAATACAACTGAAATGCATTCAACCACTTGCCCATCTGACCTTTCATTGCATTAAATGGATTCCTTATCTGTAATAGGATTGTGCTGATAGTCGATATTCTTTAAGATATGCCTGTGTTTCAATTCAGAGAACAAAAGCTTTGGCAGAAGAAAGCCAAATGGCCAAAACAGAATGTTTTTTTTTAAAGAATGGGTTATTAATTTGCTTAAACACTGTTTCAGTTTCTGCATTTGAAAATATTCCACTCTTAATAATAATGATCACAAAGATAAATACAATTACAATATGGCTACTTACGAAATGTATTAAGTATTAAACAGAATCAGTGTGATTAAATTTAAGAGCACAAGATAAGTGAATTCCTGATGTTCAAATTATTTTATTTTCAGGCATTGATGTGCATACACTGTATTTAATTTAAGGAATAATAAACTGAATTTAAAAGTAAAAGCACAAGATCGCCTTATTACATGATTGGTTGTTTGGACATTTACTGCTACTATTGTGTTTTACACTGTAATTAGGTACTTTGTTCTATACAGTTTGTCATCTTAAACAGTTATTTCACTGTTATTCTAATATCCCTTGAAAGTATAGTGGATTGCCTGTCAAGATATTTCAAATAAGCTGTTTACATATTTTAAAATGACAACCACAGATGTTCATACTATGCATACTTTACCGTTAATTTCACATTGCTGTGCTTATGCTCAATCATAAATTCAGTGTATGTTGGAGATTTATTTTGAATTTTTGGTAGTAAAACATTAAGCTAATGTAAGGTTATTTTTCACTTTGCCTGTAGTTCTTCAACATTGCATTTAACTTAAAAGTAGAAATTACAAAACATGTTTGGGAATAAATATCATGTTTGCATTGTTTTTCATGGCTGAAGGTACTGTATAATAAATTGTGAATTACCAGAGTGTACCAATTTAGTCATAAACCATAGGTGGAGCTATTTTTTTTTAAATAGTATATTTGAACGAAACAATACTGAACATAAAGAGCTGTTCAGTATAATTTTTTTAAAAAAAGATTTGGGGAACTGAAATCTATGTGTCCAAAGGCTTTCCAAATTCGCAAAATAATCAATGCTGTTCCAAGCAGACATTTTATGCAGGGGTCTCTCTGTCCCCGAGAGTTCCAGCCTTCTCCACTAAAGGTAAAGGTAGTGTGACGAGGTCATACAGCCATTTCGATGCATCTCTGCTGCTAACAAGTGTTCATGAGTGAACCGGTGGGGACTGGCCAGCTGTTTCTGCAATTTGTCCCAGTACTTCTGGTCCCTGCTCCTTAGGACATGCTGGTCTAGGGCAAGCACATGAAAAAGGGCCTGTTGGGGCTGCACCAGGACTGGGGACTGGGTAAACAATGCTTCCAGGTCCCAGTAGGCATCTTGCACTTCTCGTACTAGTCAAAAGTAGCTGCTCTGTCAGTGAGACAGCAGAAGGACACAGCTCCAGGAACTTGGTATTCTAGTGGAAAAGACTGAGCTTCAATCCTGTAACTTTGCTTTCCCTGTGAAACAGTCACCTGTACCAGCAGGTTGTCTAGGTAGTGCATACATGAATTGAGCACCCATTACATCTGTCTCAATGGTACATAGACAAAAAGGTCAAATCTTAAACAACCAGAGCCTGTTAGTGAGAAAGCTACTGTATTTTGTGGTGATTTTTAGGTGCCAGCTTCACTTATCCATTCCCCAGGCCTACTGAACTGAACAAGCATTCAGACTCAAATCAAAGTGTTGGATCACGTGTTGAAACTCCTATCTACAGCCAGTGCTATACTATTCCTATAGTACTAATACGTAATCCCCCAGTATCCAGAGAGTTTATTAAAATCGACACAGCAGAGTTGCTTAGGCAGTTTAAGAGAATAATGTAAGGAAATGCTCAGGTCCAGGTAATGTCTTGCAGATTAGTTTTGCAATATTTTTAGTTTGTTTTTTCAGATGTCCTTAAATTTGCAAATCACCCCCTCACCATGGAAGACATCTAGTATTATTCCCAACCAGAAAAATGCCAGGCCAAGTAAGCTTAACAGCTATTCAGTAGGCAAGTTGCTCTCACATCTCTCCAAATTAGGGTCTGGAGAGAATAGTGAAGCAACACATCACAAAGAGCACAAATAACCTTATTGACTGTCTGCAGTTTACATACAGAGAAAGTAGGTAAGTAGAAGACAAAATACTCACATTGTTAAATCTGATCTCTCGGCAGCTTGACCAAGTAAAGACATTATTAAGGATCTTAATTATTCATTTTCCACCTGCTTTTAATGCAATATAACCACCGTTTCTTGCACAGAAACTGTGAAAGAATGTCAATTTAAACAGCAACAGCAACATGATAAGATGGGTCCTAGACTTCTTAACAAACAAATCGTAACGGGTCAAATTGGTCACAGTATCTGACATTCGCTCACCATGGGGCTGCTTCTAGCCCCCCCACCATATGTTTTGTACACTAATGATTGTAAGAGCAAACACACAGATAGACGTCTCACCAAGTTTGCTGATGACACACCCCTGGTCAGCATATTAAACAACTCAGAAAATGGGCCTATTCTAAATATTATGAAAACAGTCATTGATTTTAGAAAAAATGAAACACCACTCCAACCTGCTGCAATAAAACGTCAGGCTGTAGAAATTGTCAATGACTACAAGTACATGGGACTGGTGATAGACAAGAATCTGAGATGAGAAAATGTTGTGACACCAATTATAACAAATACTCCTTTTCATTTAGTAAACTCTGTTATTTTAAGGTACTGTAGATAGAACTATTTTTATGCTTTTCTACCAGTCATTTACTGAAAGTGTATTTATATACAGTCTCACTTGTTGATTTTGCATCATCTTAACCTATAATTGTAGGAGGTTAGGAAAAGTTGTGAAATTGAATAGCAAAATAATTGGGGCACATCAAATTAACATAAATATTCTCTACAAATAGAGTTATTAAGAAGGTCAAGAGCATTATGGAGTGTGTGTCTCACACCCTCCATTGTGAGTTTACACTAATCCCATCTGGGAGATGCCTCTGTGTCCCCAGGTGAAAAATAACAGACTCGGGAAATCTCTCATCCCTGTTGCAATGTCGCTCTCTTATCTTCAGTAACACTGCTATTCCTTCTTCACTGTTCTTCAAAAACTCAGTTTGTCTTCCTTGTTGTACTGTTGTATTGGACAGTGCCGTAAAACAGATTTCCCCTGGAAGAGAATTAAGCTTAGGTTAAATTGACACTAGCTTAGTACAGGCGCAGCCCTCAGCCCGCTCCACTTACATATGGAACATGAAACTCCAAGTTTCAAGCTTCTCCTTGCTCTTGGAGGAGCCCTTCTTGCTGCACCCCGCCGATTTGAATACTGATAGGTGGATGTCAATAGGTCGAACACATCTTCCTTCACACGGTCAGCATTGAAACTGCTAGAGTCCATATCCATAACTGCAGGGGAGATGTCAGCACGGATACTGTACTCCATCACTGCCAACACCACCCCTGGTACTCCCCCTTGTACAGTACCTCTCTCTTCTGAAGCAAAGGGCACATGGCTTCCCCTGCCTGTAGCTTGATGCTCTTGACCTTGACTGGATCCCTGCTCGTTGCAGAGCATTAATCCCTAAGACACAGGGGGTGCTGGGTGGAGTCCAGCCGGTTCTTATAGGAGAGTGAGGCATCCAGCTGTGCAATCCCAATGGTACGTGTCCCCACAGATTGAACCTTCTGTCTGTTACTTTCACTGTTGCAAAAGCACTATATCTCGGGTGTTTGCTAGATCAAAGCAGCCTATCCCCTTCTCTGGCTGCCCACTGGAGTTTCCAGTCTCCCTTTTCTTCTTTGGCCTTTTCTGCTGTATTCCCAGCAGCCTGGGCCCATTATAGTCTGTACTATGGCGCTTGGCCTCTCTTCACTATCTTCTTTCTCAGTCCCATCTGTTTCCCTGGCCTTGTGCAATGCATTTGTAGAAGTAAAAAAGTAGAGTCATAGAAAACTGCTTCAATTTTCACTTTTTTTTTTCAATTTAACTTTTTGCATTTAAAGAATCAGAAGGCAATACCTGATGGTGTCTGACCCTTGGCGACGCAGACATGGCAACATGCAGGACAGACACTTCTTAGCATTCATTGAGCTGAGTAGGGGTGGCGATACTTAATAAGAAAAATCAATATGAAATATCCTCTTTTTCCAAGCTCAGTCACTTATTCTCTTCCACATCCTTTGGCATTACCTGAGGATTTCATTGTGCTGAAACCTGTGCTAGATCTGATGACATCTTTGTGTTATACCCAGAACGTCTCTCCTTCTCCAGTTTTCCCAAAGCAGCATTCACTCTGATTTGAGCTCCTTGTGATTTTTCTTCCATAGCTTCAAAGCTGGCATGTTTGTCAACAACATCTGCTGCTTTCCAGTACTAGGTTGTTCTTTCCCACATTTCTGGCTAATCTAGCTGTTGTTTTCTTTCAATCAAATAACGACACTGTAATGAACTATATTTAACCTTTATATAGGATTAGAACTATTTGTTACTTTAAACTGTAAATCAGATGAAAGCAACTCTAAACACTAAGTGCTAGAAAGAAAAAAGGGATCCTTCATCCCCAAACAGGGGAGCACGCAATTTATCTTTGACTCCAGATGAAAACTAGACAAAGGCAAGATGACCCATCTGTAAAAAGAAATGGGGTGTTTTTTCAGATAGTAATTGGTTCCTCTCCAACTCCAAAGTTCCATTTTACACCAGAGCATCTGGGATGTAACTGTTCCAAGTTCATGGATTCCAAGCCCCACACCCCTCTGTCAAAACAGGTGAATGTTGTTGAGCCCAAGATTGTTTTTCTCCAAAGAGCTCAAGTTGATGGAGTTGTTTTGCTGTGTACAGTGATGTGACCTTGAAAATGTATTTCCTCTCTGTATCTATTAAATTTTATAACAATCGCACTGAGCTGCCCACCTCTTCTATTAAAAAAGTAATTAAAGCTTTACGTAAAGTTGTCAGTTATTTGGTGTGAAACAAAAGGGCTTATGTTTCTAGCTTTGATCTCATTGAAATAAAAATTTAAGGCAATCCAGAGGGATTGCACTGCTACATTGTTGGCAAGACTTCCAAGTTACTCTTCTGTGCAGTGATATTGTAATATTGAATTAATTTGATATGTCTTCCTAAGACGATTAGTGAATGAATGACATCGTGGTGATTAGAAGACAATGGAGGAAGACGTTGCTTTTAAGTTTTATGTTTTATCTTGTATTTTTACATTTATGCATTTTTAAGTAAACCTTCCATTGCGTCAGTACCTAAAAGGCAATGCAATCTAAATGGTAACATGATAGTGGAGATTTACCTTTCATTTTTTAATCATAATATAGATTTAGTTGATGAGCATTTCCGTTATCAGAGAGGTAAAATATAATAATTGAAATACTAACAAAGGGGCAAATATCCCAATAATAGTGATAGGGAAACACTAAGGTCACATAATTTCTTGGAATGTAGATGAGGCAACAAATATGATGGAAAAATTAAATAATAATACCTTTTTTTGAGATTTTATAGCAGTTTCACACTTCTAAAAGGCACTTATTATTTAATTTGTTTTGTTATTTTTATGAGTTCATTTTGTTTAAAATACTCTAGTAAAATTGATTTATATCTCAATACAATATCGTTGTATTCCCAATTGTCTTCTTTTTTATTTCTATGCGGTAACATAGAAGCAATTTGGTGGTATTTGTAGAGGAAAATTAAGATGATCAAGAATGCAAGGCTCAATGCCTGGATGTATGCTAATGCACAATGAAAATGCAACACTGTAAGATTCATATCCATAGCTGATTAGGCACATAATATTAGTTGTGTTGTGATTAGTAAGCACATATGGTTTTTCATTGTTTGAGTAATATAGTTCTGTGTGATTGCAAAATGCTCAACTCATATGTGATCTTATGAAACCACCAGGTGTTGAAATATTAGGAATATACGAGTTGAGTGTAAATGGTATGTTAAGTTAGTTGATTCAGAATATGTATTCTGTAAATAGCCATTTAATTGCATACTCTAAATAACCATTCAAATAGTGTTTTGATTAATTGTAAACAGTTAACATGCCATGCTCGAGTACTAAAGATTACCCAGTTAATATCAGTATGATAGGAGGAGCAATGAGCATACTTGTCCTGGAAGACTTTAGGTTACCAAGAAAAACCCAGGAATGTCACATTCATATAATCCTTGTGCATGATCTTTGATTGTTTTTGACTAAAATGTGTACAGCACAAGAAACTCAACAAAGAAATACAGTAACATCTTTCTGTTAATAAGACTGAATTGGTTGCATCTTCAGAAAAACAGTGATTTGCCATAATAATGTTTTGCATTCTTGGGATTCCTTGTTCAGGAAAAAATAAACATGCTGATAGCTGAGAATTAAAATCACTTTCTTAAATACAGTAGCTAAAGATTTTAGGAGATGGCAGACTGAGGAGGGAAAGTGTTTTATTGATCAATGATAGACTCAATGGGGAAAAAAAGTGTGTGAAGATGTTGTGGTAAGCATTATGGTGGTTGTTGTGTTCAAGCTAACCAGTGGAATAATGGAATACAAATCATTTGGGATGGAATCTCCTTTAGCCCAGCAGGACACTGCAACATCACACAGGGCTAGGATTATCATGAGACAACTTTAGGTAAACTGTTTCATAATCTTGTCAAGGCCATCTTTTTCTCCTGAACTGAGTCCAGTAATACAAAGCGCTGGTAAGACTAACTGGTCGGTTTTGTCAACAAAAGACAACCATAACCAGGCAACCATTGCCAGCACCATTGCTGGGACTATGAGCCAAGGTTGCCAGGACAATTTAATGGTAAAGGGGGTCATACCTGTTGCTTAATTTGTAATATTCTCATTTTGTCATTTATCATGTACTGTAAATGAAAATATTCCTTGATCTGTATTTTTGTTCATATATTCAGTAATTTGATTTCTTTAAAATGAAATCAGTTGAACCCACTAGAGATGAGTATATTATTTATTTTGTGCATCAATATACAGATGCTTCCCAAAATTAATATGTACACATACAGTATGGTGTATTTATTTTAATTCTTCCTGCATCTGACAGTTTTTACAGGCTATGGGTTCATGGCCACTTCTGTGTCTGAAGCCTTTAAACATTTTATCTCTCTTGCCACACATTGAGGTTAGAGAGGTTAGCTTGCTTAGTCAAGTGCCAGATTTCTGTCCACTTGGCTAACCTCATTCCATTTGCCTTTCTGGCAGAAGCCACCCATCTGCCAGGAATAACTCTTGAGAGTTTTTGATCACGAAACAGGTGAATAGTTACTTGCTGAAATGTGAAGTCATTTTTCTTTCAATGTGTGGTCATTGTCACTGTTAAATCTCAACTTCTAGGACTGGAAAATCAGCATCAGCAATTTTCTAACCAAGAGGGAAATGTTTAATTGTTTTGTATCATAAAATAGAAGAAGAGAGAATGTGAATAGAAGGAACATACTGTATTTCCCTGTAAATATTAAATTCAATTCAATTCAATTTATTTTTAAATAGCACCTTTCACAACAAGCTTGCCCCAATATACTTGCTGAGGAATGGCAGTATAGAAATCATTCATGTGACTGAATTTAAACTTTATAGCAAAAATGTTATGGTCATTTGAACATCATAAGTATAGTATCTTAATATTTGGAGATATACATTTTGTGTTAAAACATAAATTACCATATATAATGTCTAAAACTTTAAAATCTCTTATTGTGTTACGTTCTCCTATCTTAATTTAAATTACATTTCTGTTTAATATGGGATAAAATGCATCGTTATACTGAATATGTGTCACATTACATCACTTCTGAGGGACCTTGCCATCTTGGCTGCCTTTGTGAGCTTATCCTGCCTTTCCAGCATCAATCTTCATGCGGGGAAAGAATATACCATCACTCCCTCTTGTTGTTCAGAGACAAAAATCAGGTGGCAGCTGGGCAGTAGAGGGCAAATGCAGGTGCGCAGTAGACGGTTAGAGGAGCCATTCATTTCATACAGGAATCTACAGTACTGTATGTGTAAATGAATACCAGCTTCAGTGACATGATGGCATGCTTTAAAGTGAAGTGAGTTGCCATGGGCATGCTATAGTGTCCAGTATTACATGATGAGGAAAAAAAAACAACCATCACTTCCCTTGACTGTCTTTCCAGCTTCACCTTGGAGTGGTTTTTGGGTGCTTGAGCTAAAATGTCTTCTGTTTTCAGTTGCAGATGTTTCCTGTCAAACAGTGCAGGATTCAAGCGCTTCACGATCCTGAAATTTTAAAGTAGAATGGACAAACTCACCCAGTCACTGTCCACTGTAAACGTAGCTACAAAAGTGTAGCTTTTAAATAAAGTCAGATACAAATAGTCCAAAAAACAATCAATTAGCTACTATCAAACAATGTAGATGGGCTGATAATCTCCTTGAACCTTTCTTCTGAATAAATATTACTGTGTTTGTACAGACATGAAACAGCCTAGAAAAGTTTGGTAAGGATGCAGTAAAGAAAAACTCCTATCTTTAACAAAGAATTACAGTTCATTTATTTAAACATTTCTGACAAAGATCTGGTTGATGCCATAGTAAGACCAATACTATTAAGACTCCTACTGTAAATGTACAGTATGTGATTTACGTATTTCAGTATATAAGCAATCCGTGTGAATCAGTGAGTCTAAGATCTTAGAATAAAAATACCCTGCAAATTTTGATGGACATATGGTGGAAAAAGCTGCATCTGTCACTTGTGGTCTAACAAGGTTTTTGCTTAAACTTTTTCTTCTTCCTGCTCCCCCATGCCATCTCTTGGATGTAGATGTTTCATGAAGACTCTGCAGGAGGATGGCAGTTGGTTGCTGTTGATGTGAATAAACCGCATGGCAGAGCTCCAGCTTGCTTACAGGTATGATATGTCTGGGTTAATCAAGCTGGCATTTCCAAAAGGGATTATAAAGTCAATGCTGTTGGATATTATTAGAGATAATGTTGTCTTGTGAAATACTAGATTTGTCAGCTGGAGTTTCAGAAATGTATCTTGAATGACAAATCCTTAAAACATGGGACATTAACTCTCTTGTCTCCTGTAACACCAGTGCACCATCCTCTCTGTTGGTAATGTTTGTCTTCCTTGCTGTTGAATTGTTGAATTAAACGGTGCCTTAAAACAAATTACCCTCGGGGGAAAATGAACTTTGTTGTTTCACAAGACTAAACGAAACAAGTCATATTTTCATGGATTTGGTTCTGTAAGTAACATCACCCACAATTTCCTAAAGTATTTAGTCCTGTCTTATGTTTTCTTAGATGTTATAATATATTGTATCTCACCCATGTTTTAGGTTGGCACTTGAGAAAAACAAAACATGGAAACTATAAATAAGCACATTTTTACCAAATATTTCAATTTTTTTCATATTTAATATTTCAAATGCAGGGTTAGGTCATGTGCTGTAATGCTTTGAGTCTTTATCATTTCTGATACAGTTCTGCTTTTTCAATTATATGATTCTCAATTCGTGTGACTGTCACCATGAAAAAACAAAACTAGTTTGGTAATTTAAAGAAAAATGCTATGGCCTTTAAATTATTCTCTCTGGATAAGTAATTCCTTAAAATGAAGGCTCGGTTAATAAAATTAAAATAAAATTAAAATAAAATTAAATTACATCTTAAAAGGATGAACAGTTCAGAACAAGCTCTTAACAGAAACCATTGGCTTGAACATCAAAGCTAGTATAAGAACATGATCTTATCATTTTTATAAGTGTTTTTAAAATAAAAAATAAGATTGGCCTCAGAAATTATTTTAAATGAAGTTGTGTGCTTACAGTGTATGTTCTAAGATTATGTGACAATATGTGTTATGCTAGTCCTTGGATTTAAAGTGACAATAATGTCTGCATTCTCATGGAAACAGAGAGCTTTTGACAATTACGTGGGATTTGAAGAATGAATGATTGAATTTATTTTTATTGTTTTTTTGAACAATTTCTTAATAATATGTTTGTTACAAGAGCAGTCCAAATATAGAACTACTGTATTGTAATCAGAAGGTATTTTTTTATTTTCATGAGATTAAACTTGGATGCTCAATATAGTGAGGTGATTCTAAAAGTATACATTTGATAGCATCAGCAAAAGTAGCTGTGGACATTCCCTGTGAACTACTTAAAAATGTGATTATTTTCAAATACTTTATCTCGTCTGTAAGTCCCACTTGTTTGTTTTTTTCTCTGTGGCAATTGACAAAATAAGCAGATTCATGTGAAGTCACAGTTCATATGTGATAGTAAAGGTAAATACAAAGATATGATTTCTGATCTAGATCTGCCAACGGTATAACAATGCATTACATCTTTGAAGTCTGATATTGTACAGTATGGCATCTCTGCCAGCAGGTGGTTTTGAGATGATGCTATCATAAAGGGAAGCTCTGTTCTATACATTTGAAAATGGAGTGATGACAAGGAGTGAATCCTTGTGGTGAACTTTGATTACAGTGACTTTCCACAAAAGTGGTGTGGACTAAATGGAAAAAAAAACACACAACACAAATATTTTAGATAACAAAAAGAAATACTTTTCTTAGGATTTTTTGCAGTTCATCTTTTTTGCATTCTGAATCTTTGAGAAGGAATTACGTTCTTGATTGCCTCTGTTATTTCTGTTATTTAGGTAACAGTACCGAACGAAATAATAGAAATAAGTAAGTAATAGAAAATAAATATACTCAAGTAATATATTCTCCTGTTTAGAGTCTGAAAATGTAGTATGCCCTATCACTAATATCTGCATTTTGCAAGTAAGATTTCTTACTTACTGTAACTTAAATGCCGTATTTAATCTGGGTGATGAATGAGTTTAGTACTGTAAATACACTGTACATTTTGCCAAATGTTTCAACAGCTAGAGCATTTAAATATTAAACAGAAAGAGGGATAGCTCCCTGTTAAGTAATGGCTTCACTGCCTATTTTAAGAAGAGCTACAGTGCCTTACAGAAATATTCACCTCCTGCCAATAATATCAGACATACAGTACTGTAGGTATTGTGCTGTATACCAGGATGAAGAGTATCTCTGTCACAGTGATCTTCCACCCAAATTAAATATGTTCATGTAAGATTTGAGATAAATATCATAAAATGTTTATTTTATGAAAAGTATTTTTAAATGTATTTCTTTACCTCAACAACTGGATGAAGCCATTTAGGAAATGAATGGAGGGACTTGCTGTATTTCTTGCCACTCACCCATACAGGCCAGCTTTGTGTAAGGATTAGGATAATTTCAATGTACAGTATGAACAGTGATGCCCATCTCAGACATAGAACTTTGCAAATCTTGCAAAGTCACTTTTGACTTCACAGTAGCATCCCTACCATCACGCCCCACACTCTTACTCAGAAACTCCGTTCTGTCCCTGTCACATTCCACACTCTCCCTCGCAAACGACGTTACATTCCCAGAACCTCTGCTTCACAATCTCATCCCTGATTGAACCCATCACATTCTCACATGCATCAGATTCCTCAAATTCTCTCTCCCTAACCAATCATCCAATCACACCCCTTTCCTTTCAGTATTTAAACCCCCTTCGCACACCTTCCCATGCTCACTATTGAGAAGCCTTTCATAGTATTCTCCAGTGTGTGTTTCCAAACCTTTTGACTGATCTCCTGTTATGAAGCTTCTGCTTCTGCTTCTGCTTCTGCTTCTGCTTCTGCTTCTGCTTCTGCTTCTGCTTCTGCTTCTGCCTCTTGACCTTGCCTTCTGGATTGTTTTTGGATATCTCTCGTTACCGGAGCCTCTGCCTCCCTTATTGACCCAGCCTTTGGATTTTGTCTTTTGGATTGTCCCTTTGCTACTCTGCGTCCTGTGGGATTCCGGTCACGCATAAGGACCCTCCTATTCCACGTATAGGTTCCGTGAGACCTACTAGTTTTCGGTTTGTCCGGCTGTTCGGTTTAGAACGGCTGCCTTCTGGGTACTGTATGACACATTCCACTTCTTAACAAGAACTTCACTGTACTGAAAAGGGATAAATATGCTTCTGGTTTTCTGCCACTACAGCACTGAATTGTTTTGAAAGCTCCTTGGTCTTGATGGTTAATTTGTAATATCACTATTCATGTCCTGTCTTGAAATTCAATATCCATCTGAGGTAACGTACAGAAATGGGATGCATTTACTCTTTAAATGAAACCCATTAGATTACACCAATACCAATACCCTAATTCTGTCACCTTTCAAACTACTACTTTGCACAGGAATCTATTTAGAGTTGCTATAGGAAAGGGATTGAATACCTATGCCGTTGTTTAATTAAAAATTGAACAGGTTTACATACGGTATTATCAGCATTTTTAAGCTTTTTGGTTTGGAGTACATTGTGTAGATTTCTAAATAAGGTCGTATAAAAATTGTCGTGACTGTAAGCTGAGGCTTTGCAAGAGACTGAAAATAAAGTTAAATTTAACATTAAAGTGGAAAAGTTTTTAATACACTATCTGGAGGAAATGAAATGTTGAAATCTTGCAAAGGAAAATAAAACCTGATCTCACACTCATAAGTAAAATGTATAATGCTGTTATTATCAAGCACTGAAGAGAAAGAATGAAAAGTTTTCTATTGCAAAACTTTAACTACAGTACAATTTAAACCAAACCCTATAACTTCATGGATTCTGTTTGTAATTTAGGAAATCATTGTATCAGAAATCTATTTGAACATATTGCATTTTATTCATGATAACACCATGTCCTATGTGAAAGCTACCTGTACAGAATGTGGAAGCTTCATTCAAGGTGTTTATCAAAGACCTGAAATGTGATTCAGTTCTCATACATCGCTGTCAAAAGAGTATCCTTTTGATCAAACTGAATCCACTACGGTAATTAATTTGGAAAGTGAGTGACAGAGTATGTTCATCTCTTGCTGAGAACCCAATAGAACCTCTCACAATACTCATCTTCACAATACTAATCTTCCTCCTTCTTGCCTGACAACGTTTTACACAAGAGAATCTGACAGAATCGAGAGACAGTAGAAGTGAAATGGACATGACTTCACTGAGACTTGTTGAAAAACAATTCTTGTGGAATAGGGAAGGCTACTTTTCCACTGCACTATCACATTACTATACACGTTGTTTCACTTAGCGTGCTGAAATATAAAGAAAAACACTCCTACAGCAATTCCTAATATCTTGCAATTAAAATGGATTAAACTTCAGAATGTAGCACATATATACTGTATTCTTGATTTGTATTATCCCTGTGTAATAAAATGCTAAATACTGTGTACTTGAAAGTTGTTTTTAATTTGAGAAGCAAGGCTTTTATGAAGCAATTGTAAATCCAAAGGACTTTTTTCTCCTTACAATTAGCTTTATCGTTCTTGGAGTTTTTTCATGCCTTCATAAATGCACACTAAGTACCCTGCTATTGTAATAATACAACGGAGCAAGTAATAGGTTTATTCCATGCTGAAGAAGAAGAAAGACAACAACGTTTCGGCCGTGGAGCCTTCTTCAGGTGTGAGAGAGACAAGGCAGTAGGCAAAGGTAATGTAGCAGGAGAATAAAGCCTGGAAGAGAGGAGGAGTGAGAGGTGGGAGCAGGGGACAGAAAGAGAGGCCAATCAAGAGGTGTGAAGTCAGAATAGGTGTAGAGAGGTGTGAAATGAAACTTCCAATGAATGGGGAAAATTTAAAAGAACAGTAGTCTGTCGTTAAGAGAAGGGAGAATGTGTGATCCTAGCTGCAGGATAATTTTGGTTTCGGTAGTCTTTCTGATGTATGAGTTCGGAAAACCGTCTTTGAGAACACAGACGGAGAGATTAGAGTGGTCGTGGCCATCAGAGGTGAAATGAGAAACAATGGGCTTGGAGAGATCTTTAATCTTCACAGCCCTGACGAGTTCTCTGAAGCGGTCTCCGAGTCTCCTTCCTGTTTCTCCAATGTAGATGGCTGGGCATTTACTGCAAGAGATACAGTAAATAAGGTTGCTGGAGGTACAGTACAAGATGCCATCTGAGTGATCCGGAATTGGCCTGAGGGGCCTTGAATGAGTGTGGTGTTAGATATACAGTATACTTGAAGGGGATACAGCGAGCTCTGTTGCAAGGGAAACTGCCTGGTGTGGATGGTTGCTGAGGGCGGTCAAGGAAGCTATGAACAAGAAGGTTACTCAGATTAGGTGGTCGGCGATATGAGATGAAGGGGCGGTCAGAAAAGAGGGCCGCAATGGAGGGATCATCCTGTAGGATGGAAAAGTTGTGGTTAATAGTCCTGGGGATAGGAAGTGTGTTGGGGTGGTAAGGAAGCACCAAAGGAATGCGGTTGTTACGGCGGGAGTTCATGATTGGGTTAATGGTCTAAGGGGTGTTTTTGGCTCGGGCAAGGGCCCTGTCAATAACATTGCTGGGGTATCCTCTGTTGATGAAAAACGAATACATTTTGAGGGCTTGGTTCTCGAAGTCGATGTCGTTGCTGCATAATCGTCGTAGCCGAAGGAACTGTGAAAAAGGAAGAGAGTTTTTAGTGTGTTTGGGGTGAAATGAGCTGTACAGGAGATAGCTTTGTGAATCCGTGGGTTTGTAATAAACCGAAGTGGAGAGTAGTTGATGTTGGTAGTTGAGAGTAGTTGGTAGGAGAGTAGTTGGGGGTAGTTGATGGAGAAGTTGATCTCTAGAAACGGAAGAGTAGTGGAAGATATGTTAACTGTATATTTGAGGGACGGGTGGAAGTTGGTGAAATGGTGAAGGAAGCACTCAAGCTGATTGTTGGAGCATGTGGCGGCACCCACGCAGTCATCAATATATTGCTTGTAGAGGTCAGGGACATAGCCAGTGTAGGAAGCGAAGAAGCGTTCTTCTAACCAGCTGACAAAAATATTGGCATAGCTGGGTCCCATTCTGGCGCCCATGGCAACTCCACTCACCTGTTGGTAAAAAAGGTTATTGAAAGAGAATGCGTTCAGTGTGAGAACCAATTCTGCAAGGCGTACCAGGGTGTGGGTGGGTGGATCAAGCACTGTGCATTTGTCCAGCATGCGCTCGAGGGCTGTAAGGCTGTCATTATAGGGAATGACGGTGTAAAGTGATGTCCATGGTAAAAATGTAGCATTCGGTGCCCTGAAATTGGAAATCATTAAAAAGTTGGAGCACGTGGTTGGTGTCTTTGATGTTTGAGGGAAGATCTTCAACCAGCGGTCTCATGAGGCTGTAGAGAAAGGCTGAGATGTAAGTAGTTGGGCAGTTACATGCTGATAAGGGGTGTCCGGTTTCTGGATTTTGGGGAGGAAGTAAAATTGAGATACCTGCGGATGTTCAATGATGAGCCGGTTCGCCTCCTGGGGGAGCTCATTACTGCTGGTAAGAAGGATAATGGTGTCTAGAGGCTTCAAAGATATATAGATCCTTACGCCACACCACAACAGCACCTCCTTTGTCCGCTGGTTTGATGACAATATCATCCCTGTTGCAGAGAGACTGGAGATTAGGAAATTTGGACAGCTCCTTGCACTTTTTCTTTCAAGCATCATAAAATTTCACTTCAGACACAAAAGCCAAAGGTTTTGTACAGTAAGTGTAAAGATCTTTCTTTTGTCTCATGCAGTTACCTGTTTTGTTTTTCAGAATTCAGAGAATGCTTTATTGATAGTCTGTCTCCAACTTTCTTTCTTCTGTAATGCTTTGCAATCAGGTACTGCAGTTAATAATCATTTTGCAGTGTCACTGTGGAGTACCCTAATTCTTCAAAATGGTGATGCAGCCTGATTGGCTTTGCTTGATAGAGAGCAGAAGATTAACACGAATAAACAGGCTATTGCCAGACCCTTCTATGTTTAGAAATAAAATCAACCATACAGTAATTGCCTAACTTTTGAAGTGCTCCAGTACAAGTCTCAGATGGATTTCATAGGAAATTTCTGATATTGCTAACTTGGAATTAAAGTTGCTAAAACAAAAAAGAAAAAAAATATTTAATCTCAGTATAGTTTAGATGATAGACCACTGTGATGTGATTGTTTAAAAAATTACTTGAAAATTTCTGCTTATTTCCTTTTTTTATTTGTAGATTACCCTTCACAACACCCCACAGTGTAAACCATAAGCACATTTGACTGATTTAATTTAGGAATTCACCATGAAGTGCTGCTTGTGATTCGGTCCGTTTGTTTACCTCTGCTGAAACACTGCCCTTAAATCTATATCACTGTTATTTGGATTCCCAAGGCGAAACATTTAAACAAACTTAATTCTCATCTGTCAGGTTTTTGACCTTTTGGAGAGATGTGTTATGGGCAAGCATTGTAATGTAGAAACAGGTTAAGACTCTTGTTTCCATCTGCCTCCAGGAAATACCTGATTAAATTTTAAACTAGTGTTGTTGTACAGGTCCTGGAAAAAGTTCCCTGTGTTACAGTAGGTTTGGGGGTTGCGTAATTATATTCATAAACACTGGACTGCAGATGGCAGGTTGTTTCTGTTTAATTTGCCAGCTATGACCTTTGTAATGACCAAAGTATTTATAAATTTGATAGATTCAGGTTGAACCAAGTCATACAGGGTGAACATGTTAGCAAGCTGTTGTGTTTTTCCAATGTTTAGAGGAATCCAAAAGAGTTTGCTTTTACAGTAGTAGTTATAGTAGTAATAGTAATATAGTAATAGCATACTATAACATACTGTATCTTTGAATTTGAATAACACTAATGTGGCTTTACTTAGGGCAGTCTATAAATAAAAAAAAGAAACAAAACACAATATTTGTATATTCTAATTAGTAACGTTGCCAGGTTATGCTTTGGAACCCCCATGATCCTGTATGGCCAAGCATATTAGAAAATGTGTGGATGGATAATCAGCAAAAATTGATTTAATTGTAATGATACAGCATAAAATAATTAAACACATGTTTTAATTGCTTTCAACTACTGTACATGTCTTGTTTGTATTTTGCTTGGAATTTATGTATCATGTAGTAATAAAGTAGCTACTGTATATTAATTGGAGAATATATTGATAAAGTATGTTTTCAAAATGTTGTTAATTAGCTCTTCCTTTCAATTTCAGTAGAGATTACTATAAAACACAAGGAAGACTGCATTTCTGCTCAGGGTTTTAGGAGCTTGTTCGTCACTAATGAATAATTTTACAGCTCCTATTCTGAGGTGTAGACTATATTTACATGAGCAAAGATCTTGTTATAAGGTTAAAGGTCAAAATTAATGACTTCTGTTGCCCCTGTTCTAAAGAAATTACTCTATTTGCATTATTAAAGAATTTATTAGGGGATCATACAAAAATACTTTTACAGCTTCTGTTCTTATGTTAAACTCAATTAGACTCTATAACTGAGGTTAGCATTATGAAAAATCAATATACAATGAAGAAATAGTCTTTAAAGTTACAGCAATAAATTTGTAGATGTTGCTGTGACTACTAAAATGATACAGTGGCTACAAAATTAAATGAATGCTTAAGATGTGCATTATGTTTATTAACTTCACAAAAATACCCTTAGAATTTGAGGAAGCATTTTTAAAAAATGAATTTAATAAATAAAATATCACACTTAGAAATAGTTTTGGAAATCTTTGCTTGCAGGTTAGGCAGTAGCTATTGCTTAAACTAATGTGCTGCTTTTTGTCACAATTTTAAAATAGATACCTCTTATAAGATCACTTCCTACAACAGAGCCTGTATTACTGTCTGTCTGCATCCAGCATAAATAATGATAGTTTAATGCCTTTGCATTTTAGCCTTGTGAAGTGTTTAATTTAATTAAATGTTCTGTTTCACTGCACCAGCAGGCCAATTGAATAGGAACATAAGCAGAGGAGGTTACAAACAAGAAGAGGCCATTGAGTTTTTCAGCCCATTTGGTAATTAGTAGTTAATTGATCCAAGGATCTCATCCAGTCATTTCTTGAAAGAAGCCAGGGTATCATCTTCAGCTGCATTGCTGTGAAACTTGTTCCATACTCCCATAACCTTTTGTGTAAAGAAGTCCCTCCTGTAATTCATTGTGAATACACTTTTACCAAATTTCAAATAGTGTCAAACTGAATCCCACTGGGATGACGCAAGCCTTTGAAGGTTTTCAATACTGTTCAAGGGTAATTCCCTTCATCTTGTCAATATAGGATATTCCCTTTAGCTTTGGACCTGAAAAGACAAGATCAATAAAAACCTTTGCTCTTGTAGACGCTCCAACAAACGTAGTTAGAAAGTAGTCATTAACCATGCCAATCATTTTAGTTTCTTGCAGCTGGGATTCCCATAGGTTTTTTTCCCTGTCTATTTTGGGGAAAAACTGTAGATGTTTCATTATTCGGTGTTTAATTACAATTACAGTAAGATCTACATTTGGCTATAATATACTCCTAACTATATCTCTAGAATGTTTTTATTACAAATTTGACTCATAGATTCTGAGATTTCTCTAGGTTTAATTCTAAAAGCCTAAGTACTTTTTTGTGCATACAGAGCTACTGTACAGTACATCCCCCTCACCTCTATTCTGTTTAACCATTTCTCTGGAACAGTATGTATCCACAAATGATGAACCCATCTCCATCATTTTCAGTTAGCCATGTTTCTGTGATTTTACTAATGTGTTACTATAGATTCAGGCTGTTTGATTAAACAGCATTTAATTTGTACTTATGCACTGCAATAATGATATTATTATATAGACTAGCATCCATTCATCCATTTTCTACCTGCTTCATCCACTTCAGGGTCATGGTAGAGTAACAGATACAGTACACCTTGAACAGGAAACCAGTCTATCGCAGGCCAGGAACACAAACATACACACACTCACAACAGGGCCCCCAGTTAACCTACCAGTAGTCATTGGACTCCGGGAGGAAACTGGAACACCCAGAGGAAACCCACACAGGAAGGAAACACAGAGAGAATAAAGAAACTCCATGTAGATAGCACCCCAGGTCCAGAATTGAACCCAGGGACCTAGTGCTACAAGGCTGCAATGCTAAGCACTGTGCCATCATTTCACCCTTATTGTATAGAATATATATATATGTATAGAATGACACCTGAAGAAGACATTTTTTCTTTCTTCTCTTTATAGCATGGAATAAACCTATTACTTGTTCCTTTGCAGCCTACGCATGCTGACGCAGCTACCCACCTGAACTAGCATAGCATAGCATAGCATGGTAGTGATGTATAGTATGATAAACATATGTAAATACAGTACTTCCACTAAATAAAAATCCCTTTCAAAAGGTACAGTAGGTTCTGAGATTTTCATTTGTGATTAAGTACTGTACCTTTAACTGTGTAAACTATTGTGTTTTGGATGAACTTTGAAATGTTCTTAAATTGAGGGCTACGTTCTTAAGTCATGTACTGTATCAAAAAAGGTGAAAGAGACTTTGATTCTGTGCTTAATTTATAGAACTGCAGCTTAATAAATGACCAGATTCATACATCCATTCATACTTGAATCAGATTGCCTTAGGTTAGTGTGCCACAATTCTTCAATCTTTCATGTGGGCAGGATGTATACTTTTTTTTTTCAGAAGGATACTTAAAAATACAATCATGAGCTGAGATTAACCACAGGTGCAGACTTGAGCCAGATGAAGTAGTTTGATGATACGCAGGGATACCAAGAGAAAATACAGGTCAGGAGGCAAGAAGTTCATAGCAAGAAATTCACAGGAAGTGATGCATGAAAGCAACTGTCAAGGAATAGCCAGACTCATGGGAATCATTTAAATACAGGATCCTGCAAGTTAGGAACCCAGAAAATCATCAATGGGCTGAATGGTCCTTGCCTTTGCACACATTTTATTTACAAGTAAATTTTAACTATTTAAATTTTAATTTTGCTCTTCTTTCTTCTTATAGAGTTTTGGAATTATCTTTTGGTGTTATCCATTTCTGTCTTAGTAGGGTGTTTACATATTTAGTACCACCACTAGAAAAGTCAGAAGCTAAATTCTGTTCAAATCATAGCCAGCTGATTTAAGAATGATAACAGCATGAGCATGCACAATAGCAATACGTGTTATGCCTTGTTCCCATGGTCCATTAATGTTATGCAATCTATTTTGCCTGAATTACCCCCATAATTTGAATAAGTGAGGTATTCGGGCCGGTTAAAAAGAATAACATTTCTATCATTTACAAGGATCCATATGTGTAACACTTACAGTACAGTATGTGTTTTAGAAATACCTGTACACTTTGTAAGTCATTCAAAAAAAAGCTTCAATTTAGTACCGTCTCAAGTTTAAGTAAATGTCTAACAGTTATTGTTTTAAATATTGCCTAATACATTTTCTGTTAGGCTTAATATCATGCCATTTCTTGTAAATGATGTGAAATCACAAAGCGGATCTGCCCTGAATAAAAATACAGGCTTACATCTTATTGTCCTATATTATTACTAGTTACTAGTAGTAATAATAGAACTAAAATACTGTATTTTTTTTAAACAAGCAGCAGCTGAACCACCAAGCCGCCTTGTCAACAGCAGCTAGATATACATTGGTCCTATCAAATGAGCTGATTAAAAAGCCTGAATTAATTGTTAAAGTCAAGAAAGAACAGGTTCTGTGAGGTTAAGGTCAATGAAAGCTTTTCAAAAGAATGAAAAGGGAAAATAGGAAAGGGAATTCCAAGATTGGGAATCAGAAAGGCAAAGGACAAATCTTTTTAATTAGGTCTTAAGCTTTTAGCTCTTAGCTCTGTCCCAGGGAGTATATGAATCATCACACTACAGTAATATGTTCGATAAGTAGTGGGATTTAAGTCCCAGAATGTTCCGAATGGCTATTTTTAAACAGTTTGTTTAATTAAGTGAAAGCTGATCTGTAAAAAGACCTCAGCTTTAAATGCAGAACATCAAATAGGTCCCTTTTATATGAAACAAAGGCACTCACTATTTAAACAGTCAATTTTATTTTAATAACCAGATGGGGTTTTTTTCTTCCCACAGACCAAAAACACCTTGGTAGGTTAATTGGCTTCTGAAAAAATTGCCCTTGGTATGAGCGTCTGTCAGCATGTGTTATGTGTCTGTGTGTACCCTGAGATGGACAGTCGTCCTGTCCAAGGTGTACCCCACCTCGTGCCTGTTGCTTGCAGAGATAGGCTCCAGCTCCCCCATGACCCTGAACTGGATGAAGTGGTTGGAAAATGGATGGATGGATATTTAATCTACAAAATATATTTCAATAGTGAGCCTTCCGTTCATAGATAACAACCACAACTACTGAACTGAGAATTATGCCTACATGGCTAACTTTCTTAATTGTGTAATAAGTCAAATATTTTTTTCTATTTATTAAGGGCAGATTAAAGCAATTGAAAACATTCTTGTCTAGATATTTGTTGCTAGGCAAAGTTGGATTTTTTTTAATATTCTAAAAAGTTCTTAAATTTGATATGTATTCTTAGAAATGAAAATAAATGTACTGTAGGTTGAAAATAAAATGATAGGCACATCAGACATATGGCAGGGACAGCCTCTAGTTAGATGTCTTATTCTGAAGATATGTGAAAAGGCAACAGGCTTATCATGACAAATCATATTCAGAAGTGATTGCTATGTAGAGAATTAAATGTGCCATTTGATGCGGTGTATTTCATTCTGAACTGTCAGTGCTGACAGCAGGATCACCCAAAACAGATATTTTTGGCATGCATGTTCACCAGTATGGAAAGGAATCTAGAGCATTCACTTTGATTGTGCAACAGAAAGAGATCTGTAAAAAGAACAGAAAAAAATGCATTTTATGGTTGAAACAAAATGCCGTATAAAGATAGGGCAGACGTTTTGCATACTATCACTCTCTTTGCCTTACCAGAACCAGACAATAAAAAAGAAAAAAATCAGTAAAATGTATCTGGAATAATAATGGGAAACTTCTGGATGATAAAAGGGAAGTAGGTGATGTATTAAATTAAGATTTCATTCACAGTTCACCAAGGAAGGTATACTGTATGCCTCCAGCTTAGCAAAGGCAAAAGTGTTATAGGTACTGTACACTATACATGCTATAATATTGCAGACAGGTACTGTATTGTTTAATCTTGGTACCTTTGATTAATAATGCAATAATTAATGAGAATTAACATCACTGTTCATTTTTAATTCATTGTCAGCTGGGTGATGAAAAAGTGCAACTGAGGATCCTGGTGACAGCATAATCATAAACTTTAAAGCTTTTCTGGTAAAGTACGACAGCAGGTCAATGCAGTTGAGTCCTCTATATGCAATGAGTTCTTGAAGTTTCTACACTGCAGCCAAAAGATGTTACTCCCTACTGCTTCCAGATGCTTTTTTTCCTGAGTAGCTTTTTCTTTTCTGATAGGCCCTTGAAAAGTTCTTTATGGAAGCACCTGGAGCATTAGCTAAATTGTGTCATGTTGTATTAATATCAATTTAAATCAGCAATTGGTTACATATACAGTAGTATTGTAGCTCACTACAGTACTGTACAGTACATGAGGTGGGACTGAAGTGTTCCTGTTAGCTTTACCCACAAGAGTTTGCCTTTGTTCACACAGTAATTGTGCCCATCCAAGGGTTTCCTGACCAGCCACAGCCATTACCTTCTATTCACAAATGAACGGCACAATTGAATGTCTTTATTCTTGCTTTTCTGGTTAATGTTCTGCCATGGTGAACGTTTTGTATATATCTGTGTTTTTTTATGTATAACTCTTTGCTTGAAGCAACAGCTAGGCATATTGAGTACTGTGAATTTAGTTGTAGCAAAATATTGACCATATTCATCATATTCCGGGACAAATGCTGAGATACTGTATGTAAGTTTTTCAATCCTGTGCTTAGTGCACTAGTCCGTCTGGAAGAGGTTTCTGTAACATCAGAGGGTATATTTTGTTTTGTTTGGGATGTGTGGGAGCTTGAATCAGAATTATACAGGTTTAGATTCAATTTGGTTTTATTCCAACACGAAAACTAAAGGATCTATTTGTCCATCGAGTCGTACAGTATGGGTCAGTGGAGTGTGATTTATTGTAGAAATACCTTTTTTTTGGAATGTCCCCAAACCTCTTACTTCTAACAAGTGTTGCTGTTTATTAAAACTGTCTAATGAACACCCAAATCCCCACTGAATAGAACAATAATATAAAAATAATCAGAATAATTGTCCATCACCTGATCGACAGAACTTTGGTACTTGTGTCAGTGTAGGCAGCATCTGCTATTTATTTATTTAGTAAAATTTATTTATTGCATTTAGTAAAAATCTCTTCCTTATGTGGAAAATACAGAAAGTAAGGTCAAAAGTTTAGAAAAGAAACTTATAAGTATTTTTGTTCACATCTTTTCTTTACAAAATATATAACAACATTTTCATATATTGTGTTTTTATAGGTGTTTTGTATTGTACGGTACATTGATTCCTGATAATTATCCTAAAAGGGTAAAACAACAGTCTTATTTCCAGTCAGTTTATCCTATTGAGTTATATAACTGTGCTTGTATGTGGTAAGGTTCATGCCAAAATAAAAACACTAATTGTATGTCACTTGACAGATGTACCATACAATATTCATAGCTGGAAAAGCACCAACTGTAATTGCTTTCCCCAGAAAGGGATTTCAAAACAACATAAAAGACAAGCTTAACAATGTGTTAAACCTCAGGTAGAAGCAAGGAGCTGGGCTGTCTCAGAACTGTACTGTAAATAACAAATCATTTTCAAGATCAACCTTTTGTTTTCTAATGTTCCTAGCTTTGCCTTTTTTCCAATTCAAAGAAAACAGAAGTACAATTCACATGAGAAATCCAGGGTAAAAGGATTTTGATTGTTATGCATCCAGGCCTGGCTCAAAAGTTTCTTTGAATTCTCTCTTTAATGGCTGTGTGATATGAACAGCTTCGAGTTTGCGTGGGTGAAGTAAAGACCCTGAAAAAAACATGTAGTCATCTGTTCATCTCCTTCAGCCAAAATACCCTTGAGGAGACAGTCTGGAAGCTGAAAATGTCAAACTGTTTTGTCGGATTGGATCTTAGTTGGAAAGACTGTACCAGAAGGGAAGTTCTCTGATCTGCCAGTGTTACAGCTACACCACCAAGCTTCTAGCCAGTTTCTTCTCTCTGTTTATAGCTGTGGAGCAACAAATTCAGCTAATAGCAGACAGGGAAAGATGAGACTGTCTCGCCAGCCTGGGTCACTGAGGGGTTTCAGAAATGGGGTGTCTCTTTGTCTGCTGTTCTGAACATCAGAATATTTATGTATCGATTGAGTGGCGTGAATTTTTAAGTACTATAAAAAATCAGGAAAAGAACATTTCTGTAAAAGGAATATTCATGACTAATTTTGCTTCTCTGTCCCCCTAGAAGTTGAGTACCCAGCATTTAAAAATAAAAACTCATTTTGGTGAACAAATTATTAAATTATTATGATCTAGGGAAATGTGATATACTGTATCTCAACAATTTGGAAGATGTACATGTAGCCTCTTATTTAAGTCGCATCATTTTATTTATTTTTGATACTTGGCTTATAGCACTCAGGAAAACAGTTGGAATTTGTGTGGAAAATGCATAACTGAAAGTAATTTCTTGTATGTATATAATTGGACGCATTGTTGACAAGCCATACCTGCAAACAGGAAATCCGTTTCTTTTGCATTTTTCTTCCCTTTTCCTTCATACAAACAATTCCCCCTCCAGGTGCAATTCTAACTGATTTTAATCAATGTAAGGAAGACTATACCATATTTTATATTCCCCATTTTGAGTAAAATGTTTTAAATGCAATAGAAATTTTGAAAAGAAAGAAATTGTTTTATGACATTGTTGATATGACTTAGCAGGAATTACAGTATGTGGTTAATATGGTTTCTAAATTTATTAACACCATGGGAGCTCCTTAAGCTTTCCTATTTCCAAATGTGAAACACTGCTTTAAAAGCTTCTGACAGACATGTTTCTTAGCCCAGGGGAGTATTTCAAACCTGTCTATCAGCCTGAGGCACATACAATGACAGAATCCTGGAAGCCAACATACTGTATGAACCAGTGTTTGGTGTAGTAGTACACAGCACATGAGGAGCCATTGAAAACCCTTTCCTTGAAAATTCTGGCTGAGGGTTGTATTATACTATATTATAATTCTGGCCCACAGAGAGTTTAAGGTTACAGTATGACCTGGTAAATATACTGTATATATTATTGATACAAATAACTGACTTTTTTCCATTTGTTCTATGAGTACCTTGGTGTGTTGTTGTTATTTGTTGTTGTAAAAAAATATAAAGTAGTATTTTTTAAATCATTAGAATGTTACTGTTAAGGAGACATTTATCATTATTGTTTTTGTCGTTTATACTGTTACAGTACATGTGTTAATGAAGCTGAGAATACTGCACAAGATTTATCAAGATTCAATCAAGATTTATGATCTTTTATTTAAAATCCCAGTAAAAAAGGATGCACTGGAGGTATTGTTAAGACATTTGTTCTAAAATTATAGTTGATATATAGTATATTTAGTGATAATCCAGACTGGAGCTTAAGATTTCTCTCCTTGCTGGACTCACTTTGAAACACAGCCTTGTTTATTGACTGCCATTTATCTTCCGTCATTTATTTGGATGCCATTTCTGGAGAATGTGGAATTGCAGTTTGTTCTGCATAAGTATATTAAACAGAATGCTTAGGAAAAACATGAATAAGAAATGTCTGGCAGCAATGATAAATATTTGATAATTATTTTTGTTTAGTACTTGATTGAATGAGCATTTTGAAATATCTCTGTAACCAGCTTTACGTACGTTCTCCTTTTCTTCCTTTGAAATCGCATTATTAAATTGTTTTAAACAAAACCTTTAGCCCCATATATAACATCTGCTACCAGCCAAAATACTTCTCACGACATCCATCCATTTTCTAACCTCTTCATTCTATCCCGGCAAGTAATGGGTGCAAGGCAGGATACAGCATTGACAGGATGCCAGTCCATCGCAGGACAGATACACAGACACATACGTGCTTACATTTAGTGCCAATTTACCTAAAAGCCAACTAATCTACCAAGATTACTATGAACTGTAGAAGTAAACCATCATGAACACAGGAGGAATTTACAAGCTCCACAGAGATAACACCCCAGGTCCAGAATTGAGCCCAGGGCCCAGTGCTGCAAGGCAGCAATGCTGACCACTGCACCACCATGTTATCCTTATCTATGGCATAAATTATGTCTTAAACATAAATCATGATGATGATGGGAAAAGCAGGTTTTTTATTTTGGTTCATTTTGTAGAAATTATAACTACAATTTTTGTATTGAGTGATTTATGGCTTTCAGATCTGTTAATTCTATTAATTACCCAGACTGTTCCTTACTTGGATCGTGTTGGTCATTCCATGTCAAATTAACCAGAATTGTATGGAAAACTCACCATTTGTTTCAGATTTAGATGAAAGAAAATCATACCAAACAATTTTATGGTTAAATTGAGGCTTGGTGGGCCATTAAGAGATTGTTTTAGTTTGCTCATATTTCTGATTCTTCAGTATAATTGCTTTTTTTAAAAATATTTCAAAATTTTAGATATATGTTGACATTAGCCTGTTGAGTTATTTGTGCTTCTGGATCACAGGAAAAGTCATCTATGAGAACATCAATTCCTTTTTTCCTTGTGCAATCTGAAGATCTTGGAAGACATTCCTTAGAGAATTGTCTCAAACGAGAAAGGAGAAAGATACAGTATCTTGCATGTGTTGTTAGGTTCTGAAATTAGTCTGCATGTTGTGATTGTTGTAAAGGCATTTTGTGTGTTTTCATACTGTAATTCAAATTGAAAAGGTTCGTGGATAAAGACAGGTACATATTTTTCAATCCCGTCTTAAAAATTTCAGAAGGATGAAGTTTGCTCCCACTAGCCAATTAAAAATATTCTTTACAAATTATATTTCTCTCCTTTCTAATTAGGTATTGATTAAGAAAGGTTACAGATGAGAGAAGGCCTTCTAGATGATTTTAGCTCATTTTCGGAACCTTTAATGCATGCTAAAAATGTTAAGTCCTCTTTGGCATTACCACAATACAAATACAAGATAACAGTTTTAAATAAAAAGTGAAAAAATCCAAAAATCAACAGAAGAATTTAAGAACTAACAGTTTTATCTTAATTCATGTGTGCGATTAATTTAATGTGTGAGTAAATGTTCACCATATTGAGGACTGCACAACTACACAAGATATAGCCTTCTGCATGGTCTACTGCTAATAATATTTAAATCAATTCAAAACGTACATTTCAGCATCCAGTGAATCCACTTTTAAGAAATAACTCGGAATATGAGGTTGATGTTGACTGCTGCAAATATGAAATTGCTGTAAAAATTCCAGTATATTATTTTACTTTTTATTCCAAAACACAAAGATAATGCTGGTCATTGAAATGTTCCACAATGTGACAATGATGGAGCATAGCAAAAGAAATACTGCTACTGCACTATTTCATTCATAAGAGCAGTATCTATATTTTTAGATATTTACAGAATAGGATATTTTCAGATCTAAAATTGTGCTTCAAATTTCATCTTAGTTTTTATATTAAGCTGTCTTTAGTCTTTACTCTTTACCATTAGCCGTTAGCTTTTCTGCTTTCAGAATCTGAGTCAATGAATCGCATTCCCGATCAAGCCACAGATATTTTCAAAGAGCTTTCCGTGGGTGGATGAACAAACTTTTAGAAGCCTCCAAAGGTTAATGTTGCATAATTTCTCCCGGAGTGTTTTATATGAGCTTCAAGAGTTCACACTTGAGCGTCCTGTTGAGATTTATGTGCGCTTCCGCGATATTTTCCGAACAGATGGTTTTAAATGTATTTGCATAATGTCCACACACGTGGCACCCGTCCCATTTACCTCGAAAGGTTTGGAGCTTTCCAACACCTCATGTGGATCAGTCTCCCAATTGCTTGATAAAATCCTCC
Organism: Lepisosteus oculatus; assembly: GCF_040954835.1. NCBI lineage: Eukaryota > Metazoa > Chordata > Actinopteri > Semionotiformes > Lepisosteidae > Lepisosteus > Lepisosteus oculatus. The sequence goes on from NC_090710.1 coordinate 5,433,589, forward strand.
TTCTGTTTCTCAGATCCTCCTGCTGCCTGTGTCTTCCTCACTCTAATAGTTCAGTTCACAGACAGCTTAAGTGCAGTGCTAATAATTTTAGTGTAAATGGGAAAGGCCATTTGTTTCTTTTCAAGACATATTATAAATGGATTTTTCTATTGTTTTCTCTTTGAAGATGACCTTGTCTTTCCAGTGGTTATTCCTTTTTAAAGTGCTCCCAATGATGCTCTTTGGCTATAACGTACTTCATCAAAGAACGTTTTTTAGAGCTCACAAAATCAATGTTTACATGTACTATATGCTGTAGATTAATTGTGCCACAAGCATGATTTGCAGTGCCTGCTACTCCTTTGTTCTCCCTTTTACTGCACTATCTGATGAAACAGCCTTGATTGCTTTTGGACCCTGCAGTTTAGCTCCTGGTGGTCTTAGGCTTTTGCCCGCGACAATGAATCCCATTACACTGAGTCTCTCCATATCTGTAGGCTCTCTAGCAATGTTACATTACTTGCATGGTAGACCGGTTTTACTGGTATTGTTTCATGCTAATGACAGCTTCTCCATAGTCTCTTCGATTCGCAGAAAAAGGGGTTTCAAGGAAACTGTAACAGAGGTCCCCCACATTATTTATCAATCATGTTTTTAAGTACAAAAAAACAAAAAATCGTTCTCTTAAAAATAACATTAATTTTCACATTCCTTGATGGAAACTAAGCTTCATTCGCTATATGTTACTAGCATGTAATGACACATGATTTGAACTAAGCTTGTGTTGATGAAGGAGAAAAAAAACATGCGCATGGTTTATGAATTTACTGCAAGTCCTGTACACCTGCCTACAGTAAGTGTTCAGTACCTGGAATGTTCACAAAGCAAAAGTATTGGAAACAGAAAGGAACCTGTACTGCTAGATCAGCATGTCTTATGTTGACTGTAGACATTGATTAACCTGCTTGTCCCATGAGAGATGAGTAAACGTTCGGAAATATAACAGATCCAAGAATAATTCCAGAGAATAATGACAAGAATGAAAGTTTGTATTATGGATACCCCATACCATTATTACATTTTCAACAAAACAATATTGCTCCTTTCCAAAGACCCCAGCAAATAATTTGGTATTTCCTGTACATACTGTACATGTCCTCTGCCACCGATCAAAAGAAAGAATGAGGATTTATCAGAAAACATATCCCTTTACTAGGATCCCATAGAGTCAGTCTTCATGTCCAAACTGGTCATGGTGTAGGGTGACACTGAATCACTATTGTAGGGGTGCCTGCATAGAGGTAACTCTGATGATTGTAGCAAGATATTAATATCTAATATCTAGTATCAGAGTATTCACATACTGTAGTTATTGCTAAATGATTCTCGATTGGATTTTTACTGATGGTTTCCATTTCTTGGTAGCACTTTGGTGTTTCTTGTCACTCAATTCTTCTAAAGTTTAACCCTGGCAAATGGATGAGTCTTGGATGCCCATAGCATTCCAAGAGCATACTTTACCTTTCTCTTCCTGCGTGTGATTAAACCCAGTGAACCTACTGTGTGCTCGTTTTTAAGCATGTACTGTAAGCCTCTCCTTTGCCTTCAAGTAGAGACTTAAAATGCAGTTCCAATTATGTGAATGTTGTCACCGTTTTTATTGTTTCATGCACGAAAGGAAGTGAAGAAAGCATTAGAGCACCATGCATAAAAAGAGACTTTACATAATATAATTTTAAATCAGGTAAATAGCATAGATTAGACATTAAAATATAAATTCATTTTTTGTGTCTTTGTCTACAATAACTGTCTAAAGTATTCACCCCTTGGATATTTTCACATTTTGTTGTGTTACGTTATGGAATCATAATACTGTGTATTTAATTGGAATTTGATTTTGCCATGGATTAACAGAAAACACTGTATAATGTCAAGGTGAAAATAAAATTCTACAGCTGCATGTTGTGAATTTTATCATGAGGCCAAACATAAAGACAGTTGTACTGTAATTGAGCTTGGTTCATCGTGATATCTGACATGGGTTCTTGAGTCGTCATTTTTGTGAAGTTGCTGAGTGTTGCATGGATGGCTTTTTTAGCTTTGACCTTTCATACCATCCCTGCTGTGTTTAAAGAGAGACAAGATGTTCCTTGTGTTTTCAGCTAGTGAGTCATGTAGTTCACTTTTTCAACATCATCAGGCCAGAAATCCTTTATGAAAATATAGAATCTAGAGGATAAATAGCCACACATACCGTAGGAAATTGTTTTAATTTTGATAACAAAATTGAATTTCTTTAAAATTAAATGGAATGACCATGCTCTTGGGGAATTATTTTTCATTATTACATAGGTTCATGTCACTTCTTAACACGTGTGCATGGGTTCATTTATTTTCATTTCAGCGATAGCAGTTTGGCTTGCAATATACATAATAAAAGTATTTTTAGAGGTTGTTGTATTTTGACAGGGCTTTTTATGACAACAAGACTTACTAGAGGTTGTCAAAAATGTGGCTTGCTTAAAATCAGTTTTGTTCTACTTTTTAGCAATTTGTAGTCCAGATGTTTGAATATGTGTTTCCAAGATCAAAAGCTTTTATACATTGTACAGTATCTGCTTAGCCTTAATTTCAGAACTGGCATGACCACTAAATTCTCATTTAATCATTTTCAACTAGGTTCACAGATATCGTATTGTAATGAAGTAAAGGTGTACACTTGTTTTTCAAATAAATGTAAAGTACTGTAGAACTATGGCAATAGTTGCTTATCCTTCAGCATTTTTATTTATTTAATCAAATACAGTAGTTTGTTGGTATTAGGATTGTTGACAGATGATTTTTATTGTCTAGTCTTATCCTGAGAGCTGTGTACCCTTCACATAATTTGTAAAAGAAACTGCAGTTTGATGCTGTGTGAATAATGATAGAATAAGACTACCTCATTAGCAGCTCAGAGCACTTTGGTCTTGTGTGAGACTTGATAACTTTTTAATATATTGAAACTTAATTTTAATGAACACATTTCAAATACTTAACACTTTCAGAGATTGTTTTAATAAAGATAAGTCTTTTGTCCACCATGATATTTTTAATTTTCTTCATGTCACAGCAGGTTTCAAATTCCATGTTTTGCTCTAAATACTGTACATATTTTTAATGTGACCTAAAATGTCATATTTCCTCACAACTGACACCTCTTCATGTCTTCCTTTGTATTATTGATATTGGTTCTTTTCAATTGAAGTCTCCTGAATTTTAATTACGAGATGCTTTGAGGCAAAATTAACATGGCTTTCGAAACTGTGTGCCAGCTGTCCCTGTATTAACCTTTTTACAACTCTTCTGAAATATTCTCGATAATGCATTACATGTAATATCCTTTAGGAAGACTAAATCAATTTATGAGTCTTTTATTTTTATCTTCTGTGAGATAATAAGAGATTAAATTCATGCTTTTATAGATTACAAAAGGTAACAGACTAATGAATTATAGTACCTAGCATTACCATTAATCTAATGACTTACATTGTATGGTAATAAATATGTTGTATAATATTGGTGCTGGTGTTTATGCACCAGAATTACAATGTGGATTCTTGCTTCTTTTTTAATTATACACGCAGTATATACAGTATTATACAGTATTTAATGTCGAAAATAAAATCTTGGCTTGCTGTAGATTCTGTTTACCTCTCTGAGTTTACTTCCCAGTTAATAATGTCATGTGGCCTCTATGCTTCAGCAGCATCTTCCAAATTGCTTTTTTTCAAATGCTGTGCTTAGAAATTGGTAATTTCATATTATAGTATTAAATATTACATACTGTAATGTTTCCATTGCACCCTCATTCTAATATCCCAGATAAACATTACTGGGATAATGCAGTTTTGTTCATATGCTTCACATTAGCCTACACTGTGGCCAGTGCAGTATGCTAATATCAGGCTAATATGGAATTTCATATACAGTATATTTGAGATTATGGAGACAAACCGTCTCTCAAAGCCTTTGGCTCCACTTTAAATTCACTTATTTTTTATCTCTCACTATATTTTCATAAACTATGTTAAATCACATGTATTTTTTTCATTGTTAAAGACCTTTATCTCAACAAAAACATACAGTATATACAAAAGAGCAGCTTTTATCTACTAGAGAATTGCTGTATCTAATTATCCTTGTAATTGGTCTTTGCCATTGAAAACAGATCATTCTCACCAGCCATCATCAAAGTCCAACCAAACCAACTTACTGCCATTGTTGGCTCAGCGCTTGCTGGTCAGTGCTTGCTTGTCTGATTGTACACCGCGGAATGCAAGCAGAGAGGTGAGCTGCATGACAAACAGCGGAGGCAAGATCCTTTCAACAGAAATGTCTTAACTTACCAAAATACTTTAATGTTTTATGTTGTTCATGATTTAAGTGTTAATTTAAGGACATGAAGTTTGAGAGTGCTTTAGGTTTCTCAAATGTGTCTTGGCTTTATCACACATCACTATAAATTTCATAAAATATTAAAATAATATTTTAATTAATTAATTTTCATAGTAAATTATTTAATATTGGTTAAATATGTTTATTAACATGCTGAATATTATGTACACATTAAGGTGAATTTGTGAAGTGAGATTTGTGACTGCCCATCAAATATATTATTTAAATTATGTTAAATTAATTGCAATTAAAATAGTATATTTTGGATACTCTGCCATAGTGTATGTGTAAACTGATTGTACTTTGAAATGAAAATAATATTCTGAGCATTAAAAAGAAACGTATCAGTCTTTGTAAATACATTCTTAGAAAAACAAAGTATAGGGATATTGATTAAATGTTTTTGGTGTCATTTTGATTAATTGATCATTTATGCTCAATACTCTAGTGCCTTTGCTCCCTGAACACTAAATCACCTCTTCAGAGAGATGATTGGGCTCAAGTGATGAGGTAATTTAACCTATTGAATGGCAAGCCTGGTGAATAGAAAGAAAAAATGCAGAAAGGAACCAATATACCTTGCTCCTCAAGACAAGAATGTATTTGTGCCACTAGTATGCTGGAGGATGGACAAAGTTGCTCGTCATCCAGGGTGCTCACAGCCAAATGCAGTCCATCAACTATAGGCTGCAGTCATGGCATCTTTCCATCATCATTGGGGTGAATCAGGTGTGATGGCCTGGGCAAGAGGCACTATAAAACTCCACTTGTCATGATTGGCATCCTGCCTGCACAGAGCTGTATTGATCAAGTCCTGGGACCGCACCTCTGTCGCTTTATATAATGACAACTTTCCAGCAGGACAACACTTGTCCTCATGCTGTACATGTAAAGATGAAGTTTTTTAAGATAAGAATGCCACAGTTATGAATGCCTTATTCATCAGTCTTGAGCACCATTAGACATTTGGTGAATAAACTGGGACAATGTCTGGCAAACAGGTACATGTTTGTCCAGGAATTGTAAGGGGAATGGGACAGAATACAACAACAACAAATACAGCCTAGTCCAAAGCATGCAGTACATCACAGATAATGGCTAATATTGCTTCCAACAAGAGTGGCGTTTTGGTAGATCAACAATGTTAATGACAAATGTTAATCAATATAATGAATGTACCATTCAATACAATATCAGTGCACCTGCTACAAAACAGGCTGTCCTTTCCCACTAACACTGTGAAGTTTTTGCGTTTGTAAGTAATATACTGTATAGGCTATCATACCTGAAAATATAGAGAAAATAAGGAAATAACATATACTGTATGTGTTATACCCTCACACCTGAAGAACGTTGTGTTTTCTTTCTTCTCTTTTCAGCATGGAATAAACCTATTACTTGTTCATACATACAGTATGTTATGTACAGGTATATACATATTTGGAAAGCTTATTGTTTTAAAATGTTGATATAAATTATATTAAATAAACTGATATTAAATTAACTCATTTAAAATACACAATAGTTCATTAGTATCATGGGATACTAAAATTATTAAGTTTTGGCACTCATTACCTGTAATTCAAATGTCGTTTAAACTTTCACACTCAGAGAAACTGAACATCACAATAGGTAAAGAACTGTATGAGAGTCCAAATTAGGAACTGGGAGTTATTATGTTGTTGTTGAGAGCCATACTTCAGTACATGATATGTACATCACCTAAGCAGAGTATTCGGCTAGTTCTTTAAAGAAATTTGCTGCCAAGAAGTTTTCACTTTGTATGCTTTCCTGTATGAAGTTTTGTGTGGTTGTCAATGATATCAAGGATGGACATTCATTTTCTATAAAAGCAGTCTTCCATAAATATACTTATGATTGTCATAATCAAATATACTGCAAAGATTGGAAACAATTATGTAGTATTACTTTTTTTTACCAAATGATTTCTCAAAGAAGGCCCAAGGCGAAGGTTCTTTAATTACAAGGGCTCATATTACAGCACTGGATTTAAAATTGGTTAAAATTTTATTGTTAAGTCCCTTCTTGGTACAGTATGTTGTGATTAATAGGTCCTACAGTATAATGAAGCTGTGCGAAGATTCAAATGTAAGCTTAAATAAAATATTTCATTGCAAAGTCTGAGTCCTATGATCTCTCTTCTCTCAAAAAATAAAAATCATGGGAGAAAACAAGCAAATGACAGCAGTTAGAATCAGTATCTTTCTCATCCAAGTACTGTGAAAATAGGTTATGTTGAGAAAAAAGTCTTATAAATAAAGAAACTGCACCAAATTCTCAATGCCATCTTTGTTGAAATGTAACAGCTTGTGGCATAGTTATTTAAAGTACGAATGGTTTAAATAAAGAAAACATCTAAGAAAAATCTAAGAACATTTATCATTGGAAATGCTGCAAGCGATTTGACCATCATGCTCCAGGTGCATAATTCCCTCAATTAGCTGAACCAAGCATATTGGGGGGGAAGACAGCAATTATAGTTGGTAGCAAGTCTTCAGTGTTTCTAAAACTGGCCTTAGGGGCTTTTCTCAGTGATCCTTTCAGTTAGCCTGGTTATGCTGTTTGCATTGGAAGTCTTCAGAGATATTTAGCATTGTTTGTAACCTTGCCAGATGCTTGCTTTTCAAACCAGTCAGCAGAAAACCAAGTGCAGACGATGTACAGTATAAGAGCACTGTAATCCGGAATCCATCCATCACTTGGCGGATGGTAATGGTGTCTCTGGAGAACGGCAAATCACCTTTAATCTCTTTATCTCCCTGTGCAGTTACCCCTTGTCTAATGTCCTCACTGATCGCATACAGCTCAGACCATTCTCCTGTCTAGAAAAAGCAGTTAACTTATCATTGATGAAAATGAATGCTTTGGTTTTTACGACGGCATGCCTAAGTGTAGTAAGATGTAAGATGTGCCATGCCTTAGAGTAGCGTAATGATGCAGATGTATCGTTAAGTAACTTGTACTTGAAAAGTGATCAATTTTCGCTGAAAGGAGACAACATGTCATGACCCTCATAAACTTTGCAGGGGCATGTTTAACCTATTGAAACACAGATGATTTAAGATATCCTTTTTACTATTATTATTTCTGCAAGTGCACACAGAACAGATGCTATGAAAATCACTAGAAACGTAAAACCTGTCTTAATAAGACACAGCTCTTACCATAAGGCACCTTTTCCTAGCTGAATGTGAAGCATGGTTTAAGAAAATTTATGCCATTCATAGTGACCACTGATTATTAAGGAATGAACATACAGTAAATTAAAAATTGTAAACTTCTGTATGTGAAAGTACTTTTAAAACTGAGAACAGAAGAGGTTTGTGGGGGTATGGAATAAACTACCCAGACAGGTTGGTTAAGCTAGCTTCTTTGGAGAAATGACTGGAAGAAATCCTTGCATCAGTCAGCTAATAACTGCCAAATGGACTAGATGGGCCGAATGGCCTATTCACATTTGCAACTTTACATACTATATGTTCTTAAGTGTGGCACAGAAGGTCCCATACGTCCTATATAGCCCCTATTTCTGAAGTCCCCCTGACTTGTACTGCTTTCGGCAAAACTATTCAAGTAATGTAATCAAAAACACAGTTCAGTTTTTCATTCTGCAGAGTTAAAACTACTGTATATTGAATATGAATGCAAGGTATTTGTCCAGTCATATTTGAAACATATTTGTTTTGACGTGTACTGTCAAATATGGTTTACATGCTCTCTGCCTCCACCAGTGACTATTCAACCTCCCCCTCATCCTCCTCTTCCTGGAGCTCTTTCTAAGCAATTGTTCTCTGGGGATTAAAAACAAACAGTAAAGATCAACCAAAACATTCTGTTGTAAAATAGACAACTCAAGCAGAAAGGACATTAAAGGAATAAGCATAATTTTCCATAAATTTGCCTTGAAGATCACCAGCAAAATCAAGTTGCCACTTAAAATCCAGTTTTACAGTCATGAAAAAGGCCTCACATGCTAGAAACAAGCAAAAAAAAAAACTGAAGTTGAAAGATTCATAAGACCAACCCTGTAGGATGTTTCAAACTTAGTCTATATCTGGTGAGGATGTCTTCTCGTGACGAAACTAGTAGCATATGTGTTTCTTTAACACTGCCCAGACGATGTTTCCTTTCAGCCTCTTACTAATCCTTGTTCCTTGTTCATTGATAATGGTGACTTTTCACTGTTTCAAGGAATGTCTTCATGATCAGCAAAGCATGCACAACTGTCTCGTGTACTGGTGTTCCAGATTTTTCTCAGTTGTTACTGTATTCTATTTCAATTTAATCTAATAAGCATCTGATTTTGATCTTTACTGCATATTCTTTATATTCTGTCATTTATCCAGAAGGTGGAATTCTATTGTCTGTGTCTTTGTCTGCAGTGAGCTTTAGTAATAAATCCTAAAACATAAGAGATTAAATGTGCCTACCGAGCACGGTGAATGACATAGGGCTGATTTAATGCTCAATTTAATCATCTGTGATGACAGTTAAGCTCTAAAACTGTATAAGGCAAACACAACACGCTCCCTTATGTACAATATTATTCTTATTTGTTTCACAGTCATTTTAATTTCATTTTCTCTGTTCTCAAACGTAAAGTCATGTTTTCAAAAAATTCTTAAATACTTTCTTCAATAGAGGGAAATAAAGTATAATACAAAAAGTCTGGTGCTAATGGTTTTGATCTAGTCATGACCTATTTAATGGAATACTGTTAAATTCCATAATTTCCAAATACAAGGAATGTGGTCAATATGTTTATAATAATTAGTTATTTAATTTTATTTTATAATTATATTGTAAATATTATAATAGTTATATGCATATGTACTTTAAATATTTTATTAAGAATAATTCTGTGCCCTGGCTGAATAGGCAGCTCAGTGAAATCCTTTGGTCATCTATTGAAGAGAGGCTTACTGTGAGTCAATATCCTGTTTGTTAAATAGAGCAGGTTTGACCTGGAGATAAAGGGCGTGTGACAACACCAAAAGGCAGAGCAGGACACAAATCTTGCTTCTGGAATCTTGGCCCCATGCATCCTACAGGACCTGACTCACTCAGCAAGCTGGTGTTTATACAGTACCAAGGGCTCAGAAGTGTTGTACGGAAACAGAACCTGCTGTGTGGGGCTTTCATCTCAAACAATTTATACAAGTATGTTAGATTTCCTTTAGTACGGAAAATAAAGTTTTAAAACGTGATAGAATAATTTTTTCACACCAGGTTCCCTTATTTTTACATGAAGAATACCTGGCCTAGTCACAGTTAGCTCAACAAGAGCATGCACACAGAATGGGATCCTCACAGCGCAAAGCAGAGCAAAGCAGACCCCAGGGGATGTTCCTCCTCTCCTCCTGCAAAGCAACTGCAGTGCAGCAGGGTTTCCTGGCAGCGGTGGACACTGACACTGCTCACCTGCGGGTGCTTGATTTGATTAAGACCCAGAGATAACAGCAGGTCAGCGTGTGACTTTGATCCCAGATTGCAACAGAAATTCATAGGTGACTTTTACGAAGTGGAGACTAGCATTATCATGTTAAAAGATTAAGGGATTACATTGATGCTGGTGCTGCTGTAACAATATGTGGAGCACAAGACAAAATGCATTGCAGTGAAGTTCCCACTGGTGACATCAAGCCACCACCTACACCATTATGCTTGTTCCCTTACACAGATCCAAAACCAGAGTATTATTATTAGTTTGCTTAGCAGATTTTGTTACATGGAAATGTTGACTTATGACTGTACCATTGCTTGGTCACTCCTCACTGTATTCAGGGACTGGGCCATCAGTGATGTATGATTGTATTAGAGGCTGTAGTTTCTGCTGTGTAAAAAGAATGCCTCTGATTTTTTTCTCCAAATCCTTTTACGGTCTCTGGCTGTCTGACTCTGGGTTAACCTGCGTACCTCAGCCATTCCTAGTATCATGCTCAAACGGGTGAAAGTGTTGCAGTGGGCAGAAGAGGAGAAAGTATTCCATATAAGTCAAAAGAATTAAGGATTCTGAGACGTTGCACTGCTTGTCAATCGGAAATACTGAAACCTATGCATGACTTCTTTTAAGCATTGATTTAAAAGCTCAGCAGAAATGTTTACATCTAACTGATCTCAAGCTGAACAGGAATTTCCACAGAAAATGCACAAACGTAACAAAAGTGAGAACGAAAAAAAATGTACTTCTAGATGGCTAAACTTTGCTTTTATTGATTAAAAGGACTGATTAATTTTGGGGTGAGCCAGCTGATAAGATACATATTTCATTTTGCAGGTTATGACGATAAAGAACATTTAGTATTCAATAGTCTTCTCAAAATAGCTGTTTTCTTCATCTCACTGCACTCATCAATGTACAAAATCCATAAGCTCAAGCACAGCCTTAAATTCACTGCTGGGGAGCAGCACTGTGGGCCATGAATTACCTGGGAAGACACAATAACATGAACTGGACTCAAGTGTCCAGTTCTGATGTGCCAATTCGATGCCTTCAGAGTAGCTAGTGGAACCAGTGTATATTTTCTATATTTCCTGTTTTTTGTCTGTTTCTTTTGTTATTGCTTTTTTGACATTAGTTTAACCTGTCTGAGCAGGTGCCACTCATACCCTCTATGTCCCTAATGATTACCTTTCTGAAAGGGTTAGCGTGCTGTACTTAGACGTCAATGTTGCATTCTAACTGTACTTCTGTATTTTAGCAAGTTGGATCTTTTGTGAGTTAAATGTTTGATTGCTGTTGTGTTTGTGTCTTCACAGAAAATGATGCGCTCCTCCGTGTTCCACATGTTCATTCTCAGTATGGTGGCTGTGGATGTGATTGTTGCAGCCAGTAACTACTATAAAGGAGAGAATCATCGGCGGTATTATGATGAGTTCTATCTGGCTGAGGTAAGAGTGAGGTAAAAGTATTTCAAACCTACTAGGAATAATAGAAATGGCTACAGCCCATATCTGTTTTTGTGTGTCTCCAAACTCCACATTCACATTCTCTAACCAATAGTGATTATTCATAAACTGGTTCTGATCATGGCCATTAAAAAGACATTTAAAGAACCCATTCTTTGTGCAGTGTACAAATTATATTAAGAAAGAAATTAAAAGAATTCAGCATTACCAACATGTTTTTAAGCCACATGTAATTTTGATTTGCAAGTACAGCCTAATTGCTGTAGGTTTAATTAAAGAAATTTAAATATTTTTTAATTGCCTTATTTTAAAATTGTTGTTTCATGTCTGTTTACAAGCTACTCGATTTTAATATTCCTTTACAAAACACCTCCCTGTATGATGATTCGTGTGTGTCCATTTGAGTCTAACTGTGTTATGGCCAATTAAAGTATACCTTTCACAGTAGGGTTTATTTAAATTTGCTACTTACTGTAGCATTAATGTAAAAAAAATGTAATGATTCTACATGTGAAAATGTGGCCTTAATCTCGGGCATAAATTTAAAGGGTTCCTTGTTTTACCTGATAATGAACCTTTTACCCAAGAATAAGATAAGGGTGTAATGTGTTACATCTTGAGTCCTGGAAGTTTCAGAGGAAAAATGAAAGATGACATTGTTGCAACTGTGGGAGGGGCCATGTGATTCTATGTAAGCCAAAGGTGAAAAGGTACAGATGGCTGGATACGTTTATTTTATTTGTATTAAAGTTTTTAATGGAACCACAAATAAGAAAGAACTTCAATGCAGTTTTATAAATAACATTGTCATTTCTTGTATCCAAATGTTTCATTTTACAGCAGCAATCTAAAAACAGTTAATTGCAGTTATAGGAAATTACAGTATTACTCTATTTTTAATGTTTACATTATACAGTTGTACACTCAATTTCATATTTAATTTATTTAGTTTTTAGTGTACATTCTTACAGAAAACATACATAAATAGAAGTCAAATGGCTATTAACATCATTTATTATATGTTTTTACCTCTATATAAAAATGCAGTTTACAAAAGAAAAAAGAGGAAAATACTGTATGCAGGAACGATAGGAATGCAGTTCTCTTTAAAGTACACATTTTTTCTTGTTATTTTCTAAATCATACCTTATACAGTGTGTGATGTTAAGAAACAGGGATTACTTTTGATTAACATCACTGAAGGCACAGATAACCCACATGATCAGATTTCCATATTTAAAATCATTCTATCATTTGCATTTTTCCCCTTGCTGTTCCCATAATTTTCTGGTTGCAAAATCAGTATTCTGCTTGTGCACAAGGCACAAAGACAGCTAGAAGTCTGGAGACTCCTTGCCTGTTTGCAGCTGAATTCAGAAGATAAGCTGTGTAAGCAATCGTGAATTATTTGCAAAGTGTTCAGGATCCATATCATATTTTATTAATTTATTTAGTTATTCATTTAAATTTGCAAATATGTCAGAGGGAGATAAAATGTTTTTTTCTAGATCTTACTCCCAAATAAAATTAAAATTTAGCATTTTTGTGTTCTTTTTCAGTCAGTCTTTTATAGATATACAGTATATATTCATCCCAATCCATTGTGTTACAAATCCTTCCTTTAAGTTGCAATTTATCTTTAAAAAGATATCTATTCAGTTGTCTGTGTACTACTGCAGATTCTATTACAGGTAAAATAATATCATGTGTTTTACCACATGGATATGAATGTGAATATTATATTAATATTTTTGCTTCCAAAAAATATCTAAGCAAATTTAAGCACAACTCAGCACAACAAATCAAAAAACAATTTTTGATTTGTAAAAGGTTTCTTTGAAGCCACTAAGGGGTATCGCTATCCTTGGATAGAAAAGAACATGACGCTTTGTCTTCTGCTGTTTTTTCCTGCAGGTAGCCTTCACTGTTCTGTTTGATTTAGAGGCTCTGCTGAAGATCTGGTGTTTGGGGTTCACAGGCTACATCAGCTCTTCCCTTCACAAATTTGAGTCGCTGTTGGTTGTGGGCACAACACTGCATATCTATCCTGATCTGTATCACTCACAGTTCACCTACTTTCAGGTAATAATATCTGCAGAGTCTACCATCACAGCAGCAGGTGAAATATCTTTTTTCATAGACATTATATGCCCAGAATACGGGTGTATTCTGAGAACTGTAATACTGTAATAAAATACTGCTCCCCAGAATTTCAGCAACTTATGTTATTGTATTTAAAGTCCTTAAATACTTTTATTATTTTTAATTTGAAACATTCCCCAATCCAATTTTAATCATGCATATTTCTATGTAAATACTGATCATAGAAGGACCCCTTTAAAAAAAGGTGAAAATGCTCTTATTTCTGAGGAACCTGATCTATCTTGATGGAAAAGCACAGCAGATACATTATTTACTCTAAAGCAATAGTAATCCTTGATTCCTTGAACCACATTTAAATGTATCCTTGTATATAATGTCTCCTAAATCATCATGGTCATTATTAAATTCTTATATCTGTTACACTTGTTTTCATTTTTTTAAAACTTTTTTTTAAGGTGAACCAGAAGAAAATACTGCCTATTTCCCAAACATGGATTTCTTTGTTTACAAGAAATGAATGAAAAAGAAATAAATGAAAGAGTTCACTTTCAGCTTCTCATATTATCGTCAAGAAACTATGGACATGTTGCGGGCATAGTCACTGATAAGTAATTTAGGCTAGTTTAGTCCCACCAGAAGATAGGAAAGCAAAAGTGTAGTTTGCAGTTTGCTCTGAGGTACAGTACATTGCAGAACAGCTGTGAGATTTTATCTTCTGTCTCCTGCTGCTGCAAAAGCCAGATACTGTATCTGTCTGGGTGAAACAGCGCAATGGTTCTTGGATAGGAGGTTATGTCTATGATGCTTCATTGTTGTGTTTGATTTTTGTCTTGTAAGAAAATGTGTTATGAATAAATGTTCAGCTGTTTCAAGTTAGGTAGTTGATTTTGTGTCTTTTTCGTGAAATGTAGATGAAAAGCCCAAGGGTTCATTTAAGGGCATATCTTTGATGTAATAGTTAGTTCTAAAGGAAATTGATTACTTTATTTAAGAGGGTGAGGGCTGAAATGACATACAGTAAATCATTTTGTAACAAAAAAAATGAAAAGTTGTTATGGACAGGATTGCTTTTCATTTCAGGACCACTTTTTTTTCTTGATAACCTGATCAGGCTTTCCCAAAGAATAAAAAAAATAGCAGAGAATTAATATTTAACAGACTGCTGTTACTGTATGTTGGTATTAAGTATACAGTTATCTGGAGATTCTAGGAATTTCCTAGGTTTTGTTTTTGAAAATGATACTAGGCCAGTCTTTGGTTTTAAAACAATCTCATAATATCATAGGCAGTGCTGGGCTAAAGGTTTGTAAAGTGCTGGTTTGCAGAATAAAAAGAAAAAATACTAGAGGTAGTTGCCTACTATAATTTATCATCATATAGCAAATGAGGGGAAAAATTAGCATTATCGGCCTGATATTTTGATTAAAATATAATGACTAAGTTTAAAATGCTGTGTCTGTGTAATTATGAAAATAGTATCTAATCAATCTGCTATTGATTTACTTGTTTGCAAGATAAGATAGAAATTTATAGTCAAGCACTGACTCTAGCTGCCTTGCACTGTAAATATTTGTTTATTTTTACCACTTGCGTATTCATTTTATTGGAAAATCTTATACTGATGTTTCCTCATCTATTTAATCAATCAAAGCGACATTTGAAGTATTTAATTGATCAGTGTGAAAAAATAATGTATTGCGTCTTTGATCGTGAGAAAATCTGGGTAAAAAAGCACTTTATCCATTGAGAGCTGACAGCAGAAGGAGTAGTAATCATGACAGCTGTTGCTAACAGGAGGCTATACTAATGGGTCATAATAGCAGAGAAGCGTCATTGATAAGGCAGCTTTTATTTTTCTTCCAGTGTGTGTGAATCAGGGTTAAAACATTATACAACCTGTTGAAAAAAAGGCAATAGCATTTTGCCATTGTTATACTGTATCCTTTATTCCTGCAAAGATACGATTTGATCCAAAATTTATACCAAAGTTATGCACAGTATGCGCTTCAGGCTCATTGTTCAAAAAATAATTTATCTCTTGCTGGATTATCTAAAATATAAGTGAACAACAAAGAAGCACAAATCTAACAGACACTGTCATCATCATTTTTCCCTTCCCTTTCTTCTTTAAAATTCATTTAAATTTGTAAAGTTCCTTTCTGACATGCCTACTTGAAGACAACATCAGAATGTATAGTCAATTCTTCTTTTTTGTTATATTTAATGTAAGATAAAATAGCAGCTGCTTGCTGCGATGAATGGAGTTATGACAAAAGAAGTCTGAATGTTAGTTAAACCATCTTACTGTAAATCAGTTTAAACTGCAGACATGGTATGACATTGTAACAACAACTGGTAACTAGTCTCACTATGAGTCCGATTTCTAAGCACAAAAACTGTCCTCACCACACCACTAGTCTAAGAGACTGAACTGGTCTGATCTACTTTGAGATTAGACTCCTCCTCCTATATTTTTTTATGTTTGATTACAGAAACCTAATTAAAAAACGATGCTTAAGATCCCTCTCTTGCTAACTTCTGGGAATACCTGCATACAGATTATAGCTTGTCTCTGTGCCACCCCCTGGTGGCTTTAGACTGACATGGACAGCTCAGAGAGGCAGCTGTTCCATTAGATAAGATCACTTTATTGGCCATATACAGTTTCTTGTATTAGGAATTTGTCTTTTTTCGCATATCCCAACTTGCTCATCATGAGACACACAGACAGGGAGAGAAGCTTTGGGTCAGAGCGCAGGATCAGCCATTTATACGGTGCCCCTGGAGCAGTTGGGGTTAAGGGCCTTGCACAGGGGCCCAACAGAGTAGGATTCCTCTGCCAGCCGCAGGATACGAGCCAGCAACCTTCCAGCCACAGGTGCAGATCCTTACCCACAGAGGCACCGCACCAGTTTATCAGCTGTAACAAAATGTGAAGCTCGCTTGTTCCACACTACCATATCAGTTTGCATACAGAAGTGCCTCCTGTTTTCAGTTTTAAAATGTATTTCCATGTAGTGTCCACTTGTGTTTTCTGGTACTTGTTTCACTCGTCAATTCTGAAGACATCTTCTGGGTTGACTTTAAAAATTTTGGACCAAGTCAAAACCATCAAAAGCAATCAAAGAATTTTTAAGAACCACTGCTATAACAACTTAATTAAGTGTTTAACACTTAATTATTAAAAGTTTAATTTTAATTTTATTAATTCCATGACCTTAAATGACCTTAAATCAAAACCCTAATATTGTTATTATTATATAATATATATTATAATATAATCTCTTTACACAAAATGTACTATGCAGTACATGTATTACAGTAGGTATTGTGGTTATTTTTTTAGGGAATTGCTTTTAACAGTTTTGTAAATGACTTTGCTTACCTAATCATTTTACAAGTTCTGTAGCATTTTCTGAAGCTAATGAGTCCCCAGCCACCTGATTCAATGTAGTTCTTTACCATTATGTACTGACTCATCATTTCTTCTACCTATTTTTGGGGGGGAATGTTCTGCATTATAATACAAAAATCCACTGGGCGTAAAGAGGTACAGTATGTTTTTCTCTATAGTTCCTGAAATTGAATTCTTGGAAGGAATTTACTGTTAATCTCACCAAATCAAATATTATTTGAATTTTTTAACTTGTTAATTTTTTCATTGTTCTGATAAGTTAAAAACAAACATTTTAAGTAGATCAAATATTTGAAAGTGTCATTTTCTAAAGGCTGAATTTGAAGGCACTATCATTTATCTTAAAAGAAGCCAAATCTATAGCCAGAAATTACAAATGATAAATTTGTCAACCATTAGAACTATCATAGAATCAATTTCACCATTATCCAATTATCCATTATCAAGATCACCATTATCACGATGATCTAATTTCAAAACTACTGTAAACCTTTCTCAAATATTTTCTTTACTGTATACTGAAACGCTTGGCTTGGCAGTTAGTTTTTCTTCCTCACACGTCAAGTGTCCTTGGTTTGATTATGAACTGTGTCTCTTCTGTGTGGAGGTTGAATTTTCACCTTGTGTCTGCATGTGTTTTCTCTGGTTTCCTCCCATTTTCTGCATATATGCAGGCTGAAGTAATTGGTTGCTCTACATTGTTCCTGTGTATATTTATGTGTGTTGAGCCACCCTCATCTGAAATTAGGGGTTTTCATGAAAACATGAAAATAAGACAGATATACAGTAAACTGCAAGGGATTATATTCCTTCTATTAACCTGTCTTAAAGTGTCTAACAAATGCAATTAGTGAAATGTATACATGACCTATTATTGTTTAACAGTAACCCATACACTAAGTTTTATTTATTCCAGCATGTTACTGGGCAGGAATAGAAGCCTGAATACAGGCTGTTTTTTTAAATATGCTTGGCATTGTTAAACACACTAGAGAAGCATTAATTCATTGCAGTTTCATTCCAAAAGGTCAGACTTAGCCTATTGTCATCTAATTCAGTAAAAATGCCACACTAGAGACATCTTTCAGAACATGAAAGATTGTTAATCATAATAAGAATGCTTCCTAGTTGGGAAGCACAATTTGAAATGTGTCCAGAATTTTCAATGCACCTAAGGCAGTAATTAGCAGACAGACCACGTATCAGGAGCACAGACAAGTCAGGGATCAAGTGCAGAGCCATGCAGAAAATGAAACACTGTTGCATGGAAGATTGTGTCAAAGTAAGCTCTGAAAAGACATTTTTCTTGGGATTATAAACCTCATGCTGTGTCCTAGTTTAATGGCATCCTGTAAGATCTGAGAAGTGGAAAGTTCCATATAAGTAATGTCAAGACAGGTCAAGATCTAATAATATTAGGGGAAGAAATATTAGGACTTCCAGTGCAATTCCAATACTAAGTTAGATGTGATTTATAAAGGTTTAGATTTATTATTAAATTGTATTATTATTTATTGAAACTTGCAAATAAATATGATTGCGATTTACTTTTTAGATGTAGGTAATGGACTGTAATGTCGTCCAGGGCATGGGATCCCTGAGGGGCGGAGCTTCTTGATAACGACACTGTGTTGCTATGCGACCACAGCTGAAGGCAGTCTTTGCTTTGATAAGACCCAGCTGTGGGAGGTTTAAAAAGGGCAGGTTGGAAATTTTCCTGTTAGGAAAGCATGGCAGGACTTCAGACCTGAGCTAGCCTCAGTCAAGAGAGGTAGTAAAATCAAGAGTGTCCCATTTATGATACACTATAGTGAATGGTAGATTCCTGTCAGTACAGTGAAGTGAGGCAGAAGAACTAGCTGGGTGTGTGATGCCGGTGTGTAAATGTAACCGTCTGGTTACTCACGATGAAGGATGGGAGTGAGAGTGGCTATGCCAAAACAAAGAGAAAGACAGATATTGCCAGAGAGCAGGCTCTGGAAGCAAGCAGGTGTGTGATGTGAGCGAGTTGAGTCGACATTTAAGTAAAAGCCACTTTTAGTTAGTAGTTAAACAGAAGGTTAGTGACTGCTAGTGATTGAAGGTTAGTGAGCAGCAAATGTTGCAGGTTGCAGATTTAACCCAGTGAGGGGGCAGTTGAGAGCAACAGTTCCAGAGGGAATAGGAAGAGGAATAAGAATAATGCACTATTGTCTATACCTCCGTGAGGGACAGCCATCTCGGAGGGGTTTTGGGATTTAGAGAAATCCATTGTATTTAAAGCAACAGCAGTTCTAAGGTAGAGAGAGAATAGGACAGTAGTCCTGTGACAGTGAGAATAACAATCTGGAAAGGACCCTGAGAGTTAAAGCAGACAACCTGTTATAGAAGGAGAAAGAACAAATCTGTCTGAGTAATGTAATGTTCACTGAGAAAGTGGCTTTTAAATGTGAGGGTGATATTGTTGCATTAAAGTGAGTAAGTGTGTGGGACAGAGAGTAGGGTGTGGTAGCGGAGCTCCCTCTCTCTCTGGTAATGCAGAAATCATGGAGGCAGAGAGAGAAAAAAAGGCTTATAGTAGCTGCTGACCTCTGGTGACGGATGAGATCAAATGAATAAGTGTGTGGGACAGAGAGTAGGGTGTAGTAGAAGTGTTCTCACTCTGGTAATGATGAAAAGGGCTCCTTTAGATGCTGACCTCCGTCGATAGAATGAAGTGCAGGGCTCCACTGAAGTATATGCATTGAGTGGGACAGCGTAGTCTGGGCAATGGATATGCTCCAGAAGCTGTGTGAATTAAGTGGGTTATGAGTAAAAGAGAACAAGGAGCAGAAGAGGCTCTGAGAGGGTGCAGGAGTCCAAGAGAAATTGCGACAGCTCTGTGGGAGCAGGGAGGCTTCTAGACAGAACATGAAATATCCAGGTGCAGGGACGACCCACGATGAGTCACAGTCTTGGTTGTTGCCATGTCAGCCCACCAATAAGAAAGCAGTAGAACATTTTCATCCAAATAGGATAGACTGAGTCAAGGGTCTTCCACTGTTTCTTCCAGAAAGGAAGAGAGAATCGGAGGTGAGGTACTGTACATTGAGCCTGGCTCTCCACAAGCGAAGGGCTCAGTAGTACGGTATGAGTGAACCTCAAGATGATCTTGGAGGAGGTAATTGAAAGGACCAAGGCATGAGTAAGAGACTTGTGAGTAGGAGTAAGAGTGTTCTATGAGAACCAATGCGAGAGACAACATGACACTGAGAGAAATGTCAGAAGTGTGACACTCTGAACTTTAGAATCCGCCAGGGCTCAGAGAGTTGAAAGTAGACAAGCTGAAACAGAGTGAGCGTCTGTGCTTAATGTCCTAGTCGCTCCAACAAAGGGTTTGAGTGAGAGCACCACTCTCAGAGGAGAGTGTGTATAAGCCGGGGAAAATATAAAACTATGACAAACGTTAGAGCACAAAGTTCCACAGCAGCCTGTGGATATTGTCTGTTTCTCACCCAAAGTGAAATCTGTGACCTGTGATCACAGTAATTATTCCTAGCATTATTGTCATCATTAACATCACTTTTTTTAACATCACTTACAGTACAAGCCTGGAATCCAGATCTTTTATATTTAAATGTTGCTCATTTGATATCAATTCTGTCTAGCACACCGGTACAGGAATCAGACAGATAAACCTAAGATTGAGTCAAAATGATTCAGAAATTGAGATTGATAGCATTATTTGTTCATGATCAAAATTTTGTTAATGGTTTGTCCAACAAAATTCTTTGTCTGCAAGGCCATATGGTCAGTAAAACCAATCTGAAAAGAGTACACACAGCTTTCATATTTTAAAGTTAAGGAAATCAGTGGTTCTTTTTATGACACTGATCAACTCAATGTTCAATTGTTCCAGGCTATGTTACATATACATTTGTTTACTTGCAAAGAACTGACATTGCCATGCACAGGAGAAGGGCTAGCTCTGCAGTACCATCACCATAATCATGTTTCCATAGTACTGTGTACCAAAATGCACATGGGCATCTATTTACTTACTGTATATCTTGGTATATAATATACAGTATTAGCAATATTGCATGAAGCATTGGCAAACAAATTTTGACAATGGGGATATACCTGTATTCACACAACTCTTTTTTGTTTTGTTTTTGTTTCTAATTCCCAACAGGTTCTGAGAGTAGTACGGCTGATTAAAATCTCCCCAGCTCTGGAAGACTTTGTGTACAAGATTTTTGGCCCTGGAAAAAAACTCGGCAGTTTGGTTGTGTTTACAGCCAGTCTCCTCATTGTGATGTCAGCCATCAGCCTGCAGATGTTCTGTTTTGTGGAAGAGTTGGACCGATTCACAACCTTTCCAAGGGTAAGTGCTGAGCAACCAGGTGTACAGTTCAATCATAGGTTCAGAATTTCAACATTAATTTCTACAATAGCTGTAGTAACAGAAAAACGACACTCGGCTCTTTAGGGAACTATTCTTCACCTTGTATGACAGTAGCATTCAGATGTTTGTTAATTCTAAGGTTAATATCAAACAAATCAGCTCACACACTACCACATTGACAAAAAATATGATTCTATTCTAATGTTAAATCTAATATTTATTCAAATATTAAATCTTTATTCATAGATGCACAAGTATTTGTCAGTTTGTCTAGTTTAAACCATTGATAGGCAACACACAAGGGGAAAAGAACAAATAGTGTGTGACTAATTTGCAAACAGATGTCTGACATGGCACAGAGTTCTTTGATATTAAGTGCTCATGAGAAACTCTCTCATTAACAAAGTCTTTTGATCGCGTCCTGCGAGGGATCCACTGGTCTCTTTGCAAGGTGACTTTAAAAGGTGTCTGTAAACAGATGCTGCATACAGTATTTGCAAATGGAGTAATAACCATTGAGGATAATGATATTTGACCTTTCCCTGTCTTAAAATTCTCTGTGATACCAAATGCTGCCAAGAAAAAGGGAGTGTGACACAGTTAAATACAGTACTTCAGTTGACAGGAAAGAAATCTCAGGTGCAAGTGATTTTATTTGACTTTGTAGCTGATAATGGCCTACCTGTTCAAATCTGTGAGCAATTGGTCTACATTTTTCGAATTGAGATATATTGCAGTTCAAATACTTGCTGGTGTATTAATCTTTGTAACATTTAATGGGAGCTTAGATAGTTTTGCTAAACTCAAACTAACACATTGTTACTTGCTCACCATTGTTTATTGTGGTTGTCTGAATAAAGAAAAATATTTTAGTAGCAGCTTTACAGTTATAATGAAACACTATTTTATTTCTATAACTTTTTATGGTTGAGTAGAAAAAAATAAATGTACTTATACAGTAGCTGAGATGTTCTGAAATTGTCTACTCTTATATTGTTATTGCCTGGTAGTCAGTAGGTAATTTATCCAAGTACTGTATCTCCTCTAGCTTTCTTGAAAGAAACCACTGTATCTGCTTCAGCAGAATGGCTGGGTATTGCAGCTTGTTCCATACTCCTGCCACCCATAAGGGAGAACAGAATTCTACCACTGAATCACCAGTGCTTGGTCCAATGTCTGGTTCCATACTGTGCATCACCCTGTTCAGCTTAGTAAACATCTCATATCCAGTTCGCTTTTGATTTCCAAAAACTGTCCGAAGGCTGTGCAACCCATATTAGTAAGGTGATTTTTTTTTCATACTTTTCATACCTTTGGGTATTCATTACCTAAGGTACTGCCCTTTGTTCTTAATCTGCTAGGGACTGAAAAACTGCTGTCCTAAATTTAGTTACCCTAATGGGAAAATACTGTAGCCATTAACATGGACAGTCTCTGCCTCCTTAAGGGCAATAGTATCCCACATCTAAGCTACAGACCTTACTGTCTGATCTCATCACATCTTAGAAGCTAAGCTGGACCTGGTCAACACTAGTACGGGAGACCTCCAAAGAACACCAGTTGTCACAGGAGCCGGTGCAGACTGTAAAATCCAGAAGTGACTGGAGAAGGGCTACAGGGAAAACATAAGGAATAGCGAACAGGGGGCGGTGCCTAAAGAGATCAGGCGCAAGGGGGGAGCGCAGGCAAACAAGTCCAAAACTGTCCAAGAGGGAAATCCGGGCGCAGTCCAAAATCCCAAACCGGGTGATCCATCCAAGACAAGACAAGACAAGGTTAAAATCCAGAATGGGATCCCGAGCAGGAATGGGGTTAAAAACAATGATGAGTCCAGGTGCTCCGAACCTCGGACTCAGCTTGGTCAGGACGCCAATCAGAAGCCTAAGCCTTCAAGCCGCGGACATTGGGCGACTTGATGCTAGGCGGGCCTCCACGTGTTCATCTTCCAATGCATGAACTCTGGACGGAACAAGGGGCAAGTGAACGTGATAATGAAACAAACGCAAAAGGTTCGGAGTGCCCTCTAGAGGAGAGATGACGATTGTGATACCAGTTTGCTGCTGCAAAGGATGTTGGCTGACTAGAAGGTGGTAATCTTCACTCTGGACCTGAATTTCCAAATGAAAATTATGGTGACTAGGAACACTGGGCTGTAGGTGGTGCATTTCCTTCAGAAGGGCTATTAAACCAAGGGACTGACTACTTAGTCACTGAAGAGCTCATGTCACTGTATGCAAGAATAGGGATGTTAATGCCAGTGGCCTTTCTAAAGCCTGCTATGGGCTTGAACATTGCCCTACCTAAACTTCTTCCTTAATTCAAATGTCGAAGCTATTTCTCACTTCTTCATCTGTCTGTATTGGGGCTGGTAGCACATGATGGTCACTGTGCATCGTACACATAAGTGCAGCACTTCAGTGGAATTATAAAGTGCAATTGTGATGTGACTTTATACCATATGCAATGTATCAGTACAGTGTATGAAGCACCAAGTATGTCGGAGCTGTGGCATGTAATTTACAGTGAAAGCATGTGCCTGAAAAACGCACAGGTAATGAAAAAGATTCCCTATTAGGGAGCCAGGGTAGTAAGATCAACTTATTATGCCCATGCATTCTTCTTAACAAAGGTTTTAAAAACTCAGAAATTGGATTTTCAATTGTTCAGAGTGAAAAAGCACTTGGTTCTAGTTCAGTCACCGGGAAATTAACTCAAGGCATGATCAATTCTGTGGTAGAGCTACATGTATACAGTATAATGGAAATATAATGATTGGTCTGGCAATTTTAAAAATTGTAGACACTTAAAAATACATTAATTTCTTTAGAACAGAATAATTTGGATTGTTCCAATCTCACTTTATACATACAAATTATATGACATTCCGTGAAGCATGAACAATTAAAGGGGGAAAAAACATTTTATTTAAATAGCTGCTTTTATATTTGACATTTCACACTGACAGAGAAGTCTCTTTTTGTATTTGGACTAGTAAATTATTAGGAACACCAATAAAAAAAAAACTTCTTTTGTTTTGTTTTGAAAAATACACTAGGCACATTTGCATCAAAAATGTGTCTTGCTTTTTAACAGCTGTCTGGTTTGTCAGTCAACCATTTTCCATTTCTATTGCCTTACCCCACGTACTGTAAATTATAGGATGAAATGTAGGGAAAAGTCTAATTTAGCAATTGAGAGAGCAGATTCTCAAACCATTATTAAGCTTTGAAAATACCAGTGGAAAATGAAAATACAAAAGATTTTAAATGAATGTGTCTCATAGTAAATTAGCATAACATTTCCCACAATTTCTAAATATACACTGTATTAAGCTATGCCACAGTGCTTCAGATTGCATTTTATATAAAGCTATGCAGTATTGTACATGTTGTTTATTGTACATAGTATAACACTCTGGGAGGACATGTTTTTTTTAGGAGTCTCTATAGGCAGTTTTTATGAACAAAACACTATTATGAAAACAAAGTCACTCATTTTTATGCAGGAAAAAAAATGGTCATATCCAATAATAGTCCGAGTTTTTTCACTTGGACCAAATCATATTCTCAGCCAGTCCAATTCAGAAGCCATTTCCAGTTCCTTCTCCAAAATATCTGCTTTCCAGAAAAAAAAGATATCCCTGTATAGTCTCTAAACTCTCTGTACTCTCCTAACAGCCTCCTTGACTCTTGCTTGCTAGTCAGTCTAAATACCAATGGTGGGTATTCCTTCTTGCAGGTGTTTCGGAAAATGCTCCAATTGCTTACTCTTTTCCAGATTTCTGGGTTTTTCTCTGACTTTCAGTTACTTGTCTAGCCTGACTGAGTCTGATATACAGTACCCGTATTCTATTCTCCAGCCCCAGTACATTATAGTATACAGTATGGTTGACCAACAATTAAACATTTCATAGTGAACACATTTTGCCATTTGAATCACTGACAGCATTTGCTACCTTTGCTTTATTGTTCCATAGCATCAGACATTTGACGACAGCAGATTTGTTTCTATCAGAAAAAAATATTTAATTTTGCGGAATATCACTGCAAATGATAGGAATGATATAAAGTACCACAAGACCATTGTAAAAAAAAAAAGATGTGCCAACCAGAATTATTTCTTTTATCCTAAGGTTTTAAGATTGCATTTACATGGTTTAATTCCCAGATATTTTTTTTCTGTGCATAGCTAATAATTTAAACTTGTTTGTATCTCCTACAGGCTTTCATGTCAATGTTTCAAATCCTCACCCAAGAAGGCTGGGTTGATGTCATGGACCAAACACTTGTTGCAGTTGGACACATGTGGGCTCCAGTGGTTGCCATTTACTTTATACTGTACCATCTTTTTGCCACTCTGGTATGTTGTAGAATAAACATACTACTGATTATTTGCTTGTGATAGACCTCTTCATATCAGTTAGAAGTATGTCAGCTTTATTCATTCAGTAATTTTAGGGTGCTTGACGTCTGTCAGTGTGTGAACTTCAGTACTACAGTAAATCACATTAAAGCTTTTTTCATTATAGAAAAGGGTCATATCTATATTGTTTTGTGCTGCTTTCTGCACTTGGTTTGTATGCATCTCACAGATGTAATTTAATTTTAAGGCACGAGCATAACACTCTAGGGCATCGACTGTTAATTAGGAATTAGATGCTGCTTATTGGCGTATGGCACTTAAGTGAGCACATGGGTAATACATACCGCAGTGCTTCTCATGACATACTGAGCAGCAAATAGAATGTTTCTGGGTTAAAGACAAAACGCATTTGCCCCTTTATTTAAATACTTCCTCTGGAATTGTCTTCAAATCATTGAACAATAGGGTAAGCAAGAGATAGTGGTGCTGTAGGCGTACAGGAAGGTGATGTTTTAGCACACTTTCCTTTTCAAACAAAGGTTACAGAATTCCAATGAGATCCTGAACTGACAGTCATACATGTACAGTATTTGAAAAGTGATTTATGCATGATATACTTACATACAGCTGTGACGTCATTTTCATTAGATGTATGCACTGTATATGTATTTAATCTTTATGGCTGAGTAATAAATTAACATTATTATTCCTACTGGTAGTCACTACACTTTCACCTGGTATGTTTAATGCACTTACAGTATGCTATTGAAATGTAGCTGCATACTGTATATAATGTAAGTGTCTCTGGTTTTTGAATAGTATATCTGAACTTATGTTCTAAATATCAGTCTTCTGATATGTTATGCTCCAGTGTTTTTAATGCTCTTTTTCAGTTTAAACATCTCATATCCAGGGAGGTGATTGTTCTAACAGTGTGTTGCCGACTAGGAATGAGGTTGCTTTGGAATTTGGAATTTAGAGGAAGAGAATGTAATAGCGAGTCTTGCAGTACAGTATATGATCACAGTATTACAGTGGCACCATTACCCCTCCCCCTAAAGCCAAACAACCAGTTTTAATCCATGACACATGACATGTTGCAAATGAGTCTGAGACACCCGTCAGAGAGATTTGGAAGCATGTGATCACCAAAATAAGCCATATGGGCTCTGTCATTGGATGTTAGAGGATTTCAAAAGGCTGGACTCCTCCTGAGAGCCCATTGGATTGACTGTTAGCAAGCTCATTATACATACTATGAGCATTATTACAGCTGAACATTTTATTATAACCAACATGTGCTAAATAAACATAGGCTTAATATGTAAAACATGAGATATGGATTCAGTATGTATAGTTGCAGGAGCACTTGTAAACTTGTAAACTATGAAAAGTCCCAGTCCTGGGTATAGACCTGTATTATTTACACAGGAGTGAGAGTAATAATTGCAGCATTGGGACTCTGCAGCTGCTAGAGGCACCCTAGCGGCCTGTATTAGAGACCATTCCTCTGAATCAAGAGCATAATCCACACCCACTGCTCCTCCAGCTGTTACAGTAATAATCCACCAGCAGCATTAACCCATCACTGATACAGTACTGTTACGTGGCTGACACTGAGTTTCCCCTTACAGTTCCTACATTTTGAAATAGTATGTGTCAATAATAAGGAAATAAACACGTAAATGTAATCGCAACAGAAGCAACACACAGTGAAGTACACAGACATAATAAAACACAATGACAAACGACATCCAGAGAGACTTTGCCTAAAAGAAAATATCTATTAGAAATCTGTTTCTGATCTAGACATGTAGAGGAAAGATGTCTGCTGGCAGTTCTGTATTCTCTTGAGACTGGAAATGGTAACAAAGAATTGGCTAATAGGAGGCATTAACATCACAAGGTTTGCATTATTAATTATCTAGGAAGGTCACAAAATTGTGACAGTCTGTTAGCCTTTTTCATAAAGTGCTCACTGAGTAATGCATAAACTCAGTGAATACAGCAATAAAAAGGGCTTTCATTATAATTAAAAAATGTTTGAAGTGTTTAAAGTTAAGTAGCATGTACGTCACAGTTTAATAAAAGGAGATTAAATGTTTCTAGGCTAGCAGTAGAATGTTTGCATCTGAATTTACTTAAGACAATTAAGGAATTATAACAATTGTTATTTTCACTTCACAGAAATATAGTATTTCTATGTATCCTGCATGTACAGTAGTAGTATTTACTACGAGTTAAACATAATAAAGACATTTGTCTTCTGCTGTTCAAATATCATTAAAACACATTTAATGTGTTAACTTTCAGCTTGGTTCATTCAGTTACTGGAGCAATTACACATTCAGCATGCTTTAGAAAATGGTGTATTCTATTCCAAGTGTTAAGTCCAAAAAGAGAAGAATATACTATCCTCTTTATTCTTTAGCTGTTGTTTTCATTCTTCCGGGTGGGATTGCTCTGCAGTAGATTGTTTATAACCAGCTAATGAATGTGGCAGGTGTGCAGGATTCTCGTTACTGAGAATTATTAATGCAGAGCAATATGAATGACTACTGGGAAATTAGATATCCTGATTCGCAGATTACCTGTACACCAAAGACTTATAATAAGAAGAGGTTTCTCTCAGTAAAAAAAAGTAATAAAAACTGTTCTTTAAATTGTTTTAATGTCTTCTAGTTGAATATATTCTTGCTGAAGCACATAAAAAAGCAGATTATTTGTTATTGGAAGCCTTAACAGTGAATGGAGGAGTTATGAATTCTGGTTTTCATATTAGGGAAAATGAAATTATCTCTTAAGTGTTTAGATTTTTTTTCTCTTGCTGTAATACAGCACACTACATAAAGTATAGTGCCTTCAAAAAGCTTTGGGACAGCAAAGTCCAAACTCTTACTATTACTTTAAAGTCAAGAAATGTGCATCTTTGATCATGAGATTATTATGAGTGGTATAGTAATTAAAACACTGTATATCGTTTGTCAAGGAACAAGTCAGGGCTTATTCCATGCTGAAAAGAGAAGAAAAGAAACAAAATTTTGGCTGTGGAGCCTTCTTCAGGAGTGTCAGGCTCCACAGCCACAGTTTCTTTTCTTCTCTTTTCAGCATGGAATAAACCCTGACTTGTTCCTTTGCAGCCTATGCGTGCTGGTGCAGCTACCTACTTGAATATATGTTTTGTGTTTGGGTAATTCCATGTTAATTTTGATATATGAATACAGAATTGTTAATCCTCATGTAAGAACTAATATATATACAGTATATACTATAGGTATATATTGCAATCACTTTAGAATAAAAACATACTGTACAGTATGTTGTGTTTAATCCGTTGATTTCCAGTGACCATAACTATTGGGACACATTCATTTTAAATAAATTAGCAGTGAAATGCCAGCCAGTATGGATAGAAGCATTTCCTTTTACATAAGCAAAAAATGTTTCTGCTACCTGCTGAATTCATTCTATTTGCTACAATCATTAGTTCATCATCAATTAAGACACTTGAGCTCTTTCTAGAGACAACCATGAATCTGACACCCATACTCAATGGTTGGCACTTCACCATACAGCATGACAATGACCCATAAGGCAGTGCAAACAAGATCATTAGTAGGAAAAACATTGAAGGTCTTAAACTGACCAAGTCAATCTTCAGATTTACAAAATAAACAGCATACATTGTGCCTTTTCTGTTAAACATGTGTGCATGTAATTACCCCCAAAAAACATATGTGATTACATATTTATCTTATAAATATCACAAATACAAATTATTTGACTGTAAAGACAAAATAGGTTTTCACTACTACAATAATTTTGGAGAGCCCTGTAAATTTATTTTCAGATAAAATGTATCAAAAACACTGCATTCATTAGCCAGTATAATGAGTCCTTTCAAAGTTAAGAATTTTAATTTAGAATTTCTTTTGGAAAGTGCGTCACCTGAAGAATAACCTTCTTTAAACAATAAAAGAATATAATCTGATTCAGCTGTCAAATGATTCATCCAACATCTTATTCCAATTTAATAGCTAAGATTGTTAGGCTGAGTGCATATCAGAAGAGGTTACGTATTTCAAAGCACAGTATGGTGAAAAATGCTTTCAATTATTCATTCATTTTAATTATTTATTATTGTATGTTCATACTTAAGTAACTTACATTTATTTTAATAAAATGCCTATTAATAACTCAAACTGACATTAAACTTAGTTATTTAGCTTGTATAATATTTAATAAGGGACTTGTTCTGGACAAGTCACATGATCAACACATGATCTTAATTTTTCCATTATATAATAATTATTTGTATATGATGCTGTAAATTTTTTGGCTTAATAACTATTTACTTTTTTATTTAGATTTTGCTGAGCTTGTTTGTTGCGGTAATTCTCGACAATCTGGAACTTGATGAAGATTTGAAGAAACTTAAACAGGTAGGTAACAGATTTTCTCTTTCATATTCAGACAGTCTGCATGTGAAGCGCAAGTGAATTTGATATGGAGAAAATGGAAATTTGGTGAATGGAGAAGTGCAAATTGTAACAATCTAATGTTTCTGTCTATATGAAACTGAAAAAAGTTGTTTTACTCATGCTGTACGTATATAACAACAAATTCTAACACTGTTGAGATGCTTGTAAATGTCATAAATGTAAATGCCTTATTTTTTATGTTGAAAATCAATAGAATAACATGCATTTTGCATTGAATTAGCAAAGTTTTTTCAACATTATCTTTCTAACTATGAATATTTCAAGCCTTCTTTCCAGAAAACTTTGCAGGAAATCTAAAACTAAAACAGAACTTCACAGTGGTGGTTACTGTACTTTTACTGAAACAGTTCAGCTCCCTTCCTTCTTAAAAACAAATGTGTGCATATTGTATAAAATGCACGGCTTCCAATTTGTTCTCATTGTGAAGCTTGCCTCTGGCTAATGGAAAATCAGTCTAGGGATAACAGAATAATTGTTTAATGGCTTTGATTTTTTTATTATGCAGTACTCTTTATTGCCCAACAAACACTATGCACAGATTCAGTGAGCCATAATTATTGGTGCATAACTCCAGCATCGTGTGCAGAATATAAATACGGATTGGGAACATTTAAATGCACAGGAGTTCATAAAATGTATTATGTGCAGTGATCAGAAGTGCAAAAAAGAAGGGATTTTTGTTCAGTTGTTTTGCATGTTGAGCTACTTTTCTAGGGCTGTGTTTGATCAGTTTCATATCCAACAGACAGCTTCTTCACTTCCTGACCTGCAGGCTTTCCATTTGTTTTTATTAAAATAGTTAAGCCATTAAACCAACATTTTTTTTAATTAAACAAGTCTGAATTGTTTCACCCTTCAAAAATTATATGTACGGAAATTTATACCATAATTATCTTAAAATGCAATGCTTATAATTAGAACCTAAAAGAGATGGTGTGTCCTGAGTATTAGGTTAAGGAAACATTGCTCTTGGCTGATATTTGCTGGCATTCTTTGTCAACTGTTCTCAATTAACAGACATTCGATAGAGAAATAAACTCAGGTATCAATTACCTGAGTGAGTGTTATATATAATTGATAGAAATCTATATGTAAAGTAAGAAGTTGTTATCATGGGAGTTTTTAATTTTCCTTTGTTAGATTGGGAAATTCTACAGGGATGCCAGTAGCTGAAACTGATATCAGACTTTTCTTAAAAAAATATCTTTCTTGAAATCTGTCTTATGGTCCTGCTGTCAAATTCTCTGCTGAATTTAGTTTACATCATTATAATTGCTGCAGTTCCTCAAACTTCACACTATCTTACAATGTGTTTTGGATTGCTTACAACATAAAATAATTTAGCAATTAGTTTTAGCACTTCATTTTTTATTGTTTTACTGTATTTGAATTTATTTTATTGTTCCTTGTTATACAATTGCTTATATACCTACAGTAGTATATGTATATGTATATATGTTTATAATATGTAAGGCAGGAACAAAAGCAATGATGATAATCTTCACCAATATTCAGTACTCCAACTGTAAGTAAATATGGTTCACTGTTAGTTTTCATAAATTTAAGGTCTTATGACTTTTCTCTCAAATTGCAACCTCAGCATTACCTTTTTGCCAAACTCTGACTCACGCAGTAATTAGTACCAGAAAATATCAGCTAACAGCTGCTATGATTGCACGTATTTGACAAAGAAGAATACAGATAGTTCCTCTATCAAACAGAAACAAACTGTACTTGAAAACTCACTGGATAGCTTATTCTGCATAACATGCAGAATCCATGTTATGCTCTTTTCTTAAAATATGTAGACCTGGTCTTAAGCAAAAACACAGATTCTGTTCAGTTTGAAGTTACCCAAAATGCTGTCCTGCTTCACACATTTCCTTAAGCCCAAATCAAATGCTCCCTATAATCAAATAAGTAGATGTATTGATCTGAATCTTAAGCTATAAAATTGCCTTTTAAGGTTCTTGGAACACAAAAATACATCTGCAGTATCATTTGATAGTAATGACAGCTATGAGGCTAAAATAAGGATTCAACTATGTTGTGTTTTTCCTATAGTATGCATACATTACATTGATCTGGTTTTCTGATGTACAGTAGCTCTCATTGCAGTATAGCTGGGCACCCCTGTTAATCTGTAGTGTATATGGTAAGTGGCAGACAATAGGCATTGTAGGTTCTATAAGGTCTTTCTTGTCTTAACGTCCGTTATTTTATAAATAACAATGCAATTAACAATGGCCTACAAGATAAGATATTCATGGCAATTGTGCTACAAGACAATTAAATACAGTTGATATTGTTTGAATGCAGTTTCTTAGATAATCTCAGATATATTCTGCATCTGCATCTCATTTGGTTGTTTTTTGGTGAGTCTGGTAGGGTCATACTGTAAGTAGTTTTTGTGGAATGTATTAACATAATTAATAGTATGAGCACATTTTCTCAATCCATTGAAAAAAATTAACCAAAATGATTTCAGTTAATATAAAATAATCGAATATCTAATTATTGCTCATGAGTAATCAATTTAAAACGTTTATTTGATCAAAATTGTTAAAAACTTCTCAACACTTTTTAACTGATCATATCAATCAACCCAGAATGTTTTCAAAATAGATGTATAGGGCTTGCATCTATTTACAATAATCCGTATACAGTATAAGATTTTTTTTCTGGACATATTTATAGCAAATGAAAAGGTCACTTATAGAAACTGTCCAAAAATACATGAATGCTCTTCATCTACAAGCCTCTTTATGATGTACAGTACCTTCCTCATAATGTTTTGGAACACTTTGTAGAAAGGAAGAAGTGATTGATAACTTTCTTCTATTATGCTTGCAGAACAGCTTTAATGTACAGTATGAAGGCTGGAAGAGAAAATAGCAAATGCTAAGATTTTGTTTGTTCTACTCATCTCAATTGTTAAGAGAGTTGGGAGTTTTCAAGACAGTAGCTTAAACTATGCAATTGTGAGACACGTGGAAATTATTTCATTTCATTGTCCAGATTTAAATCCCTGTGATTTTTTATGAGAGTACAGTAGCTGTAGAAAAGACCCAGTTTACAAGAATGAATAATGTACTGTTGTAGATCTGAAAAGCAAAAAAGGGATTCAGTAATAATATGACTGTAATGCAAAGACTAGGTTTGAACTACTGTTTATGTAGGATATGTGGTGATTTCTCAGGATTACATTATCTAAAACAGGTACTGTATCATTGCATGATTGCCCCGGTCAAAGATGATTAACAATAATCTGGGTTAGAATCTGGGACACCTCTCAAAGAGTAGATGATATTTTATCTTGAAACTCATGTTTTGTTGATTTGTACCAGTGTGTATTTACAGTTTCATTTGTGTATACAGCACTGTACAGTACTGTATATATTTATAAAAATAAATAGTTTATCATATCTTAAATAAACATACTGTAGGTATTCAGGCTCTTTTAGAAACACTGTTGAGGGCTACAGAACAGCTGGATTGTCATGTGGTTGGTACAGGATCATGAGGGACCCTTGCCAGGGTCTGTGTTAGACAGCTAGACAGCATGAATTCATGTTTGATGGATGCTTTAAGTTTTAATGGTACATGCTGTAGCCTCTAAAGAGATCCTGGAGACAATGCATATACTCTATACATTCAAAATTAAAATGTGTTCTTTATTTTAGAAATCATCTGATTTTATTAGTGGATTTATGACTCATGGTTGGTGTACTGTATTAGAACATCAAAAGAATTGGGAGGTGGCTCAGCACTGCTGGGATTAGTCAATTAGTTCTCTGTCCTTCTCCAAGGAAAAGATGAGCCTTTGTAACTTTCCAGTCGCCTGCAGGTTTCTCGCCTGCTTTCTGAAGGACGCACCTTCCTTCAAATTGTTACTGAACCTCGAAAGTCAAAAGATAAAGGACTGGAAGGATAGGCAGATTGAAGGATCCAACCTATAATTCCCCCATTCTGCCTATGCTGGTACAGAACAAGGACTGTTACTATAAGCCCTGATGGAAAGATACAATCGGTGATTCTGAATTGTTTGGGTATATAATCAAAATTAATGGGAGAATCTAAAATAAAAAGAGGATTTGAATTACCAGCTTGCCTTGTTTTTCCAGTGTGGACTTCAGAAACATCACATGCTTCTGAGATTGTGTCTGAAAAAAAAATCATTTTGGATTATTTCCATCAAAACATCTTTCTTCTAAGAATATCTAAAAGACTTAGTAACCCCTTGGTATGGTAGACATTTCCGGTAGACAGTTTAAAGCTAAAAATGAGCATAACCCTCACAGATGTTCTCTATTTGTTATTGGGTTATTACTTTTAAAAAATAAACCAACGCAGAACCTAACTGTAAAGTTAAATAGCTTCTATTCTGGTTCTTTTGTGGACTTTTCCTTATTATGCCATTTAAATAAATCAATCAAATTCATAAATATTAAACATCAAATAACAAATCTCTATGTGTTAAATTATCTAATCAAATGTTTTAATCATATTAATTTAAGATATAGTGTTTTCCCTTCTACAATAGTGTTTCCAGAATCTAATTTTTCAGATTTAAATATGATCTGAGTTACTGTATTTAGCTGAATGTTTATCTGAAATACTAATTGAGAACATGAATTCTGACTTGCTTATAGAATTTCAATCTCCATTTTTTTAAGTGAAAGCAATGAAGAAGGTCAAAGTGAGAGGCACATTAGCTAAATTAACTGTTCATTTAATTAAAATGAAAGATTGCATGACAATGAAGTATGGAAGACTGGAAAGCTCTGAACTAGAGTAGTAAACTCCATATACAGAACAAGCTATTTGTACAGTAAATGTAATAGGTAATTTATTTAAAAATGTACTCTAAGACGTTTGAAAATAAAATTCCATTTCTTCAAAATAATGAATAATGTTTTCTTACTGTGAGATATCCCACAGTAGCATTATTTATCATTTAATGCACGAGTGCTACAGGATCTGAGGTATTTAGTTCAAGTCTTTTCTAATAGGTGTATAATTGTATGGTTGTTTACAGAGCAGTTTTGCACTTTATTTTATAATTGGCATATCTTATAATAAAAAGGTTAGCTGTGCTATATTATTACACATGGGTGAGCATGTTGGCTCTGTAAAATAAGAAAAATCACAGAGCTCATAATCTATACATTTTAATTGAGCACCTAAATAAATTAGAATGTGCAGATATGTTAAATCAGCTCTCATCACTGAAATTAACATTGCAGGTGATCTGTCAAGTTTGGACCGTGAATATTTGTTTCATTGGAGTCAGGTTCCAATAGACGTTGGGGAGAATCAATATCACTGTAGCTTGCTGCACTATTTGAGAGCTTAGCCTTTTGGTTAAAAGGCGTCACAGGTCAGGATTTACATCCATGTCACCAAAGGGTGGAGGGTATAGAGAGGTCAGGTCATAACCCTGTTTTCAGAACCTTACCTTAGTATATGTATAACACCATAGCTTAATTTTAATTTAATTTATTTGCAAACTTATAGCATCATCATGAAGATCTCATACCTGTATTTTATTCATGCACTATTATTCATATTTTATTCAGTTTTGGATTGGAGGAGGTGAGCAGTAAGACCTTTAATCATAAAGCAATATTAATGGAAAAGGCTTGGGTTAAAAAGAAAGGTTTTCTTGGCAAATAATTTTTCAATAAAATACATTGCATTGTAATCAATACTCAGCGGAACTATTTTACTATATATTCTTAAGACAATACACAATCAAAAGTCAAAATTTACAAAGTGTGAATTTTACAGCCACATCTTCAGTACCGATCAGTTTTATGCTATCAGCCCTGAAAAAAAGTTCCACAGCCATGATGTGTTTTTTGTTATCCTTGGAATTCTCTTTCAGTGTGGAATTGACCTCTACTTGTTCCTTTACAGCTCACACACTGACACAGAACCCCAATTATCTCCCTGCAATCTTTTCTATACATTCAGCAACAAGTGCCACATTATTAAAGTGCAAATAAATAAGCCCACAAATTGTTTTTAATATTACAGCAAGGGAACTTTTTCAGCCTCTTAAATATTTATCACAGCAGAGTCACATTATGGAAATTCTTTGAAAATCACACTTATTCTTACAGGAGCAGGAGGGAAAAAATGGATCAGCTAGTTTCAGATACATCCCGACCTTTTCTCTTTTTTTCCCAAGCCTGTTAGAAGAAGTCTGTTAGAACCAGATGCAACTGTTATAAACTGGTTCGAAGGCAGTAGCTTGATTATTACGTGATTGATTCATTAAATAGAATTTTCGTTTTTGGCATACAGTATCATCCTGCTTTTTTCTGAAAGTGGTCAGCCAACACAGCACTTACAGAATACATAAATTGCTTATTATCACAGTCAGACAGGAGAATAGCTAGGTCAGCTTGCTCTGTGGATTTAAGGTCTATGTATCAAAAGCCATAGTCTACTGCTGAGGGATTTGAGGTGTAAACGTTGTTATGTTCAACAGGTCACAGCTAATAAAGATGAGGGCAGTATTCACCATTACAGTATAACAAGTTATTCTATCCCATCATTATTGTTATTTTTTTACTGACTAGAAATTCTGGCACTTAA
Organism: Lepisosteus oculatus; assembly: GCF_040954835.1. Taxonomy (NCBI): domain Eukaryota; kingdom Metazoa; phylum Chordata; class Actinopteri; order Semionotiformes; family Lepisosteidae; genus Lepisosteus; species Lepisosteus oculatus. Next base: position 5,470,286 of record NC_090710.1, read on the forward strand.
CATTAACCAGAAGGTATTCTTTGTTTTTTATTTTAAATTAAACCCTATATTTGAAATTATGTATTATCAAATATATTTGTAGTGTATAGTATAATATACAGTATACAGTATGTACTGTATGTGTACTATTCTGTATATAGTATAGTATTTTGTAGTGTAATTAGATGCAGTATACTGTAAAGCAGTTTAGATGCTGTGATTAACTGCAATGTTCCACTATGGAAAAGGGCCTTCTGAAAATATGTCTCTTTTAGCTCTTTGAGCTCTTCATGGTCATTATATCATGCTCAGGGGTTTGCAGGACGTACAGTATGTTGATGTTTCTTTTAATCAGCCATTGCTTATTCCTTGTGCTTTAATTTTACATCACTGAGTATTGTCTGTTTTAATTTGTGCCCAGTTTTAAAAGTAATTTATTTTCAAATTTATATCCATTATATCAATTTCATAGCACAGGGTCCAATTACACAGTCTCCAATTAATGTCCTTTAGAGTCCCAATCCTGTTAGTCTGATACCTCTCCTTTTCTAAACATTGGGAACACCTGTAACGTGTTCTGAACATTAATCTGTTTGATAGTTCTCTAGCCCTGAGGACTGAAGGTTGCTAAGATTTGAGTACCAGATGATCTCTACATGCTGTCATCTGAGAAATTGGTTGCTTAATTGATAAAAATGACATTTTTAGAAATTGCTGATTTAATGGTGACCTATGAAACCTGCCGAATTGGGGCTACTCAGTCCAAGGTTGAAGAGCCATGATGTAGAGGGAAAAACTGGAAGCTCAGATAGGGTTGAAATCCTTGTGTTTTAAACAGAAAAGAGACTAGAAATACTTGACTTTGACCACACCTCTCATGCATTATCTCCTGGAAGGAAATGGTACAGGATACACATACAGTAACTGTGTCATGTTAATGGACACATTTCAAAAAGCCAAGTTTTCTTCTGATTATTGTCAATAAAAAATGTTTTTTTTTAATCCAACAGCTGAACTGTATTCCAGGAATTTCCAGGATGTCATTCTTGAATTTCATAGACCAGCTTACTTATTGGTAACTTATTGGTTAGTGGTGAAATTAATGACTTTTACCATTAGGTTTTAAAAAACTGCACTTGCAATAAATGTTCCCTGCTTTGTAATCACAATCCTTAACCATGAAATGAATTTCTCTTTTTTTTCATTGTTATGTTAATAAGACCAAAGTATACATCGCAGCATCATTAGCGGTTAAATCAGACAGAAGCCGGAGATGCTGCTAATTAATAGCCTGTGTACAGCACAATGCAGATCAGGAGAAGATAACAGGAAACATATAATGAGGCTCCTTCTGTTCAGTTATCATCAGGGCTTGCTTCAGTTAGCCTCTGCATCACTCCTTGAGGTTGATTGTAATTACATATCTGTGGAGCACCAGTAGTTTAGGTAAGTTATAGAGGCAGATATATACTATAGATTACACTGATGGATTTTTACAGGTGCTCTGTAAAAACTAAAAAGAAGGCTTTTCTGCAATAGCTACAGTAGCTGCAATATAACATAGAGAAAAAAAATATCCCTCTGACTTCAAACAGTGTGATCTTTTAACATTCAGGTATTTGACATTTTGGTTTTAATCTGAATTCAGGAAAGAGGCCTGAAACAAATGCAATAATAATGCACATTAAAAGGAGTTAAGTGATTTCAAAGTATTTTAGCATTGCAAAGAGCAGCATATAATTGCAGAAACCCCTTCAATTCCATCTTTATTATTTTACATCCATTCCACTGATGTTTTTATCCCTTCCAAGGAAATGTGCCAATTTATCCACCTACAGTAGCTATTTTAGCAAAGCAGTTGGCGTTAAATGCCTTACTTAAGGATACAACAGCAGTGCCTCACCTGGGATTTGAACCCAAAAACTTTCTGTCAGCAGTTGAAAACCCTAACCACTGCTCACACTGCTGCCTTTACGTTATGCACTAATGGTTCGTACCTCTTGAGGGAACACATTGTCTTGCTTCTGTAGCAAAACTAAGTTCTGCTCCTCTGTGTGTTGACATATATTCAATTATCTCTTGAAATAAGAGATTAAAATAGAATAAATAGTATATTAGTCCTTTCATAGAAGGGTACATGTCCTGTGGGAGTGGAGAGTAGTCATCTACGTAAGTAGATGTTGTTTATCTTCTTAAGTGTTACTGAAGGAAATGATAATCAGGCTCTAATGATACAATATAATTGTACTTTATTATGCTGTTATGCTGACACATCATCTGCTCTAGAACACACACACAGAAAACAAACAAAAAAGAAAGTATGAATATGTATAAAGTATAAATATGTATAAAGTATATGTATAAAAATCTCACTAGTAACAATGTGTTTATGCCTTGGCACCCATTTTTTTCTTAGTCAAGAGCAGCACTTGTCTTTGTATCAGAATATTAAGCAATGTAGAGCAAGTAATATGAGACTCTTGCACTGACATCACATCCTAGGAATCCCAGTTCTGTTGCAGTCTGTAGAGGCAAGAGTCAGACTACTGGCTGAGGGAATTTCACTGCTTGATGGGGCTGTATGGTTTGGAGCTGGAAGTGTGCCACACCAGCATTAACATGCTCAATTGAGAGCTCTGTGCACTGACTCTCTGAAGCTACTATCTCCCAAGGTTGGAGTGCAGAGTTTGTGTCTTGAGTAAAGAAGATTACTAGGAGCCTTACACAGTACAAGTGTTCAGAATCCTGAAGAGTTTTGATAAAGTCATCCCAAAGGGTTACTCTATGGTAGCGAAACAAGTACTGTACTATACAAGAGAACAAAACTGGAAGTTATAAGTAAGTGTATTATGGACTACAAACTGTAGACAGTTTATTGCAAAAAGGGTAGTGAGTATCTAAAACAGGTTATTAAGCAATGCTGTTGCTATTTACCTGAGAACCTTCAAGAAAAAGCCGGGATCAATAAGCTACTAAGCAATCGAATAAACAGGAAGGGTTGAATACTGTAACTATCACTTGTTTGTAACCCTCTTATGATCTTCTTTTTTACAGTATATTCAGTGTTTCCTTTACCATTAGCTTTCAGACTATTTTGGTAAAGATCTTGGGTACAGGATGTTTCTGCATAATGTCACTTCTAAATCAAAAGAAAAATAAATAATGATTGTAGTAGACATATACAAGAAAAACAAAAATAAATTCTGAGAGGTCTGAAACACAGAGTCTTCAGCTGTATTGCATTTTACCCAGCTGTTTCATTCTTTTCATTTCATTCTTTTTATTCCTTTGTATGGTCATTGTAGAAATGTATGTGATTACGGTATAGCAGAGATGGATGGATATTTAGAAGCCTACAAATCATATCTGTCCACAAGCCAGAATCATAAGGCAAGTGGGAATATAAATGTGGGAAATGTTTATCTTTATAAAATATTAAATGGAGAACAGCCCCTCAGGGCTGTTGTGCACATGGAGTTTTAAGTATCTTCTATCAGATGTTTCTCCAAGCAACTCTTGTTGATGCTACCTGATACGGTTCTGAGACTGTGTTGCAATAATTATGCCCACGCAACACACAATTTTCATGTGTGACAAAATACGTTTCTGGAATTAGCATCCTCAAGGCTGATGTTAAGAGCATTGAGGTAGCATTTAACTGTTTAAACAAAATGATACTGTAATTAGTAATAGTAAGGCTTTGATCAACTATTATTGTAACTTCAATATCTTAAGTACTTAAATACATTATACTTTCTCTTTCTCTCACATTGTTTGTATGTCTCATTTTAGAAAACATTAATTAGTATTGATAATGTTTTATTGACATGACTAAATACTTGCTGAATATTTTTTTGTTTTAAAAGTAGAAATGTTCCAGGCAGTGTTACATAGGGAATATTAATATGTTTAATGGGTAATTAAAGAACACCTGATTTAGCCCCAGGCAGTAAACTATTCTGTAACTTCTGTTTACCTCAAGATAACCTTCTAGGGAACAGTATTAATACTGTAGGGATCTTTAAAAAGGATATCCAATGGAATTTCAGTATTTAATGAAGGACAGTCATTTGCCATTCTAAGTGGGATTACAGGGAAGACTGATACCACAGTAGTTCCAAAATACAGTACACTATATTCATGTGATATTCTGTCAGATTGATTTCTCTTTCTGTCATTTTTATTTCCACTTAATTCAGCTCAATTCAAGCATGCTGATACTGTAATAGATGATATTTTTAAATATCTGCTCCTGTACAATGACATTTTGCTAGAGCATTCCCAGAACAAATGAGCCACAATAACTTATGATGATGTGTGATGCTTTGAAATTAACTTAGAAAATGCATTTACATACAAAGTATCAGAACAGGTTGATCTTTTATGAGTGGCTTTGTAATTAGCAATTTGTTTGGATTCTGTATACTATAGATATTTATTCTACATCCATCCATACTGCCATCTAGTGCAAGGTCTATTTATGTAAATACAGTCCACATGTTTCTTTCAACAATGTGAGACATCAAAGTTACTTAAAAACTGCAAGAAAAGACAACATACTGTAAGTAGAAGCAAATTAAGTCTGTTTTGACAGAGTTCTTGAAGTATGTGTGGTATTTGATCATACCTATGGTATACAAAAGCACACACACTGAATTTAGGAAAATTAGTTAGGAATTCTAAAAAGGACACAAGAATAACCAAAGCAGCTGCCTGTCGAAAAATAGATGATGATTCAAGGTGCCTTACAGCATAAAATTCTTCAAATTCAGCCTGTGGTTATGCTGGTTTGTGTCAGCTGTTTCCAATTTACTTGGAATGTTTAGGCTGGCGCATACAAAGTTATTAATGCCGGAGACTTTTGGTGTGGACATTGTAAAACTTTGTATTTTTCTGTCTGCTCGAAGCACATCTGTTTCCAGTCAAAAAGCCCCAGAGAACTGTGACTGGGTGCGGACATTTCAGAAGCCAAAACCCATAAGAGTGTGGGTAAACAGCCGGCTGTCAGATGGGGTTGAGATTTCTTTTAGCTGTGACAAGCCTCAGTTTCCCCTTGGCAACACAGATAGTCATGAACACGATGCTGAGTCCGTGTCATAAGGGCCAAAAGAAAGCCCTGTGTCTGTCAGTTACAAACTTTAATTATTTATCATTTTTACCTTCTTTTTTTCTTTTCTGTTTTAGAGCACCTTGTTAATACACATTTAAAGCTAGAAAAAATGACTGTAGGTTCCTAATTATTTTCACATCTCTTCTTAGACATCAGTTAATTGAACAATGGGCCCTGATTTATGTATTTGTGGTGCTACCTTTTAATCTGTTTCAGTGCAATTGAGAGGTATCAAATTCTGCCATGCTCAGATTTTGTTATGGCTTTTTTGTTTGTTTGATTAAGCAAACAGCTGCTATTTTGTTTTTGATTAAAGAAGTCTGTCTGCTAATGTATTTATGTCCAAGCACATTATGTTACCAAGCACTAAAGGAGAAATGCTTATTAGCTTCTGTCTTCAAGGTAATCTTAAAGGGGTTTTCTTTCAGAAAACAGCAGAATATGTCCTCAGAAACAGACCTCAAAATACGCTTTTCTGACGGTTTAGCATGATGTTGGCAAGCATCTTCTCAGGTGAGAAAGGTGTAGCATTAAGTAGCCTGGGAGTTTATAGCCTATGGAACAGTAACATGGTTCATTTGTTACCAAATTACAGGGAAAGAATTGTTCCTCTTCTAAAACAGCCGCTTGGCTGTTCACTAAATCCACAGGGTAAAGAATGGTTTTCAGTTTGATAGGAAAAAAAACATTTCATAGTTTTTCACAATATAGTACATTCCATGATGTTTTTATTTCCTCTACTGTTCTCATTTGAGATCATAAGTAATAATAACAATATTTTTACAGTTACCGTATGTTGTTTATGCAGGCGTTGTTTAGGTTGTTTTGGAGAGTTTAAGACTGGAAAATGAGATACCAGGAGATGCAAAGCGTATTGTATTTTCCTTGTATGATTTTTTAAGCATTTTTACCAAATCATTTTTAAATCATTTTTACAATTTTTGCTTCTTATATTTTTACCAATATAATAAATGGAAACGCCAATGTGTGGTCAATTAATTAGGTAGTGGGCACCACATGTGTCCAGTATAGCCTGCTTGCAGCCTGTGGTATGGCACCACACAGCATCTGGGATTCTGCAGGAGAGGTGTAGCACTGCTGTTCCATGAGAAAATCAAGTCATGCCTGGTCGATGGAATACACAGTCTCAGGAATACTAATACTTTTTACAGAGAGGTTAGAAATTTCTGCATATTGAAACACACTGTCTCAGGCATCATTCCAGAATATCCAATAAAAGCTTGATTGGATGCAGATCTGGTGACTGAGAAGGCCATGACATACTGTATGGATAACATCAGTGTCACGCTCATCAAAGCACTGGGCAACCACACTTGCTCTGTGGATGGAGAGATACTGTCATCTGAAATACTCTTTGGCAGGAAAGAAATGGTTCAGCATGGGATGAAGACTATCACTCACTGCCATAAGAAGCCTGGTGTATACTGTATGTGCGCCCTGTGTGTGTATCCCATACAGGGTGTACTGTATCTTGCCTGTAAAATGTTTCTTGCTGGGATATGCCTCAGCTCCACCAAGAACCAGTATTACATAAAATTGTTAGAAATTGGATGGATGGTCCACAGTTGATCACCTGTTGTGCCTTGCACTTGAATTATGCATATCACAATCTTGTAGTATGTGCTTATGGCCACTTTTGCCCTTTGTTGGTGATGTATTTTCCTCTTATTGTCATGCTGAAATAATTGTGAAACATCAGCAGGTTGAACTGTCATGGTCACTAAAGCTCCTGCCAAACGCACCCTAACAATCACCCCTCTTTCAAAGTCACTGAGGTCTTGTCTTGCAACCATGCTAGTCATAATTATAGGCAACCAGGCATGTCCAGCATTTGTGTGCATGACCCTAAGCATGCCGTGATTTTATTTGCTTAAGCAATGCTCTGTGTGTTAAAGCCCTTACTTTTCAATATACTAAGTGTCCCTCATTTACCCAGTTGCTTTTGTCTGGTACCACATCAGATTGCACTCACAATCCCAAGGATAATCAAAATGCAATTAAATTAAATTAATAAAATAAAAGCATGGAAATAAAAACATTTATTTGTACAGTCAAAGGTTATTTGGATCAAAATTTCCATTGATCATTAACACAGGAGAAGGGAAAGAAATGACCTGAGGGACACCGTAATTTTGTGCAGCCAACGAAAACATTAACACAGCATATCTTGCTGTCAGCCCCTGCAAACATTGCATTGAAGTCCCCTGCCAGGAAATTCTTGTCTGACACAACATGAAAAAGTGTGCTACCATTGAGATTCACTTTTCCAGCCCCGTCCTTCGACTGAGATGAAAACCATTTACACTACACTGACTGGACACTGATGCGGCATGCTGGATGAACATTTCTTGCCAAATAGTGGTTTATACTATACTGTACAGTAGGTAGTATACTAGTTAGTTTTCAAAGGGCCTGGCTATTGGAGTCTTTTTGTGCGTTCTTCTACTTTAGCTCCATTCTCAAACCCCACAATTCTTACTGGCTGGCTCATACACCCTAGCAGCTAGTTTTGCATAGATGGGAAGTGACAGTGCAATTTTCCTTCACCACCTGAGATGCAGGGGTGGGCTCTTTGAGTCCATTCATCAAGTGAACACATGTGTATCTGTATACTGAATGAACACTAACCATGAGACGTTTATTAAGCCCTATGTGCAAAATACTAAGGTACATTCACACTGAGAACAAAGGTCTGTATTATTCCCCATCTCTTCTTAATTTAGGTTGAAATTTAGGTCTCTGAAGGTATTGAAATAAATATTTTTGAAAATCCATACAATCTCTTGACCAGTGGAGATGAAAATGGTTGGTGATGCTGTTACAGTACGTAGTCTTACACTCAGTATAGACAACGCTTCACAATATATTAAAAATACTTCATTTGAAAAACTCTGAGGATTTACAGGGCTGCCTTGGATTCTACTTATCGCTGGGGTCCTTGATTCAATGCCAGAGCTGGGGTGCTGTCTGTGTGGAGTTTGCATGTTCTCCCCAGGATTGCATGGGTTTCCTTCGGGGGCTCCAATTTCTTCCAGCAGTCCAAAGACATACTGGTAGGTCAATTGGCTTCTCAGGAATTGGCCCTAGTGTTTGTGTTTGTGTGTCTGCCCTGTGCTGGTTTGACGCCCCATCTAGGGTTTTTTTTCTGGGACAGGCTCTGGCTCCCCTGCACACCTTAACAGCACAAAGCAGTTAGAAAATGGATGGATGGCACAGGGAGTAACTACAATAAAATGCGATTAAGAATAAAAAAAAGAGGAAGAGGTGACGAGATGTGTAATTTTCACTATAATATTTGATGAAATTGTGTACTTTATTGAGCTGTATGTCTGGAGTTATACAGTATAAAGCATTCCTATTGGTAAATATTGCAAAAGCTGCTCGTCATTGAAGTTCACATCTCTTTTCTCAGGCAGACTAATTCTGGTTATCATGTTGTCGTTAAATGTCCGGTGATTAACAGCGCTGTGTTTACCTGTCCTTACTTCACAATTCTGCAAGTATCACACAGCAGTGTCGGAATTAAGAGTAAACAATCAATTAAAACAAAGGTACAGCAAATTATAATTTTGATTGTGTTTGTTCTGAAATTAGTCATGGAACGTGGACAAAAAGATTGATCTATGTTTTAGATCATACATTAAAGAGAATAGTAAGAATGTTCTACTCCCAAAATGCCATAGCTTTTATGTTGCCAGGTTTGTATTGTCCTACCGGTATCTGAGACCAGACAGCACGTCCACAATCCCACTGTGCCTCTTGGCTGCATACAAGTTAGCCAGACTGTCTCAGTATCAGTGTGATGTAGATACTGTACTTCCAAGTCATTTAATAATTCTGTAGCAGTTCTTAGCTGTGCTCAATCTGTGCAAACCAGCTTCTTATTTATTTTTAGTAGTATCAATACTTTTTACATCTATTTTGAAATCATACATTTTAAATTTAACAACTATTAAATTAAATCACCCACTCATTATCATCCCTTAAAAAGAAGAATTTCCTGCAAATTTTGTGTATCTGCTCGATGTATGTCTTTGTCCTTTTTACACCATGAAAGGAGGCCCAAGTAAATGCAAAATTTAAGAATGTCATTGATAATATGTATTATAATAATGTATCAGAATAATAATGATTAGCACCATCATATGCATCTAATAGATTAAATATTGGATTTGGGATACAAAAAAACTATGCCCATTAAAGCAGCAAAAATATGAAAGCATCACTACACAATGTAAATTTATTTTCTCATTTTCAGAGATTCAATTTTCTGATGTTCTATAATGATTTGTTTCCTATCATGGAATAACAGTTTTACATTAGTATTATTACATTCGTATATTAGTATTACATCTACTGTCATATAGTCTACAAAACAACACCAATAGACCGTTAGGTTGACTTTTATTGTTTTAGCCACATATAGATGATTTGGAATCAGAAATCAGACTAACAAGATGGTTTTTGGCAGCCTAAGTATAGCATCATGCAATGAATAAGTTCTCTTTGTATAGTCAATGATGTTAATAAATAACCACTTAAAGTTATCCATTTATCTTCCTTTAAGAGGGCTTTGTCTGTGCTCCAAATTTTAATTATGCCATTGGTTCATAATAACAGACTGTGATTGTAACCTGTTTTCCAAGTTACTTTAAAAAATTGATTTTGTGCCAAACTTCTTTCCACATTACACTGGATATTCCATTTTGTTTCAGACTTACTATGGTACTTCGATCCATTTTTTACCTGCTTTTCCAATAAATAGTCACAGGTCAGACAGACACACAGACATGCACAGACTCACACCAGGCCAAATTTCTCAGATCAACCTACCAATTAACCAATTAGCCAATTAACCTACTAGTATGTTGTTGAACTGCAGGAGGACACCCACGTGAATACGGTGAGAACATACAAACCCTACGCAGACAGCACCCCAGGTCTGGGATTTAATCCAGAGCCCAATCACTGTTGCCATGAAAAAGGTTAAGATATCTTTCTAATAGTGTCTAAGGCCAAACCGTATTGTATGCAGGGTCTGTGTGTCCTGGTTGAAGTCCAAGTACAGCTGTCCAGAAACACAAGCCAGAGGACACAAAAGGGAACTACAGTACATGTACCTGTAAGTGCATTTAAAACTGAGAACAGCCGACACTTTACCCGAAGGGTTGTAGGAGTATGGAACAAGCTACCCAGTCATATTGTTGAAGCCAATATCCAAGATAAGATCTTTGGATCAATTAGGTACTAATTACCTAGGAATAGATGGAGCAAATGGCCTCCTCTCATTTGTAACCTTTCTCATGTTATGTGATGCCAAGCACTCCAGCCAAAGCTTTCCCACCAAATCCCGGAAAACATTTGAGATCCATTATGCCAATGATCTGCACATTACAAAAACTCTTCTGAGGGAAAATACACTATCTATCATTGCTAGGTTTTTCATTATTTTGGCTCAGCATCTAAGACTTTAGTATTTAGTATAGCGTTTATCTCTGTAAAGCTTTCCTGTTGGAGCTGGACAATAAAATGAATGAGATCTGGAAACAAAATCTCTGCAGTTAAAATATCTGCAGGAATCGATATATCATATATTGTGAATGTTACTTTCTGAAGTAGTAATTAAACTATTTAAAAATAATACTTTAAAAATTAGTGCACTTAGATTTCCACAATACGGCTCAAACTTACAAAAGCATTTTCTGTTTATGTTTGTTCATAGGGATGGGAGGAGCATGTTTTGCAACCATATTGATTCATACTCCTTTGAATACTAAATAAGATTAATACAGTCTCTGCTCAGCTTAAATTCATCATTGATTAAATATGATCTTCAAACATAACTGCTCCCATAAAGCAATGTACTGTATATTCTACAATACTATACTATACAGTGTACCTGTGCTTGAGTTCATAACAGCACAGCTTCCTCAATCCTGTCCTTTGAAGCATTTGGAGCAAATTAGTAAAAGAACGTTCAAGTCTTTTTTCATTCCTCCTTTCCTCATAACCTTTGTGCACAAACTAGTATATACAGTATCTTTCCCTTATCGATTCATCTATATTTTTGTAGGTCTGTTCATCCATCCATGCCTCAATTCATGCATTTGGTTGACTGGTTGGGATTCTGCCTATATAACTAGTTTGCTAATTGATCTAAGGATCTTATCCGATCAACAAGCCTGTTTGCTTAAAGTTGTCATTGGCTGCATAAAATATCCAGGAAGTCCTTATAACAATCAGTTACAACAAGAAGATTGCCTAGCCTTTTCATACTCCAACAACCCTTTTTGTAAAAAAGTGTATCCTGTTTTCAGTTTTAAATGCTTTTCCCCTAGCAGTTAGTTTAGATGAGGTGCAAACCACCATATTTACAGTTCACACTTAAACACCCAGTCAATACTGAAATATTTATGCTTGCAGGCTTTATCCCAGGAATGTACTATATTGATAATGACAATATTATCCTTATGAAAGGATCTCTTGAGGACTTTTAGCCAAACTTCAATCAATTCACATAGGTTATTGATGTAGTAGGTCAAGCTCCACATCTCTGTATAAAGAGCTCATGATATATAGTTATAGTTTCACATTTTTTGTGTGCACTCACTGCATATCAGGATATCTAGATACAATGGTACTTTACCTTCAGCAGCTTAGCCTTTGATGGGCCTTGAATGTTGGGCTTGTTATAATGTATGGTTTACTCTAGTGCCACTTGAAAAACTAACTCTGAAATTCTGAGAAAGTATGGATTTATTTTTTAACTGACTTTGAAAAATAATGCTGGCTTCTAGGAAGATTTTTACAAAGGGTATTTCTTTTACTGTTTTATAACAATCAATAATAACATAATTAAAAAGAATAAGAATAAAATACATTGCATTAGGTTTATTTTGGTTATGTACAGCTGTATATTTGTGAATATTAAAAAACTGTGGGTATAATTACTGTACACCAACAGAAAAGAAACTGAACGAATGGAGTAATTTGCCAGTAATTTGCCAGCCTGGCTTCTAGGAAGATTTTTACAAAGGGTATTTCTTTTACTGTTTTATAACAATCAATAATAACATAATTAAAAAGAATAAGAATAAAATACATTGCATTAGGTTTATTTTGGTTATGTACAGCTGTATATTTGTGAATATTAAATATTCTGAATATAAGGCTGGCAAATTACTCCATTCGTTCAGTTTCTTTTCTGTTGGTGTACAGTAATTATACCCACAGTTTTTAATGTGTCTGCCAAGTGTAATTGCATGGATGCTGTCCATGCACCTTCTTAAGGTAAGATTGTGATCAGCAAAATGACTCACAAACAGTATAGACAAAACAAATGAAACACTTGCATATTGCTTCAATTCAGTCTGTTCTCCTGAAAATGTCCTTTTTATTTCCTGTAATGTTTTAAGTATACCATGGGTAAACAAAGAATTGTGCATTGTTTCGTATCTTGTGTGCGTTTCCAGTGATAAGAATTTAATTGAAAGACAACTTTAGGTGTCTGTCACCCTAATCAGAAATGCATCAGATTTATCTCCTGGCTTCCAGACAGACGTGTAGAGAATTTAAATAGGCAGCTTTTATATATAATTAAATTGATATAATTGGTCCATTATAAGAGAGGCTTTAAAATTTTTCATTCAAGCCCGTGATGGTGATAACATGTGCTCCGGATAAAAAGATCTAATTCCCCTTCTTGCAGAAACAATTTCAGATAAACATTGTCGTTTCCTTTCTGGTTTTTTATGCTTTCCCTACCCTTTTTCATTACATGTATATACGAGTCTCTCATGACTATTGTTAATCTATATGAAACTGTAAGGTCTAGCAATGTACTGCTGCCACCTTCTGGCTGTAGTGAAGCATGACAGTCTGACCTGGAACTCTACAAGATTTTTCTCTCCAAACCTTACTTATTAACAACCAGTTCTAAAAAACATGTAGTGCCATTATTTAGGGGTTATTCAGATTTAGAAATGAACCCCTACCAGTTACAGTTACACCTACTTCCTCCTTCCCTTGAGGTAAAATGGAAAATTACCCAAATTAGTTAAACCTAATAAGCTAAGTGGACACAATGCGTCTCTCTCATTTAAAGTCATTTTTATGTTCTTATGTAAGATCTCCAAACTTTGAGCACACAAAAAAAAATGGAAGAAGAAAATTTCTTTTGATTCAGTAGTTTTCTAAACAACTTAAATCTTCTAAATTGTCCTGAGAACTCCTGACATTTCAAAAAGAGCATCAGAGACTAAATCTCTTATACACTGACAGGCTAAAGGAGATGTCTATTTTTAGACCTGAACAGAGAGGATAACAGGGGGACCTTGTTCAAGTATTCAAAATCCACAATGGTTCTGTCAAAGGCAGCCCAACAGCCCAATGAAACACAAACCCGAGGACACAAGTTGAAACAAGAGGGGAAACTAGAACAATCTATCTATCCATGTTGCCGAAGCTGACAAATTATGACAAGCGGGAAGCTTGGCATCCGTTAGGAAAGATTTGGCTGACATCCTCAGATCAATTAGCTACTGGAACCAAAGAGGCAGATGGACTGCAGGGCCTCCTCTTGTTCGTCACCCTTCTTATGTCCTTGTGGGTGCTCTGGGGGTTTAATGGCCGCCTCTACAGTGGCTTCTGGTAAAATTCTGGAAACTGCATTACTACGCCATCATTTGGATATCACAGTAAATGTCCGCGAACATTATATTACAGAGCAGCTTCACAAGGAAATTTGAGTTCATGATGGATTAGGTCTTTCAAGCTCTCTGAGAGAAGATTCATTTTACTAGAGCTCATAATATGTTAGTTCACATTAGACTCTGACCTCTAGATGTCAAAATGCTAAAAGTGCTTAATGACACCGAACATCAATCAAATTTCTTTTTACATTTTTGAAGGCAATTTTAGTTTATGGAAATGATCTGATTTGTTTGAATATTAGCAATTAAACACAGCTGTTCTTCTTTTATTCTTCTGTGGATGTTGATACTGTTGTTAAACTGTATATCATTTTTAAAGCTGAAGCAAAGCGAAGCAAATGCTGACACCAAAGAAAAGCTTCCCTTGCGACTTCGCATCTTTGAAAAATTTCCTAACCGGCCACAAATGGTGAAAATCTCCAAGCTGCCTTCTGATTTCACTGTCCCCAGAATAAGGTAATATAGAACAGCTTTAACCCTTAATTCGTCTTTTTACATATGATGTACTGTATGTCTTCTACGAAAAACTATACAGTGCTACTTGTCAATGGTTGGCCACTATATTAAGTTTTTTTTATTTGTTCATACCTTTTAAGGAGCAGTAGCTTCTAGCTGTCAAACACCTCTCCTCTGGTACTCTAATCTAGTCGAAATTAGGGACTGAATCTTTTAAATGAAATCTTACATGTACTGTAGCTTGTGATTGAGTTGGATAATGTGTTGAGTCCTCCAGCTCAGGATTTCTGTTTATATTGGAAGGTGCCCTGGGACTAAGTGCAGATTGCATTGCTTTATATTAACTACACCATAATAGCCAGCAAATATTGCTTTCTACCCTCCTGTGGACTCATTGAGATCTACTTAATAAGTTATCTCCCCATTTAATTGCTGGTCAGTAAATGGTAAAAATGAGAGAGCGATGCAGGAAAGTCTAATGTAGATGCTGCAGACTTTTCTACTCAGACAGCCAGGTTACACTGTTCTATTTTTTCCTCCTTGACTTACAGTAGTCTTTTGCAGGTGAATCATAACACATGCTAAGAAAAATCAGCAGATCAAATGTTGTGCTGTCAGACCTTCTAGAGTAGACCTTCATCGTACATTTGAAAGTTTTTTTTCTGATTCAGAGGAAAATAGCATTAGATTCAGATATTTGTTTTTTTGTGAGTTTGAGCATCTATTGCGGTCCACCTGCAAAAATTAAAACTTGAATGTCGAAAAATAGTTGCAGCCTTAAGGTTCTGTGGGCGGTTTCGGACTGCCTGGGAAGAAATATCAAAGGACACTGATGAGGGACATAATCAAAAGGCTGGTGATAATGGCTTCAACTGCACAACCCACGGACTATTTCACAGGAAATTACTTATTTAAAAAGAAACACTGCAGCTGTTCTTTGCAAATTTCCTTTTAAATAAACGTTTGCAAATCCATTTAAATAAATACTTGAAGTACTGTAAGATGTGGCCTTCTTACCCACAGTGCACATTTCTCTCCATACCATTGTTGTTTGCAAATGCAGTACCACTCCATTGGTTTTTTATGTATTTGTCCTTTTTCTCTTACTTTAAAGCTTACAAGTTTTTGTGTCTATGTGTGTGTGCTTGGCTGTGTTTCAAGGGAAAGCTTCATGAAGCAGTTCATTGATCGACAGCAGCAGGACACTAGCTGTCTTCTCCGAAGACTCCCCTCGGCTTCTTCTTCCTCCTGCGATCACTCGAAGAGGTCTGGAATAGAAGATAACAAATATATTGATCAAAAGGTAACTTAATATTTTGTGTCATCATGCATTACCCCATGAACTCAATTTACAGCAATTTCCTTTAGGGTTTGCTCTTACACTCTTAACCATCGCCTACAGTTTTTCTTTTTCAAACTGTCCCTGTTGTAGAACCAGACACAATATTCCAGGCTTCAGCATTTTTATTGAGATCATGACCTGGTTCGAACTTAACACAGTGTGAGGCCTGCACATGCAAAGCAAGAGGGTTCTTGAAAAGTGGCGCGCTCACATGTTCCCTTCATTTGCTCTTACAAACTATTTTGTTGGACTGCAGCTGGGTCTAACCAGAAAAAAAGAATTGATTCTTGAGAAGCATACTTTTTAAAGTATTCTGTAATTGTTCATTTTCCATTGCTAAACATGATAAATAACACGGTATGGGATATTCTGTCAAAAAAAAGACAATTATTTTGATTATTTTATATACAGTAAATGCTACGTATTTTTAACAGCCTTTCTCAGTTTTTTTTAATTAAAATAAAGCATCTGGGAAATAATGCAGGAAATCCAATGATACAGTTAGTTTTTGTTACTAATGCTTATGTTTCTCCTCAATTTAGTTTATTCAAATCTGAGAGAATAAAGAAAGAGGCACCATCTGGTGGAACAAAATGGTAGCAAACAGTAAAGGAATCATTCTTAATTGTGTGAGACATCAGGGCTTTTCTCTGTGCTGACTTTAACAAGAATTGTACCTAATGGTTAAAAATTGTGTGCTGTGAAAACAGAGTAAATGGAAATGTTTATGAGGCCAAAGTACACAGTGAACCCATAGAACTTATCTTTTTAATCTTCTTAGTATTTTCCAGTGATGCCTGAACCACTTCTGAGGCGTATATAGGTACATTAACAATGAGGATGTCTCTTGCTGTCCAATTATTGCTATTTGGAGGCTTCATTACATTCACATTGTAATAAGTGCAGTCGGACCCCCAAATTGAAATTTTATGCCTTTTGAAATGCCTTTAAAAACACAACTTGTACAGACCATAACATCTTCAAACTTACTACTTGAAAAACCTACTAAGGGCAGTCTGAATGTCATGAGACCTTTTACATAGACCTATGGAAACAGTGTATTATTACAGTGTACAGTAATGTTTCAAAACTAATTATCTCATTGCAACAAATTTTGTCTACCTTGGGTACTTAATGAGTCGTTTCTTTGCATAAAAGGGAACAGTGTCCATTCACAATAGTGGAAGATTTATTTGTTTTGAGATATTAACAACTGATCATATATTATTTCCAGAAGTATGAACACTCTTGTTATACAGTTTGTTTGCAGATCAGTGATAGTACTGCTTAATCATGGGATAATTTAATGATGTTTATTCTGACACAACAAACAAGCCTGTTTTTAACATTCACCATATAAGAAGATTACAATTAAACAGCTACAAGACTTAACTTATCAAATAGTGTGCTAAAAGCATTTCTTTCAAAATTATTAATAACCTCAGTTCCTGTCAGTAGGGTACTGTCAGATTCTTTTACATGTTGTAAAGGATATACAGTATACTTTATACTGCATATACACGTTTTGCTTCATTTAATTTCAGAAAACTATTTTTGACAAATGTCTTTTATTCTCTTAGGGTACTCATATAACCCTATAGATTTTAATACATTGGGTTTAGAAACAGACAGTTAATATGTTGACAGTACCAGTTTTGGTTTTGCTGTTTTTTATTATTTTGTTGGTGGAATTTACTGTAGTTCTAGGTATTTTAGATTATTTTCCCATTCTTTCTCAAAATACTGTAGGCCTACATGATATTTTTACTGTCCACAAAGCCAACAAGGGTATTCTGAGGTTAATACTGCATGTGCATCTCAAAGTGGTACCCTGAGATCCACAATCTGGACAAATGGTTTTTAAACGAGTAAACAGCTTTTTGCTCTTCACCCCACTGAGTGTCTAATGCTACAAAACTTGAGCTATTATCTCACAGCTAGATCTGGCAGGTTGCTAAAACACACCCTGGATAACAGAGCTTGGTGAAATGGCTTTTCATTCTTGATGTGGCTTTACAGTGGAATGTTGGGTTTTACTCTATAGCCTTATTATTTTTATTATTGTTTATTTTCTTAATAGAGACAGTTATCTTGGGTATCATTTTTGAATATCAGGTTTCAGATCCAATTCACACACATCGTTTGTCAGCAATCTGAAAATGATTTTAAATGTCAAATGGAGAAAGAGGTAAACTGTTATTTGATTGTTTTTTATTAGTTTTGTAATTTTCCACAAATACTGATTTGACATTGAATAAACAACAGATTACATTTACCATTATATTTACCAGATTATATTTACCAGAGGGTTTGGAGAAGCTATGAACTGAAAGTTTTCATTTAAATTTTACACAAATTTGACTACTTAACCCATTTAAATAAACAAAGAAATATTCCAAACTTAACTGCTTTTGAGTTAGAATAGGATTATGATAAAGCAGATGTGGTCCAAGATGTTGTTGTCTCCTTTGTGGCAGCAAATTCATTTAACATTATATTTGTGTTCCATAGAAATTCGTTTTTCCTCATCAGATTTTGTTTTTGCTCATAAAGGAATCCCTTTCTGTGGGATGGCAGTAAATGTGTTAGCTCAATTGACCAGATTCTGCTGCAGCAAGAAAAGACAATTTACTCTGAGATGAAGGCAATACATCAGAGTATTGTCCTTACAGGATGTTACAACCACTTAAATGTTTATACAGTGAAAATGCATATTTATCAGTTTTATATTTTTCTTTCTCCTAGCCAGACTGTTGTTTCATTCAGTGTAATGCATTATTCTTTACTGGTGTATCTGATTGAATAACTGAAAAGGCATATGCAATGCTTCTTTAACAGTATTTCTTGTTCTCTCTTCTGACAGTGAGATGGAAGAATAGAGTTGTTTTCATGGTTTTCTGTACAAATGAAAACAGCTCTACTCTCTAGAATAAAAATAATAATAATTTAATAATTGCTTACACTTATATAGCGCTTTTCTGGACATTCCACTCAAAGCGCTTTACAGGTAAAGGGGACTCCCCTCCACCATCACCAATGTGCAGCATCCACCTGGATGAATACTTGAGATCACTTGAGAATACTTGAGATCACCGATCCTGTTTTTGATAGCAGTTTTCTTTTTTGTTCTTGGCATTTCTCTTTAAGCCTGTTGACATGGCAGGTAGATATTTAGGTTTCATTAGGTCATTTTTTACACAGTAACAAACATTTCACTCATCAATATCCTTGCCAGACACAACAAGAAGGTCTGATTTGGCAATCCACTACCTATTAAGAGCTTGTAATTGTAATCTAATTGACAATCTAAGTAATTTAAGTGTACAATTAATGTAAAAAATAAATATTTGTGGTGTGGTTCAAGATCTGTTTCTAATGTGCTTTGCAATATCTTTTCAGTCCAAGTTAATATTTTTTTAGAGAAAGTAGACATATTGTATTTGGCTTTGTATTGATACTACTGATGTTTTTCCCTGCTATTTTAATTATGCATGTAACCCAATTAATTACTCTCCAAAGACTACTGCATTTATAATTTGGAGTAAAAACCATGATAATGTACTGGAATATTAATTATGCCTACCAGAGTAAAGTTCTACTCATAAATATGGTAACACAAAATTACAGATTTTCAATGTTTTTTAATTTAATTTTTGTACCGTGAAAAGGATTTCCTTTGAAAATCTACAGAAAGCAATAATTGGTTTTTAGTGTTATAAGGTCAATGTGTTTGTTTATATATACAATATATAAATCAAGGCAGACTTCAAACATACAGTTCCTGACCTTCAAACATACAGTTCCTGAGTAGTAAAGACATACTTTAGCCCCTCCTTTAAAAAAGGGTGGGAAATAGAAGACCCAGTATAAGCTAAAAAAGGCATTTCAATACTGTACTGTAAATATTTGGGACTGTTTTACTGTTATTCACTGTGTAGTTCTACAGAGGTAAATATAAAATTCAAGTTTTAAAAAAAGCATCTTTTATTTCCACAGCTACGAAAATCAATATCCAGCATTCGAGCCCGGAATCTCTTAGAAAAGGAAACTACCATCAATAAGACCCTTCGGTAAGAACAACAACAACAATTATAAAGTCGAAGTGTTAATAGCATAAAAAACAGGGTTACCTATTCACCTGAGGTGAATTTTAACTTATCGGATCATACGCTTTTAAATAAAAAAAATGTATGTGATGATACGGGAAGAAAGATAAATATTGGAGAAGTTGTTGGTATATTACCTAAACAATTGAATGTATTAAAGTGATTGAAACGATAAAGAATTTGCAGAAGAATCTTTTTTTGTCTTTTATTTGGTACTGACGTCAGCCAGGATATTAGCATTTCCTTCTTCAGGCAACTTACACTGTATTTATGAGGGTGATGGAACGAATGAATAATAATTACGTGCTGGCAGAGTTGCAATAGCAACCACGTAAATTAGCTAGGCTACATTACTTTTTCCGTTTCACTTATTACATGTTAATTCTGACGAAGAGGTCTTTAGCTGAATCAAAGTCTAGGCCCTAGGCTTCAGCAAGCTCTTTCAGTAAGAAAGTTTCGCCTGTATGTGACACAAATCTCTGATGGTGAGCCTTTCCCACGTATGACATGACATACTGTATGTCATATCTCTGTCTCCTCTCCTGTCTGAACACCTCGGCAACAATAGCGTAAACAAAAGTGGCATTTACTCATGAAGCCCATATAATAATTAGTTGTTTTACAGTACATGACTTGGCAATTAATTAAAAGAAAGGAGCCTTAAGCAATGGCATAACTGATTAAATAATTATTTGTTTGAGAGTAGGTTTAGATTTATAGTCTGTGGCTGGCATGAACCTCTAAGTGCTGCAATAAATAATGCATTTATACCCTTGCCGCTCGTGAAGGCTCTCTGGCATAGCTAATAAGCCTCATGGGGACATTAGGGGAACATGCTGCTGTTACCATTCCCAAGCCCACTAAGGGTGTTAATGGCTGACTGAGTAAGAAATATAGATTATGGAGTGCCTGTTAGAATTAGCACAGAAATATTAAATAGCAAGCCGTGTCACCAAAGACAGCAGATGTTATCCTCTCTGCAAATTGGAGCTGGATGTGTTATGCGAACCGTGACAGGTATCTGCATCTTCAAAAGTAGAGTCAGAAATGACAGTAGGCTAGGGTTTTGGTTTGTGCAGAGCCATGACACGTTAAAATGAGCCCCTCCCAAAAACGCCAAAAGTGGAACAGCTAGAATTGAATGTGCGTGATCGCTCAATCGGTTTTGATCTAGAATTGATCACTAGAACCTGCTTGATTTTGAGAGTGTTAAGCTATAATCACGCTGATTGTGTGCTCAAGCAGCTGCCTTTTCCGGGGTCACTTAAGAACACTTTGCTTTTGTAATCAAGACATTTTGCCAAATGAAAAGGTTTCTGTCCCTCCTTGCAGGGCTTGTACCCGACAGCGCATGCTGAGCGGGTCGTTCGAGGGCCAACCTGCCAAGGAGCGTTCCATCCTCAGCGTCCAGCATCACATCCGGCAGGAACGCAGGTGCCTGAGTCAGCACAGCATGTAGAAAAGGGGGGCATGGCCATACAGCCAATCTGCTGTATTTAGAGGAAAGAAGCCACTAGCCTATAAAGCACTTAAAGGCAAATTACTTATGTCTCTTGTGTATATTTTAGAGAGAAATGTGGTGTCTATTACAGTGAATCTCTCCATAATAATGCAGCAACTCTGTTAGCCTTTACATTTCTGCAGCTCTAGAGTTCCCTTTACCCTCTGAAGAGCATTGTACTGACCTGAAATGTCTAAGGCTCTAGATCGTTTATTCTCCTCCTGAGAGCATTGTACTAATGATAACATATCTACAGTATGGCTCTAGATCACTTTTTTCCCTCCAGAGAGCATTGTACTAACCATAATATGTCTATGGCTCTAGTTTGCTTCTCCCCCTTTTGAACCTTTTGAAGAGCACTGTATTAGCCATAACACATCAACGGCTCTAGATCGCTTTTTCACCTCTGCAGATCATTGTGCTAACCCTAAAACGTCTGCAGCTCTGGATCGCTTTTTCCCCTCCAAAGATCATTTTACTAACCCTTGCGCTTCTGCGGCTTTAGATCTCTGCGGCATGGCTCAAACAGCCAGAGAATCAGCAGAGGGAAATCCCTGGAAACACTGACTCAGGATGTAAGTTGAGAAAAAAAATGGTTTTATCTTCATCTGACATACAGTAGAAAGGGTGTTAAATAATAATGGTCCTACTGCTACAAAATACAAGAGAACTCATTCTTTTTGTCACACGTGGGTGTTTATATATGCACACTGCATACATACATTTAAGAATATATACAGTACATTTATGTGCAAGATTGAAGAAAATCACAGAGGATAATCACAATTAAGAATATTTTTATCCTTTTCCTCCTTCAGCACTCCAGCACTGTGAGGTACCGGAACGCTCAGAGAGAAGACAGTGAGATTAAAATGATCCAGGAAAAGAAAGAACAGGCTGAAATGAAACGGTATGAGCGGTGAAACATTTTCTCACTCTCTTAGACTTCAGAGATGAGTGGGAACTCAGTACTGCTAAGGCACCCTACTTTGTTAATGGTACCACGCTGTTCAGAGCACTCAGATCATTGCCCTTAATTTCCTCTTCATCCATCAAATATTACATTGTGTGCTAGTAAAGTGCCGATATTGAAGTGTTTCCACATGGTGTGTTTCTCTGCCATCATGTATAGTTGCACGCCACTGAATGAGCACACTGGGAGCCCATTTATCACAGCAATGTCAAAAATATGTACACTGGCTTCTCTTTGAAGGAATTATCAATAACATTTGCATCAATGGTTCTTAAATTCTTCATTTCTAATGTGTTACAGTATCTGTATTTAATTAGAGCGCGATAATTCCTCATTATCATCATTTTTATACTTCTTTAAATTGTATCAGGAGATGTTAATGTCTGATTCCTTCTTCCCAAAACACTGAAATTCTGTTCAAGCATGTGTAGACTCAACATTGCAGCAATTTGTTGAGGGGGAAAAAGGAGTTATAAGGATATGTTGCACCTGTTAAACAGTAAATAGTTGTATTGCATTAATTTGACATTTTTCCAAACAATTAAGATAACATAAATGTCACCTGTTATCCCACAGCTAAAGAGAGTGAGGTTAATTAACCTCAATTAATATTCAAATTAATTATAATAACAATTAATATTTTTCATAATAATAAACTATAAATATTATGTTATATTATTATAATATTTTAATAATATAAGTTTTTCATTCAAATTAGGGAAATATGTTCTTACATACGTATTTCTTGACTTGGAAACAATGCAAAGAAAAGATGAAGATGAATGGTAAATGTTGATGTTCTTTTTAAGGAATTAACCTGAAAAGCTTTCATTTAGCAGAAACTGTTACATTAGTATTACATTTTTGCCCCTTTTCTTTAAAGAAAAGTCCAAGAAGAAGAACTGCGTGAAAATCATCCATATTTCGATAAACCTCTGTTCATAGTTGGACGAGAACATCGATTTAGAAACTTCTGCAGGGTAATAGTCCGAGCCCGTTTTAATGCGTAAGTATATGTTTTTTTGTATGTGTTATTTGTGTGTTAATTTTAATATGAAAATGACCAACATGAAAATCATTATATTTTTTGTCTTTAGTTTACCTTTAAATATATTGTTAGAAGCAGGCCTCAAGCAGCATTTGATCAAACCAACTATTGATTTGTGTTACATGTACAGTATATGACCAAAATTGTTTTTGAAACACTATTGTTAAGTGTTAAACACTTACATTCCAATTCTCAGGATTGGAATCATTGATAATATTTCAGTATTTTGGTTTTCCTTCCTTATATTGTCACCCCTGTATGACTTTCTGTCAACTATATGAGTTTCTTACTACGTTTTTTTACTATGGTTTTGTGTGCAGCTCAAAAACAGATCCCATTACAGGGGCAGTGAAAAACACCAAGTACCACCAGCTCTAGTAAGTTCTACAAGTCATTTCCAATGTATTATTTCTGAAGTGTGTTGTTTTCTTATATTATTTTTGACACTTACATTTTATACTTCAATAGAGCAGTAGAAGCAGAACTTGCATCCACTATTATTACATGGACACATACTGTAGTCTCTTGTTTGATGTAACTTATGGACTTTGTACCTCAGGTATACGTCCTTTGAGTCACATCTTCCTCTTCCTGTTCGTTACTTACTGATACAAGCTGAAATTGTTTAATGAACTGCTGAGAAAACGTTTTCAGCTTTGAGAACCAAAGTGCAAAACATGCTCTAAATTACAGAAAATAAAGTATATGTTTTTATTCAAAAGTGAGGGGGGACATTTCTGCAGCCACAGTTAGAAATGGCTTGGGTGTTCCTTTGAAAGAACTATTACTAGTACTTGAGACTAAACTAAAAAAGATACTAATATCTGAAAGGTTTTTTAGGAGGAACAAGGTTTCTTAGGAGGTGACTCACCTCTGGAGTAAAGTGTTTGGAAAAGAACAGCAACGGAGGGTGACTTAGAAGAGAGTTGTGGGCTGTAGCAGAATCCTACAAAGCTTTGTTTCACATGAGGTCGTTATAAAGTGTATAAAAAGCTAATTAAGTCAATATCAGTTAATACATGTCTGTACAATAGTGAAACAAATATTATTTTATTAATTCTGTTGGGGTTTTTTCTGGTCACTGACCATGTATGATTTGTTGTAGTGATCTCTTTGGCTTGGTCACTTACCTAGACTGGGTGATGATAGTTGTAACAATCTGCTCCTGCATTTCCATGATGTTTGAGTCTCCCTTCACAAGAGTAATGCATGTCCCCACTTTACAGGTAAGTGAGTGCTCTTTGTTCACTACCTCATATGTGATGAACATGTCATGGAAATGTATAATGCCAGTTGGCTTATTTGCATGTGTTCTTCAAAATATACGGAGCGTGATGCTGACCACGTCACCTCCACCTCCAGTGTCGGATGCTCAGAGTAAAATGGTGGCCCTTGCCTTCCCTTTGCCATGGGCCTTTATGGCCTGAAAAGGGACCCACTTACCTTCAAAATACAATAGTTTTAATTGTGTGTTTACGGAGGTCATGTCTTACAGATTTTTTAAAACACTTTTAAGACACAGTCAGTCAAATTCACAAACAGTTATTATGCTATAAAATCAGCTGAGCCAAAATGTAACTGCCTGCCGCCTAACAACACTGTATTAACAAACCACATCTAGCAGCAAAGGATACATGGCGGCAAAAACTTCTTAAAGCTCAGATGATGGGTTCTTTAGCATGTAATGGATATGCAAATAGGGGCTGCATGGTCGTACATTGGTCAGCTGTTGCCTGCCAGTGCTGAGGCTCCAGGTTCAATTCCTTTGGTGCTACTGTGCCTGTGTGGAGTTTGTATGTTCTCCCTGTGTTTGCATGCGTTGCTTCAGGTTCTCCAGTTTCCTCCCGCACTCCTGAGATATACTGGTAGTTTAATTGGCTTCTGGAAAACACTGGCGCTGGTGTGAGTGTGTGCATGTGTGTGTTTGTGCGCCCTGTGATGGACTGGCATCCCATCCAGGGTGTATCCTGCCTTGCACCATCTGCTTACTGGAATAGACTTCAGCTCCTCGTGACCATGAGCTGCATAAAGTGGTTAGAGAATGGATGGGTATGGAAATGCGATGGCAATGGAACACTAATGAGAGGAATGATATGCATAAGCTATTCACTGAAACTTCTTAACCCTAAAGCATGCCCAAACTGATTAGTAGCTAGTAGCACTGATCTAAGATTGTAGCTAGTAACACTCCATCAGTTCTACTAGCTACTGTACTAATCAGTTTAGCAGCTGTTACAAGTTGAGCTCATGAAAGCTGTCATTCAGCATGAGTATTTTGTCTCATTAAGAAGACATGCCCTGTCAAGTGCGAAAGAGACCATTATCAAAGAAAAGAGGACCCAGAAAGATCCTGAGCCTGAAAGGCAACATTATCCAGACATTTTAGGGACAAATGAAACTACTAGGTTTATCAGAGGAAACAATCCTCTTCAGATATAGATTGAGCATAAAGCCCCAACATGCACTGTCTCATGATTCTTTCTCTTTCAAACTATTCCGCCTGCTTC
Source organism: Lepisosteus oculatus (assembly GCF_040954835.1). Lineage (NCBI taxonomy): Eukaryota > Metazoa > Chordata > Actinopteri > Semionotiformes > Lepisosteidae > Lepisosteus > Lepisosteus oculatus. The sequence goes on from NC_090710.1 coordinate 5,496,040, forward strand.
TAGTCTATGACGACTCACCATATTTTGAGTTCTGTAAACAATGTTTTGATTTTTTTGAGTCAAGGCGCATTCAATCTGCAGCAGACATCTTTACTTTTTTCTTTGAATGCATTTTTGAATAATACATTTAATGGGAAGTTAGTGGATTTTGTACACTATGTTTAATCCCCAAGAAACAGTAGTTTACAACCCTAGAGGGTGATCAGAGTGTCTGTAGGGAAGGCAGATAGCATAAACTATATCTGGCAGTACACGTCAAAACAAATAAGTGTCAAACACTGCCATACAAATATTACTAGTATTCTTATTTTTACAGTATGTTGTTAATATACAATAGCATGTTTTTCGATGATATATGAATAATTTTGCCCAAAACAATAAAAACGATCCTCGCCTCTCCAGGCATAGAACAACTAGAGTCAGTAGATGAGGCACAGAGTATGTAAGCTGTATCTGACTGTACATATGTAAAAGGAAATATATTTCAAACACTATAGGACAAATATTCCTGACAATAAGATTAATACAGCATTAACACTGATTACTAAAAACCTGAATTTTGTTTTTGATTATATTACTGTATGTGAATAGTTTTGCCAAAAGCAGTACAGGCCTTCCTGCAACTGGCATAGATAAACCATTACCTTGTTTGGGGCGTGTTAGAGTAATGGCAAAAATAGCTTTTTGTGATGGACACTACTGTCCTGCTTTTCTCCATACTCTCTTAACCTCTACTTGACTTTTTAACATATGGGCAATTGAACAAAAATACTGTTCTTGTTACCAGATGTAAATTTGAAACTCCATTAAAATTAATTGCAACAGTTGTGTTTTAGAGGGTGGAATGACAGATTACTCAATACCTCTGCATATTCATATTGACATGCACAGTATTATACAATAAAGCTGCAATTAAAAGGGAACAGTTCTTCACTGCTATTATAAAGTAGTTAATATGTAGATTTATGTCTCTGTATAACTATTGTCTTCTCTGCAGATTGCGGAATATGTGTTTGTCATTTTTATGAGTATTGAGCTCAATTTGAAGATCATGGCAGATGGGCTATTCTTTACACCTACAGCTGTCATTAGAGACTTTGGTGGAGTTATGGATATATTCATTTATTTGGTAAGAATTACTTTCTTCTTATGAAGCGATCATTAACCAAGCTTCACAATTTAATGTGACCTTTAGTATAATACAGTTTAATGACACCTTTTCATATAAAGCTAGTGCTGTATTACAACAATGAGGATGTTTGTGAAAGACCGGCATGTATCTGGGTAGAGCAAAATGAAGGACCGTGCCTTGATTTTCAGTTGTTTTCTGCGGTGCCTTTCCTCCAGGTCAGTCTGATCTTCCTATGCTGGATGCCTGCCAATGTGCCTCCTGAGTCTGGTGCCCAGCTGCTAATGATGCTGAGGTGTCTGAGACCGCTGCGCATCTTCAAACTCGTCCCCCAGATGAGGAAGGTGGTGAGGGAGCTCTTCAGTGGATTTAAGGAAATATTCCTGGTGCGTACAAATAGATGATCAAGAATACATGCAGTGATCTGTCATACTGATGTTTTACTCATGGGCATCTTTTACACGCACTTTTATTCCATAAACTCTGTCAGATATAGGGATTTGATTCATGCTAGTGGAAATCGTTTTTTTTTACTAACTTTGGAGCTCGCATGAGGCTTATCCTGTTAAACTGTTAAAGTTCAGGATGCACCCTAAAGCTTGAAGGTTGCTGGCTGAGCCACTGATCACCAGGGTTCTAGAGCCTCAGGAGACTATGCACATGCTTTGCCGCACACCATCAGAGTTGAGCAGAATGATGTTGCTTGGGGAATCCTGGGTTAGCTGCAAACAAGCCGCTCCTGTCACTATTCCGGAGTCTGCATGGCTGTGGTGTTAGCAGTGAGAGCTGTTTCCATCCCCCGTCTGACACGTCGCTGTGCTGCTAAAAATGGCTTGTTGACTTCATCTCTCTTGGGCCGATGCTAGCATTCTAGTGGTGTAGCAATTGGCAAGTTCAGACTCAAAAGAAAGATGATTGGAAATTCGAAAAATAAAAAAAAACTTTACTACATTCTCAGTTGGCTTTCTCGTTGTTTTTCTTTGTCTTGTGTTAACAATTAGCATGAAGTCAAATGCACTGGAATGTTTTCAAAAGAGTTTTTGAAATCCAATTCTCCCATTAGCTTTTGCTTCCTACAGTGCTTCTCGCTGTGATGGAACCACTTGGGGTTCCTACTGGTTGGAAAAAAAAATTGAACATTTGCATTCCTGTTCATTCCTGTGAAATGAAAGCTTTCACATACCTTTGTACCTTCTTTAGGTCTCCATCCTGCTCCTGACATTAATGCTCGTCTTTGCAAGCTTCGGTGTTCAGCTTTTTGCAGGAAAACTTGCCAAGTGCAATGATCCACGTATCACAAGACGGGTAAGTGCAAGTCCTTTTTCATGTCTGTTCTGAATACATATACAGTACCCTTGCACCTAACACATTGTGTAGTTAGACAATAATGAGTTGTGTTTTTGGCGGTCAGGTGGTGATAACATGTTCTTCTTTATAAACTTACTGCAGGTGGACTGCTATGGTATATTCAGAATAAATGTAAGCGTCTCAAAAAACTTAAATTTAAAATTGCGACCTGGAGAAAGGAAACCTGGATTTTGGGTTCCACGTGTCTGGTAAGTCACTGCCCTTTCTTGGACCTTGTGGTGTTAAAACTTTCTCTCTGTCTTACTGTAATTTGAATTTTTAACCTTATTTGAATTGGTGTGTAACCAATACATTATTTGGGTGATGTGGGGAGATTGCGAAACTGGTATAAACCACTGCATGTGGTTGCTAATGGAAGTTCCTCTAGAGAGAAATAATAATAATAGTAATAATTGCTTACACTTATAAAGCGCTTTTCTGGACACTCCACTCAAAGCACTTTACAGGTAATGGGGACTCCCCTCCACCACCACCAATGTGCAGCCCCACCTGGATGATGCAACAGCAGCCATAGTGCGCCAGAACGCTCACCACACATCAGCTATCAGTGGGGAGGAAAACAGAGTGATGAAGCCAATTCATAGATGGGAATTATAAGGAGGCCATGATTTGTAAGGGCCAATGGGAAATTTGGCCAGGACACTGGGTTAACACCCCTACTCATTTCGAGAAACTCCCTGGGATTTTTTAAAGACCACAGAGAGTCAGGACCTTGGTTTTACATCTATCCGAAGGATGGCGCCTTTTTACAGTATAGTGTCCCTGGGGCATTAGGACCCACACAGACAACAGGGTGAGCGCCCCCTGCTGGCCCCAATAATACCTCTTCCAGCAGCAACCTTAGATTTTCCCAGGTACTGGTACTGACCAGGCTCATACCTACTTAGCTTCAGTGAGTTGCCAGTTGCAGGGTGATATGGCTGCTGGCAAAAAAATGCTTTTATACAGTATCAACGAAGAATGACACTTCACTAACTGAGCCATGGGATTCTTCACAGATTTTATGCAGACAGTAAAACCCTTTTCTGCAAATCCCATAAATTACATCTCATTTATGACAGCTTGTGACAGTCTGATGGATATGTTGTTCAACTAAAAGGCTGTTTAATGTCTTTTTTTAATCTTTAGAAAAGCTTAGCTGTTAATTTGTTCATAATCTAATGAATATGTCCCTATGCACTGAAGGATTCCTGGGGAGAATAATAAAAACATCAAAATATGTCAGAATAGCAAAATGAGACATTTTCTCATACTTATAAATTTCTTATGAAAAGAAGAAAAAAGAAGACTTTTGGCAATGAATGTAATACAATGGGCAATTTTCTGTTTTCCTATTGTATTACAGTGACACAGAAATATTGACATTGGAAAATAAATCTGTGCTAAGTACTTGTTGTTTTGTTGCTATTTAAAGACTGTGAATGCATTCCCTAACAAATTGTTTTTGATAGCCTCAAGCAATGGTTTTGTTCTTATAAACACAAAAGGAATGCAGCTGCCCCAATTCAGTAATTTCACATCACAACTTTTTTTTTCCTTGTGTATTTATCAATCCTTCATCTATAACCACATTATATTCTGACAACTCCTAAAGTCCTCATAAAAGAATACTGTAGTGTTTGATCAGTTCTTGTCCGACAAGTAAAATCTTCCTCTTTTTTAAAGCTCGGCATTATAGGTGAGAATACAGCAGAGAATATACAATAGGGAGATAGCAGTGAAATTGCAGTGCATACATTAATAAACTCTACATTTCAGAGAGGTTTGGTAGAAAACATTATTACTATATTACCTTACTCAAAAATTAAATTTCCATCCATTCTATATAGGTAAGGTTACATTTTGGGGGATTTTATCCGATCCAACATTTTCAAAGCTACTTAATTTGATTTGGGGTGCTTCTTGAATAAAAGCATGACCAAAAAATTATCCTTTTCTCCTCAGGGCAAATCCACGTAATTTCAACTTTGACAATGTGGGCAATGCCATGCTGGCACTCTTCGAAGTGCTGTCCCTAAAAGGCTGGGTGGAGGTCAGGGATGTAATCATCCACCGTGTGGGCCCGGTAAAAAAGAAACTTCCTACCTCTAAACCATCGGATGTTGTATCTTACAACCTGTATACCACAGAAAGTAACATTTGTTTGTTTCCTACACAGATCCATGGTATTTATATCCATGTATTTGTGTTTCTCGGCTGCATGATTGGACTGACGCTCTTCGTTGGTGTGGTGATTGCTAATTTTAATGAAAACAAGGCAAGTGCTAAACCCGGTGTACTCATCTCTCCATATACAACTGGGTTTCATGGAAGGCTGGATGGTACTGTAGGCATTATATTGCACTGTTAGTAGAAAAGAGCTAGGAATAAGGTTTACAGTATATATGTATGCATTTTGCTGTCTATTGAAGGAAAGACCCGAATAAGGAATTAGGGCACAAGTGGAACCTAGAGTAGAGTGCATTTAAAATTCATCCTTTTTAACTCCCCCAAAATGTGTGTGGGAGTATGGGACAAGCTACCCAGTAATTTTGTTGAAGTTGATAACTCTGGCTTCTTTCAAGAAAGAAGGAGGAGATTCTTGGATCAACTAACTACTAACTACAAAATGGGCTTGATGAGGTTAATGCCTCCTCTCATTACTTTTTGTAAAGTAAAGAACTCTGTTACTTTCTTGGCTAAATGTCCCTTTTTAAGAATGTCACCCACCACCCCACCCCCCCCCCCAAAAAAAAACTGCTCTATTGCACAAATATAAAGACTTAAGCTTTAAACTAAGTGAACAATCTTAGATATTGAGTCCTATCGTGAGACCTTTTTTGGATCTTTATGTAGGAGTGCAGTGATGTTGTTACCCGAGTTCCTCAATTTCCTCACTATCTCTAGGGTACGGCTTTGCTGACTGTGGATCAGAGAAGATGGGAGGATCTGAAGAGCAGGTTGAAGATCGCTCAGCCTCTCCATCTTCCTCCCCGCCCAGGTGAGTTTGCCAGGCTAATTCTGCTTGACCGAAGCTTTTCTGGGTGCAGTGTGTGTGCCATGAATTACTTTGACTTTATACACTTGTGTTCTTTGCTGTGCGGTGTTAGGAGGTTTCCAGTGTTGAGACCAAGTTTCCCTCCTAATGGAAAAACAACCCAATTAAGCTCCAACTCATGTACTGTATGTGGATGCCAATTTAAGATTCCCTGTAGGCAGTTTGTATGTTTCATGTTGTTTTTACTTATCACAAAGATATTTTTTTCAATAATGTGCTCCAGGTTTGGTTAGAATGTTCTACACTGTGCATATTTTATCTTTCAAATCTTGTACTCAATGCAATACATCTCTTAGATTTTCACGACTGACCTCATACACAAGTAAAGAGAAGATAAATTTCCTTTGGGTTCTTATGTTACATTATTTATTACTTGCAGTGTAAGAGCCTTAAATCGGTAGTTCTCTCTCCTGATCCTGAGTGCCCCTGTGTCTGATAGTTGTTGTTCTAGCAAGGCCCTTAATTACCAGTGCTTATTGGTGTCAGTAATTGATCTGCTTGCTTGTTTAGGCTTTTTTGTTCTGCACAGGCCTATGTGTTGGTGTGGCTTCCTGCAATGAGCTCGCAACCAGTCTCACCTTGTGCTTAACCTCTTTCTGTTAATGGATGGATGAATAACTGCATGTTTTCATTCAAATGAAATGAAACACTCTATATAAACGTACTGTAAGCTGGCCTTGTTAAAGTGTTGAATATAAATTTAGTTCCCAAGGCTGAAAGCAGACTGAGATATGGCTCAGAATTTGGTGTCATAAAGCAGACCCAGCCCCGAGGGATACAGTGAAGGTGAAATCTCGTAGTTATAAACATAGATTTATGTACTTTTATTTTCTTTACAGAGCACTATAGGGTTATCATAAAGGTTTAAAGAGCTCTTTTTTAAAAGATGCTTACAGATTTATTCAAACCAGAATTGATAAGTAAATTCTTTTAAAGATTAATTTTCCAAAAATGAAATGCCCTACAGACAACATACAGCACAGTATCACAGTTGGAATTTAGACGAACAGCTTCTATCTACTGTATGTGTAATGTCTAAGCTACCAGCTTAGGGTATGATAAGATAAGATAAGATCAGTGTATTAGCCATATACAATTTATTGAATTAGGAATTTGTCTTTTCACATGAAAGATTTTCAATGAAAGTTTGAAGTGCTATAATATATCTTGAATCCTTAATATCTACAACAATTTCCTCCTTAGGAACGCCTTCCACATTTTGGCTCTCCTGAAACTTTTGTAAGGATCTGTAATTCAAAATGAAAGAAATATAAACAATAAAAACAAAAGAAAGTGAGGAAAACAGATCATTTAACATTACCTTGAGTAAGAGTATAGTCACACCTCTTTTGGGTAATGCAGGGGTAATGCAGAAATACCAGGTATTGTTTGAAGGGTTTCTGGGGATGTTAGCTTTAACAGTCATTCAGCCATTAAATGCAGTCAGATATTCTATGACAGCTAAAGACAAGCCCCAAGCTTCTGCCCGTCAATTTCAGGGTCATTCAGGAGCAGTTCTGAGGACTCCTCGCCAGCACACGTCAGATTTTTTTACATTCTTCCTCTAACCTCCTGGGTAGCAGAGGTCATTGTCTGGTCAAGACGGGACAGGCTGGGGTCCCATAATTCACTTCTGCATGATTGGATGGCCATGGCTCACTCTCCTGTCAAAGCATTATTGACACACACTTTATTGACATATACAATATACTGTAAGTGTCGTCTCTCTCCCTTTAGTCTGCACACATACGCAGTAGTAATTTAGAGGGGCCGCTGGAACTTTAAATTAGTTTTTAGACTATTGAGAATTTCTGCAAGTTAGACTACAGGGTTTATTTAGTGAGACACAAGTGAGACATTTCATTATCTTAAATCATTGTGTTCATTTTTTTGCATGTTAATCCAGAAGGTTATAGCTGCACATGTGCTTTGTCTCTGATGCTATCCACATGCTTTTAATGTATTCAATGCTTTATTTGATAATTTAAGTCAAGTGAGAACGTTCTTATTTACACTTAGTTCATGAAATATAATACCATGTATTTATACTCCTTACTGGAGTAATTTGAAAGAAGTGCTTTGTTCAAGTGTACAACAGCGGTATCCCATCTGGGATTTGAACCCAAAACTGTCTAGTTTAGAGTCCTAACTGCTGCTTAATGCTGATGTCTTATTTTACTAATAACTATAGCCTACTTTTTCACATCAAAGTATTGTTAATGTATCCTTTTTCACCTGTACTCCATTGACCACATTAGACCATTTAGAAATTTGTCAGACCACACTAGAAATTTGTTCTTGCTTTTTTTCTTGCTGGTACTAACAATTAAAATATAGTGGGACAGACCCCACCCGTAGATAAGGGATTACAGATATGGATTTAAAGCCATAAAAAATAACAATTTACGTATTTAAAATATGAAATATCTTGCATATAAACACAACAAGAATTGAACATAATTTTGGAATTATGCATAAGGTAGCATTTCTTTAATGAGCCACTTTAAAAGGCTAGAAAGCTATCTCAAAAGTTGATAAACCTCACACAATCTTTGCCTACAATTTGACTTTCTTTTTTAAAAGAAAAGAATGTTTACTTTTTCATTATTTACTTATTTCTAAAGCAACACTTGCATTTCCAATGGTCTCAATAGCGTAAAGCATTAAAATTGATTTTTTCTTTAGTGCTGCTGGTGCTTTCTGCAACATGGCTGTCTGTGCACATGAGAAAAACCGAGCAAGGCATAGAGGGAGGTGTAAATCCCAAAGCTCAACACAGAAGATCCCTGTTGTGCTGAAATACCATGAAGCAGGCATCGAGGCAGAGGAACTAGTACTGTGCATGATTTTTACAATGAATTCCCTGTCTCTGGCAGTTCATTCCCCCTCAGTGCAGCTGTCTGGCTAGTTCCCGACTGTATGAAAACACATTAAAAATGCCAGCACAAGGGGCAAAAAGAAAAATGAAAAGTGAGAAAAGTATAGAAAAAGTGCACAAATGCCCCAGGTAATACTCATACTTTTGTTCTAATTAAAAAGTAATGAGGTATGAAAAAATTAAATTCACTGCTAGCAGCCAAAATCAAAGCATTTAATCTACATTTGTTTCATGAAATTACTTGAATAAGAGGAGGACGTTTTTACAGTTAGATTTTTTTTCATATACAGTACAGTACATTTTCCACAGTCTTTGGTACATTAACGTTTAATGAAGATGCTAATATTTTTTCTCCCAGATTGCATTGTCCAATCCTGTTTTGCCACATTTGTTGGTGAACCAATGTTTAAGCATTTTTATTTTCCAAAACCAGAACAAATAAGAACAAAATATTATGCCTTTTCAACCCCCGCCATTCGTGGTATCCCCTCCCAGGTATTTTCACCAGGGATCTGAGCAGTAAAGAAGTCTGTATTAACAATTTCAAGACAGCCCAGGATCTAGTGGTGCTGGAGAAGAGAATCAACATAAAGTGGGTGCCAACATATTTTCTGTCCAGCCAACCAGATCCATTTCTGCTACAGTGAGATCCCAATTATAGAGTGCCTATCTAGTAAGAGTATTAGATGAGAGCAAGGAATATCCTTGGTTGGAGCAATGGACAAAGACAAAAAAAGCCAGTTTCCAAAGTTTAACCACATCAGGGTACTCCCAAAGACATGTGGATAATGGCATCTTGAATGCCCCACGTGTAGTGTATACACAAAAAAGGGATTTCTTCCTGAGAAAAGATCATTTAATTATTTAGTGAACAGATTCGTTTGGAATTTGTTTCCAGGCGGTGTTTCCAGAAATGTCATCAGCTTTGCTTCTGCACAGTACATTTTGAAAATTCAATCCGATCAACATCAGTATTTTAAGTCAAACAAAGCACTGCCTCATATTTACCCTGATCACTCACTGCCCTAAGGCTTTTCGCTGTTTTTGTTTACAGATAATGATGGATTCCGGGCTAAGATGTACGACATCACTCAGCACCCCTTCTTTAAAAGGACAATTGCAGTCCTGGTCCTTGCCCAATCTGTTCTCCTCTCTGTGAAGGTATGGTGTAGTGGAATACTGTAAACAGGAGCTACTTCAATCTAAAAATCATTGTGAATAGAAATCTGTTAAAAGTAAGGTTTTTAATGCAAAACAGACTATCATTCATCATTGTCCTCTCTGCCTTTCCAGAGACTAGGGTTTACGTATTAAACCTGCCCAACATCTGTTATACTACGCAGTAAAGGCTGTTACTGCTTAATTGTGCTTTTTTGCCAATTCATAAATAGAGAAGGTGCATTACGTACTGTATACAGAAGGATACTTCTTCCTTCATTTACATGTGCTGAAAAGTGATACATGGAAAACTTCGATGATGGTAAATGACCTTTATGAAATTCTAAATACCATGTGTTCAACTTATGGCAGCAACAGTCTAGTAGTGTCAATGGAAAAAGGTTCAGTGCTGTCTGATTCAGCTCGCAGTTGATATACAATACATACTGTCTGTTGTTCCACCAGCACATCAGACCTTTACAAACAGTACACTACAGCATGGTGCTGTGCTTTCATGAATTTCATGTCAATTTCATGAGGGTATGTTTATACTGTATTTCAGTGGGACGTGGACGACCCAGTGACTGTTCCCCTGGCAACAATGTCGGTGGTGTTCACCTTCATTTTTGTTCTAGAGGTAGGACCCTTGGATTGTAATAAAGTTCAAGATTGTTATTAGGCAGCTGTTATATTAAGGCAAGCAACCTCCCAAAACAGTGCTGGTGATCGGTTTTATCACAGAACATCCGCAACCTGTGTACAAAGCCAATAAACCTGGGAAAGACGTGCTTGAGATGTGCCTATTCCATTTTCTGTATTGGTCTTATGCCACTCTTCACTTACTGTATATCATCTGTATGTCAAGCCGCTTTATCATTCGGCTTGGGAATATTGTTTTGTCAAAGATGTTTCTTGGTTGATGAACACTTCAAAACCTTATTTCAGTCGACTCCCATAGTTAAGTGATGAAAGATCGCTCGACCTACAGTACAGTATCTGTCTGTACAGACATATTTTTTTAAATAAATAGCAGCTTTTAAAACAGAAAATGAATATTGTTGCAGTATCCATTGGCCCATGACTGAAACTCACGTCAGACCCTGAAGAACCATAACTTGTTCTATTAGCTAATCCAATCAGTAAAATGTGCCTTGCAGTGTTTTGGCCAGTGATAATAGCAATAAAAATGCCATCTAAGAGTATCATAACATTTTTCATTTTTACTGTTTTCGATTCTAGGTGACAATGAAATTGATTGCAATGTCACCAGCTGGTTTTTGGCAGAGTAGACGAAACCGTTATGACTTGCTGGTGACCTCCCTTGGAGTTATATGGGTCATTCTTCACTTTGCTTTACTGGTGGGTACTTTCGTACATAGCTAACGGAAAGGGTGTTGTACATTGGTTTCCAGCACTTAAAAAATTACATTCATTAATTTATTGAATTATCGGTGACACAAAAGAAAGGGCAGATACTATACTGCGTCTGTGTGTATCTTTGCAACAGTTTTCCTGCAGTACACATGAAAATGGGATAGTCCAGATGTATTCTGTATTTATCAGTTTCTGAAAGGAAAAGGTTTCAGTACATTCAGTACATACTGTACCTGGATGTGTGCTGAAATGAAAATGATTTTTTTTGTGTGTTTTTCAGAATGAGTATACCTATATGATGGGAGCTTGCATTATAGTGTTCAGGTTCTTTTCCATCTGTGGGAAACATGTGAGTAAACCATTTTGAAAAGAAAACACAAGTAACTCTTTTTTCCCATGGGTTCACCTGCTGTGGATCATCCCCATGACTTTTATTCTCTTTTAGATCTTTAAAGTCATTCACTCTTCAGTAACGGTAGCATTACAAGCCTGCTCAAAGGTAATAAAGAACCAAGTGCAGGAAGCTTTTCTTTACAAAGTACTGTATGGCCTTTTGGTTTACCAATACACACATTTGGAATGCGTAAGAGGTTTGTCAGATCTGTATAATATAAGCCAGTACCCATTGTACTGGGAACCAGTCCCAAAAGTATTAATTTTCCTTGAACCTCCTGAATTGGATAATGTCCTTGGGCGGTGGAAGAGCCATAGCCTAGGGTTAAGGTTTGTTCCCAGTATGACCAGGGGTTTGTTCCCAGTCTGACTAAGGGGTTTATTCCTTTTATGGCCAGTACATGTTAAGTGACGAAAATAGTACAAAATGAGTCTGAGGGGGCAGAGTTTTTCTTTTGATTTCTTTTGACTTCAGATTGTTATGCCTTTATGACATTTTTCATGTTAGGACTTTACTTGTCCCAGGGTAATTCAGGTTCCTCATTTGCATATGGTGTTGTAGGGCACCCTGACTACACAGGCAAGTACAGTAGTATGATCATCTTGAGAACAACATTAAATGTCTGAAATATTTTCTGAACACTGATAAGCATTCTTTTGCTATATAATCCTCTTGCACTGTTTGAATCAGCTGTACAAAAGACAATGAAAAGTGAATTGAAGATTATATACAAATATAGGTTGAAATTTGTACTGATAAATTAGGAACATCTTAATTGGTTGCACATATCCGTAAATCATTCTTTGGGAGTATTACAAATATGAAAAGTCAGTTTTTCTGTTCTACTGGTGCCATTCGAGGACAGACATAGAAAGGACACGTAAAAAAAGCCTTGCTAGAACTTCATTACTCAGCTCTGAGAAACAAACTGTTCCCAAAAGTTGTCATTGAATGTTTATGTTTCCCTCCACAGGTAACACTTAAAATGCTGCTGCTGACAGTGGTTGTCAGCATGTATAAGAGCTTCTTCATCATAGTGGGAATGTTCCTGTTGCTGCTGTGCTACGCCTTTGCGGGAGTAGTTTTGTTTGGCACGGTGAAATACGGAGAGAATATTAACAGGTTGGCATTCTCTTCTTTAAGCTGTCTTGACAGCTGACGGCAGTGTTGCTTTGCAGAACGTGCGACATGTAGCACTGTCACAGCTATCCTTAATGCCTGCCGAACAGTAGGAGTTTGTTAACTTCACCCAGAAAAGTGTCATTGATGAGGGTAGGGAGTGTTACTGTAAAGACTTAGTTCTTCTCTGTAGCAGATTAATTTTGTCAGCTATTTATTCAGGTTATTTCTCCCAGTTAATTGGACTAGAGAGATGCACTTCATCCTCATTAAGCTTAATGTATGTGTCTTGTTTCCCAATGGCAGACATGCAAATTTCTCGACTGCTGGCAAAGCCATCACTGTTCTCTTCCGAATTGTCACAGGCGAAGACTGGAACAAGATTATGCATGACTGTATGGTAAGGGGAGATTTGCACAAGACATTAATCAGTAAAACTGTGTTACTTACAGCAGTTGAAATTTTTTTAATAAAGTCTCTAAATGTTTTTAATGTACCAGCAGATACTTCCAATCCAAAGTAAAGTCGTTTATAGAGTTAAAATGTGCCTGAGTAAATGCATTCACTTTGCATACTGCATATCTTTAAGATGTATACAGTAGTATATTCATTGAGTTTCTATAGATGACATTCTACACAGAATAGATGACTCCTGCCTTGGCTTCTCTAAACTCTAAATTAGTAAATGATAAGTTCATTAAACAAAGAAAAAGTGAATTAATTCCAAAACATCCTGTATGGAATTGTTAATAACAAAAGAAATACTGATGATGATGGAGGTGAAAATTATACACAGTTCCTTGTGTATAATTTATTGCTAAATCAGTTGTTTTATGTACTAAAGCATAACTGAAGTTAAAATGAAGGACTTCAGCCAACCATTTGTAAAAATCAACCAGTCAAAAAAAAATCAACCTCTATTTGTAAAAATCTGCCAGCATACTGTAGATACACACTTTACCTTTTAGTGCAAGTTAAATATTTATGTACATGTTTTGTGTTGTTTTTTTTGCACAGGTACAGCCACCTTTCTGCACTCCAGATAAACATCGTTATTGGGAGACAGACTGTGGAAACTATGCAGGAGCTCTCATATACTTCTGCTCCTTCTATGTCATTATTGCATACATAATGCTGAACTTGCTCGTGGGTAAGCAAGCTGTGTAGTAAAAGCCAGGAACATAACAGAAATTACTAATTAATTTATCTTCCTTTCTGCTATAAATATTAGGGCAATTCCGTAATGAAATGCTACATTTTGTTTTACTAATCATCAGTTATCTTTGAATATATTAGATGTTGACCTGGATAAGTGCATCTGTTAAGCAAATACATAATAATTATTATTTTTTCCAATTCATAGAAAGATTAAGTTTACTGAAATTAACTTATCCCCATTCCTTCAGGACACGGGGAATTAATAAAGTTCTAGAAATGAGACATCCACACTTTCAATAATAATAATAATAATAATAATAATATATAGAAACAATTTAAACATGTTAATAAATTTGCACTCCTTTTTTGGCTTATGGCTTGTCTTCTGGACAAATTGTGTCATTCATGACTGTGAGAGAAAATTGAGATTGATAAAAAGATTGAATGATGAAGGAAATCAATTTAAAAAATAATGTAAGCTCACTGGAGGGATAATGACACTCAAGGCCACCTTTCCCACCAGACAAGATAAATTGCAAGACACAGGCAGGAGTATCTAGATACCGAACAGAGAAACATCAAGGGATCGAAGAATGGGGGAAGATGTAATTTCTTGTCTTATTAATTGGTTGAATCTCCATTTAGTTGATAAATTTTAGTCCAAATATATGAATTCCATCACAGGAACAAATTGCTTCAAATAGTTGAATTATTCCAACTTATGTTTTCCTCCCTGGTGAGAATGGGGCATGGTCTTACTCGTGCCCAGCGCTCCATCCAGCTCAGCAAGTCATGGAACTCCAGTCCAGTTCAGAAGCTGAATTTAGAACTCGACACCCCCTTGAACGGCTAGTCCAATCTACTGTCACTCCTATTCAACTTCCTGCAAGTCCCCCAGACTGCTCAGCGCAGTCGCCATGCCACCCGTCTTCTCCCTCAGATAGTCTTGATGGTGTCACGCCTCCACAGAGCTTTTCTTGTACTCCTCACCTGCTCTGCCACTGAATCTTGCTCTGTCCCCTGTGCAGGTCCAAACATGTACAGTAGCTCACGTTGGGTCCAGGTTCATGTTAAGTCACAACTCTCACCACCCCTGGTACTGCTTCTTTGAATGTTTCAGCTGCGGTCCTGGCAGGGGGTACCCCTCCCTTCCTTCCTGGCATACAGAATCATGTGGTGTTGGGCCCCTGACCCCAAAATTTCTTGGGAAGTCATGGCTTGCAACCCCATGGGTTTTCATGAAATCTCGCCATCACTCCACATTCCTCAGCTGCATTTTGTGATCTGTTTTGCTGCATGTGGGGAGGCTTCATGGAGTCTAGCTCTGGATCAATACACTGAATCCTCCTCCTTCAGACGTTATTGCAGTCCCTTTCATTACCCTTATTAAATCAACATTGTTTGGAGCATTAAACCCCTAACTCCACATTATCTGTGGTTGAGTTGAACATGGCACTAAGGCTACTATTAGACTTATCCCTTTTATTCTTTCAATTTTCTAACCTTTTCCTCCATCATGGTCTGTATTTAGTTCTCTTAATTTAAGAATTATGATCAGCATAATGGGGTCTCTCTTTGTTTCTTAAATCATTTCAATCCAGTCTCTGCTCGGCCTTAAATAAGGGTTTGGCTGAATTACTGAAGTTTTAAACTACAGTGTTGGAGGAGATCAAATCATAATTTTATTCACTTCTACCTACCTACGTACTGTATAAATCACATTTCTGTATAACTCACTTGCATGTTTCATTTTGCTTATCTCCTTCCACCCCAACTTCAGCCTTGCAGCGGTTCTCTGGCCCATTCCTCGTAAAGGTGGAGGGTTTTTGACATGCTTATCCTCATGATCAGTTTGTCATTTTCTTCAGGCAAGGGGATAAGCCAATCAATCATATTGATTCAAATCATTCCTCTATCCCACCTGAAGTTAGGGTTGGACTGATAGCACTGATAGCACTCTGCAGTCCGTTTTCAATCAATCTCTAAAATTGGAGATTAGTTGTAACCAGGCACCCCTCCCCAGTTCATCTCACTTGGACCTCCACATTAACCATGGTCTCCAGAATCATGACCTGCTATCAGTGGACTGTATTTGTCTGTATGTTCTTGCCAGAATAGAAATTGTGAGTACCCTAAACAGCAGTGTACCAAGGCATGAAGGCATGTTTACCTTGTTAAATGGGACAAATTGGTACCTTTCTGGATTTTCACCTATCTTGATATTCCACAGATTAAATCACTTTATCTCTCACTGACAAGGTGACTTAGTGCTTAAGGAACAGTCAAAATCAGTAGAGTGTATTGCAGCCACACATGAATGATCAGTTAATCAAAAGGACACCAAAAACATTTAATCAGTGTTCATGACATGTATACTTTATTTTGTTTTAAAACAGACATCATAAACAGTTATTTCTTTTGATACTCAGTATATCACTATAGATTTATTATACCTATAAATATTATGTATCTGTATACTGTAGACATACTTTTGGATACATTTTCATATTCAGCCTTGTCAAATAAACATTGAACAGTCCTATTTTCAATTAGACTGTCCTCCATTTCATCAGTGTATTGTTAATGCTGTAATAAACTGTAATACATCATTTTATTACGCTGCTTTTAACCCAGTAATGGAAAAAAGAACACTTAGTCCAAGTAGTTTTTTTAGGTTCTTATCACTAGGAGTTTTGCTATATTTAGTCATTTATCCATATTTGAAATCATAATTTCACTATGCTTCAAGCCTCTTTTTCTCCTGAGATAGGCTCAGATGGTACACTTGTCTTTCAGCTATAATTGTGGAGAATTTCTCCCTGTTTTACTCCACTGAAGAGGACCAGCTGCTGAGCTATAATGATCTGCGACATTTTCAGATCATTTGGAATATGGTTGATGACAAAAGAGAGGTAGGATAACTTCTAATGACTTTTTTTCTCTTAGACCAGATATATTCACTCTGAAAGTTAAATAATGTTAATTTGAAACTGCACTGTTGTAAATCCATTAATCCTGAAACCCCCCAAAGGACTGTGAAATATATTTTGAATTAGCTTCTTCGTTTTTCATTCATTCAGATGTTATTGTCTGCTGCTAAGTTTGTTGATATTGGAGAATCAAGCTTCCATTGTTGTAATAGTAACAATAAAGTTCTATCTGTTTTTTTCCTGTATGGTCACTAGGGTGTAATTCCTACCTCACGAGTTAAATTTCTGCTCCGGCTGCTGAGAGGGAGACTGGAGGTGGACCTGGATAAGGACAAGCTCCTGTTTAAACATATGTGCTATGAGATGGAGAGGTTACACAATGGCGGAGATGTCACTTTTCACGATGTCCTGAGGTACAGTATATGCTTAAAAATGAAACACATATAGGACCTTGAAAAAAACATTTGTCCCCTTGCACAGTTTTTACATTTTGTTGATTTAAATATTTATATAATATTTGGAATTTGTGGAAAGACTTGAAAACTGCTGTCCACAAGTGATCCCCAAGCAACTTGAGTGAGCTTGAGCAAATCTGTCACAAAAATGGCTGTAATTCCCAAGCAAACATACTTCTACCAAACATTGAGTTCACAGGTCTGAAAACGTACAGTATTCCACTAACATATTTTAGGTTTTTCTTAGCTTTTTTTGTTTTTGTTTTTGCTGACATTTATAGTTACTTATCTTACCTGTTGTTCTTGTCGGAACCATATTCACTAGAAAGCAGTGGGGAACAATTCTCTCACCTGACCTTGAATTTTTCTTGAGGAGTATGGTTTAGACACATCCACCACCTTTATCAATTATATTCACATTGTGTGAATAGTTTAAAACCTAATTTTATGAACGTGATACCATTACCCATTTTTTCAAAACCAGAGCCACAGTGCTTACTGTATTGTATATCAGTGAATTCAGGTTGTTTTTTTTACATGCTGCATTTTATATTTTTTCAATGTTTTCAATTGAACTTTCAACTGAATTCAATCAAACTTTTCAATTTCTTGGCAGATAATGTCACTTTCTTCCTAAACTATCCTCTAACGTAGATGGATTGGCATATTATAGTACAGTATGTAACTTTACCTATGCAGCTAATTATTTCAATTATATTAGCAATGAAGTTCAAGAATTCACAATAGGGTATCTATATTTCTGAAGATAGAGACATTCTGAAGATTCTGAAGAAAATGTCCTGAAGTTAGACACTTGTATTTTGAACTCATGGTTCATTTGTCACCAGATGTTATGCTCCTGCCTTCATGTCAGTGACCCTCTCAACCTCTTGCAGCATGCTCTCCTACAGGTCAGTGGACATCAGGAAGAGCCTTCAGCTGGAAGAACTCCTGGCACGGGAGCAGCTCGAGTACACAATAGAGGAAGAGGTTGCCAAGCAGACTATACGCATGTGGTTAAAAAAGTGCCTGAAGCGCATCAGGGCTGTAAGTGGGAGTTGTGCTGATAGCCAAATGATGCACTGCACCAAAACACAGAAAATACAATCACATTTTTTTTCCAAATCACAATATGTAGACATTTTCCATTTTTTTCTCTGTTAGAGGTATGGTTTTGAACTTGTCCAGCCTCTGTCAGAAAATTGGAATTAAAGTTGCATTCTAAAGTTCTGCATACGCACACAAAAGAACAGTGCCACATTACTTGCTCCTGTGAATTTATATTATAGATGACTTGTATAGTTTATGTGATGCACACAGATAACCACATTGTTTCTTAGGTTTGGTCTTAAAAGGGCTGTATTGTGTAGCCTGTTTTTATTTTCTTATTGTACCGGCTGGTCACTGAGGCTACTCTTTGTCAAGAGTCAAGAAGGTCAATTAGCCCCATAATTCTAAAAAGATAATTTTCTTATGAAAAGACAGCTTTTTTGACCATTTGGATTTTACATATATCATGTCAAAATATCTCAATTGTTTTGGATAGTTCCCTGTCTGCATTTGATCATATTGGAGCAAGCACATACTTTGTGTTTAACCTACTTCTTCCAAATAAAGTATAAGGACTCGGGTACATAATTCATTTTATAGTGTAAAAGTTAGTAATTGGTTGCAAAACTTTGAGGCAATAACTGCATGATGTCTATGACTTACTGAGCTCATCAAAGTCTTCGTGTAATCATGCTTTGCCAAGCTTTTGCTGCAGTGCCTTTGAATGAATTCAGTTCTTTCTTCAGTACAATATGTAAAATGCAATTGCATTTCAATCTGGAGATTGACTTGGCCAATATACTGCACAGTAGGATTTGCCACCTTTATTCTCCTGACAAACTCGTTGGTGTCATCGTCATGTTGCATGGTGAAGCACTGACCAATAAAATGTCTAAAGTCACTTTTGACTTTGCTATCCCAATTCTTTTGGAGTGCACTGTAGTAACTAATAATCATAGTTTCTCATAAACGTACTGTTTTATAAGCTGTTAAAGTTACATAAAGCATGTTCATTAGTTTAACAAATTTCCTATTTACTATTTTATTACAAACACTGCTATTCCATGAACGCTTTTAAATTCAAGTTGATATTGATTGTTTTTTTTCAGAAACAACAACAGTCATGCAGTATTATTCACAGTTTGAGAGAGAGCCAGCAGCAGGAACTGAGTCGATTCCTCAACCCCCCCAGCATTGAAACAACACTGCCTAGTGAGGACGCCAATGCCAACAACCAGGACAACCCTTCACAGCCAGAGGTATCGAACCTGACAGTTTTATAGAGGACTTCAGTGGCTGAAGGGACTCCCATCTGGCCAGTAGCAAAAGACTACTGACATTACTTGACAGGTTTTGCAACTTCTAAGAGTAGAAAAAACAGTCACTTCAGTGACAAAGGGAATGCAAAATCACTAAGAAATAACCTAGAGACTGAGTTAATTGAGAATGAACAGTATAGTAGTTGTTTGAAAAGGTCTGTGCTACTGCAGATGCATTGAGCCAGTTTAGCCAAGTCACACTGTTCCCCATAACTTTGTCTTATTATTTTTTCTTAGATTTGTATGGGCAGACAACAGTGGATGCTAAAAAAAAAAATTATGTTCCAAAATAATCTGCCATTATATCTCTGCTGTGTCAATATGGAAACTGGACTATGATCATACTACTGTATATACAGTACCTGTGTTTCAACAACTCTTGGTGTTTCCTTCCCTGGAACTAGGCTTATACAACTCCTAAAATACTGACAATTCAAAACTCTTCACAGGAAAATCAAGGATGTGACCAAGCTACATTTTTTTCATTTAGTGTGCAAAAAAAAATATTGCAATGCCTTTCAGAATATAAAAGTACACCTTTGAAAAAGTCAAATATCATTGATATACAGTACCTGCAGATAGAGTGCCTGTGATGTGCCCAGTCAAACTAAGGCCACTAGCTGTGGCTTCGAGAGTGAAGCTCATTACTGTGCAAGGCCAGCTTTCAATCAAAGCAAGAACTGCACTGTGTAAAGGATACGGACACAGCTTTGTCTAAGGACCTAAAGAAAGCATGAAGTGGGTCTTTTTCTTTTCTCGGATTGGCATCAAAAAAACAGAAGAAATTGATGTTTAAATCCATTGTTTTGGAACACGAGTCAACTAGAAGTGTAATCCAGAAAGCACACAAAGAAAAACTGGAAATATGGATTTATAATGTACAACAAAAGATAATATTTTTTACACAGTAATGAAGTATAGTTCTACTACACTTAGTATAGTATACTGTACTTACTGTTCATGTCTTCCTATTGGCTTCATAATGGGGTCAGGTAGCATTTGAATTTGATGTTACAGTTGAAACTGGAAGAAGTAGCACTGTTACTATTTGCTTTTATATGATATTATGGGACATCAAGGGAGTTTAACAGAAAGAACCTGCAGTTTAAGTGTCTCTTAACTGCGTGCTTATTCCTCCGGCCTGATGGGGAGACATCTCCCTGAGGTTCATCCCTTCACTAGGAGGATGCTAGGCCTGTTTACACAATTGATTTGTTCTTAAAGGTGCCAAATATTCTATTTTGTAAGTCACAGCAAAAGATAAATGTTGATCGTACTGCACTTAGCCCCAATAGTGGTCTTCTGTTCTCTTAAAGATCTCTTAAATGGCGTATATGGAGAAGTTATTCCAAGCTATATTGAGATATGTTAGGTTTATTCCATGCTGAAAAAAAGAAGAAAGAGAACACAACGTTTCGGCCGTGGAGCCTTCTTCAGGTGTGAAGAAGGCTCCACGGCCGAAACGTTGTGTTCTCTTTCTTCTTTTTTTCAGCATGGAATAAACCTATTACTTGCTCCTTTGCAGCCTATGCATGCTGACGCAGCTACCCACCTGAACTATATTGAGATATGCCCTATAGTGAAAATGTCAGTAAAGAAATCCATACTGTATACTGTATTGAGAATGCGGGTTGGGCATTTAAACAAGAAAGAAATACATAATGGGGGAAATGCTGGACCTTTGGACTCCAGTCTCTGTTTTGAAAAAGTACCACAGAATAACATATTTTGTGTGCAGACAAGCAGTCAGCAGCAGCTGCTCAGCCCCACACTTTCAGACAGAGGAGGTTATCGGCAGGACTCAACAGAGTTGGGCAAACCGCAGAGGAAGTTTGGTCAGTGGCGCTTACCAGCAGGTAAGTAAAACTCTGACTTCATTGCAAAGCTAAGCTGAATGATGCTTACTTGTTCTTTTGCATTCAGACGCACAATTCTAAGGGCTTCACAAAAGTACAAGTGAACCCAGTATTTCTCAAAATGTCTCAGCGGAAGAGTGAATTTGGCTCACACGACATCACCTCAAGGGTACAGTACATTGCCTAGGTTACTAGCAGTTCACAAGGCATGATCCAAGTGTTGATCAGCTGAATCAATAGACAAAAATGAGAAATTACTTCAAATTGTGTTTCAAGAATGCAAAAGGTAAAGAGCAAATGAAATAATATAAAAAGGTCAGCTTTGATTGTACTGTATATTCTTTTAAAAAGATGGGGCTGTAAATTCAGTGCCTTCAAATACACATGGACTATGCTAAACCAAGTGTTCAGCTACAGTATCCAGAATAATTTTAAAATATAATATATAAGCAAAGGTGAAAACAATCAATTAATTTCATTATTGTTGTTGTGAAATGTGGTTTCTCCAAACTTCAATATGCTTTAGAGTATTGAACATTTTTTTAATTATATTAAAAAAGAAGTGGTTTGTGGAGATGCAGTTATATTTGGCTTTTGTTAAAAGAGAGGTTTATAATATTTTGATTGTACAGAGAAGTATACAATCTTCTGTTTGAACTGATAGTTTAAGTCACTTCTTATAGGGTTTTTACTTTAGTATGTCTTCATAAAAACTGCAAATAAACTGCAAGTATTCTGGAAGGTTTAGTAGATAATTAACTTAAAGGGGTAATTATTTGCAGTTTGACAATGTTTTAATTCAGTTAGTAAACATAATTAAAAAAAACTTTGAACTGTATCAGTATAAGGAATCCAGAAGTTATTGGAATACTATTATTCTGTATTGTACAGTAGATGATTATAAATAATAGTTTTCTTACAATGTACAGTTACTTTGCCATTTTAACTCTTTTCCCAGTCATGTTAATGTACACATTAAATTACATTTAAACATCCTTATTCATTATTTAAACCAAATAATTAAAGGTATGCAGCTAGATCTTCCCTTAGGGATCTCTCGTACTGTATGTATGAAATGGCAAAGGTTGACTGTCCATTAATGTATTAATGTGCAATGTTTGGTAACTTGGCTGTAATGTTGAAGCTCCCAGGCTGTTTTAATTAAAGCTGTTTTATCAATGACTTTTCAGCACCTAAACCTATAAGTCATTCTGTTTCCTCTGTCAACTTGCGGTTTGGAGGTCGGACTAGCATGAAGTCCATCGTGTGCAAGGCGAACCCCATGAATGAAGAGACCTCTTCAGGCTCAGAGGTGAAGAAGTGGTGGACGAGGCAGCTGACTGTGGAAAGTGACGAGAGTGGTGACGATCTCATTGACATTTAAATGACAACAGAAAATGCTTTCATTTCAGGGGGGAAGACAGGACGTACTGTAAGACCAAAGCCTTCCTAGTCTGAGTAAAGCTTTGTTGTATTCGAATCTGTCAGAGGCTTGGGTTTTCCAAGCGCAATATATACTGTATAACGAAAGAAAAAACTCTAGAAGGAGAAAAAAAGTCAGCTAGTATTTATTTTCCCTGCAGCAGTGTTTCTTGTAATACTCATTCCAGGGAAAGAGTTTCACCACTCTTTTACAAATACCTTAAATCACTTAATCCACTATTCTTTTGGATACCCTATTTACTGTAGATCTCTCAATATTATCCAGCTTTTGTGATGCTATTCCTATGCCAGCACCATTTGTCCACTGTTGCAATGGGATCATCTTTTATATGGATGTCATTATAAAGCATGAAGTAAAAGCCAGACATGGACTGGAGGTTTAAAAAGTTCTATGCTGAACTGCAAAAGCAATGTGTTTTGTAGTATGAGAAGCTAAAACTGAAAGCCATACAAAGTTCTTCATATTGTATATTTTGCTGTTTTCTTGATTAAAGTATGCCATTGAGTTGCTATGTACACCCATATACTGTATTGTATTGTATGTTGTTGTGTATTACAGTTTGTGTTACATTTTATCTCAAACCAATGTCTCTGTTGATCAAAAGAAAGTCACTGAAGCCAAATGGCAGGTGGAAAATAGAAACTAATAAAGGATACGCTACCTGTTCTAAAAGACTGTAAACAAATGAGGAAAAAAATACTTTATTGTGAATGTAAACATTAATTATGATTTTCAAATGTGAGTATATAAAAAACAGAAACTTATATTCCAGATATAGGCCTATATTTTATTAATTAGAGGTTCTATGATTACATTTGTAAATGTATTATGTGTTTTTGATAATAAAACAAGATAAAAGCCATCTTTGCATAATCTAAATATTAGAGTAGAATTGTATTTTGTTGCTGTCAACGTATTGATGCAAAACTCCATCATGAGTTATTCTTCAGTTAAAACTGTAAAGTACTGTAGCAGTGTTATGTACTATACGTAATAATTGTGTGTGTAGTCTTTCATTTTAAAGAGACAGAAATAATTGCTGATGAAAATGATTCGTAACAAATATTTATTCATTTGAAATAAATTGAACCCACAGTTGGGAATTTCCGCTATCACCATTTGATTGAATGATAAAACAGCAATAAACTAACTTGTCTCCACAACTCATTGTGAAGAAAATGTGAACAAGCAACTAACCACATGGAATAATATGGGAGACACTACGGTTTTTCATCTCTTATCACACCCTCATAAACTGAGTGCAAGGAGAGAAAGAAGTAGGATCAGTTCTGCTGAAGACATAAATAAAACTGAAACAGAGCTTGTCTTCACACTATTTAGCAGGAAGTGCGAGAGATGCTTTTGCGTCCTCTCTAGGGCCATGAGGAGAGTTCCCTTATGTCCAGAGCTCCACGGGCATCATGCCTTCTTTGGAGTTAATTGAGGGGAAGAGGTTCTCCTCCGAGAGGAAATAGAAGGGGAACTGGACGAGGAATCCACGGATCTTCCTCAGCTCCTCGCAAGCCAGCAGGGGGTCTTCAGTGGCCAAGGATGGGCGAGACATGTACTCCCGCAGGATCTTATTGTTGAGCACAGCGTCAGTCGGTACGCACCTGAACACCTGCACAGTTGTATTGTGTAAGGTTAAAGCGGTTTTGGTCTCACAAGCTGGTGACGGCTTCGTCCTTCATCAAAGCACATCTCTTTTGTGTCTTAACTGCGCTTACAGCACTGTATGGTACTGACAAATGTAGCAATAAAAGAAACTTTGAAAGTGATTATAATTGGAATGCATCGGTTGTAACAAAAGCAAAAATTCCCACTTTGTCAATAAGGGGCTTGGCTTTTCTAAAATTGATATTGTTCGCATATAAAACCAATTGGTTACATGGATCAGACCATTATGTTCTATAATGCAGCTATATATGATTAAGTGCCGTAGAACCAAAACATATACAGTAAAGACATCATTTTCATAGTAATGAAGGAAACACAATGGATCAATTATGTTCAATAGAATATTTGGTGCTAGATATACATTACAGCTGTTGGACTGAGAGTGGAAGGCTAATTTGATTTTCTTTCAGTCTGACATTAAAAAAGGCACGATACATTCACAGAAGGAAGACATTATGCAAGACCTCTTTCTCAGCCGAGAGAAAAAAGGGAAACTTCTTTTGAGGGAAACCTTGTCAGTAACCGTCTGCTTACAGTACATCTTAAGTATGTCCCATACGCTGTTTATCAATACAGCAAGATAGGTGACAGGTTATTAACACTCATATCTACACCAAAGAGGGAACTTAAAATGATTCCTTCCAAGGTAGAACTTTTTTTATGTCCTCAATTGTTTATGATAAAATGGTTGTCTAAGATTTCTACATCAAGAATAGACCTCCAGCACAGAGAATCTTGAAAAGTGTCACCTGCCTTGTCATACACACTGGCATTCTTTGCAGCTGTTACCATCCATATCTCCTTGTAGAACCTGTCACTGAGGGGGTCACTGACATCCACACTGAGGTCTCCCAGAAGCCCAAGAACCAGTCTATATGAAAGAAATAAGGCAGGTTAAGATGTCATCAATGAATTATTGCCTTCTGATTTTTAAGAGAAACGTTTTGTGGTTTTAAGCACTATGAACACATAAATAGCTTAAGAAAAGGGCATCTAACAATACTACCGTATACAATTAGCAAACTTCAGATGTTTCTACATGAACCATGATATGGCAGGCAATTTTATAAAAGAAAAAGTTTGATCAAATTACAAAGAATATCTCCTAACAAATTAATTTCCTGACAACTTGGCACAAGTAGGGAAATTGTTTCAAATTAACATTTAAATTGAATCTTGTTTCTGTCATATAGGAAAAGAACGTGTTCTTGCATTGAGAAAGACTTCATCAACTTTGTAGCCTTAATTATTTTACATCAAAGTCCAAACTCATATTGTGGTCGTTAATTAAACACTGCAGGTCTGAAATATAAAGAAGAAAGTTTGTCTAAAAATTGAAAACTTAGTATTAACTCCAGACAATTATAAGGGGCAATACCGATATGGTTCTATAGAACTTAACTGTTGACGTGGTGTAAAATTCTGAAACAGAAATCTGGCTCTTCCATTTTATTGCCCAATAATTAGGAGGAACTGGAATATATTGGGAAAACAATATTTGCCCCAGTTGCTCCACTTAACCACTGATGCTCTGTCAGAACCTGCTGTTACAAGGAACCTATCTACTTATTATCTACTTCTTCACAAGGGTACTGTAATATTCTTAGTTTTATTCTCTTTACAACTACTCCCTTTACTGTAACTTACTGTAGGTGTTTTTTAGGAAGTAAGGTGAGGTTGGAAATTAGATCTAACAGGTTGGGCTTTTAGGTAACACTCCCTTAGCTTACTGTAGCTCGACACTGAATAAAAATCAGTGCAATCTTCTTAGCATTGCAACATAACACATCAAGCAATTAATGCTGAGTACACTGTATCTGTTTCGAATTCAGTGACATTTTACTTCTCTGGTACTAAATATATAACCATAATAAAGGTTTCAGGCTTTGTCCACTTATGAAATACAGTATATTATTTTTATATGAAATAAACTGGTCCATGCACCTGAAGCACTCTACTCTGAGCGACAGTGCAAATCTTCCAGCTTGGTAATTTTCCCCATCCATTACGGAGTGAAGGAACTCTGTGTCTTCCACTACCACAGCCATCTCGCTGTCACGCTTGCCCAGCATGCTTCGGTCATTGATGTTGGCAGAGCCTGCTCGGAAACAAAAGGACAAGGTTCAGAAACAGCACTAGGGTGGCAGAACTAGGGTGGTAATACCAGCCCCACAAAGCATTTTATACATGTGTAACAGTTTTGTTGACCGTGAGCACCTCTGCTATCGGTGTTTTCAGTGGTCTGAGTTCCAGCCATCAGTTATCCATAAGTTATAGTTGATTTATTTATTTTTTTAATTTCTGAATGCATTCGGAAAAGCTTTGGAGGTTTGCATCACTGGTTTGCATCACTGCCTGCAGTGCTGGCTCTATGTTCAGTTCCTGTTCAGGTACTAGCTATGTAGAGTTTGTATGTTCTCCCTGTGATCACATGGGTTTCCTCCAGGTGCTCCAGCTTCCTCCCACAGCCCGAAGACCTACTGGTGGGTTAATTGGCCTGGATAAATTGACCCTGGTGTGAGTGTGTGTGTCTGTGTGCCCTGCAATGGACTGGCATCCCATCCAGGGTGTACCCTGCCTTGTGCCAATTGCTTTCCAAGATGGCCTCTGGCTCCCCTGTGACACTGTACTGGATAAAGGGGTCAGAAAATGGGTGGATGGGTGGGATGTATTGGAAAAGTGAATGTAAATTTAAGGGGTTACGTCAAAGGCCATGACCACATACCAAGCAAGAATGTTTAAAAAAAAATAACTGAAAATTGATTTTATTTTGTGAAAATCAACATTTTAAATTTGTCACGGATACATTTTTTCTTAAATTTTTGCTTCCAGTGTGTCACAAGCTGTTTATTCATTCCTCCCATCACTGCATGTTGTACAGTATAATATAGACAGAAGCATCAACTTGGAATGTAGATGGTACAAAATTATAATACAGAGCTGCCCACATCCCCCCAAAAAAGTTATTACATTTCACATAGCATTCGCTTTCTTACAAGTGATAATTATTTTGACTATTACTGAGGGTTTTATTTCTAAATTAGATATGACAAAGAATGATTGTGGAAAATTTAGGAGGGAGGCTCAAGAAAGATTTATTGTGTTGTGTGGCTGAATTCTGTAAAGTGCTCCAGACATTGAGCGCCCTCTACTGGAGTATGGTGGTACTTTTTATTTTGTATCAAGAAAAATGATGTATTGTACTGCCAGAAAAAATCCTGTAACCTGTGAGTCCTCCTGGACTGGATACTATGATGCATTCAATCAACAATATAAAGACTGGCAAATCACCAGATTAAAGTTAATCCTGCCCAAACATAACATCATCTATGGTACATAAAAGGCAGTACAGTGATGCAAATTGTGTTTTGTTCTGTTTGGTACCATTTGCTAGAATCATGATTTATCATGATTGATTTTACTAGGATCAGGATTTCTCAGTAATCTGTTTACTGCAGATTCCTTTTGTGACAAGTTTCTTACCAATAATGACGGTGTTGTCATCGACAATCATTAGTTTGCTGTGCACGTAGATGAGTTCAGTGACCAGTTTGCCATCCAGGTCAGCATGAGTCCTCAGTCCGCAGAAGGAGATGTAGTTGATCCAGCAATCTGCCACTGTGATGACACGTGGGGCAGGAGTCACAGGGAAAACAGACAGGCAGCAAGTTGTGACGCTCAAAGTACAGTAGTAAGCACTAGCTGAAACACACAAGACCCTGGTGCAGCACAATGAGAATCCTCGACAGAGTGAAAGTCAGTAAGCCACATAACACTAAGCACAAAACAGAGCATGCACAAACACAGAGCCATCACAGTCCAGGACTAAATAAAAATGTTTCTCTACACTTTTAAGCGCTTTGAGAAGCCACCTGTAAAGGTGCAATATAAAATAAAGTTTATTATTATTATTATTATTATTATTACATGCCAATCGCAAATTTTAAACCCAGTGCTTGATGGGCAAAATCAAAAGGCTGTACAGTGTGTGAGTATTTTTTGTAATCATGTGCTGTATTTGTGTGGTTTTCTCCCATGTTGAAACAAAAAGACAGGACAGCCCATGCAAGTGCAGCACATTGCCTATCATTTAGTCTTTAGTATTTGGTTACCTGTGTTAATTACAAAAGATTTTCACTTTACGGTGATAAAGGGTAGTTGAGAAAATCCTTCATGTACTGTACAAAGGTTTGCAGGTCAAAAAGTGGGCTCAGCCAGCACCCCCCACCCTTACCTTGGATATTAGTCCAGACTAATCAAGACCATGTCTTAGTCATTGTTGCGCAATGGGTTTGATGAATCAAATCAATTAGCATCAGCAACTTGTCTACTTACTCACACGTTTGAGTTTCTCGATGATGGAGTGCTCCCCTCTGCACATTGTCCTAAGGGAACAGCATGTGATCATTTCTCTTAATAGAGAAGGAGATTAAAACTAGTACATCTTAAAGCATTGTCATTTCTTTCCTTACTGGCAGTTTTTCATTGCACAAAGCCAAATTGGTGAAAACTGTCAGTGAGTCTGTCAGTCAGCCTTCCAGTAAAAAGTTAATTGCTACCATGTGACCCAGATATATTTTAACAATTTTTCACAGTCGTTTTTTTTTTCTTTACACCAAATATATTGCATCTTCTTTTGGCACTCCATATCCCTATATTTAAGCATAGATTTCAAAAGATTCTGGGCTGCATTTATAGTATATTATTTATGTTGACACACAATATCCGAATGTCATATACACATTACCGTTAAACGTGAACTGTAATCTGTAGTGACATCAGCAATACTAAGATGACTAGGATAATAGTTATGACTTTACCTGTATAGACAGTTCAATCTCTGATTAGCACGTTATTGAGCAATAACATTCACCATGATGTGGCTACTAACATTCAACTAATTTTTAAATAATGTACCCTGTTCAAATAGATCTATTTTGATTCCATTTTTTCCCAAGAATGCATTCAGTTAATCTGTTCTTTATCATAAACTGCTTTTACCTATCTCCTTTTACCTAAGGGGTATTCCCTAATCTACTGTATCAATACCCTCAAAATAATTAGCATGAGAACATAAGAAGGCTTGTAAGTAAGAGGGGTCTATTTGATAGTTCAGTAGCTAAGTGAATCGAAACATTTGTCCAGTTTCTAGAGTGAGTGGGGCTTCATCCCCATAGAAGAGAAGCCAGGTCAGGACACCCACAATTATTTGTGCAAACATCTTTTTCTTGTTTGCTGACCTAAACAAACTTTCTTTTAGTTTTCAATTCTGATTTCAATTGTCCTTGTTTCCGCTGCTTGATAAGACAAACATTAGCAAACATTAAATTTATAGCTGTATTCAAGATTTAAATAAATGATTGTAGGATACTATAGTACAGTGTTATTATTTAAGCCAGGAATTAGAGGTTTCTACTTTTTACTAGTAAGTTTAAATCCCTCCTAGTGGAAAGTTAGAACCTACTGTATGGAACCACAGAGCTCCTGGACGTAAAGGTACAAATGCTGCCTCCTGGGTATTGTACTGCATAATTAACTGGGAAATGGAATGGTGTTTAGTCAGAATTATCTTCTGTTTAGTTATCTTAGTTAACTTTTATGTAAGCAATGCTTAATCTGCAAAGGAGAGCAAACATTTTGGGTTATTACTGCCTTAACCTGATCATCTTCTTCATCATGCATCGCCAGCAGCCATATCACCTTGCGGCAGCCCACTGAAGCTCAGCAGGTGTGAGCCGAGTCAGTACCTGGATGGGAGACCTTCTGGAAAAGCTAAGGTACCTGGTGGAAAAGGTGTTAGTGGGGTCAGCAGGGGGTGCTTACCCTGCAGTCTGTGTGGGTTCTAATGCCCCTGTATAGTGAAGGGGGGAACCATACTGTAAAAAGGTGTCATCCTTTGGATGAGATGTAAGACTGAGGTCTTGACTCTCTGTGGTCATTAAAAATCATAGGGTGTTTCTTGAAAAGAGTAGTGGTCTTACCCTGACATTCTGGCCAAATTTCCCATTGGCCTTTAACAATCATGGCCTCCTAATAATCCTTGTCTATGAATCGGCTTTATTGCTCTGCTCTCCTTCCCACTTATGTGTGTGGAGAGCGCACAGGTGCACTATGGCTGCTGTTGCATCATCCAGGTGGTGGTATGTACAGTGCTTTGAGTGGAGTGCCCAGAGAAGCACTATATAAGTGTAAGCAATTACTTGAATTAATTAATCATCATGTTGAATGGATGGAATTCTCAGGTGCTTTGCTTCAGCTCATTAGAGCACAACACTGTCATCAGGGTATTTCATAAATACCATTACAGTTTAACAATGCTAAGGTGCTATAAAACCTTCCGTCCATCCATTTTCTAACCGCTTCATCCAATTCAGGCTCTTGGCAAGCAACAGGCACAAGGCAGGATACATCATGGATAGGATGCCAGTCCATTACAAGGCACGCACAAACAGAAACACACACACTCAGACTAGAGCCAATATTCCCAGAAGCCAAGTAGCTTACACGTACCACCATGCCTTTGGACTGTGGGAGGAGACCAGAGTACATGGAGTAAACTCCACACAGATAGCATCCCGAACCTGGAGTTAATCCCAGGGCCCTAGCACTGCAAAGCAGCAATGCTAACCACTATGACACTGTGCTGCCCGGCATCAGTCTTTTGCAGATTAAAACATAATGTCCCAGGGTTCAGAAATTCCTATTAACACGTGTTATTGTGTTGGGTTTGTTTTTACATCTCCAACACTGAGTTCTGCTTTAGGTTTGATCTTGTTCTTATAGTGTAAAATTAAAACAGTTCATAATGAGGAATTAATTTAGAAGTCTGTTGATGAAACAAATTTTATCATTGGAGACTGTTAGTATATTTCCACACTTCTTCAGGGACTTCAATATGCATATCTAATATATTTTTAGCTCCAGTAAGTTATGTTTTACAGATATATGATATATTTTTTAATACTATACTTTAAAAATGTTGGAGCAAAACAGTTCTGTATGTTTGTTATTTTGCCTTTTAATGTCTTCCTATAGAACATGCTAGTAAAGATATAACAGTAGGACTGTTACACAAAAACCCCCACAAAGTTCCAAAAGATAACAATGTTCACAAGCAGATGACATGTTATTAGATTCTTGCTAATTTATTTTTTCAAATTCTGGGACTTATTCACAACCTGTGAAATTAAAATATGTGAAGGTACAGTACACATAATTTATTTTCAGTAATTACGCTAAGATTAACTGTTCTTCTTCGATCATCGACTTTATTTTTGTGGGACCTTCAAGACATTAAACAGTGCTTTGAAATGAAATATAACAGGGATGTACTGTAGTGCATATACAGTACAAATGCGTAGAATTCTTTTATCTAATCAAGGCTGCATTCAACACAACCTGTTCAACCTAAAACCAGGAGGAATGTGATATTTTATGAGATGCTCTTTGGTATCCAGTGTATCGGCTTTTTCTGTCTTCTCCATTTCTGTATTTTTTTTTAAAGACACGATATCACATCATTTCCAAGATCAAGCTTTCATTCTGTGTTTTTGTGATGCTAAATGTCGACCTGCTGGGGCTAAGCTGTTATCTTTAAATGCTCCAGTTGCAGAATGGCCATAATTGTCCCTCATTATTCAGGAGATAGTTTATAATTAGCTGGCATTTGATGTGCTGATTACTTATTTTTCCTTTAAAAACAGTTTCAATGAAGTGCTTAGATCGACGTGAGGCTTTCCAACTGAATTGCAGGTTAGGCAGGTTGTTCTGTTTCACCTGTGAAATTCCCTGGGCCTCCAGTGGGATGAAATGAATGTAGTGCTGGTTTCAAACTGAAAGAAAATGTCTTGTATTTTGCCGAGACTGCAGATAAATAAGCCTCACTGTTGGGTTGCAAGTGTATAAGACAGAAAGTTGCTTGATGCTTGAAATGCACTTCATGAGGGATAAGGTAGTGATCTTTCATGTTTTGCATTTTAACAAATAGTACACTGTGTCTACAATTATATGTTGACATAATAAAAAAAGACAAATGCTTTCCTTTTATAAAATGAACAAAAAAAAGTAAGTCAGGACTGAATACCTGTAATTAAAATGCATGATTGCCTTGATAGCTTGACCTCCTCCAGTAGAGATATCCCCTTCAAATCCAGGCAAGAGAGGCATCACAACATACACTCGGAATTTCTTCTTTTCCCTGTAGAAATTTAAATTTATGAAGCTTAGATATTTAAAAGAATATTCTAACTATTTAAATGAGATTTTAGGATTGGCGTGTCCTTATATAATGTATATATGAAACGGTGATATTAGCAAAAATTTTGTAATACTCAATATGACTATGAACTTGTAACAGGAAGGCTCACAATACAGACAGGGCAGTGTAATTGTTCCTACAGTATGAGCAGGATATCTCAGTCTTTTTTCCTTCTGCCAAAATGACAATATTGGAATGGATACAGATACAAGCTGCTTTGGGTAAGAATGGCAGACACTAATTTTTTAAAGCAAAGTATCGAGACATGGCTTGACATGGAGGAAATTGAAAAAAAAAAGATTTCACCAAGGCAACAAAGATTTCCTCAAGATTCAAAACAACCATACCTGTATGCTCTTAGGATTCTCTCTGTTAGCGCATCTCCAATACCATTGTGAATAGTTTTGTCAGTACAACTGATGAAAAACTGATTCTGCAAGACATGACAAGGATCTTTGAAGTTTTGTGAACACAGAAAAATATATAAAATATGTAAACCTTTGCCATACACAAGCCAACATTTTATGTTCAAGCATAGTACTGTGTATTTCAATTCAAAGGCAGCCAATAGACTTCCAAAAGTTGTAAGTCTTTAATACAGGACATTTTTCAGAAAATATACTCAACAAAACTGAATGAGAACCCAGTAATTGTTATAAGTTAGGTAGTGATGTACTCCTTGACTAGTTCCTTAAAAAGAAGGAAGAACCACTTCTGAATGCATTTCTGCTGCTTGGTGCTTTAGATGACACTTGATCCTAAGCTCCTTGCAATCTAATACAGTACACGCACAGTACTGTAATACAGATATAACTAGCTTGTCTATCAGGGAAGCAGTTACATACTTTTGATAGCAATCATGACAACCTACAGAACGGAAAATGCCAGATCTAGTAGTTGTCTTACCTCAATATAAATGAAATGCTTGCTATTGCTGATTGCAGAAATGTATGCCAAGTGAATGGACTCTTCGTGGATTTTTGTGCCAATGGACCACTGACACACAGATCTCAAGACCTGTATTTAGAAAATAAGAAAGCAAAGCACTAGGGTAAGAAGCACTAGGTTACAGAGGGTAGCAAACTGGCACAGTGGCTGCCGTTTCTGCCTTGCACCTGGCTGTGCTATTTGGTGGAGTTTGTATGCTGTCCCCATGTTTGCGTGGGTCTTCTCTGGGTGTTCCAGTTTCCTCCCACAGTCCCACAGTCCAAAGACATACTGGTAGGTTAACTGACTTCTAGGAAATTGCCCCTGGTGTGAGTGTTTGTCTGTATCTGTATCTGTGTGCCTTGCAATTGACCAGCATCCCATCTAGGGTGTATCCTGCCTTGTGCCCACTGCTTGCTGGGATAGGCTCTTGTTTCCCTGCGACCCTGAATTGAATTAAGTTATTTAGAAAATTTACAAACGAGAGGCAAATTGGCTCATTTTACCTGTTAAATAGTCAGTATCTAATTGTTTCAAGGATCTCATCCAGTTGTTTCTTAAAAGAATCCAGAGTATCAGGCACAACAACATGGCTAGACAGGTTGTTCCATTTTCCCACAATCTTTTTTGTAAATAAGTATCTACAGTTACATATCCAGTTTAGATGGAAAAGAAGAAAATAACAAGCCTAAAACAAAGTATAAGATCAAAGACATTCCTTATTCCCTTAATTTTCTAAAGTGAATTAATAAAGTGAATTTATTCAATAATTCCTATTGTATAGGACTGTACTGACCTGTACATTGGCGTGTGTGCATTTGCCCATGTCCAGAGGGAACTCCACAGGTGCAGAGAGCGATTTGGGTAGTAAGCAAGGATAACATGTTGCACCGGAACGTTTCTTTACCAACTGTAAGGAAAAAAAAATCCTGGCTAAGATTGAAATCACGAACTTTTGCTCAGTCCGAAACATAAACATAAACACATTTACGGAATTGTTTTGTCTCCGGGGCCTTGTCTGTGTGGAGCTTGCATGTTGATCCAAAGTCCACATAGGATTTAGCCAGGGGGCTCCAGTTTACTACTACTTTCTACCCAATAACATACTATCTAAATTAATTGCTGTCTCTGAAATGTTTGTCCCTGTATGTGAGTGTTTACCTTGTGATGGATAAATACCCCATTTAGAGTGTTATCTTTCCTTGCAGCTTTGGAAAGCAATTCTAAGTTGATATGACTCATTCCAGGAATGTGGGATTTCTGATAGTGGATGGATGGTAAGTCTTTTCTGCATCTTTTCTGTGTCTTTTTTGCAAATGTAGGTAGAAAAAAATAGAATTATACATTACACATAAGACTAATACAAGTGGCAGTGGTATCACTCTTATTAGAATCCAGTCTTTATAGAATACACTGTCTAGAGGGATCTAAGGCCAAAGGCATTGTGAATACTTTTTTTTAGTTATTAGGATATTTGACAGAATTCAACCACTTTGACAGTTAAGACCTAATCATTGATCACAGTGGTCTGGTGGAATTCTATTTTTTCTAGGTGTTCTGTGCTGTAGAAGTCCACAAAGAAAAAATATGCATTCCTTCTATCTGTCTAAGTCATTATTACCGTATTCCAAAACAAGATACCTGTAATATGAGTGGTGTTTAAAACTGTGAAAAAGACAAAGATGATGTTTTTTGGGGTCTAGAGGCTCGCGTGATTCAAGTATCAGAGAACATTGTAATGAGATGCAGTTACAGTGAACTAGGTGATGGCTGTAGTTTTCAGTAATTCTGTGAGCTGGCTTAGTTAGATGCCTAGCCGAGAGTGTGCGATCACACAATCTGAGATCTTGGACAGAAGGTGTAAATGAAGAAATACATCAAATTACAGCATATACAGTAGGTACAAGGATAGAAGAAGGTGGTTTTGACACCAAAAAGCTATGATGTAGTAAGAAAGTGCTGATATATATATATATATTTGTGCATACGGAACGATGGATGCATGCATAGAAATGTGTTAAATTTTGTTTATTCAAATCATGGAAAACTTCAGCTGACATAATTCAGAATCATTTTATTCTGATATGAGGAGTGCATGATAGAAAATGACTACTGATGACTTGGATTTCTTTCTTCAGTCAACAGCCTAGCATCTCTGAATAAATTAAATCTTATGGTTGTGAAAATATAATCAAAATAAGAAAATCCCTTTGTGGAGAAAGAAAAAACACTCTGGTATTGAATTCTCATATTGTTATGTGAACAGCTCATGTTGTAGAAAACGACGTACCGGTATTGCTCCGTGAGCATTGTTGTTTTTGAACAAAATCTTTCAATTAACTCACAGAACGATTTCAGAATGAAGACAACTCATAAAATTAACCCATTAAGTACTTTCTGCTATAATGTAATTTTTTAACTAATTGAACTGGCATTTTGTGTTGATTTCATTGTAATGGAGGTGAGTCTTATTTTGTGAGCAGTTGTCACTGTGACTTGTTGTCTTCTAGCTGTTAGTTTTTCTAGCTGTCTAGACCTAGAGGCTGGAAGATCAACACATGTGCTGTAGTTTGGATGGTTTATTAAATAGTGTGATAAAAATATATATTGTACAAGAGCTTAGCAGTAATTCATCAGTGCTTTTTTTTTTCTTTGTGTCTGAGACTACAGAGTCATATCATGGCTTGCACAATATCGTAAACTGTAACAATAGATATGGAGATCATTATCTCTTCAAGCACTCTGTATATTTGATATTATCTGTGGAATAAGAACAATTTTCAGATTGCTTCATCTCATTTACATCATTACCTTCGACAGAGGAGTAGGAGCATCTTCAAAATCTCAGCAGGGCTACAGCTGCAACCTTTTGCTCCTTAGTAATTTTTTTAATTATCACAACATGTTTCGTGTTCTGTGGCATTTCGACAATATTTATGATACTGAATATACTTGCAGTTCAGATTCTATTAGAAAAGATACAAAGGTGTATAACATCTCCTGGGTACTAGAAATGCAATCACAGTTGGGGTCTATTTTAATATTTGATTGCACATATTCTGGTGTTTGTACAGTATTCTTCTGATTTTGATAGCCGCACAAGCTAGTAGACATATTCAGTTGATATGGTTTAATAGTAGATTCCAAATGAAAGAGATTACCTGTAGTTTATTCCCTATCGTTTCTTTAACATTGCAAAGTACCTCGCATAAAATGCAAACTTTATGGAATATGTGTAAATATGTAGATCAGTCTTTTATTTCTAAAGACAAAATATTTTGATTTATTTCAATCTTCAAAATACTGTATGATTTTAAAAACATTATTATTATTATTATTATTATTATTATTATTATTATTATTATTATTCCTGCTTATTGTTGTACTTTTTATGGCAGAATAATCAAATTGATTATTTTTGCTCTAACAAAAATGGAGCTTGAATAAAATGATGAATGCAGACAATTACTAAATTCAGTTCCCTAATCAGCAGAGTGGGCAATTGCTACACCAGAAATCACTTCAATTGTACTTTTCTTTGGGCCAGGGAATCTCATTTTCTTTAAACACCTAATCAAGCCCATTCATGCAGCTTTTGTTTCCACCTCTTCCCCACCTGGCTTCCCTTTATTTTTAATTATTCCGAAAATGTGCCTGATCCGCAGCCAGAAATGAAATATGACTGACATTTCATTTCGAATAATACAGGCCTGCACCAATTAAATTACTGAACAATCCCAGTAAAAAGGACTCTAATTATTTTAAAAGGGATCTGTGAGAGACAGTGGTATTATTGAGTCACACAAGCATTCAGAACACACTTCAATGCTAAACTGCAGGTGGTGCTAAGCTCAAGCTAATGCTGCTTATTCTAAAGAATTACAAGACAAAAAAAAACCTTTTCAGCAATGGAACATACAAATGTCACTACTAGCAGATTATTTTTAAACTGGATTTTCTATTCTACAAAAAATTAACCTTTCTTTATAGAGGTGTACAAAACCTCTAATTCTAATTTCTAAATTAAAGATAATTTACACTGCATCTATCTCAGACTTTACAATAAGCACAAAATAAATAAAATATAGTATAATTTAGGTATTTTAACTGTGGACATCCTGTGCAAAATAAAGGAAGAAAGGAACACCTTCATAATATGCAATACAACATTGATTATGTTTGCCTGACATTTTTTAAAAGTTAACCAAAAGTGTGATTTATATAATGTCATCAAATAAAAAAAATAAAGGTTAATAAAATGTTTCTTATCATTCATTGGTGATGACAGCTCAATATATATGTTACTATTTCTGCTTTTGTGAATAGTTCAAAACATCTGTTGATAATGACGTTAAGCATCACAACGTTCCTGAATTCAAATAATTAGTAAAAACAAAATGGTTCAGTGTAAATACAAACCTTTGTGAAATTCCATCTCTGAATGAAATGCCTAGCAACATCTCTTGCTGCCTTGCCCTGTACTGCCACTCCTATATCATGCCAAGGCATCCTGGGAGTTTTATATCGGTCAATAAAATCTGTAACAGAAAAAAAAAACAATGTTCCTATCCCTAATCTGTTCAAACAAAAATCATACATATATATATGCACATGCACACATTTTGCCAGTGGTGATTTGTTCAGCAAACAATTCTAAACACAAGTTATTTAGATTCTGTAGATTACTATAGCATTCCCCTGGTTTAAATTGCACAGTGCACTTAATGCAAATTTGATGTTTTCCAGAGGTCTTCCCAAATATGGTGAGTTTTGTGACAAGCCCTTGTTCTATATCCGGGGGTTAAACAAAGCCAACATAATTAATTGCACTGAGCTATGTTTACATTAGATATTTTCCTGTGTGAAGTCATTAATTGCAAAAGTAGAAAATTATGTATATGGGGTAAATAAAACTGATGCATCTGTGACAACACTCAGCTTGCTATTGTTTTTTTTTTCCAGTATGTTTGGCATGGATCCATTGTGTTAGTGCGTTTATCTAGAACCCAGTGTTAAAATGTGTTTTCTCAGTGTTTTGTTACAAGACAGCTCCTCAATTATTTTGGGAGTTGTATTAAGGTTAAGGGAGTCTGCCCCATTTTCAGTAATCCACTTTCGGTCAGCAGAAAAGAATTTTTAGGTTGACTCCATGTTTGGTAGAAATCTAGAACTGCTGTTATCGTATCCAATTCTTCTCCTGACAGGGTTTCACACTGGCATTGTAACCAGTACAGGGCAGGGGATAGAGATTTCCAAGGGGGTTCTGACACGACACATGCATAGAGAGATCTACAGTAACCAGTCACTCTTCCCTCGCAGATGTAAGACCTCTTATAATGACCTATTTACTGCAGTGGAGTCTGATGTAAATTTCAAGATGGGAAGCTTTAACCTGACCTGTGCCATTTCAAAATACTTAGTAAATTTTCAGTAGACCACAAATTCCGCATCACAGCGCATACTGTGTAGAT
Organism: Lepisosteus oculatus; assembly: GCF_040954835.1. Lineage (NCBI taxonomy): Eukaryota > Metazoa > Chordata > Actinopteri > Semionotiformes > Lepisosteidae > Lepisosteus > Lepisosteus oculatus. Next base: position 5,535,041 of record NC_090710.1, read on the forward strand.
GACCCGTCAACCGGCCATATCCTGAAAGTGAAAGTCAATGTGTGTAAAAGACAGTAATGAAGACAGCACAGTTGAATTACCACGTATAATCTGGGCCATGATTCCACGATGTGGAAGTATTTTCTATATTCCAATATGTTGATAGTGGTCACTCATAAGCACCCTTTCATGGTAATAAATTAAGGTGAACATGGCTGGACTGTAAAACCCTCTGTAACATGCATGGAATTTGGGGAACTGTGGGGAATACACCTTGTGTGTGTCTTCTTCACTGTTCTCCAGAAACAGCCTTTTTCGCCACAGATGAAACCTTTACTGACCGGTGCTGTGACTCCTTGAATCCCTTACACATGGAACAAGGGTTGATTTGAAATGCATGAGGTGAAAGATGCATATAACATAGATACAGGATTTTACCGTCAAAAGGCTTGTTCAGTTTAACCCAGTCCTTGAGGATAAAGTTGCAGTAATCCTTGCCATGCCAAAACCTGGCCTCTCCACATAGCTCATTGCTACTAATGTGACTTCGGAGTGAGCTTGTATCTACAAAAAATAGAAATATTTTTGTATTTTTTTACAGAACGAATGTCTCATAATCAAGCTGAAAGAAAAAAAAGAAACAAAAACACTTTTCTTCATTTAGCCATCTATTAATGGGAAGCTTGTAATTCAGGATGTACTCTTAGTGGTTATAAAGGAGGGTAATGTGATGTGGAAGAGCTTAAAATACTCATTTTGTAAATGTCATTAAAATCCTATGTATGGTACGGTAGCTCAATTTATTGAGTCATTCTAATATCACAGCGTGCTCTAAATTAAGACGGATCTCTCTTTGTGAGGAAAAAAGCTACAGTGCCAACTTTTAATTTGTATCAGGCATTTCCTTTCTTCCTGTCACATTACATTTTTCAGTAAAACATTTCACATAGTCAGTTTTTGCTCTACATTACAGAGTTAGTCTATAACAAATTACATATTCATTCTGCATGGTCAGAATCAAGTGTTAATTAATGGATTACCTAAGCAAATCATTAATGAAACTTCACTTTGTTTTTCATTTCTTTTGTTGGTGAAATGGAAAATATTAGGAGCAGAAATTTATCAATTCTACAGTATAAATAAGTAATTATTATTAAGTAATGATCTTGTAAATGAGAGGTACACACTAATAGCCAATGTTCTCATGTTCATTAGTCACGTAAGATGTATTGTAGAAATCAGGATGCTTCCTTTCAGAATATTATCACTACAGTATTTCTAAAAATATCTGGCTGCTGGTAAAAAGATCTCTTATTCATAATTTTCAGTATCGTGAAATGCAATACAACAGAGATGACATTTCTAAATATTTATTTTGCAAATCATATACTACTGTACAATAGGAATGCATGAACAGCTAAAGTAGAAAAATACATAATGGACATTATTTGTAAATTGCATAGCTGTGTTGTTGAACGTTTAGCTCCTGCATAGTGGAAACACAAGCAGAATAAGGTTCAGTTGTTACCTACCATGAGGCAAAGTCAATGAATACTGTGTTCGAAATGTCCCAGACTCACTGGACTGAAGAGACAGACTTTTGTTGGACACCTCCCTGGGATGGATCTTTCTCGAGCTCAGGCTGCTCCTGCTGCAGTACCCTGGGAACAAACATGTGGCGTCACAGCCTGTATTCTCAGTCTTACATTCACAGAGTTTCATTTTATTTTTAAGTTTTGTTGAGTTTTCAATTATTTGTTTCACTATCTTTCGTTTACCTTATCTCATGAAGTGAGCCTGGGGACGGTTTTTAATTAGGAATTGAGATTTTGTTTAAAGGTGATTATAGTACAGTCATAAACAAAACACAAACTCAAAACAAAAAGGTAATGAGCTGGAAATAATAAGAGAACAGTAATGTTTTCATTATATTTCTTCTTAGAATTGAAAACAATTTTTAGAGGCTAATGACATCACGTGATCAAAATTCAAACCGCACAGCTGATCTCTCTTTAATCATTGTTTTCCCACAGCAAGAAAACACAGCTGCTCTTCCAAAAATTAAGTCATACTTCAAAAGACAAGGGACTCTGATGGAGCAACTATGCAGTTTCCTTCTCACCTGCTTCAGGATCTTCTGAAGTGTGGCTGCAGTCCTCTGTGGTGGGGTCCTCAGAGTGTGCGGTGTGAAGCCTGCTGCTCTGTGAGGCTGGCCTACCGCAGCTCTCTTCCTGCAGGCGCTCATCAGCGTGTTCTTTTTTCAAGCCCCCGCTCCACTCCACACTGCTTGGACTGTCTTTGCCCACCTGGCTGCTCTTGGCTTCACACATCTCTTCTTCAACTATTATGGCCGATTGCTGTGGAAAAGCCGATGAACAGATATGAAAATCCCAGCATGCAATTGCATTTCAGTTCATTGTGCGCTGAGAAACCATCCACTTGTTAATACGGTAAACCTTCAGTTTAACACACTAACAGGGGGCAAAGGATGTCCATTATTGACAAATGTTGGTTAAGTCATAAATGACGTTTTTTCAGCTCGAAATACACCATTATTTAAGAAATATATATATTTACAGTACTATACAGTACATGTCCTTAAGATCTGACTTAGTTTTGCAATCAACACCCTGTTACCTGGTTAGTCAATGTATGGATGGAGCAATCGTCAATGAAAACTCTTCCTGAGCCTTTTTTATCATAAATATACAGGCTCTATATTTTTTGTGTAATGAATGAACTGTATATAAAAATTGTTAAAGCATACAAAACACAAACAACACCCAATTTAAGTATTTTGCCTACCCCTATCCCCTATAATTGCCCAACCCCTATCCCCTATAATTGCCCTACCTCTATCCCCGAAAGGGCAATATTGCTATTCATTTCTTCTAGACCCACTTAAAGATATATTGTAGAAAATATGTTGCATTTTATTTTATTATGTTTGTATTTTACTGAGAATTATTACATATTTTTCCCATTTTGGCATACATTACTGTACGGTAAGTTTTTTTGTAAATGCATAAAGTATTGTTATCTATCAATTGCAATCACTGTTCAGTACATGTACATTAACAATACTTTACCTTACAATTTACTGTTTCTAGGTCTTAGTTAGCCTACAATTTTATTACTAAGCACCTGAGCTGTGCCAGAAAATAAAGAAATCACTTGCCTGCCATTATTCCTGCTCCAGTATGTCTTTGACATTCAGGTATTATTTGATTTAATTATTTCATTTCCTGCTCTGGATTTTCCCAAACACCCTTATTTTGTAACAGTATAAAACAATACCACAAGAGGAGGTAGCATAGCACCTGGACTCACAACTGAGTGGTTGATGGTTCGATTCCCTGCTTCAGGCACTGCTGTTGTACCCTTGAAAGAGGTACTTTACCCCTGGTGCTCCAGTCCATGCAGCTGTATAAGTGGGTACCAGCATTGTTTGGGAGTTAATACCTGTGAAAGATCTGCATCCCATCCTAGGGAAAGCACATGCTCTGTAGGCTGCTTAACCCTAAAGAAACCATGATGAGCTCTGGATGCACTCCTTTCTTTCACAACACAAAGAGTGTAACCACTAATCATACCAAAATACCAAAAATAGTGCTTTCTAGACTTTTATTGCAGACAAATTACAAGACACATTGAATTAAATATTCAGTAGTCTGAAGGTGTAATTGATCCCTGCTAAAGGGATCCTTAATACTAATTTATTTATTAGTGAGTTGCGGTGAGACAGAGCCTAATCTGGCAGGCGCAGAGCACAACGCAGGATTACACCCTGAACAGTAGCCTGTACAGTATATCGCAGGGCACATATGCACTCGTTCACATGGGGGGTATAGTTAAATATTGCATAGAATGGCCTGGGACCGTGGGAGGAAATCAGAGCAAACCCACAAGCACATGAGGATAATGATCAGCATCACAGTCTGATTATCAAGGCCAGGGACATTAAAACTGTGAGGCAGCAGCTCTAACTACTGTGCATCTGTAGCCCCCAGATTACACACTAGATATTGTTCAATAATGTTAGACAAATGCTTATCAGTGTCATTATTTTAGATGTATTGCCCCACAGTCGGAAATGTCAAAAGCCAAGGAGCAGTGTGAGAGATTTAACAGCTCTTCATTCTTTTTTCTTCTTAGTCGGAGACTCTTCTTAGTCGGAGAAATACATTGCGGCAGAAGACAAATCTACAACTTCCAGCTACTACTAAATACCACTGGCACTGCTTGACTTAGATCATGTGATGAAATTTCCCGGGGACTTGTAATCTCAAAGTATTTCACTGAAATAATGTGCAGTAAGTATTCTGAGTCAAATATAAGTAGAATGCTTCTTTTCACAAAGCGTTTGATATATCTGAGACACACTCCCCACACAACATGACTTTGGATGCAACTAAGGCAGTTTTGCCACAAGCCTTAGATGTGAAATCGTTTTTTTTTCATGTTGAGACAGTTTGAGTATTTGTCAGAAGGGAAGAAGGGAATATCTAAAGTTGAATGAATCTGAATGCCTAGTTCATTGTGCACAGCGACGTTCTATCAGGCCTCAAGATACTAACTGTAATGTAACTATGCCTTGTTTGTTGAAGTACAAGCAAACATGTAGACCGAATAAAAGAAAAGGACATAGAAACAAGCCATTTTATAGAACTATGGATAGGTTGTTCATCTGTGTCCACAAAGTGTTAAGTATCTGTATGTTCATATGTTGCGCATGGGTAATGGTTCATAGAGGATCATAGCTTCCACTTGACAAATGGCAAATGTCACAGCAGTATTCTCCTGGTAGGCATAATTTTATTAAGTGCAAATATCACTGTGCTCCTTAGGAGACATTTTAAAGGTTATTCCAACAGCTGTAACAGTTTCATGTATATTAGCAAAGATTTTACAGTTGAGGAGCCCCAAGTAGGACAGGCACAGCCACTCAAGCATAGAAAAAGAAGCCCTAAGTGAATGCAATAAACTACTTCATAGAAAGAAAAAAATCATGTTTATTTAAACACTTCAGACATATTTAATGACATGATGGCAGGTATGTGCTGTACTACAGTAGATTCACTGCGGCAGGGTATGTACATATGGTAAATCATTCTCATTTAGTGGTTACTAGTAATTTGTTGACTCATTCATCCATGGAGGACCTTTATGTTTAATGCAGTTCTCATGAGGCAAAGAAAACTCCACCGGGGCTAAGCAATGTTTCTCAGCGTGAATGAGTAAGGATTATCTCAGAGCCCTCAAAGGGAGTCCCGGATATTATGGAACTGGTATTTATTTTTCCTTTTAAAAACAACTCTTCTGATGCTGCAAAAACACAAAGAGTGAGCTCATAAAGCTAGAAACACCCTCTCCTACTAAAGATTCAGTTTCACACCTCAAGGCATGATGCATTAACAACCTCTAGAGAAGACAGAAGATTGATGTTGATCTTTTCATACAAAATTATTGTCTGTTTTACAGAGAAAGTTGGGGCTTAGTGTTGGGTAAGATCACTTTGCCAGTGTTCCTAAAATCACGTCTGACTCTTTTTATATATATATAGTCTTTTTTAGCACCTCACTTCTGATTCATGTCCACAACAACATACAGTAGATTGTCTTTACTAATTCTCTGAAGTATTTAGTAATGCTGAAGTAATAACTGAAGTTTAAAACAGAAGTTTGTGAAGAAGTCAAACCATAATCTCGTCCCCTATGTCTAAATAGCATGCTACTCGCTGACTCACTCCATCCAAGTTCCATTTTCATTTCACCCCATTTTTGCCCTTGCAAAAGACCTGGTCTCTTGTTGACGGGTTGGAGTTCTCTTCAGCCAGGAGAGTTACCCCAGTAAAACTTAATTTACATCCTCTTCAAAGTTTTTGACCAAATTACTGAAACCTAAACAAATACAAGACAGCATTTTTGGGGATCTCCCATTGTTATATTAAAGAGCTTAGTGTTTATCACTAATTTAAAATATTGTTTAAAAAGCTATTTTAAAAGGGTCCACAAAATTTGATTTTTTAGCTGTTTTTAGCTAGGTGAATTCTGATTTGAGACGAAAATGACTACGAAGATAACTTCTGTTTCCTTTTCAGTTTGTAATCTACTAACCTATTGAAAAGCCTGTCTGTATTAAGGCAGCCTGTTGAATCATACTGAAACTCATTTGGAGGAAGTTATAAGGCTTGAAACAAGATCTACGTTGTACAGTGTAGCATCAGAAATCTGAAAATACCATTAATTTAAATAAAGAGACTAAAAAATGTCTTGTATACAATATCCAACTACCCAGTCTAATATGTTAATTATACCTCTGTCATCAAAGGCTTTGGAACCGTTTTGCCCATGACTGAATCTGGTGCACTTCCTTTCTTATGCACAGAAACTGTCACCTGTCTGATATATTTTGACGTATGACACTAACACGCATCAAAAACACACAGCTGTTATCAGCTTGGCAGGGAAAAAGATGAGAGTAGCCATAATATTGACAAACACTGGTGCGGCACTCCTGGCGATTAGTCTCCATGGGTCATATTTGCAAGATGTTTACTGTTGTCATATTTCAACAAAAACAAAACAATACAAGTTTCCACTAATGGACTCAAAGTGGTAAGTAAAGGGTATCTGTATTATTGACTGGAACTTGCTTCATACATTACAGTCAGTAATACATCAGTCGTCTAATTGTATTTTATACATCATTGCCTTTGCAATGAACTCAATTAGTGGGTTCAGTTCTTGATTATCCTGAAGTGCAAATTCGGTGTTAAAGTTAATATCTACACACTTTTTTTGTGGCTTGCAATCTTGTGTATCCTTAAGGCCACTATGCAACACTGCGTACATGCTGTATGTGTGAAGTCCTCTGATTCCATTAGTATCGATATCGATGAAAGATAATTAAAGGTAAAACAGTAACTTATTTGATAGGGAATGGAGGTGAATGGTCCATATAAGTGGAGCATACTTATTACTTTGAGATAACACCAACTTAATACCTCTAAGGCATGTTTCCAAGATTGTTATACTATATGTGACGAAAGGGTTGTGTCTTTAAGGAGCAGAGCCCTCGCTGAGGAACCAACACATTATCTTTGCAACCACATATCTGTAAATAGGTGTTTTAACAAAAGCCTGGGAGGATTGCCAGCAACTCCCCCTTTATCTCTGCTGTTCTAACTTATAATCCTCCACGACATCCCCTCATGAAAAGCTAATAATACCATTATTATTGCCCTTTCCTACTTCCATTCAGCTTTTGCCTCCATTTTCCTATTTCCATCTTGAACCAGGTTAGGCAGGTGAAACCTCTCTCTGCTTTCTTCCTGTGTGTGGGATTCCTCGTAAATTGAACTTGAATTGTTCAGGATGTAGGGATACTAGTTCTTCCCTGAGAGACCAGAGGGAAAGGGGAAAAGAGCGTGAAGAAAGTACCCTGGTTAGTTTGGGAGAAAGCACAGGGCTAGGTTGAGGGGTCCTCCTCACACTCCCCACATCAGTGAGACGGTGGTGATGGTCATCCCATCTCCCATAAGCCAGGTCAATGCCTCCCAGAAACGCCACAGACTGGTCGATCACCACCGTCTTTTCATGGTGCGCCCAGAGCAGTATCGTCGAGGGGACATGATCAGGGTGACGCATGACCTGCCGACAACCACGGAGACACATTTTCAAAATGAGCAGGTATCATGTGTGTCCAGATGACTGTGTTTGACAGTGCCTTCAACTGGCATTGTGCTGTTTTGTGAACTGAATTTCCATCAGATATGACATTTAAAAGTATTGGGACATGGGGGACCCCAAAACAGCGACTGAAGAGAAACATTAAAGGCGCTGATCTAAAAAAATCAACAGAGGAAGTGCCTAGGCATAAAAACAGAAATAAGCAGCTTCTGTTGCCCACCGCACGCAAAGTGAGAAACAGCTGTGTCTACAGTGAATCTTCTTTATCCTAGCCACACTCCTGCTCTCGGCACACGCTACGTTCAGCAAGACCTAGGGACTCAATCTAGGACACCTACACTGAAGAGCTCGCATGACACAAGTCCTCAGGGTTGGTTTCTCAAGCACTTTAAAGAATATCATTGTTTGGTAGGGTTTAACTGCTGCTGAAAAATAATAGTTATGATAAGAAAATCTGACGGCGTGTCAATCAATAATAAGCCTGAGGATTCGCTGGAATAAAATTAGAAGACATGGCAATTCGTGTATCCACATCTCCAAAGAGACGCCTTGTGCTCCCCACCTGGGGAAAGCAAGCCTGATCCTGGAGACGAACGGCCTGGGGAATTTCCTGTAGCTCACTGTGAAGAAGACAAGAAATGTAGGGCGCCAACCACGGAGATCATTTTCCTGTAATTGTTCTTCAATCAGCTCTCCTGTCACCATACATGGTCTAGTAGCCTAACATTTGCGTGTCCAGAGGCCTGTCACACAGAGAAAGCTAGTGTGCCGTCTGTAATACATTTTGACGTAACCTTCGTTCATTGAATGATGAGAAAAAAACAACACAACAAAACAAAGAATCCCATCAGAAACCTGTGGTGGAGAAGAATGAGCTGATTTGGGGTGACATCACTTACGCTTTCTGTACATCTGTCTGCAGACAATTGTATCCTAATTATCTCCTGTTTCACTGACTGAGTTTGAAAAGGTCATCACCTCCAAGATATCTAGCCGTTTTCCTCTGTCCATTTAGAATAGAAATTGATTTGCAAATAAGATTATTATAGAACTGCTTTGAAAGAAACTCTTGAAATAGAACAAAGCTCTTCTTTTTCTGCTTGTTAATGATATATTGCATTTGTCTTGGGTGTAAGAAACCTATTCATGAACACTTTTTTCTGTATAATGTTTTGTAATGAATTACATAAAACCTATTATACTGCGCTGCAGACATTGGTGATTTAGGAAGCAGACAGAATTTAATATGGAATCTTTGTATAATGTATTTGGTTCACCAGAAAGCTGTTGGTAATCAAACCTGAGATTTCAATCAACTCTCTTCTACTGAATAATGCTATTTTTTTGGATTCTGTATTATAACAATTTCATGTGAGAAAATGTCCAGGTTTTCCATAACTAACCCAATTTGTTTAAACAAATCATAGCCTACACTGTATCATTCCAGATAGAAAAAGATTCTAGTCCAAAACTTTAAGTCTTGCATTTTTTTTCAACCGAATTGACTGTCAGTTCTAACATGTCAATGTTTCATACATGTACTTATGTTTTCATGTTTTTCTTTAGAACCTTATATTTTCTAAGACTCAATAATTCAACAGAAAAATGACATGAGAGGCTCCTTACCCTGATGTTTGGGTGAAGTCCCATGAGAGTTTTCTTGGTGTATTCACTGTTAAGCCCTAGAACTACTTCAACTTCCTTGTACAGGAGAACACATACTTTCACTCCTTGTTCCTAAGAGACAGGGAAAAGATTTGGGAAACCATATTGCAGCCACCCCAATAAATATTTAATGAATATGAGAATGAATTACTGTACTAGTGGATGTAAAGGAACCTGCAGATTCCTTATGGTTCTCATTTTGTTTCATTTAGAAAAATGTATATTTATATTTTAAAGTTTTTTATTCACCATATAGTAAGTAATGCTTTTTTATGCATGCACCACATTGCATTCACAAATGGTAAATTCCTGTCCGCATTACAATATGTTTTTCATTTAATATTGAGCATCAGAAGAAGCTTATCACCTATAACTGCAACAGTTTCGCAAAGTTATTATTAGGATACAAAAAAACACAATATTTTTTGTAACAGGTGTGGTGACTTTTATAAGAACAGACACGGTGTAGATAAATTCATCATGTCGATTAATGTTTGTCTTCTACAGGGGTTATCAATGTGGGATCTAATGTGAAAGTCAGAGGCTACAGACGTATCATAGCAACCGTTGGAAGTGATGCAAGTTGTACACTGTGACATATGCATTGAACTGGACTGCAGATACTGTCTTGTGGGATTCTGTCTGAAACTTTGACAAGCATGCGCCTTTTCGATCACAGATGCCAGACATCATTCCAGATCATCCCAGTAGTGCTGCTTTCTGGTGATTAGTGCACCGATCATAGGTCTTGATCCCTACGGAGCCTGGTTGCCATTAATGACTACAAGATGAGCTCTGTAACAGCAAGACATTTCTGCCCAGACCATCACACTATCAGACTATCCCAGTGATTGGTCTGTTGTGCACAACAATCAGAATATTGTTCTGGACAGCTGTGCCACACTTGCTGATGTCCATCAGGGCGGTCTTCAGAAACTCATGATTCATCAGCAAACGTAACTCTAATTCCAATGTCCTCCTGAGGTGACCTATCTTAGTTTAGCTGATAGTTCATTTGTGGACTGTGTTTTGTTGTAATGTTCTGTCAGATGAGAAACTGCTGACTATGAACATTCCAAAAGGTGATGTCCTTCTGATTAATGGAGCATATTAGTTCTTATCTATTTATTTCTTACTTAATTTTCACCAGTATTGATATTCAATAGGTAAAATCACTTCATCACCAGTGCCCAATCAAATCTCACACTAATGAGGTGATTGAATGTTTATGCAATAGCCAAAGTCATTCAAGCCTATCATGGTCAGTCATAGGTGATTAATAAAGCAAAATAACAGTGCAGCCTTTAACTCGATTTCCAAAATTGGTCTACTTTATTTTTCTAAAATATACATGCATAAATATATTCATAGGTTTCTTTTGATGCTCAGTTTATAATATTATTCATGCCCTAGGCACTTAATCCTAACATGCTTTCCATTTTTTTAACAAGAATCTAACTACAAGAGATAACTGTAGGAGGTGTGTTTTTAAAACCAACACAGTAATTGAAGGAGGCGATCTGTAATATTTAAAATATAAAAATGTACTGTTACCATGACAATATTTTTCTGGTCATATTAAGAAATCATCAGAAATAAGTTCAATATTACAAATACTTACAGCTTTTCGTTTTAGGACACAGTCCAGTCTCCAGGTGTTTCCATCCATGACTGGCCTTTTCAGGAAGATTTCTGGACTTAACCTGGCACAATTAAAACTTTATCAGGAGCAAGAATGAATGTAACACAACATTTTACCATTAAAGACATAAAACAGAAAGAATGAATGAATGTCCAGTGAGTTTAAAATCTTTGGACCATATCTCAGTGTGATGCATTTATTGCATATTGATTGCTTTGTAGTTGGATTAACCTTGAACAGCAGGTCCTAGTTTTAAGCCTCCCTAATTAAAAAAAAATAGAAAACAAAGTTTCAAAGTTTGGAACTTGAAATTAAGCTGTTAAAATAATTTTAAAAGCACATATTCCATCCTATATTCAATAATAGTTTAATCCAATATAAACTCACTGTGGGCTAACCCTGGCCTGACAGACAAGTGGTTCAAATCATGATACACTCTGGAAGGGATGAAAGGAATGTTTAATCATTACTCGTTTGGTTTCTAAGCTGTTAGTCTCAGATCTGCAACACAATGCCTATAGATTGCTTATAGATTTAGATGTGTTTCTTTTCGGCTATCTTGTGTTCTTAAGTGCAATGTCCACACTATGGTCCATTAAATCTTTACAGCAATACTTCATGACACTTTATCTTTAGTGTTTGGTTATAGAATGCTGTATTTCCCAGTTTTAGTGCTCTTTGGAGAAACGGTGTTCAATAAATATTTCATGCATTTTAAAAATTCAATGCAGGCAGAATGATTTATGCAGTTTTTAATCAGCCAGCTGTTACATTTATCATCATACCACCAGCCTGTGATGAATATCTCTTCCTTGGCTGCTTCTAGTGCATCAGCAATAGTGTCAAAGTAACCAGCTGCATTGACAAACCTGCAGGGGAAGCACAATAACATAATTCATGAAAGGGAAGAAAACAGTTTTGTTCACACAATGCTACAGTAAATTGAAGACATCCAATCCTCAGTGAGATAACTTCCAAAAAAACACAGATAAGTTTATTAAATGTTTTGCTCATCAAACATTGTTATTAATTATCCCTGAACAGCTTTACAAAATGTATATTCTATACATAAACAACAAATCTTTCCCTTGGACAAGTCCATTTCAGTCCCTCTCATTTCATTTGAATGAGTGCTCACTTTTGTCACTTCCAGGACTTGGAGGTATTAAAGCACATTTTGCCATGTCAATCACTGTTTGGCAGGGTGAAACATTCGTCCATCCATTTTCTATCTGCTTCATCCAGTTCAAGATTGTGGGGGAGCTGGAGTCTATCCCCAGAAAGTAAAGGGCATGAGGTGGGATGAGACCTGGATGGGACACCAGTCCATTGCAGGGCATACACAGACACATACACACTTGGGCCAATTTTCCCAGAAGCCAATTAACCTACCGGTATTTCTTTGGACTGTGGGAGGGAATCAGTGGATGCAGAGGAATTACAAGCGAACACGAGGAGAACCACAAACCCCAATGAAGAAAGCACCTCACGTCCTGAATTGAACTTATAGCCCCAGCACCGCAAAGCAGCAATGCTAACCATGCCACCGCAAAGTGAAACATCTACAAAAACAAACATCTTTGCATCTTTGGTTGGTGATGTGCTTTACCATTTTGTTAATGTGTTTTCTCTCACAGGAGCAAAGGATCCATGCTGGTTTTCTTTCATGAAGTCCGTCCCATATTTTTGTGAAAACTCATAAATGGACTGTCCCCACCACCTGGCCTGTCTGTAAGTCGAGCATCTAATGGTAAGTGTCCTAAAAACAACATAATAAATAACAATAATAAATAAAATTACTATTTTATGTATAGAGTGGAGGACTTACCTTCACAAGACAAAATGACCCCATTGAGGCAGAACCACCTGTCATGAAGGCTTGTGTTTACCATTACTAACAGGCAGTCCCACCTACTGGCACACCAGAGTTAGTCTTTCATAATATATTATCAACTTATATCAATGTGAGAACAATTTCCCCATAGTGTATTAGGTTGCCTGTACATTGGGGGATTGTTCTTTAATATTGAAAACATTGTGATATTAACCAGTCCAGAGACATGAAAACAGTGGGTGTGCAGTCTAACAAATTGGAAAGACTTGCTGTTCTTTAGTGTTTTGTTCATTTTGTATTTGGGTATCAGCAATGTCTTCTTCCCATAATTATGCACATGTTCTGGGACCCATTCTTTCACACCCTGCCTGTCTCCTGTACTCTAAAAGGAGCCCACATCTTTCTCATCTACTGATGCACTCCCAGTCTCTGAATCAATGCTCTATATCAGGTACGGCTAATCCGGGTCAAGAGAAGCCATTATCCAGCAGGCTTTGTAGATCATCATTAACATGTCAATTTATAAACACTTGGAACAATTTCATTTTCACCATTTCAGAAGGGGATTTTTTTTCAATTATATGTAATTTAGAGATCACTGGAAAGGAAAATGCCAAAGCTTCAAAGCTCTGTAGCTCTTAAGGACCACAGCTTAATTGCATCTATTAACTGACTCAACAGATCAAAATCTTTCCAGATATGATTTAATGGTTACCTCTAAGACCTGCTCAATTGTATCTGTAGGGGACCAGGTCTGGGCCACCTTTACACTATACCTGAAATGTTGCTGCTCTTACTCGACTGAGAACAGCGGTTTAAGGCAGTGAGGTGAGCCCAGGTACAGCTGAGACAGACGAGGAAGCTGGTGTAAGCAGACAGACAAGCTGGTGTGATGAACAGACAGACACAGTTCAAGCCGCAGTCAGAGATGAAAGCAAAGTCCAAAACTGGGAAGACAGAGGGCAAAACCACATAGGAAAATCCACAAGTGCAGTCATAAAAAAACAAGCCAATTTTATAGTCAGGAGTAAGCACTCAAGTGAATCCAAAGCGAAGTCAAAACAAGCAGGGTCAAAACACTGGAGAAAAGGGAGACTAGAAATGCAAAGACTTGAAACTGAATTCTAAGATGAGGTAAGTGATGGTTAATGACGTGCAGGTAGAACTGATTTTAAATTAGAGCACAAAGTCACGGCAACTGTACAGACTCTGCCTGATTCCACAGATCTTCTGGCGTCTTGTCCCCTGTTCTGACAATTCCTTATGTACAGGTATATGTCAGTTTGTATGACGGATGATCCAAAATGCCAAATTACTGTACAAAAACTACAGAAAACTGTTGGCTAAATGGTCCTGGCTTTAAGGACAAGATTTTAATCAGCCAGCTGATTAACAGACACAATTGCTAAAGACAAATTTTGACTTTAAATTCAGAAACACTAGACAATACAATAATGGACAATGATGATAATAATGATGATAATGATACCACAATAATGGGCAAAAACAGATAAAGAGGTACTGTACATAGTCCAGATAACAGCATTAGTTTATTCTTAAAAATAGGGCAAAATTGAAGAAATGAAAATGTGAGTTGCAAAATACATTTAATTTAAAATATTTTACATGTACCGAACAGCAATTGCATCATGGTTTGACATTGTTTGAATAAAACTGTGTATATAACGTTACAATACTTTATATATTTATGACAAACAATACAGTACAAATACAGTACAGTAATGTACGCTAAAATGAGACAAATATGTAAGAAATCTCACTAAAATGCAAGCATAATGAAACAATCACATCTTTTCTACATCATACATTTAAATGTTCTAAAAGGCATGAATATGAATGGTTTGGGGCTGAAAAAATGTCGTTTTGTGATTTAACAGACATTTGGCAATAACAGACGCCCCTTCCCCACTATTATTCGGATAAAACAAGGGTTTACTGTAGCTACAGGCTAGCGAGTCAACAAGACAGGTCAAATAGTCTCCTCTCATGTGTAATCTGTGTTACAGGGTTCTCACACATAGTTCCTGGAGGGATTTGTAAAATCCTTTACAGACCATCATTTCATTAAAGGCATCATTATCTATCAATGACCTCTGAGATGGTTTACAAATATTACAATTATGCAGTAAATTCAATAATTAGACCAGTTGTGGCTGAGAAAATATATGTGGTTGGAAAAGGGTCCCTCCAGGAACTGATTTTGAGACCTCTGCTGTTTTATGGTCCTATGTTCTATTATTGTTGTTGTGTACTGTCTCTGTTGTATGATTGTATTAAGACAGATCACATTAAAAAGTACAAGAGCCTGTTGTTTCATGTTTCAGACCAAGTGCAAAATTAAACAAAAATATTTTCAATAGCCCAGAAGATTAACCTACCTGGAAAGGTTTTCAATTGATACTCCATGTTTAATTCCTGTTTCTTTGGTCCCAGTTTTGATGTTAAATCCTTTATCAAAAAGAATTACTGATCCAACTTGTCCATCCTTAGGTCTCATGTATAGAACAAAGGAGTCTTTAACTACTAGCCACCTGCAATGTAAAGGAAAATGTATAGTATTTAAATATTTCAGGTATAAAAAAATCCTCTCTTGACATCATTCAAAACTAGAAAAATAATGTTAAAGATGTTTCCACAATTAATTATTAGGCCCAAATGGAGAAGTTAATAAACGAAGAAGGTGGGCAATTTCAAATATGGATTTCATATATACAACACGATACTGACAAGGCCCTGTGTTCACTGGGACACTTTGAGACAAGATGTAAATTTTAAATTGCACTCAACTTTAAATGTATTACTTTTTAAATTTAGCCTCACACATTTGCTAAGCTGAAAATGACTACACGTATTGCACATGCTTCATAAATGTGTGATACTGATGAGCTGGTGACTGTAAAACCAAACCTGAAATTGGTTTTGAACAAATCAGTAATATTGTTTAGCTGGTCCACCTTTCAGTTCAGTCAAGGTGTAATACTGTACTTATTTTACTAAACAACATTTTTTTAAAAATTTAAGTGTAGTTTAAAATACTATTGTGTCTCAAAGGTGAACATGGAGTCATACAGTCACCCTACGCACATGTCATCTTAAATCATGTTTTTGCTGTAGACATGATACTGTGTACTAATTTATCAGTAATTGCAGCAAAAAAAAATCATACTTGGCATGATTTGAAACACTTCTTATTTAAAACCATCCTTATCTTTTAGCAAGAAGAACTGCTTATATAAAAAGTCATCTCCAGTGTTCTAAAAAATTTCAGCAATCATTATAGCATTGTGTGCAGATTTCCTTCATCAGTCCATCAGGCATTTTAGTGAAACTGATTACCTCTTTGACCACCTGTAGCAGACACTGTTGGAGCCACAGCAGTAACACCCAGGAAATGTATTGCCCCCTGACTTCTTCAAAGTAAGCCCCTCACTTTAAAAAAATTCAAAAGAGGCAAACTAGATTAGAAAACCCATTCATAAAGTTACTGTATGTTGCAGCTAACAGAACGATTTCAAGTCCTTCAAGTCAACAATCTGATTTCAGTCTCAAACCTCAAACTGTAGATTCAATGGATACAACGAATCTAAAGATACTGTATTAAGTCATATAATGAAATTGATTAGTGTACTTTATTAAATACCCATAATACCATGGAACAGTTATGCTCACTATGTTTTAATAGCAGGAAGAGATACAAAATGAATTAGCTTTTAGCAACTAAGCAAACTACTCTAGATAAATAGAAGGGATCAGAATCTTTGAAGAGGGTTACAATGAGAATAACTGCACCTGACAGACCTTTAAAAGGAAATACTTGCCATATATAAGGCTGACATTATATAAAGGGGTGGTATGATGTGGAACAGCTCCAGTTACAGTACATTTAGAACTACATTAATACTACAAACCACTTTGTAATTGAAATTGCCAAATTTAAATTATAAGCCTGGTACTTGACAAGAGGCATCCATTGTTGAGACATTAGAAGATGGGGACATACAAAGAGCCATTGAGTATTAGGTCTGGAATCGGTGACTGGCAGAAACTTATTATATATAATGAAAAATTAAACTTACATTAATACTGATTCATACTAGTTTTCTATAAATGTTCGGGTTTTATATTTGCTCAAAAAATATAATTATGATCTACAGTAATTGCATAGACAGATATTAGATAGATACTGTATCTACATATGTACATGGATTAATGTCCACTGTAAGTAATATAGTAGTATTATATTTGTAGTTTGTATTTCTTTCTTTATAAAATGTGGACTAATAGAATATGCCAAAACTTTGTGTCATATGCCAAATCCACATGACTTTTTCATGTGCTTAATCACAGAATTTATCACTGTGTTATTAATTATTGAAAATTTTAACTTTCTTGACAAAAGTTGCTTTATTTGACTTTGATTAACTATACTGTAGATAAATAATGTACAAGGGAGGGGATAAAATGTCCATTCTCTCACACAATACTTACATTCCCTTCGGTCCAAGATCCCGAATAAAGGACAATTGACTTACTTCCAAGAATTCAAGCTGGAAAGTTGGAAAAAAAACAATATACAATTATTTTAAATCCTTTTTCTCATCCAGTAGTCCTTGACCATTAAAATAGGGATTACAGACATTATAGAGTGCCTTCCAAAAGTATTAAGCAGCAAAGTCAAAACAGATATTTTTGTTTTGGTTGTATGTGCAGTGACGATATGGACAGTTCCACATGCAGCCATGCAGACCCAGAACAGTCCATGCTTCACAGATGATGAGGTGCTCTTTTGTCTCAACACACTTACTGGGAACTGTGCATTACTGAATGCTAGTTCATGTATTCACAAATTGGACATTTAATGTAAGGAAACAATTATACAGTTTTCTGGAGTGATACCTAAACAAAATAGTTTTAAACTTTTGTGCACACATCTTGGATTAAACAAAGAATTGTATTAACTATGCTATACTAACTCGACCTAGGGGAATAATGGCCACCAAGGCTATTGTATAAGAGATCCTTTCTTGTTTCATAGTACAGAAATGGTTTTCAATTAGTGAAAAAATTACTTGTTTAATATGTGGCTGTCAAAGCCTCATCCTGTGTGAAATGTTGTGCAACAGATCTGTTAAAACCTAACTATTACATACAACCCTCTTAATGGTTGGAATCACAGTGGGAATGATATCCTGTAAAACATCATTTTTCAGACTTATAACTTCATAGAGCCTGCTGAGCCGATTGCTATTCAGTACCTTCGGTTTGATTGTACGTTTGTTAGTTTTTTCTTCATTTTATTGCTAATAGTATATAAATCATAGCAGGCCGCATACAGCATTCACACTGCAACAGATTATTTCTGGACGTCTGTATTAGAAATCTAAGCAGACTGTAACCATGGTAAGTATTCAAAGTAATACGGTGAAGGCTTCACATGGTTAAATTGTTTGGATCTTTGCGCATCACTGTGAAATTTACCATGGTAATCAAATTTCTATTTTTACTGTGTATTATGTAGGCTTTGGCATTGGCATGCTACTGGAATGTCTTCACTATCCTTTCCTGAGTTTTATTGCAGGGCTACAGTCTAACAATATTGTTCTCTTTGTAGAGTTGTGAAATCACAAAGAAATATTATTCGAGTCCTTCAAGGTTTTAAACAAATGTTCTCCATACTCCATACTTACAATATTGACATTAGGGAGTGTAACAAAATATTTTTTGCAAATCATATAGAAAACCCTCATGAATAACTGTAAGTATCTCCATAGAGAACTGTAAGTAATCTATAAAGTAAATAAAAAGTTTAAACATGTTAAATCTTTTATGAAAAGAAAATGTTGAAGGAACCAGAAAACTCCAAAAGAGGACATAAACTTAAGGTTAACGAAGAAGTGCAAGACTGTGACTAAAACAGCTACAAACTTTCCCTTCCTTTCAAAATATGTGTGTGGTATTTTAAAAGACTTCATGGAGTGAAGAATAGCTATAGGATCTCTATATACATTTCTATAGGATCCCCAGACCAGTCTGATTCATTTTCTTGGTATTGGCTGAATTTTTAAAACCATTAGTTAAACATGTACATACAGTTGCAGGATGATTCCGGTACATTGTTCTTTTCAATAAATTCTTCAGATAATCTTCTAATTGCATCTGTTAAAAATAAATATAGTACAAGTCTGAAGAGCAGCAAAGTCACAAAGACAGGAAATTTCCAACATTAATATATTGTTACAATCAGAAAATGACAGAGTGGATTGATCAACAAGTCAATTAAATAATCATGACCCCCTAATTTTAAAGATTTTTGGCAAGAATATACCCGAGTGGTTGGTATAATTAGAGCTCTTTGTTCTCTGCCATGACTTTGACAAAAAGAGTAATAGTTCAGACAAACTGGGTTTAAGAAATGTGTATTAACAATAAAAATTTGTACACTAAACAACACTATACATATTTCATTTACTAATATTACCTATGGAAAAATTCAGATACTCAAGACATTCCAGAGCATTTGCTCCTTATTTTGCTTTTCTTATGTACTGTATGCTCCAGTTGTTGTTCTTTATTCTGTTAATAAGCAAGTCATTATGGATATTGCTGAACATTCATTCATCAAAGAAGTGGTATCATGTATATCCCAGCATTGTCACTATTATGCACCAAAAGCAGATGGTACCTAAAAATTTAGACATCTGTTTGAAGATCTTATTTATTTAATTTAATTAATTTAATTTAATTTTCAGTAATATAAGGAATTTAGAACCACAGACAATTCCTTCCCCAGTTTTTTTACTTTTTTATTTTAATTATTATTCAGCATATTCTCCCATACTGAAATATTAATAGGGTGCAATGCTGATTTGTCAAGCAGAGTAGATTTTAATGAAATGCAGCCTCAAAATATGAATACATAATATGATAGTGTAGCCCCGGGTCGCAATCAGTTGCAATTATAATTATTTCTAGTGGCATGTAATTAATTTAACTTAGACTCCTGGTCATTTCAGTTAGGGGCAATTGAAACTGATCCAGCACTGGACGGCAGTAAAACAGATACCGCATATTGCACTTAGAAACTTCTTATGTCAGAGACGTATACAGAGCTTTCCAGTATATGGTACATGCAATTTACACGATACAGTATATAACAAGAAAAGCAAGGGTAGTAAACATATACAGCTTGTCCCAAAATGAAATTGCTGAAACTGAAGATCTTTGAAATGCAAACATCGACAAGTAAAACAGCAATTTACCTTTCTACTGGTCAGCTGCTCTTCCTTCACCATGGCATCTGGTCTTCGTGGCAGAGTTGGGATATGTCCTCCTTGAAACCGTTTTTGCCCTTTGAAGGACCTCCTCCGAACCGTATGACTTGTAAGGGAATGACAGGCACTCTAAGTACCTACAGTACTGTCCAGTTTTCACACTATTTATCACAGTCAAACACTTAACAATGTAACCTGAAGGAACAGACACACGCTTACAGAACATGGAACGTGGTCCTTCTACAATACATTTTTTCAATTGATGAAAGAATGTCTTGATCTTTGACTACAGGTAACTGCCAACATAAAGAAACACTTGAGTGAATGAGGGACAAAAAGTATATTGAAAGCAGGCACTGCCACACAAATGCTGTTCCTGAGTTATTAAGCAATTAACATCCCATTATGCTTAGGGTCATGGATAAAATTGCTGGACCAGTTGCCTATTATTTTGGCTATGATAGCTAGAACAGGAGATCTCAGTGACTTTGAGAGTGGTGATTTTTGGGGCATGTTTGGCAGGAGGTTCAGTGACAAAGATTTCCTCAACTTGCTGATATTTCATGAGGAACTGTGGCTAAGGTGATGCTGGTATGTAAGTCTGAGGGAAAGACATCATCAGCTAGGGACAACTGTGAATGAAGGAGCATACTCCACAACTGTGATGCCTGTGCATTGGTTTGAAATGCAAAGCAATGGATGAGCAATCACTGCAAATGTCAATATAAGGCATGAGCAGGCATTTTAATCAAGTACAGTCCATTGAGAACTTTAGAGAAAGTTATACTATGGCAGGTTTCAGTGCATAACCCCTTATTACACCTAAAAAATAACCTTAGTAAGTAATGTGGTGCAAAAAACATAGGCAGCAGTCTACTGAGCAGTGAAAAAGTCATATGGTCAGGTGAGTCAAACTTTACCCTGAACACATGTTGAGAACACCAGGGGTTCATATCAACCCTTTAGAGGGCAAGATTAATGCCAATAAATGCAAATTCATTCTGAGTGATCACATTTATCCTCTGGTAAAGCATTTCTATCCTGATGGGCGTGGAATCTTCCAGGATGACAATGACTCCATCTACTGGGCATGAGTGGTCACAGAATGGGCACGACTGATGAGCACGAAAACGATTTTAACCATATGCCATGGTTGTCCCACCCAACCCAGTCACCAGATCTCAACTGATGATCAAGATCAACTCAACGTGATCAACTCAAGATCAACAGATCTGGGTTCGGATGGCCCAACTCAAACTCTCAAGCCTAATTGAGATTCTGGAGCACCACCACCATCAATAAAACACCAGATGATGAAATTTCAGTTGGAAGAATGGTTTTGAATCCCTCCATTAGATTTCCAGACACTTGTAGAATCTATGCCAAGGTACATTGAGGCTGTTTTGATGGCTTATGGTGGCTCAGGGTGGTTAATACCCTATTAAGACCATTCTTTATGTGGGAGGTGAAGAGCCTTCAGATGCAAGTCTTCTTCAGGTTAAGACTCCACAGATGAATTGTCATGTTTCTTTTTTCTCTTTTCAGCATTAAATAAACCTTTACTTGTTCCTTTGCAGCCTATGCATGCTGACACAGCTACCTCCTTGAACCTCTTCAACCCTATTTAGACACTTTATGTTGGTGTTTCCTTTTTATTGGCAGTTACTTGTATGGTTCATATCAAAACACATTTCTTTTTACTTGCCAAAACCCTCTTATTTCTACCAAACAGCATCCCAAGATCATTTATAATTTCATTTTGCAGGTGGGTTGAACTTGTGATAAAATCTAGGCTAGTTCATCATTCTAATCATGCGACAAATCTCATCATGAACAAATTTTGTCATGCTTTTCTTGGTAAACAATTGCAATACCAGTTGGATTTTCAGGTTGTGATATTGACAGATGTCAAGATGCAATAGAACATATTTTAACCAAGTATTCTTAAACAATATGTCTCTTCTGATCTCTTAGAAAGAGAAAGAAATCTCATGTCTTAAAAATGCATTTAATAATATAGCCAAGATTCAGAATCATCACACTCAGGCAAGTCTCTATATGGCCATACAAAGACTTCATTTGAAAGGTACAGTATATTATTTTTTTCAGGTCTGGGGAAGGGTGTTAAGTTTGCAAATATAGCTTATAATTATATATATATAGCTTAGATGCTAACTCAGATATAAGATAAGTACACTTTAAAGTCCTCTACACAAAGGAATTATTCAATTATATGAAACAGAAGATTGCATACTACAGTGGATGGGAAATCTCCATTCAGCCTTCACTATTAGAGTACTCCCTAGTCTATACTGCAATAAAAAGCAACTGAGATACAGCTCAGATAGTAAGAGGATAGATAATAGTCATTATATTGCAAATCATAATAAAATATGAAAAGCAGTGCTTCTTGAGTAAATATCCTCAATAAACAGTTGAGACATGTGTCTTCATCAGAGTAAAGCTTGAATGAGCGGTTTAATCTTTCATTATTCATCCCCAGGTTGATATGTTCACAAGCATGTCTGAGAGCCAGTGAGACAAACTGCTATGACAAGCCTTGTGTGCTAAAGTGATGCTGGAGGCCTTACGTTCGAGTTGGTATGGGGATTTTCAGCAGGGCCTTGAATTTTAAGAGCTCTTGATGCAAAGCCTGGAAGTGCTTAAAACGACGTTTGACTTTCCACGTGAATTCCCCATGGCTCAGTTCAACAGTGTAGAGGTTGGGATTCAAGACCTGCAAAATGATGAAAGAATAATGCACTGTTCAGGAAATCTTGACTAAACACACCCACCGATGTCTATTAAGAATCCACAACAAACTTGACAGAGTTTGAGCAAGTTTGCAAAGAAGAATGGGAGAAAATTGCACCATTGCTGTGTGTAGTGTAATTGCTGTCAAAGATGTTTCTTCCAAATATTGACTCCAGGGGTGAATACTTATAAAACTATTTCAGTTTCAGCATTCAAGTTTTAATTATAAATATTCACTTTAAAAATATTTGTTCATCATTATTAATTCATCAATGGAAAGAGGTGCGTACTTTTGCAAGGCACTTGAAATACAGCATGCTGGTTTCTGAGATTCAATTATAGCTTAAGGATCATATGAATAGTAAAATATTAGTGGCTGCAGATAATGGTAAGCTTTTAGTTATGTATTTATAGTTTGTAAATGGCTATTTCTAAAAAAAAGATCACTACAGAGCTGCAATTTCTCAAGTAAGGTTAACCAAATCTAGAGAGAATACAGTACCTGCATTTTGATGGAACATTTTATGTATAAAAGAGTAATTTACAAAGGAAAGGACTTCTGTTTATAGATATTCTGCAAACTATTACAGTAACTTCTTTCAGAAGGAATATTTTTTCTTAAATGCATCAATAAGATGTACAACTTTAAAATGAGCAGCCCGAACATAATGCATCTGTGAAGTTTCCATATATAAACATATTCTTACCTCGTCATTCCACCTCGTATTCCAGCATGGTTCCCAATCAGCCAATTTACCCCAGCCTATTTAATGCTGCTTTATACTCTCCCCTGTCCTCAGTATTAGGGTTTTTCCTGGCTAGAGCTACTTCCATTTTTGCTACGGCTTACTACTTGGCTTTTGGCTTCTTGGCCCTGGTTTGTTCTCCGACTGTCTCCTGGTTTTGGTACTTTGGTTATCGTTCTGGTTTCGACTCGGCTTCCGGCTCCGCTTCTGTTTTTTGTAGTTTTGCACCAGCTTGTTTACCTTCGGTTTTCAGACCTCAGATTGTTATATCCACTACGCCTCTGGGGATCGTCCTGGTTTTCTGCATAGGGTCCTCACTACTGTTTCCTAACACAGGTGTTTTAATGACAGCCAAAGCCCATGACCAAAATACAAGTAAGTGGTATGTCATTACCATTTTTTGTTCAATGTTGTGTCTCACAAATCTTATTTTAATAGAACCCTGTTCAGCACTTTCTTTTTTTTTTTTGGTATAAAAGTATTTTTTCTCCTTTATTTTTGACTCAAAACTAAATGAAATCTTTATATGTGATGTTCAGTTTGTGGTTGATCGGTACCTTTGATTTGAATGGTTTCATATCATTATTTGAAATAGAAAGGTTTTCTGAGAAACAGGAGGAAGATGTATAATATAAACTGCTTTGAGTTTTGATTCTTTGTCTCATTATTTTACTGTTCCTCATGCAATGTACAATAGCTTTTAAAGAGTATGCATCAATTACAGATGTATAGCAGCTGATAATATTCAACTGTTCTGTTTAGAGGAATTAACTACATAGTTTTGTAAATAACATTTATATCTGCAACAAATTCCAGGAAAATTTCAAAATCTTTTTTGTAGCAGGTGTACTGAAATTTTATTGAACAGACATCATTTAGGTAACTTCATTATGTTGACTAACATTTTTGATCAACAGGGCTGAACAACAGGAGGACTGCTGTAGAAGTCACAGGCTAGTAGCAAGTACAGCCACTGTTGGAAGCAATATAATAATTTGTACCTGGTTGCTGTCTTTTGTCCCATTCCTCTCGTAGAGTCTGGATAAGCATATGCCCATTCACTCATCTCTGAATTCTAGGTGCCACATGACATCACGGCTTATCTTACAAATGTTTTAAGAGGCTCAGGTCTGACAATACAGGCCATCCATGACAGAACTGTCACTTTCTTATTTTACAAGAAAACGCAAGCAGAATATACAACTTGTGTTATCCTGCTGGAATGTTGTCATGTCAGGATGAACTGGCAGGAGGGATAGCAAGCGTTGTACCAGGACTTAATCAATGTAGAGCTGTGCTGCTAGCTACTGTATGCTGCTATCAATCACAAATTCTTAAGGAGCTAATCTCTCCTGCCTAGACTATCACACTTGATCTTCCTCATCACCCTTTCTCTGTTGATGAGAAGCAGCTTGCATACTGCTCTGCACATCTGCGCCACACTCGGTGATACAGTATCTGTTAAGGTGGTCTACAAGAACCCTTTGAATGTAAGGCTCTGCTGCTGGTGAGTTCACCTGAGGTGACTCAGTCCAGCCTCCAACATACTATACTCATGGCAGGAGGGTGCGTTCTGTTGATAAGCAGGGCATATTTATTCTTTTAGATGTTTCTGGCTTGACTTTTACAAGGCCTCACATAAATCATGCCAAAAAACTATTCATTGATGTGCAAAATTTGTATAGTATACTGTACGTGCATAGATAGATGTATATGGTTTCATATGCTTACTATATGGATCCTGTATTAAGTGAGAAATGTATTATATACAGTAGCGTAAAAAATATTACACAATTTGAGCCATTGCAATATTTTTTTGGAAAAAATCCTTTTCACTTTGGAAAAAATAGAAAATATTCACAGACCCACCCTTGTAGTTGAAGTAAACCTTTCTACATCTGTGATCCGAACAAAGATCGGAACTTGATCGAGGAAAATTCTGCATTCCAGTGCTTTGAATGGATGAAGGCTGTATATGGTATGGAAAATAATTTGTCCTGGCTCTAAAAACACATGGAAAAAAAGGATTCTTCAGACATTTTATTGTTTGTACAGATTAATAGATTGATTTAAATACTGTATGCCTCTAGTTCTGTACCTCATCTTCAGGTTAATTATAGCTATTTCTGTGTAATGGTCTTACCATGTCACTTTAGATTAGATATTGACCAGGGTGGTTATGTACAATACCCAAACAGCAGATACTGACCAAAACATGTAACAGGTTACATTCTCTCAAGTGTGACTTTGCTAATGATCACAACCTTGGTTGTTTTGACCGGTGTATTTGTTTCCTTCGTTTATTACAACTAATATCTCTTCAGAAAATTGCGCTGCTCTGAATACCAAGAAAAAGAGGTCTTCCCGAGAAAAAAAGCAGAACCAGTAGAGACAAATTCTGTTCTGAACTTCCTTATGGCAGTACAGATTATATTGAGGTGAGGGAGCAATTCAATAGATGCAGAAAATTCTTGAATGGATATATGACCTTTGAGATACAGCAATAACCTGTCTGCTGGATTGCATTTGAAGGACAGCAGGATAGCAATTCAAGCCAACAGCTGGAGAACCACACTATTCATGTCCTTGAATGTCTTATGAGCATTGATCTGCTCTCCTACTTGGAATAAAAAGCCATGGAAAATGATTTGAATGCTTATTTCTCTTCCCCATGCAGGATGTCCCTTCCTAAGGTCAGTGCCTGTTGAGTAGTCACAGTTTTGCTCCTAAAATGTAAAACATGCAAGCATTTTGGTATCCCAATGGTATCCCTCCTCTAGCAATATTACTACAGCAAGTATTGAGGGATATACAGAATTAAACCATAAAAAGCGGGTAAACAGGAGCACTGCATCTGTTATTATCAATGCAGTATTTCAAGTGGTCCATCTAATGTAATGTTAATTGTTATGTTTATATCAGTGGTGATATTGCATTTTAATAAGCCTTAATCATGACATTTAGTAGTATACACATTGATTCACTTCACTTGTACCAGCATGGATAAGAAATTATAGGTAAAAGACTAACATGTTATTAACCTACAGTATATAAAGCTAATTATGAAATAAGTAATGTATCTTTCACTTGCACATATTGATTGTTCAAGTGTGGACTAGTGGAACATTTTTAAAAGTCTGTCACTGTTTAATAGTCATCTATGAACTATTTGCTAAAGTGCTTAATGTATCTCGTAACATTTACCAACATTTCTATAGGTGACCTCTAACATACAATGTCATTCTGAGGTTTTAAATTTTTGGAAAGTCACTTTTAAAAGAGAAGAAGGTTTTTATCCTGTTTTTTAAGGATTATAAAGCACAATGTATTTACCTCAGTGTTATCTCACAAAATTGAATCCTTACCTGATGTTTTGCCATCACACTGATCAGTCTGCCAGCTTAAGTCTAGCTCATCAGTGTCATCCTGCAGGTCGTAGTGATCTAAACTCCCAGAAAATTGGCTCATAACAGACTCCATCCTCTCCAGATTAGATCCCCTTGGCTTGTCTTTCCAGGACATGATTAGTTCACATTCACTGGAACAACCATCTGTCAATACAGGGTAAAATGAAACATTCATCATTTTTTAATATGGTCATTTTTATTGATTTGGGAAAAACAATATAATTTAAAAATATTGATTTAAAAAGGGACACTGTTTTAGGGGTCAGTTTTTTATGATGATAGACAACCCCCATCCGTTATTTATGATAAGGACTAGTTAGATACTCCTACCTTCTGTTATTAATAAATAACTCTTGCTCTGTGTGTTTTACTAATAGAGCATATTCTTCAAATTTTCTAAGCACTCAGCAAGTTGTGTTTCAGTAATACAGAAGTAATATACTGTTTAAAGTTTAATCCTGAGTTAAAATGCTAGTGGAAAACTTTCTAGCCACTGGAGTACCAAAGATGGCTGATAGGGAAAGATTTTAATTATTAGCCTGGGGTAAATTAGCAAAGGTGTTAAAACCCCACCATGATCTAATTAAGAATGCAATTGAAGAATAAAAACCACAAGGACTGTAACTCTCAGCTACTGTACACAAACCTTTACCATTTCGTTAGCAGTTCTTAAAATCACCAGTTTCAAGAGTAGGGCATAAAACTCCAAGGTGTATCCCCATGTAGCTGCGCACTTCTTGGTGGGGTGGGCTCGAGTTGACATCCAGCTTAATCACTCAACCTTCAGCACCCTGTCACATCCTACTCTTAAACCATTGGCCTGCAGTCTCTGCAACAGCCTGGTACCATCCCTTCCACTCACAGTATGTTGTATAATATGTGCTCTCTTCTTTAGCGCTAAAGACATCCATTTGTGGACTGTGGAATTCCTCATTTACTCAGGGTGTGGTGCAGCTTGCCCTCCTTTTCAACTTTAACAGAGGTGGGCGCCAGCTCTGATAAAGGTCTCCCCATTGTAGCCAGCTGCCACGGCATCTATGCAACTGGCATCACTTACTGCGGCCCCCTGGGAGCACCATGGCAGATACCAGCTGCAGAGAAAGCTGTAGCTGTCTCTCGGCACTGGCACCATTCATTCTCTTCTCTGGAGGCGTCTGTGGAGAATCCGTGCCCCAAAGGCATTCATCTGAAATAGGGCAAGCATCAGTGCTACAGGGGCTAACAGCCTTGAGATGAGAAGACCAGCGGCTTGCGAAGGCATTTAGCAGCCTCATCGCACCGAGGACCACCTCCAGGGGCTGCTTTTGTGAACTTGTGCTGCCTGTACAGGAGGGTCTGCAAGGTTGGGGAAAAGGGGCATGTGCAGGCGTTAGGATTTTGTGCTCCATTTCATTCCCCAGTGAGCTGTGGATTCTGGGAATCTTCCTAATGGCCTCAATGAGGAGTCCCAGGGCTATATCTGAACAATGGAATGGAGTCCACATGACAGCAGGACTCTGGTTGGCTTCCTTCCTAAACTGTGACTCTTAGCTGATCAGAATTAACAGATTTTCATATTCTTTCACTGAAAAAAAGAAAGCATATAATTCTGACACTGACTTTATACAGCACGCATGTGTTAGCAGCATGTGTAAACTTATATCAAGCAGTTCCATTCAATAGGAATTCTCAAATTCCTATTTCTGGAAGGACAGAAAAAAGCCAGAGTTTGACACCATGTTCAACTCTTCAAATAGATGAAGACGACAGTGGAAGAAATACCTTTTCCATGCTTCATCAGAATTTACAGTTACATTCATATAATATCTTCAAAAAAATTATGTTGCCATATGCCCTAAGTATTCCAATTCTAAATTAAAATTCTAAAATAAAAAAAACATATTTAATGTACATGAGAGCTTATTTTATTAGCAGAAATTAAAAATATATACTGTATATGCAGAATCCCCAAAAAGTAATATAATGCAATTTAATAGCAGAGGATACTCAAAGATACCACCTTGAAGTTTAGGTAAATCAAGACATTTTTGATATTCCTAACTATGGGAGCAAGAAGAGAAAATGGCTGTTATATAGTTTCATTGTTGTCTTACTTCCAAACTGTATTTGACAAGCAAAACAGAACCCAATATAATATATAAATCTATGAGTTCTGCATAAATTTTAGTATCGATGAATTGGAAAAAAGAAATATAAATTAGTCTTCAAAAGTTCTATAATTCTGGGGGTTTTGACACATTTTAATTTTCAAATCTTGGTTGGCACTGTTGCCAAGGTAACATCTTACACACATGCACACACTTCCACAAAGCTAATATACAGTAGGTTAAGAATTGTATGTAATCTGATAGGTTTCAAAAATAGTTCCAATAAAATCAGAGATAACAGTACAATTACTAATCACTTGAGGGTATAGTATATGGCCTTAAGGGGGAAAAAACATCTGCATGAGCCACGTTTTATGAGAAATGCCAAATGATTAAGAAGAAATAAGCTATCATAGTGCCATATCAATGGAAACATTATATTCTTTATACCCAAAATAGTAATAGATCTATAATTATTAAATTTTAGTATATGCTCAAATAAATGCCTATACAAAATTGATAGATATGTTTTACAATTTGTAGTTTAGCTTTTCACTGACTGTATAATACTTATATCCATATATCCTTTATATACAGTATATATACAGCAGTTCTTTTTGCATATACTGTATCAGTTATCATATTTGAACTAACATAAGATGATGAAATATAGACACTCTGCTAGGTCCCCACAAAACATATTGTGTTTTACTGAACATTAAAGAGATTCTGGAGGATTACAGACAACAAAAAGGTTTCTGGCGCAGATTAATCACACACTGAAAAAGAAAATACAAGAGGGATCTCTAAAAGAGAAAATTGGAAAAGTGAGTAATGCTAAATAAAAAATGTTATTAGAAATTTCACATGAAGTATTATTTCATATTATATTTCTACTAAAAAGAAGAACTTTTTGTCAATACAATTATTTGCAAAATCGGGGGAAGGGTGTTGATAAAAAATTAATTAAAAGAATTTCAATGAGCTTTAATAATGAGATTCTGTTTGGACTGAAATAGTCTTAGTTCCTGTAGGCCCTTGAATTTAATAACATCATAGTAAACATCCCAGCTAATAGCTCGCTAATTATTCCAAAAAGCCTCTTGAGTCAAAGATAATGAAACTTAATTATTGTCCTTGGTCATGTTTGAGAAGTATTCTGTTTCACTTTTTTTTGTGAGAACACATCATTAAGATGAATAAGCCACGATTTCCGTGAAAATCACAATAGTATCAGCATCACATACAGTATGTGTTCCCAGGTATACTTTTGGTGGCAGCTACTGTATGTTTGACTCACTGTACACACAAGAACATCAGGAAAGATTGTTCTTAATACACTAATGCCTTGACTGAGGTATTGGTCATAGATATACCTGAAAATCACAGAATTTTAAAATCAGTACAATGGAAATGTTTGTAAGGGCTTTAAAACTGTAACAATGCTTTTTCATGTCATATCCATGCCCATGGTATAAATATCAGTCCTGATCAGAATTTTATGGCTCAGGCCATGCATGGTGCATAATGCCATCTTATTACGTGCAGCTCCATCTTGACAGCTCCCAGTTCTGTTCTAGTATTTGTGTCACACGAATCGACATAATATGTCTGTCCAAGTAGTTCATTTTAACGAGACAAAGCTTCCTATATGTTCTAATTGTAATGTGTTGCACAGATGTCATTAAGTGTAAATAATCAACCTCTTAATTTATTCACATGTGGATAAATAAATCTCACTGAATCTCACTCCTTTTCCCCTGTTTTTTTCCCTTTATATCTGAACGAGAACAGACAAAAAAAAAGTGTCATTTTGTTTTACAGCTTATCATCTGAGCTAATTAGGAACCTACACTTTGGACAAAAGCCTTGTATCAGTGTGGTCTCACTTTGCAGTTATTAAATAAAAAAAATGAAAAATAGACTAGAATATCATACTTTCTAAACCAACCACACAGCCCTTTATTACAGATCTGGATATGAGTCATTCCAAACCCACTCGCAAGCATTCTTGACTCGTTCCAGGGTAATATGTAACAATACGCTGTTGTTTTCAACACAGTTCATAACATTTCATCATTTAGACAGTATATTATTTCAGGAAGAGGAAGATTCATTTGTCATTAAAGCCTACAGACAAAACACATGGAAAAGAACAGAAGAGCAAACAGTATGGGGGCCTATCTGCTTGTGGCACAGCCCTGTTCCCTTTTCCTACAGCACATCAAGTGTTTGTTAGTTTTTTATGGCTATAACTTGCATTTTCTTGGCTATAACTTGCATTAGAGTTTGGTCAAACTCTAATGAAGAAGGATAAGACAGGTGACTTTATTGAGGTGCCTCAACTGGCTGAGAAGAAAGGACAATACATCGTATCCACAGGGCTCTCAGAACCCCCCTTTTAAGGACGCATGAGCCAGTAAGCTGGTGAAAGATGAGGTGGAGGCAGATAAATTTAACACATTTCAGAATACGCGAGAAGCGTGATTTTTGATACTGAAGTAGGCAGTGTGGAGTGGGTGAGTTTTAAATTTGGCCCCGTAGAGACATTTCTTTGAAACTCCACAAAAAACGATTCGTGAGGGGAAAAACATCCGAGAATCAGATGCCGGGTGAATGTGTGGATTATTTGGTGGGTTAGGTTCGGCTTGGATAAAAGGCAGACTGGCCATAGGACAAGGAGGCTCATACCCCATTCAGAGAGACGTTAACCAAGGGCAGCTGCAAGGTGGAGATGGGATGCTTGAGATGAATGCAAAGGGAGGTGTTTGTTTTCAGTACTGTATGTATAGCTAATTTCTGTGATAAATATGATTAGAAACAGTTGTGTGAGATTCATTTGCAGTTGTTTTCCCTCCTGAATGTCAGTTAATAACTTCCATTAAATAATGTAATTGTGAAACATAGAGTCAGACTTCTGCACTGAAAGTTACTCATCCATTATCAAAGGAAACAAGAAACTAAGCCGAGTGGTTAAAGAAGATACCCTGGATCCTTTCAGCAAACAACCATTTGAGATCCTCTGATCAGTTAGCTGCTAACTACCAGACAGGCTAAAAGGGCCTCCTTTCATTTGAACTGTTATTTTATTATTTTCAAAGTCTTCGAATTGATCTTAGGTGTACCAGAGGAAATGTGGGGGCACCTCAAAATGAGATAAAGGAAGCCAAGTTACACTTGTTCAATCCCACGCGTCTAATTGATTCCAGAATTTTCTCTCTCCAGATCCTGAAAGATGATAGTGAATCAGCAGCTACAGAATGTGTTGCTGTCTTTGTAAAATTACATAATCACATAAGATCTCACTTAATTTCCTAGTATCAGATGAAGATGATTAATTAGAACACCCCCTCCTCTGTTTCCTTAGGATATAACATAAAAGGCAATTCTGATGTCATTTTGGGATTAACAATTTAGCAAAATTCCCTCAGCTATACACCAGGTACTGCAGTGTGGATTCAGCACAAAAGTGACTTCACATATAGAGAACAGAAAATAAGGTCTTCAACCTGTGCTGCCCAGGAACAAAGCATCATCTGATTTGGTATGTCTGAAATCATACAGTAAGAACACTGAAGATAACTATATTGTTTGTTGTTGACATGGTCCAAGTGTCCTACAACTGCTTTTGCCTACAAGGTGTTTGAACACAAGAACATAAGAAAGATAATAAACATTTAGCCCATCTAGCCCATTTGGCTGTTAGCAATAAATTGATTCCAATGATAACATCGAGATGTTTCTTTAAAGAAACCAAGATATTGGCTTCAACAACATGGCTGGGCCTACATATTCCACATTATTCCTTATTCCCACAACCCTTTAGGATTACAGTACCTCCTGTTCTTGGTTTTGAAATGCACTACATCATAGTTTCCACTTATAATCATTCAAGTTGAAGTCCTCTTGCTTGGGGTTTAAGGAAATAACCCCACAAGTAGAAACATTTTTCCATTAAATGGGCTATAGTGAAATGTTCCTTCCTAAGGCCCCGATATTAGAAGGAAGTGTGGACCAGACAGTTGGTGATGAATATACTGTACAGTTCTGAGCATTTGTTTCAGTTTTGGAGAATTTCTAAGAATTAAAGTCGTTAAAGCAAAAATGTTTATCACAGCACTATAGATAAAATATACTTTAACTTGAGTATCATTGCCCAGACCATAGAAAAGTACAGTTACTGTACAAAGGCAAAAGTGTCATATGTTCTTAGTTACAAAGTAATAAGAAATAGCTTATGTTTCACTTTTTAAAATGAAAATCGCACAATTCTTTTAAATGAATGATAGAGAACAACTTGAGGGAGCACTTGTTTTTTTAATGCAAATCAGATACACCCACACAGAGATTTGCTAATTCTCTTGTCAATATCATCATTTTCAGTTAAATTGACTCATATGCCAATGTGTCATATAATTACTTGATTATTTAACTAACCTTGATGTGGATGTTTTCCCTTAAGGATACACAGAAGGTCACATCTAAGAAATTATGTGATAAAGTGGTTTAAAGTTATATTGTTTTGTTTTACAAAGACTTTTACTGTATGCACAATTAATCTAAAGTATTAAAGCTTTCTCTATCAATGCACTAAAAACACAAATATTAAATATCCAGCTAGTACAAAGGCAAAAGGAAAAAGCTTCATATGTTTTATGGTTGTTTAAATGCAATAATAACAATCATTTATTTTGGAGTACGACTTTCAAGATGACAGTGGAGCTTATCAGGCTTTGATTACATACAAATCTTTTGTTGGACATAAAAAAACCTGGACATAATGAAATTCATACCACAAATACTGAATATTTCATGTTTAATGTATTACTTGAAACCTAAGAATGTTGGCTGTGATTGCAAGATCACATTTAGATTTGCCTTTTATAAATCAGGTTGTTCAGCTATTGATACTGTGAGTCGTCCAGTAGGTACAGTACCACTAAGTAGAACTTTTAAGTAAGCATTGGAGAATCTCAGACACTGTCAACATTAATAGTGTACGTTTCTCAAATATTACAGCCTGTTTAGTTCTGTTGAGCATTATCAACCAGATTTAACATCATATAAACCCTTTTTCACTGCTTAACAATATTTTTGAAGATGTTTAGACGAACTTGGTTGAAAGCTCGGAAATGAAGCAGAAGTAAAATGGAGCTTACCTTATCGGCTGATAAAGTTGAATAAAGCTGGCAGGGAACAGACTTCTATCACAGTCCTCTCTCCCTCTCCAGGGTAGGATTATAGTCTTTACTTTTCAGTTTCTTCACTTCCTGTTTCTGATTCGGTGCCCTCAACCTTATAGCTTATTAGTTTCTATGGTAACAATGGAAGGAGAGTGCTGAGGTCCTAATTCCACACAAAAATAAGCAATTGCAGAAGGAAAGGCTTCTTTTGAACAAATAACATCCACATCATCATAAACATCAATTTTTAGCTCTTTTTAAGCAGGAAAGGGGAATTTTTTTTTCATGTTCCCTGTGGCCCCACCACCTTTTAGAAAACTAAATACGGGGAAAGATTGTGTATGTATGGTTATTATTTGAAATCAAGAGGCTGCAGCTAATCTCTCTGATGTCAATTCTGATTAGATTCCTGGCTCCTGATCTGAATGCAGTCCACTGAGACTGGCAGAGGAATGAAGTGAATGGCATTTGTGTTGTTAAGAGGGGGTCAGACTAGTGTGCAGTTTGTGATGTGTCAGCGGTCCAAAGGGGGAAAAAAGTGTGACAATCAACAACAGGATTGCACCCTATATCATTGCATTAACCTGCTAGCATCTGCATCAGTGGCTACCTTCACATTCCACCCCTCTCAGTGGTCTCTAATGGATGTTCCCTACGACGCATTTAAAGTCCAAAAAGACACAAAAATGACTGAACAGAATCCAAACACCCACAGCTAATAACAACAGCAAAATCAAGGGAAACAAATTGATCTGTTTTTTTTTCCATCATGACTTATAACACTCCTGCAATCTTTAATACAGATGACAGTGGGAATGCTAGTAGATTTAGAAGAAAGTCTAATGTACCGGTGAACTCTTGCTCCTTTGACAGTATAGAATATAGCCCTAGAAATTAATTTACCTCCAGGCAGCAGTTACAGCTAAGACAAAGCAAACAGTAGCCAGCATTACAGTAGCACAAAGCTACAGGAGGTGAAGGTCATGGTCAATCAATGTCTTTCCATCTGCTGGGTAAGGGAATGCCTTTAAAAGGTTCATATATGTATCAGGAACAAGTAAAGTTTATTCCAGGCTGAAAACAGAAGGAAAGACACACAACGTTTCGCCTTCTACTGGTGTGCCTCGGGTGAAACTTCTTCATCCTGATACATATCCTGATATACTGTACATATACATACTGTATACAGTACAGTTTGCATACAGTAATATGTTTATGTTCCTAAATCAATATCTTTTATGAGCATGTGGAAGGCATGGTGAATCAGAGATTCTCAAAAATTACTGTACTTTGCATAATTGGAAACAAATGCATGATTTGATCAATGAAATGCTGTGGTGTTACTTTTACGAAGACGGTCAATGAAAAAAATAAAATTTTTTCGTTTACAAAGACGGTTACAAAGAATGTGGACCAGGGCAATAAGTTTACAGCTTGTCAAAGGTCATTCATTATTAATACTATTAGTAATATCTTCGGTAAAGACTTTGATGGCGACAGCTCAAACATGAAAGGTTGAGCTTTATTAGCTCCACCTTGCGGAAATTCCAGATACTACTATTTTACTTGCGGTACCATGCGGTATTATACAGTAACTTGCATTACACTGGGACAAGCGCACCGCATTATAAAGCGGTATCGCCCGCTTGTTTTGAATGGCTGCATCTCTATGTATCAGGATGACTGTCTGGACTTTTACTGTCTTTATCCACTGAGGGCTTTCCTGGGATTTCTCATTTAACCTTTAAAATCAGTTACAACTGAGCCTGGGCTAATCATCCTCCAAGATGTCACTTAGCCATTTAGCCTGTTAAGGCTTTAATAATATTTAGAAACAATAAATAAACAAAATGTGGAACTCCTAATTTAAATGTTACCACCTAGCTTCTCTTTTCTTTGTTGGAGCTTAAAGTTTGTGACATTCATAAATGATTGTTTTGTGTTTTCAAGAATTCTGACATTTAAATTTGCAAATATTTCGAGGCTCTCCCTAGCCCACAGAAACTGGGCCTTCTGTGTTCCTGTGGGCTTTTGTGAAAGGGCTGCATTTGTTTTGCTGCATAACTGTCTCAGTTTCATTTTCTAGAATCCCTGCCACACGATTCCATTAGAGTTACATAAGGATACATTAACTGCCAAAATGGAAAGCCTTTAGTAAAGAGAAAATGTGTTTCTAAAAAGACATACAGCAGCAGACATGAAAGTCCAAACACATCTTTTAGTGCTTTGTTTTTCTACATGGAACTCTGCATTAACAAATAATACATGCATACTGTAGCTAACTCTGTCTAAGCTTTGGAAATAACAGTTATTAAACAGCTACTACATACTGTAAACCTTTTCAAATTTCAGAATCCTTTGATTCACCCAATTTTTTGCATTCTCAAATTATGAAGAAGGTTATGACTAATAATCTAAGGAGTTGGGGTATCGGATTTGATAACATGGCTGGATAACTTGTTCCACACACCCACCACTCCCTGTGTAAAAAGGTCTCCTGTTCAACGTTTTGTTCACATTTTGAGTTTTTTCTGATCTGTTCCAATCTTTAATATAAAATACACTGGCCCACCACAAATTCTTCTTCACACCAGACAGAGGGACATCAATTGTTCTGCAATAGAATGTTTGTTAATTGAATATAGTACTTCAATACTCTCACTTTATTGGCAGAACGAAAACAGAAGCAGTCATTGGTCATTAAATAAGAAGGAATACAAATGGTTCCAATACAATCAGTTAGAGACGGGTTTCCTTGCAAACATTACTTTTGCAGTTAAAATATTTCAGCCCCTTTAAAATGAGTTTTTCAAAGTGAGGGAGCCTGACCAAAGTATTCAAGACCCTCAGAGCACTCACAAAGTCAACCACGCAGACTTTTTTAGTTCGGCAGCAAAACGTGAACCAGATAAACGTATAAACTATTTCAGTGTGCATTTACAACCAAGACAGTATGCACTTCTTTACCCAAAGGGCTGTGGAATATGAAACAAGCTGCCCAACAATATTGTTAAAGCCAATACCCTTGCTTTTTTGAAGAATCGTCTGGATGAGATCTTTGCACCAACCAGCTACAAATGACAGGCAAAATGGGTTGAGTTGCCTCCTCTCATTTCTTGCAGTTATAAAGTTCTTCTTCTGTTCTATTACAACAGTAAACCACTTTGCTTAAATTTATTTGCAAATAATTTCCATGCACTTTTGTATATGAGTGTTTCTCTTCAGGTACCCGTGACGTTTTTATTCAGAAGTAGTGTACTACCCAGAATAGCACACATGGAATTTGTGTCAGTAGCAGGAATGGATTTTCTTTCTGATCCAGATTATTAAAAAGCTGCTCATAACAGCATGTCATTGTTTCAGCATACTGGTGGTTATTAAAACTAACGAGCTGGGGTTTTAGACTCCAGACTTTTTTTTTGTACAATAGCTATTTCTTTACTTTTCAAGATGCTTAGCCTTTAAATATTTAAATATTTCTTCTCATTTGATTAGTTTTAATGGAAAAATATGGCTTTATCCTCTTGATCACTTAATACATGTTGACACTTGATAAATAGCCTATCATTTTTATTGCAAGGGATTTATTAAAAGTGGTATGGGTATCCCCTCAAAATATGGAAACAAAATAAATGTTACAAAATAGGGGTGGGGGGGAACCAGCCCGTTTAGTAGTTAATTGATCCAAGGATCTCATCCAACTATTTTTTGAAAGAAGCCAAAGTATGTGCTTTTCCAACATCAGTTTCCTTGTTCCATGCTCCCACACCCCTTTGTGTAAAGAAGTGCCCCCTGATTATTCATTAAGGGACAAATAATATTAATGATTTTATTAAAACCAACCTCTAGAAGGGGAGTTACACCTCCTCCTAAAGTGAGGAGTGATTTAGCTGTACATTGCTGAAGCTTTCAGCATCAGACAAAGTCAGGAAGATAATTGGACTGAAAGCCGTTCTGTGCTCAGGAGACAATGAAATATAAGCAAGAATGATATTGTTTTAAAATTTACTTTCTATTATTGTTTGATTAATGGATGATCTAATAAAAGTTCAAATATAAAAGAGACCAATATATTTCAGATTTGGAGAAAAAGTATATCTCTGGCTCATAAAATCCATAAATGCTAAACATAAACATTTGTCCTGATTACATATATATTCAGAACATAGTCGAAGATTTGATTGCTGATCATTTTTCAGCTCTCAATCAAGATACTTAACCACTTTGTATCTTGAACACACCAGCTCTTACAAGCTAAGTAAGGCTGGGCCTGATCAGTTATGGGATGGGAGGAAAAAAATCCTGGGCACTGAGGTTTCTCCATGTGTGCCAAAATCTCCAAGCCACTGTCCCAGTAAGGTGACATTGGGCTGTAGGAACTTTGAATAAGATTTCAAACTGAGGTCCTGATTACTTGATTGTGAAAGATTGCATGACACTGTAAGATCTGTTATTGTAAGTCTTGTCTCCTGGCAATTCACTCTGGCGATGCTCCTGCCTGTGTAAGAGATCCCCCTTAAAACTGACATGAGTTCCTTTTAAAGGCACCATATAAAATATTAGTACTGTTAATAAAACTGGTGAATTATTTTCTGTTTTTCCACTGATCGCACATGTAGTGTGGCAGCTGGCATGAATGGCACTTGAGTGGGAGGTGACATTGGTTCTTTTCCATATCCAAAGCAGTCTTTGATACTTTGGGGTGAGTATAAATAAATGCAAATAGTTCTATTCTTTGTCTTATTATTTATAGTTAACTATCACAGTTCTGAACTGCACAGAAAAGGGGTTGGTCTGATGATTCTTGTGGACTTAATGAATTTTGTTTGAAAGTAGAATATGTGTAAAATAAAATTGGATGTAAAGTACAAATTATAACATTGAATTGGTTTTTAAGCGTTGGGGGGAAAAAAATAGTGTCCTCCCCGACGGGGAATCGAACCCCGGTCTCCCGCGTGACAGGCGGGGATACTTACCACTATACTATCGAGGATGTAACGAAATAAAGTCTCGTTGAACAACGTCTTGTATATACTATATGTTGCTGTCTGTTCTAATTTTACTTGTAATTCGTCCGATCCCTAATGTTTGCATCCAGGAAGGCACAGCTTCTCCCTGTGAGCACACATTATTTAAATGGAAACGGAAAATGCTCGGCAGACGCCTTGTCACGTGACACGGCAGTCTTGCCACTCTGCCTCGACCCCCCTTTTCCTGCATGTCCAGTTCTTTCAGTAAGGATCGAGCTAGTGTAGCAGTGAGTTCAAAGTAGCAGTATTTCGACTCGGACCCTTGATGTTTGCAGTTAGTGCATTTTGGTGTGCAGGGTTTGTAGGTTCTGCCTTGCGTGCCTTTGCTCATACAAACTCGACTTCACATTATCGGAGCATGCAACGCCTAATGATATTTTTATCAGACAGGCCTAGCAGGCTGTATGCAAACGTTATTAGGTTTTCCGGTTGTATTTTGTTGTGTGTAGCATAATGTAAAAATGAGACCGAGTGAAATGTTTTTTTGTCGGTTTTTGTAATTTGCAGACGTTTTGTGTGGGTCACTGACCGATAGTATTGCCTCGTCAGCGTCTCCGGGAGTAACCTGATGGAATCTGTATGTCAAGAAAGCATACAATGTAATAAAATCTGAATAAAAATGCAGAGGTATGTTTTTTGTTTATATGAGTGTGGGTGTGAGTTTTACATTTATTGTAATTCTTCTGTAGAGAGATATATTGTACTACATTTTTTTTCATTCGACAAAAATGTTTTGCTTACGTTTGTGCTTGTACAGTAACTTCAGATGTGGAATATCCCGGTACAATGTATACGATGTACAGTTAAATAATATTTATTATCGTATACATACCAGCCTGTTTTAGATAGATTCTCAAAATAAACCATCTGTCCTTGTAGATTGTACAGTATGTCTTGGAAGGTGTGACATTAATGAATAAAATGACCATTATTTGGGCTTTAGATTAGAAGCCACAAGCTGTATTTAAAGCCTTTTTAATTTGTGCCGTAGGTTATAAGTGGCCATGCTGTGGCACCGGTCACGATGGTATTATCCGAACTGCCCTGGGAGCCCCAGCTCGAACTGCCGAACCTACCGCCTTTTCAGGCCAGGATTGTGGTTGGGCTGGTAGCTGTTATTTGTTTTGCCAATAGTTATGATGGCGACTTTGTCTTCGATGATTCGGAAGCTATCATCAATAACAAGGTAACGTTATAGTCCTGGTTCTATTAAATTATTATACAGAATGTGTAAATCCCTGCAATCTTTAAGAATACTTTTGTTCAGAAATTACAATAAACAGTTTTTTGTAGTAGATACCTGTCAATTGAAATCCCTGATATTTATTTACAGGCTACATTCAGGTCACTGCCATGTTTATTTTCCATTATTTAGCGTGCACAGTAATAATCCCATTTTGGCATGCAGTTTTCCATTTTTATTTCTATTTAAAAATTGCTTGGTTAGAATTTTGGTCTGTTTTTGTGACTTTCAGCTGTATTTGTTTTTATACTTTAGAGGACTCCCTATTTCCGTTACCATTTTCTATCGACGCATGGTTGTTAGGCTTTTGCATGCTCTCTATATATGTTAACATGCATGTTCACCCGGTGCTACAGTTTTCTCCCCCCTCTCAAAGTCAGGTTTACTAGGTTAATTAATATTTTAGATCGTCCTTATGCACTTGTGAGTGTGTGTTCCCTGTGATGGGCTGGTGTGCTGTCCATAGAATAATCTCGCCTTGCACCCAGTGCTTCTGGGATTGCTTACACGTTGACATGACCCTTGTGAGGAGAAAGCTTAATGAAAACAGACGGATGGAATTGCTTTATAACTTCTTTAAACCTGAAAATGCTGTTTCTTTAATCCTAATTACAATCCGCCCTTTTGATGTCATCAAAGCATGACTGCAAGTGATTTAACACTTGTTTGTTAAAATTTTTAGGACCTGAAACCAGAAACTCCCCTGAGTAATATTTGGGGAAATGATTTTTGGGGAAGTAACCTAAGCAGTAATGCCAGCCACAAGTCCTACCGGCCACTCACCGTACTTACCTTTAGGTAATTGTATAATTCTATGCTTTTTTTTTTCGGATTGATTTTTCCTGCTCAAACCAAAGTGATTACAGTTATTGCTGGTGTATTGCTGGGAACTGGGATATGAGGTTAAAGTGTAAATAAATAGTAAAAAATAAGTAAAAGGAAATACAAGTTTGTAGAGAGGGAATTATGCAGAGCACACATACAGTATGACTGGTGTGCCAAAGCTTTCTGGTGCCACATTGTTTTACTTAATGAGTAGTGTTCCCACACGTTGTATACATGAGATAAGGAATTTGCACACATATGCTCAGTGAGGCTCGTGTCCAGGTCATGTCCATGGCCAGGTATTGTGGACTAAGCTTAACTGTGGATTGGTTTGCTGCCCAGTAGTGTTTGATATTCTACAGAGGGGCTGGTATGTCTGCCAGATAGGAGGAGTGTCTCCAGTGTGGACTGTCTTTGTGTGTCCTCGTGGCCGGCTGTAGATGGAACGAGCCTTAAGCTGTAGGAAGGTTTCGCTTCCATTATGTATGTGTTGTGGTTATTTATTGATATTGTCTATCAACTGTGCAGTCAAAACACTAAGCTAGCACTGTGATGGGGAGTTGGAGAGATGAGCATTATTTGCAGCTCTGAGCAGCTAAGCAGGGAAATACATTCTTTGTCTGGTGATTCCTGTTTTGTAATTACTATATGTCTTTCCTAGATGTTTTGTATGAATTTTTTGTCTTGTTTGTTGCATCTTCACATTCCTAAGTGCAAATAAAATTAGTAGTTTGCTTAAGTTCCATTTCTGGACTTTTAGGTACAGGTACAGTGCACAATATGCTTCTGTGTTACAGTAGGAAAAGTAGGAAAAGTGATTAAGGAAGAACATGACACATTCCTTACAGAGTTTCTGGGTAACTGCTGTGCTGAGTTTCAGAATAGTGCTGCAAGTATTTCTCAGAGTTCTTTCACGGGAAAACTTTTTGCAACCTACATTTACAACTTGCTCTTAAATCTTGTCCCATTTGTTTCAATTCTTTTGGGATCATGATATCTGAAGTCATCTTGGAGTTTTTGTTGTTGTGTCCTGCGTGCTTTTGCTTTGTTGCTTTCTTCGGCCCTGCTCTCTTAATCCTGTGTCTCCCCCCTGTTCTTTCATGTTGCCAGACTATTCATATTGCATTCATATCTGAGGAGGTGGTACAAACCTTTGTACGGCGAAATTCAAAACCCTATTTGTAATTCTTGTCTGGCTCCCTTGATGATTATAATCTTCATTGATGTTTTTCCTCCTAGTGCGTTACTCTGTGAATAACCCTCTTCCTTTATCGTTTTTTTTTTCTCCAGATTTAACTGCCTCTTAGCTGGCGGCTTGTACCCTGTTGGCTTTCATGTGCTGAACATTGCCCTTCACGGTGTTATCTCTGTATTAATGATTGATGTGTTTGCAATATTGATTGGTGGCCTGGCTTATGATGGAAAAGGGAAAAGACTTAACCAGGCTCCAAAGGCATCATTTCTGGCTGCGTTGCTCTTTGCTGTGCATCCAGTTCACACAGAAAGTGTAAGTAGAACCCAGAATTCACTTGGCAGGATATCCTTCACCTGTAAACAACACTTTTTTTTTTTAATAGTCATTAATGAAGTACCTTTCACATGTGCTGACTGCAGAGATTATGCTTGAAACATACTTTAAAGGCAGGTGGGGTATGAAGCAAATCTCAGCTGATGGGCATTGCAAAATAAACACCTTGTAATGAGGGCCATGCTGCAGACTTATTAGTTTTAGACTGCTTGTTTAGACGGGTAGAATTTCCATCGAGAGGCTGTGAACTCTTGCTGTTGTTTTTTAAGTCTGATGTTTTAAATTCTGTCAAATTAATCATTTATAGGCAGCATCTGTTATACTATTGCTTGTCAGCCGACACTGTATCAAGTTGCAGTGAAATAGTGTTACCACAAAAGTAAAGGGATATTGATTTGAAGTTGTCTGCTGACCATTTTGTTTAATCATATGCTGATCAATAAACTCTCATGGTTTAGTGGAAAGGTCTGAATCCAATATGTTTTGTATTATTAGGTGCATCTGCAAAAATAATTCATTCTTTTTCTTTTGTTTTACTTTCATTGTTTTTTTCAAGCAGAGTTTTTTTTTTAGGTCTAAGAAAAACAATGTGTAACGATGAAAGTGCACTCATATTGTTCAGCTGACTGACTTCCAATTTATATAAGCTTAGCTGTAGGTTTTTGATAGGTCAGGAACCTGAAGAAGAAGAGAGGTTGCTCTCTGGTGGCACAGGGCTCGACCTTAGAAAGTGGTCAGCCACTGCAGCTGAGTGGAGGCCCTGTGTTCCCGGCCTTGCATGTCAGTGTACGTTGTTTCTTGTTGAAGGTTGCTGGGATAGTTGGAAGAGCTGACCTCTTGTGCGCACTCTTCTTTCAACTCTCCTTCCTCAGCTACTGCAGAGCATTTCAGAAAGGTAAGAGATATCTTCAGTGTTTACTGTGTAGATTTGATTTGGCATGTAAATCATGCAGCAACAACAATAATGTTAATTGGTAAAATACATAGATTGGAATGTTTAAAATGTGTGCTTTTAGACATTATTTAAAAATGCTTTTAACTAGTGTGATCTATTAGTACAAGCTGTTGGTTGATTGTATTCTAATAGTGAAAAGTGTTTAATTGAAATGGTGTAATGGAAATACATTTCCAATTAAATAAAATACCATTTGGCCTAATGTGGATAATTTGTATTGTGGTGAATGGAACTGTCCTTTCTTGACCAGTAACAGACCTCTGGGAAGTGTTTCGTTTTCAGGTTTAATCAGAATCACAGATTATGCGTGCTTTATGATTTGTGTTCACTGCAACGTTTTAAGACCTCTGTATTAAAATATTTGTCTGTTGTAGTGTCCATTTTGTCTTTCTGTTATGAGTAGGCTAGCGGGCCATTTGTGTGAGAAATTTCCATAGTGTGCTTTATGTTCAACATATGTATTCTGTATACAGACCTTTAGTCATGTTCTGTATATATACAGTATATATAAATATATATAGTTGTTTGTCTGAAAGATGAGAACACGAGTGGGTTTCCAGGCAAGTATTGATTATTATATAAATCATTATTTATTCTTTTTATGTTTTTTGCCATACTGTAGGTTATAAAGAAGACAAGTTTTCAGTATCATGGACAGTTGTA
This sequence comes from Lepisosteus oculatus, assembly GCF_040954835.1. Classification (NCBI taxonomy): domain Eukaryota; kingdom Metazoa; phylum Chordata; class Actinopteri; order Semionotiformes; family Lepisosteidae; genus Lepisosteus; species Lepisosteus oculatus. Next base: position 5,579,565 of record NC_090710.1, read on the forward strand.
AGCCTTTCACTGTGTGCAGTGGCCATGCTTTGCAAAGAACAGGGCATCACTGTTTTGGTTTGTATTCAAATGATTCAATTCTTTAGGTTTCTTTTGATTCGTCTGCAGTTTTCATTGTTTTATATTGTGTAAAAAAAGACTTTTAAAATGTAATGTGTCACAATACTATTAAGTGAATTGTTTTTCCAGAGCATCCAAGACCATATATCAGTCTTTATCTTTATGTACCCAGGGAGTCTGAATAGCTCTTTGTCACCATCCTACTGTATATTACATTCAGTCCATTTTTATCTCATTTTTCTGTCATGACATTAAAGACACAGCAGCTTCTGACTGCTATGCTGTTTCTTCTCCTGCTGATCTGTAATGTGTGCAGCAACCATTTGAGAACTGACGCATTTTATTTTCCTGTAATCTGTTTCTGTTTTAATGTTGCAAAGAAAGTTGTTTTTCTTCGGCATATATTTGTCAGTTTTTTAAAAGAAATGTCAAAATAATGCTTAATGTTATTGTACGTTATATTAAATATAAATATTTGTATGGAGCAGTGCTCAGGATTCTGGCCTCATAACTGGAAGGTTGTGAGTTCAAATCCCAGGTAAGACACAGCTGTTGTTCCCTTGAGAAAAGCATGTCACCCAAATTGCTCCACTAAAATATCCAGCTGTAAAAATGGGTGCAAATGTACAGCAGTTGCTTTGGTTAAAGTGTCTGCCAAATCAATTAGTTATAACAATACAATAAGATATTGATACAAAACCAAGCATGAAAATTCAGTCGAAAACAGATGTTTTTGTTTGTGTGTTGTTCTCTCTCCTTTAGGGCGTGAATGCAGCTTTCGATGTTCTCATGATCTGCAATGTAGATATCTATGAATTGAGCCAGAGGCTTCTGTACAAAGGAAAGTCTGTGGAGGTAATTATTTTCACATTCTATAATACTGTATATTGATATTATAAAGATTGCAAATCTATGAAACCATAAAAAGGGCACAGTTAACATAACATTGAAAAACTATCAAATTATTCAGAGATGCAAATAATTTCACAAACTCTTCTTGTTACACTTACGCAACTGTTCACAAACTGCGAGTGGCTATGTGAGTTTTTTTTTAACATTAGCTGATTTCATTTGGAGTTTTATGTTTGAAAACCATCCCTATCCTGAGGTTATTTAATAAATTATTTTTGGACCTTGATTAGTCTTCTCCTTGAGATTTTCTGTTTGAGAAGCTGTGGAAAAACACTTTATTTAAAAAATATATATATATAGGTATTTTTTGTCAGCCATAGTTCTGGTCCGTCTTTCGGATGAGACGTTAAATGAGGTCCTGACTCTCAGTGGTCATTAAAGATCCAAATTTTCCCCCTTGGCCTTTACCATGGCCTGCAAATTGTCCCCATGTATGACTGGCTTGCACTTGTCCTGCGATGGACTGGCGTCCCATCCAGAGTGCACCCTGCCTTGCGCTCGTTGCTTGCCAGGTAGGCTCCAGCTTCCCGCAACACCGTATGGTATAAAGTAGTTTGGCGAATGACATGACATATTTCTGGTTGCTTGGAACATATTACATGTGTTTTATACTTAAGCTTTTTTTTTTTCAGATTCATGCATTGTTCAAAAGGGGCTTCCTAACAAGATTGGGCCTGCTCTCACTGGGGGGAGCTATCCTTTTGTATGCACGGTGGAGGATCATGGGAACCGGCCCACCAGCTTTCACTGAAGTAGACAACCCAGCTTCCTTTGCAGAAAATCTATTTATACGAGTGAGTGATGGAATACAACCTAAATAGAACTCTACTAGTTATTGCATTATTAAATTTGTCAGGGAGGAGGCAAAAATATTTAAAGTTCCATGTGATGTAGATTTCAGATTATGTATTTGGATTATATCTGATCAAGGTATTTACAAATGATGTCTTTGTGGTATAATAGCTGCAAAATTCAGTACAGTCTCTATAAGACCTCCACAACACTGACTTGTTATTTATTTTTACCTGCGTTTAGGATTGACTTGTTTTGGCAAGTTCAAGTACACCTTGAAGTAATTCAGTGGCTCAGTTATTGGTATTTGCTGATCAGGTGTTCTCTGATTTCTGTGTTATTTTGACTTTATTCAGTGTTTAGCTGGATCAGTGAGTTAAATTTAGAGGTTCAATAAATGTATTGAATTCACAAAATTCAAAGACTAAAAAATGTAATATAAATAATTCTAAATGTAGTTGTTCCTATTTAATTATCAAAATCTGCTTCAAAATTCTTGTATCTGTATCATCACCAAGGCTTTATTATTGTATGTTTGATAAGTTAGCTGTACTCCAACAGGGAGTTTATCAAATGGATATGAAATGCACTCAACAATATTGAAAATAGAATTAGAGTGATGGCAAACCCTTATTTGACTCCTGTCTGGACTTCAAAGGGCTCTGTAACCCATTAGTGAGGTTGGCTGCATGTATATTATTGTGAAGCAGGCAGAGGATGCTGATTCTGGTTTTCTAAGTGCCTCACAATTCACAAGTCAAATGCCTTTGTCAAGTCCAGAACGCCAAGTATATAGGTTGGTGTTGATCCAGGCATTTTTCCAGTAATTGACAGCCCATGAGTAAATTACATCTGTCTTTTCTTCAGAGGGTCAGAACCACATAGAGATTTGAGGAGAACTCATATTCCTCTTGCTGAAGAACAATTCAGTAGAATTATTCTAATGATCTTGCCCACAATGGACAGCAAAACTTTCCCTTCATATCTCCATAGTTGGATTTCCCTTCTTTCTTTAAGATTTTTCTTGCCACAATCCTTGATATAATTTGGCATTTCCTCTTCATTCTAGATTTGTATGATGAGAGCATGTAGGTGTAGCGTTAGTTCCAGCCAACCCTGTTTCCAGAGATAATTCCATCACCACCTGCTGCTTTGTTGTTCTTCATTTGTGCGATGACTTTCATCTCCTCGCTGAGTACTGGTAGAATTCCAACTCAGATTTGGTGGTATGGGATTGAATTGAATATACTGTTCAGTACTGTCCACTGACAGTGGGTTCTTGAGTAAATAAATCTTTAGAATGCTCCTTCCAAATGCCTGCCTCCCTTTCCATCATCAGTTCTCTTCCTTCTCTTATCTTCTCTTCCTTCCTCTCTGGCTATTCAGGCCATATATAGAAGTCCTTGTGGCAGTGAATAAACCACAGATATCATGCATGTCTACAAAATGTAGAATTCCTTTTGCTTTTCTGTCTTTCACCTGTTCTTTATATCTCAAGTACTCCTGTGAAATTCTGCCGTTGCTTTTTAGTGGGCCTGCTTCTTCTGCTTGGATTATGGGTTGTCGGGCCATGCACAGAAAGCCCTATGTTCTAGTCCTTATTTCTCATGAATTCCTTTTGGGTTGTATTTTTTAATGCTTTGATGTTGATTTTCCATGCATACGATTCTTTCTGTAGCTAATTGTTGGTAGCCAGTTTAATAGGCATAACTCATCAGCAAAGATGTGATCGGTTTAGCAGCAGTGAGCTCTCGTCATTGCTGTAGTGATGTGGACATCTTTGTTATTCCGGGCACGGATAATGACAGAGTAAATGCAGTGTCGGTGTTTGGACACGCGGTGTTGCCAAGATGTTTGTGTGTAAACTGTGTTGGTGATGAAGTCTCCCTTCCAGGCACACAGGAACATCTGGAATGCCATTGGAGCTCACATTTACATCCCTTGTCTTGCATATGGTTTCATTCCAGAAACTGGAATCTCTTCCATCTCTGATATTGAAGGCCCCTTTTCTATACCCCAAAAGGGGTGAGCAGAGAAATGCACTTCTGCTTCAACCCATGTGCTTGTAACCTCCACCTGCGTACCAAGTCATGACTAGGAGCGTCCAGAAATCACTCTCTTACTTCCATCACTGGTCACCAGAGCACTTAGAAATTGTGCTGGGGATGGAAGATGCCTGTGTGCAATATCTATTATTGTCAAGAGACTGTAGCTTTACTAGACTGGGGATTGAGATATTCTGGTTGGCACGTCGTCTTTAGTTTGTTGTGCTGTGGAGGACTTGGGTGTCAGAGCACTGTTTGCTGAGGTTGTAGGGTGCAGGAATTTTAACCTAAGGCCGTCAGGGAAGTTGCTCCAAAAGTGAAGGTATTCATTCTTCTGACCTCTCATCCCTCATTGATCATGTCCAGTGGCAAGGCCAAGGATGAGGGGTTAGAACCTGGTTTTAATGGCTCTTATGACTCATGTCTACCTCTACCTGTATCATAATATACCTTGTAAGTGTAATTAGTGTTCATGGCAGTTCCATAGTGTTCTACCACACTCATTAATTCTTTTTATTTGTTTGCATTGTGAAACATTATCTAGAAGATAGTGTTTAAGAATATAAAAATATATTCTGTGCAAAATATGTTTTGATTACATATTCATAATCTTTTTACAATAATGCACAGTGGTTCTTTTAATCTCTTCTTTTTTAGTTTAAATTCAGTAATTAGTTCCAATAAGCACTCCCTGCTCCGTACAAGCAAAGAGAAATGGAGACAACTGTGAATCCATTTTAAATCTATGAACAAGAGGGAGGTTGTAGGAATAAAAAGCAGCATTTGATTTTTAGTGGAAAATAATCATTTACAATACTCTGTAGGATAGTCTGCGGTTGTAAATATTTATGTTTTGCACCCTAATTACTTTTCCCGAAAATGCAAAAAATCTGGAATATAATGAATGTTTTTGTGAATCCCATTAATTTTCCTCATCGAGTTACCTCTAATGAATTTCAAAGCTCCAGGATTTAATTGGTTAACCCACATCATTTGAAATTCTGTATCGATTTCTGGAAGTAATTCTTTTAACCTTTGCTGCGATCAAAACCTCATTTTCTTTTTATCTGAAAATTGAACAGTGGCTCAGAGTAGGTATTTTGTCAAAGAAGGCTTTAGGCTGTTATTTAAAATGAGATAGTTTGCTTTAAGACTGCACTTCTCTGTTCATTTACTCTTGTTTCCTTTGATTGGCAGACTGTGAACTATAATTACTACTACTCTCTGAATGCATGGCTGCTGCTGTGTCCCTGGTGGCTGTGTTTTGATTGGTCAATGGGCTGTGTACCACTTATTAGATCAGTCAGTGACTGGAGAATAATCTCGCTGGTCAGTCTGTGGATCTGCTTGATGGGTTTGATAAGTCAAGCCTTGTGTTCTGAGGACAGCAGTAAGAGAAGGTAAGGGAACTTGTCTCCATGGCAAAGCCTCTTGCCAGTTGAATAATGTCATTGAGAGCAATACATTTTCATCAACATTAGATTTATCAACTTAATACATTTTTCAAGATTTATTTTATCCTGCACCACCACAATGAAGAACCCTTTTACACCTCACTGTGAATGTTTTTTCAGGAAAACGCTAACTGTGCTCTGACTAGTTTATACATTTTAGAAATGCTGATTAACCCTTGAATCAAACTGCACAAGAGGAGGCCATTTCCCTCATCTAGTTAGTTTGGATTTTAGTCCTTATATTGGAATAAACTATTCTTACATGCATTTTCTTCATTCGGGTGTATTTTATTTACAACATCTCACATTTTGTATTGACATTTAGATATGAATTTGCACATCCCTTCAGTATGTGAATATATGAGGTATACAATGTACAGTATGCATGTTTCCCCCATCTTTTCTCTCAGGACGCTGACATTTGGACTCGTACTGCTGGTGATCCCCTTTCTTCCAGCCAGCAATCTGTTCTTCCGTGTGGGTTTCGTGATAGCAGAGAGAGTCCTCTACCTGTCCTGTGCCGGATACTGTCTTATTGTAACATACGCAATTGGCTCTTTATGCAGCCGTTGCAAGAACTACAAGGTACAGAAAGTGTGAGGGATAGTATTTCTTTTTATTCTTCTTTTTCATTAAATGTAAATGTGTGTTGCTTTTTCATTCGGATCCTCATCACCCTTCCTGGCATTGTCTTTGCAGAAACTCATTCGCGCTTTGCTGTTGGTACTCCTGTGTGTGAATGTTCTCCGCTGTGCTACCCGGAGTAGCCAGTGGAGGTCAGAAGAGAGCCTTTTCACCAGTGCCCTGTCAGTCTGCCCCCTCAATGCTAAAGTGAGTACACCTTAATCTGTTTACCATAGAATAGTTTTGTACAGTGCCTTACAAATGTATTTGGACTCTTGCACAGTTTTCACTTTTGGTTGCTTTTACACTTGAAGTCATAACACCTTTGAAGTAGCAATTATTATTTGTGTCACAGAACTTTCTCCACAGTTTCAAAGGACAAAAGAAGAAGACGTAAATAGATACCTCATAGAAAAATGCTAAAAGTCATGAATGCTTGAATTTTTAGAATTGTTACTGTGGCAGACCTACATTCATTACATTAATTTTCTTGATAATACCAGCAATATTATGGCTGAGAGCATTTAGTTATGAATAAAAACCTTTTTTTCTCATGTTTAGCAGTTTTAGAAATGTATTGTATAGTATTTCACTAAGGTCCTCAGATGTTTAAGTTTTGTTATAAAGGGACTTTTTACCATTGAAATTTGGCTTTGATATTTTAAATTTTGTTCCACCCAATGTGGAATGAGCTATAGTTAATCGGTTTATTGCTCCACCTGCCTGGACTGCACAGGAAGAGTGCCCTCTTCTAGCACACCCACCTGTCATAGCCTTAGTCACTTGAGCCACACAGGGCACACAGAGTGGCACAACCCACTGCAAGCCTGCTGGTACCTGGAAGTTCAATAAGGAAACCCTTGCCAGTTACAAATTAATTATTAAAGTATTTGACTGACGCTTTGTCTGCAAAACAAAAGGTATCTAGGGGAAGTACGTTGCTCAGGGATACAACAGCAGTGTCCCAGCTGAGATTTCAACTCGCAACCTTCAAATTGCAACACCAGAACCAACTCCTGCTGCCCCAGTTGAAACCCATCTGACCCTTGTGGTACTTGGCTAGTTGTGTTCCTCTGTCTGGGCAGTGAGCCATCATTAGTTGATGACGTTTGGCTCATAACCTTGCCAAGGCTTGAAACAAAGCTATAGAGCTCCACCTGCTTTCCAAGTAAACGTCTTCCCTGGTTGAGCCATTCAGGAACCTCTTGAAACTGCAGATATTAACTGAAGTATGTAACCTATACTGAAGGTTTATATGTTATTCTTCTAGATTCCACTGATTTTTATTTGTTAATGGGTCTATAATGTAGGTAAATGTTTTATTTTTTTTCTTGCAGTATTTTGATTTAATCATTTAAGTTTCAGGAACATCAATAGGTATTTTTCCACCTATTGAAGAATTGAGCAATCTATTAATGAAATTACAAAATTCCAGTTTAGATGAAGCAATGACAGAAAGCACTGACAGGTTAACATAACAGACTTTCCTTACCAGTAATGTGGTGTGCTTTTCTAGGTTCATTACAATGTTGGCAAAAACCTTGCAGACAGGGGAAATCAGACAGCTGCAATCAAATACTACAGAGAAGCTGTAAGGTACACTTCATGTAATATTCAAATGTCTCCACTTGCTTTGCTATAAAAATCTATATGTTGAGGTGGGGGTTAGAACATTTTTCCTTAACGTATGCTAAGATATACTAGTAGTAACATGTTTTAATTCGTAATGAAGACAAGGGTTCTCTGGAGGGAATTAACAACTTGTTTAATTGTTGTGAATATCTCTGTTCCTGTTAGCAAATGATTAAAATAAACACTAATGTTTCTGTTTCACAGGTTAACCACATGTTAACAGACGTTAAGCTTTAACCAGCTTCTGAAGTAGTTTTATTTTGTAGATCTTAGTATTTTAGTGGTTTCCCTTTAATACTCACAGTATGAAGCTCAGATTTTTCAGTTGTAATTGGCACTGTATTTGGTTTAAGTAAAAATATTTTACCTGTCTCTTCAGAGAGCTGCAGTGTTTAGTTTTCTATGTAGTAGATCTTTTGAATACCTCCTGTCTATGGAATTGCTGAAGAACCTCAAACAAGCAACCTACTTTTTATCAGGACATTCAACAGTCTAATCTTAAATCAGAGAATACAAGTCTTTAGTGTGTCTCATGTTACCTAATTGTTAATGAAAGTAATTGATGGCACTGTACAGTACATTACAGTTTTGAGAAAATAGCTTTCTTTCTAGGAGAATGCTATTGATCTGTTATAAAACATGTTAGAAAACACATACGTTTGCTATAGTGTACAGGCCTGGTTTTCTGAGACATCATGGGAGTTAAAGCAAATTTATTTATTTTTTAAATCAAAGAAATACTCCCATATTCTTAAATATTGAATAAATAACAGGAGTTATTGCTTCACATTATTAGGAAACACTTGTAATTTCTACAGATAAAATTCCATTAGCTGCTGGCTACCAATGAGCTAGCTGGGCTTCTTTTCATTTGTAACCTTTCTCATGTTCTTATAAAGTATGGCAAAAGAGAAAAAGACTATCTTTCTGTTTATTCAAAAGTAAATGTTTTTGTCAAAGGAAATTAGATTGTTTAGAGTTTTGTAAGATTACAATATTATAAATAATAAAAGCCCATTGCTTTTTATTATTTATATGCTTCTTCTCGGTCAGATTATATATACACATGGTCTTCAATTTCATTGTTGTGTAGCTGATACTCAGATCTATGTTAAAACCTTTTCCCCCAACGATCTGCTGCTACTGTTGCTTATCACTTGTCTGTGTGACATCTAGCTCTGGTTGAAATCAAATTACTTGAAGCTAAATAGTGACAAAACTTATTTTACTGGTGGGAAACAAATGTCATCTGGAAAAACTCAAGGGTTTCACAGTAATGGTGGAGGGCTTCCCCATGTATGCATCAGCCATAGTCTGCAATCTGGAAGGCGTTTCTTGAAAAGAGTAGGGGTGTAACCCGTGCATCCTGGCCAAATTTCCCATTGGCCCTTACCAATCATGGCCTCCTAATAATCCCCATCTATGAATTGGCTTCATTACTCTGCTCTCCTCCCCACTGAGAGCTGATGTGTGGTGAGCGTTCTGGCACACTATGGCTGCCTTTGCATCATCCAGGTGGGGCTGCACATTGGTGGTGGTGGAGGGGAGTCCTCATTACCTGTAAAGTGCTTTGAGTGGAGTGTCCAGAAAAGCACTATATAAGTGTAAGCAATTATTAATATTATTATTATTATTTAGTCATACATAATCCTCTTCTGTCTCATAGCTTCATGTGAAAAATGTGATGAAGACCTACTTTTTTCACCTCAGAAATATCGGCTACTTTTGGCCATTCCTGTCAATGGACCTGTACAATGCTGAGTGTTTGATTCATGCATTCATAACAACAAGGCTTTATTTCTGCAACTTCTTACTCTAGCACTCTCCTCAGTAAGTTACAATACATTTTTGTCCAAAACTCTGCAGCTAGACGTAACACACACCAGACAGCATATTATGCCAACTCTTACATCTCTAGATTGTCTGTAAAGTCACATATTCTATATAAGATCTTGTTACTGACTAATATGGCTCTTAATCTGACTCCATCATACATCTCTGAACTCCTTCCCATCTGCTTTTCAGTTGAGGCCGGTCCTTCGATTACTGTACCTAAGACTAAATACCAGACTATTGACCATGCCTTTTTCGTTACGTCTCCAGTGGTAGAAGAGAGAGTAGAGGAGCTTATTACCATATGTACACGTACATTGGAATTTGTGTTGTTGCCGATCTCTCATGACATGCACAGTGCAGCAGACGACCCAGTATGACAGACAACACCACAATGTGTAACGGTACATTACAAAGTGGTCCATAATCATTTTATAACAACCAGTAACAATAAATACGCTGTACAAAACAGTAAATATATGGTAGTAAAAAAACATGGAAGTCCTTGCAAAAAGTGTGCAGTCTAGAGGTGCAATATGTTCTGAGGCTGTGCAATAAGCTGTTAAGGATGCGCACTAGGGTAGAAGCTGTTGTTAAGCTTAGTTGTCCGGCTTTTATGGTCCAATACTGCTTGTCAGACCGCAGGGGGAGAACAGTTGTTACAGAATGCTCTTCCTGTGACTCTTTGAGAGGCAGATTCTTTTTCTCTTTTTTTATTGGATTTTTTTTTCCTCTTTATGTCTTCATTCCTATATACAGTGCCCTTGGGTTTGGAAAGGCACTTTAAAAATTCATTCTTCTTATTATGAAAGGTTTTGTTCCAGAAAGCATCGTAGATTCATTTCTCAGCCCGTGACTGTTAACTATTTTGCAGCCTTTTTTGTTTTTCCTACTTACCCTTTTCTCCGTACAGGTTAAATCCAAAGTATGTCCATGCCATGAACAACCTGGGAAACATATTAAAAGAAAGAAACGAGTTGCAGGAAGCAGAAGAGCTGCTCTCGAGAGCTGTGCAAATCCAGTAGGTGGAAAAAATAATAATTTGGATGCTGAATTTGAAAAAAGTAAAACGTATTCAATATACTGTACTCTTCACAATAGAGCAAAGGCTTTTCCTAGTATTAAAAGTGGTTGACAGAGTAGTGTGGTGTTGAACACTGTAGCTTTGCAGCTCTGACAGGTACTGAGTTTGAGTGTCGTCTGTAGCACCTTGTGTATGGAATTTTGTCTGGTCTACTGTTTTTGTGTAGGTTTTCTCTCATATTCTAGACATACTGACTGTTAATTGGTGTCTGTTATTTGTCCTTGTGTGTGTGTCCTATGATGGACTGGAAATCTTGTCCACTCTGTAATTCAGCCTTATGTTATGTACTGCCAGAACAGGCTTCAGGGTGCTCACATCCTTAGCAGGAATAAGCTTTTTTTAGATAATTGGTGGATAGATCTAAGAGTTTTGAAATATGTCTTTTAGTATATTTACTTCACACATCAGCTCATTAATTTGAGTTCAGCAAATGGTGAAGCTTTTTTTTAATGACCTATGCTTTTATTTTTCCAAAGGCCTGATTTTGCTGCTGCTTGGATGAATCTGGGCATTGTACAGAACAGTTTAAAAAAGTTTGAGAATGCAGAAAATAGCTACTGGAATGCAATTAAATTCAGAAAGAAATACCCAGATTGCTACTACAACCTTGGAAGATTAGTAAGTACCTAATCTAAAAAAATGACAAGCAGAAAAGTAAATTAACAACATAACTTACTTTATATTAAATCTATTTTCACAGAGTGCTGACACTCTGCAGTTACAAGCTTTTAAAATAGTTGAATGGTTTGAATTTCCAGTTGGGGTGTCTTCACCTGTAGTAGAACTATGAGTCTTTTGCATCTGCTTCAGGCTATACAAATATTTTGTGCTTCGCATTTTGCTGCAATTCTGTCACACTTTCTCTTTTTTTTCTTCTGTTCTTGAATACTTATGACTGTGTCTTCATTAAAAAAATCTTTGATACAACCCAGCCTTGATGTTGAAGCTGAAACACTGGCTCCTTCAAAAAACAGATGGATGAAATCCCAAGATCAATAAGCCAGTGAAAACTAGGCTTATCTTTCTTGTATTCTTACTGTGTACCAGACCTTGACCAATTTGCCTGTAGTATTATATGTGTTTGTGACCACTGAATTATAATGTGTGTTAGTATTTGTAAAGCAGCGTGATATCCTCTTGTCTTCTCATTGGGTATTATATTCCTTTAGTACGCTGACTTGAATCGCCATGTTGATGCCCTGAATGCTTGGAGAAATGCAACCATGCTGAAATCGGATCATAGTCTGGCGTGGAACAATATGGTGATCCTTCTTGATAATACAGGTACTTCTGTACTGTGTGCACCTAGACCACTTTTGGAAAAACAAGCTGGATTAATTTGGTGTGGTAGCACATAAGAAATCTTCAAATATTTATTAATGTCCACTTTCTAGCCTGATGTTGTAAGATCTCAAAGCAAAGCTTGGCCTGGTCAGCAACTACAAAATGGGTTAGAAGGGCTGAATACTGCTTTTAGAATCACTCTTTGTGTATTATTTTGGTGGGTTTGTTTTGAGTGAGTTGTCAGAATTTGTGTTTCAGCTTTTTAGCAAGTTCTAGTTACTAGATTTTTTAAATCTCTTTTTGTCTTCAGCATTTTGAAATTGATTTTAAACTTGCAGTGAACTGATCTTTTCTGACTAAAACTTCATTCTTAGTCTCAGCTCCAGAATGCTGCTAATGAAAGCTTGTTTTCTTTTTACCACTGCCAAAAACTTGAGCTTGTTGGATTGAAATTTAAAATGCTTTGCAACAGTAGAAAGCTGTCAGTGATGTCAACGGCCTCCTGATGGCCGTATGTTTTCCTAAACAAAGTGAATCAGATAAACTGTGCATTTTAAAGCTATGTACTCCTTCATTGAACTGATTGATTGATTTTTTGACAAGCTGGGTAGAGTTCAATTTCCATGTAACTTTAATGAGTGAAAGTGGCTCATTAGTAAAATCTTTCTACCAGCTTTGAAAATTCAGGCCCACGGGGAGGAAAGTGAGGAATATGTGGAAGATGTTTAAATCGGGAGACCGGAGTCTAATTTGCTCAGAGCCAAGTTTACCTGCCACCCTCAGCTGTAGGTCTGAGGTGTGAAGTTGTGGCTCCAGATGCAGAGCACTGGGCACAGTCTGCCACATGGGTCCCTTCTGTGTAATTAGTGAAGCCTTTTCACCAATTAACCTTTTTCTCCAATTAGTAAGCTTGCACAGACAGTAGGCCGCATATCCGTTCACATCTGTTTTACCCAGAAACATAGTATCACAAATCCGAGGTGCAACAGCTGATTTTTTTGCTTTACTTACAGCATGTGCAGAGAGAAATGTCCTCTCTCATCTTACTTATCATTTATTTCACGATAAGCCAATGTGGTCTTTCAAAGTAAGATTAAACGTGTTTAATATTTATATGAATTATCTGTGTGAAAAGAAATCATCTTTATAGTAGCTCCTGGTGGATGTCTCTAACATGATGTAAGCTTCTGAGATTATTAGACTGTAGAGGCAGGAATCAGCAATGCCTGAAATTTATGTATTAAAAGCTTTGTGTGTTGTTTTTAAAAGCAATATTCCCCGCCGTGTGGAGAATGGCTTGATTCTGACGCAGCAGTGTTTGTTCTTTATAAAACATTACCAGAGTAGGTCCATTCTCCCTGGAGTGACTTAGCACGGTCCAAGTTTCATGATCAAATCTTGGCACTGGTAGTTGTTTTTCTGCCTGGATTTTCACCCTTACGTGTGATTGTGTTCCAGACACCTCCCTGAGTGAAGGATAGGAAAACGGGATAAATGATTTATCCCACAATAAATAAGAAAAGGTACATGAGTCATGCAAAAAGCCTCTTTAAAAACAAACAAGTTGATTGCCCTGCAGATTAAAGACCATGTTAGGTGTTCCAACATAGCTACTGCTTTGGCCAAGTGGAGATTTGACATTAGAATCAATAAATCACTAGCCCTTGCGTTGATTAAGAAAGTAAACCGTTCTTCCATGTGCAGGAAAGTAAGTCTGAATCTCGGCCTATGTACAGTACAACAGATGAGGGATGAAGACCCATGTAGGAATGTTTACAAACAAGAGGAAGGTATTTTGCCTTTCAGCCCACTGACCTTCAAAATCAGCTCCAGTAAAACAGAGTCCTAGTGGATAATGCATTGATAATGCAAGGAATGTTTTTTGGCCTTATAAGATAGAAAATGACTTTTGGCGTTTGGATTTCACATTTGAATAGGGTTTCTTCAGTTCATTTTTCAAGTTCTTACATTTCAGAATAAGTCGTTTTATTTATAGTTATTTTTTGTTTTTTAGATTCAGACTAAAAAAGACTCTTAATCCCTGGTAATATGAGCTTTATAATTAGATATTTATTTTATCCATACATACATTCCTTAAATACCATATTCTAAGTGATGTATTTTGTACATTGGAAATGCTCAAATGTCTGAGCAGAAATCACAAGCTTTTCTTTAATGCCAAGATAAATGCCTGAAGCGTTTATCAAACAGTTTGATTTCTTACCTTTTTTTCTCTTCTTCTTAAGGAAATCTAGCTCAAGCTGAGATGATTGGCAAAGAAGCCTTAAAACTACTTCCTAATGATCACACTATTATGTTTTCCTTGGCTAATGTTCTGGGGAAACTGCAGAAATATAAGGTACAGTAGGAATTGCTTTTAGTATGTTTAATTCTCTTTAATTATTTTATTCATAGGTCATACCATTTTGTTTTAATTTTTGAGCTCTGATCTCTCAGTGTTGGACTAATCTTTTCATTTAACACCTGCAGCATTGTATGTAAGCTGAGACTTCTTAAAGATACAACTCATATGTGGAATTTGCAATTAGTATAAAACTGCATTTTATGTTATGAATTGTGGGGTAAATAGGTGAAGTTAATTAAATAGGTGAAATTAAGAACCTGTTAATATTTTAATCCCATTAAGAAATATGTCTTAAATCAATTTATGTCATAGTAATTTTTTTATGCTAGATGTTATTCTCATCTCCTGTTGTGTGAAGTGTGTGATTGATGAATTTAGAACTAAAAATAATATGTTAAAGAAAATATATTCAGTATTTTGAAATGAAGGTTTTGTGTTCCAACTGACATGCAAGGATATTTTAGAGCTGTTTTTTCAGGAGCTGATTTTTTACTTTACAGGATTTAAAATGAAAATATCTTTTACAGTGCAGTAGTTTATGGCATTGAAAACCTCACATGTTTCCATAGTTCACATTTCTACATTTCCTTAGTGGGATTAGTATCAGTGTCAACTGAAGCTATTTTGATTGAAAAGAGACAGATGAACAAACTTAGTCTAGCACGGTAGCCTTATTTCCAAATAGTATGGTATGTGCACTAGTAGCAGTTGCAGGATTACATTTGTGATTTGCAATAAAATAATTTATGTAACTTTTTTTAAACACAGGAGTCTGAAAGTCTGTTTCTTTCTGCACTGAAAACCAACCCTGGTGCTGCCAGTTACCATGGTAATCTAGGTATGTGCTTGCTTAACACGATTAAGATTTCTGTCTGATTTTTGCTTGTCAGTATTGACTGTGTCTTGTAAAGCCTACAAACTGCCTTCCACAAGACTCTTTAAAATTGAGGATGATAATGAACTCTTCAATGCAGAAAATATCTATTTTGTTGACTAAGATACTGAGTGCGTTTTTGAAGGTGACAAAAGACAGATACTGTCTTAACGCAGATGTCACAATACCTGAATCTTGCTTGAAAATGAATATTGATTTAGAAGCCAAATCATTCTTTGGAAACATCTACATTACCTTGAAAGTAACCAACTGAAAGTTGAGTTATGGTGTTACTTTTCCCACAGCTGTTTCGCTATAAAAGGCAAACAGTGCAAAATCTGGTATTGTTCTCCATGTAAGAGTTTGATATTGAATTGCTGTCAAATATGTTGTCTCTTCTGCTGTTACAGCTGTCCTTTACCATCGCTGGGGGAAACTTGACATGGCCAAGAAACACTATGAGCTCTCTTTAAAACTTGACCCTAATGCTCCAGGGACAAAGGAGAACTACAACATGTTAAGACGGAAACTGGAGCAACTACATAAAAAGGGATCGGCTTGATAAAACTTCAAGGACACTATTGATGCATGCTGCAGACATTTGATTTAATCTTTATACTGTCCGTGTCTACTTTTCGGTAACACCTAAAATTGTTCATTTTGATTTTTCTCACCATTGTCAGTACTGTACAAATGGCAATAAACACAAATTTCCATTTCATGTCCACTGGTCTCACTGGGATCTGCTTTAGCAATAAAGTGATCGTGTTATTGCTCAAATATTCATCTGTTTTATATTGGAAAGCGGTGTGGTCTCTATTTTGCTCTGTAATACAGGCCAATGTTTGTGTTGGAACAAAGGGGGGCTGGCTATTAATATTAAACCATCTTTGGTGAGATCTTCTCAAAATACTGGAATATGTGATCGTTTGCATCACTTAATTTCAATATCCCACTTTTTTTCTGCTAGAATCTGAAGTTTGTAATCGGATGGACCTTCTTTTGTATGATACCAAACTTGAATAATTGTTCTAAGTTTTTTTATGTTTAACTTTGATTGTTGCTACTTATTTAATTGTAATATTTTATTTCTAATTTAATGGTAATTTATAAAATGCAAAAAAATCAATGAGTATTCCTGAATGATTATGTAGGTTTTCTGTTTCTCACTGTAATAAATAAACCATGGTTCTAAAAATATCAGATCTACTTACTCTTACTTTATAATCTCAATGACATTGTATTGTTTATCGTTGTAGGTTTAAATAGTTTATAAATACGGTTGGGAGCCCTCCTCTTCGGTAAGGTTTACGTTGACGCGTTTTCAATAAAAGGTTGTTTGTCCAAACAGAGTTCCCGTAGTCACAGTAATGCACGTTGAGGAACCATAGAAAGCACATTTCAAGTTCCTGCGGAAAAAAGTAAGGTAATTGTTCATTACTAAAATGCTTACTATAAGTAACGATATATAACTGAATAGGATGTCAAAACTAACTTTGTAAATTTAGACAGTTTTCTGTAGCAAAAGCTTCAACGCAGCCACAGAAACATTGAGTAGATGATTAAATTGCAAGCCTTTATGGTCAAAGATCACGGTCAAGTTTGTATTGAAACCATGAATAAGGAAATATCTGAAATGTTTTTTTTCTCTTATGAAGTATATACAATGCATGAACTCTGAAGTACAGAAATTCCTGTGTTCACATATAGTTGTCAATATAATATATAATATGGGATTGCCATTAGAACAAGTTACTGGGAGCTGTGATTTTCAGATGTTATAAATGATCACACAGTATATGTTATGTAACCGTGAAGAATGGAGTTATTGTAACAGTCGTCTCTTGCTTTTCAATGTGCCTTTTGAATGTTTTCCGTAATGAAAGAATTCTTAATTGCTCTTCAGCCTTAAAGTTCAGCCATCTTTCTTAAACTTTGGCTTCCATACTAATATTTCTTTTTAAGTAGTAATAACGATAATTTATAATTCCTCTGCACTAGCAAAATTGATCAGTACACTGGACAGTAGATCAGGTAGAGATGTGTGGAATTGCTTCACCAGCTAAATTAAGTGGGGGCTATTAGGATTACACAATCCCAGAGTGAAATTTAGCCCGGGCAGTGGGGTTAACATCCTCTAACCATTTAAAAAGTGCTATAGGATCTTGAAAGACCAAGTATTCCAGACCTCGGTTTAATTCCTCATCTGAAGGATGACACCTCCCTCTGTATAGCGCATCAGATTATTGTACTGGAGCACTGGTTTAGAAATTCTGTTTCAGGTGGATAAAGCACCATCTACAAGTCCACCAGCACCACATTTTGGGGGGTCTCCATTCAAGTACTGATCAGGCCCAGCCCTGCTTCTTAGATCTGATAAAATCAGGATACAGGGTCATAACACCGTTTCCTAGGCCACATCGAAAAAAGATGAGTATATTAAGTAGTGGTGCATTGAAGCATTAAACTGATATTTTCTTGTGTAATTTTCTTGATGTATTCTGAACATCAAATGAACTTGACATTCGCTGCTTTGTGACTATTGAAAAACACAAAATCTTCTAATTAGTAATAGAGTTGATTGGTCAAAGGGGTTGAGGCAGTTTGACATATTGAATGCCACATTTGGTAGAAATCAAGCAAAGAACCAATACACCCCACTTAACCAGAGAACAGCCCCTTTGTGCTATCAGTGTGTTGGAGGCTGATGTGTTCATCTCTATCTGCGGTGATCTGGCCATAATCTGGGAGACATGAGCTATAATTCAAGTGGCACAGTGGTAAGATTTACTGCCTTGTAGTGCTGGGGCCCTGGGTTCAGTTCTTGACCAGGGGTACTACCTGGATGGAATTTGTATGTTCTCCCTGTGTTTTTCTGGGGGGTTCCCTCAGGTTGACCTAGTTTCCCTCCACAGTCTAAAGACATATTGGTAGGTTAATTGACTTTTGGGAAAATTGCCCTGTGGTGATCTTGCCCAGAGTGTACCAAGCCTTGTACCCCCTGCTTGCCAGTGTAGGCTCAAGCTCTCCTGCAACCCTTAATTGGAAGAAGCAATTAGAAAAGGGATGGATGGAGTTATGATGCCTTACCAAGGTCAACAGAGATGTCCAAGAATAATCCTCAATCAAGGATTCTCTATTTACTGTAGAACTTAATTTGTAATGATTGAGGGCATCCTCATCGCACAGTGCTAGTTTCACATGATAGTATTGAAGCAGGACAAGACATCCTCCTGCTCCTGATGTAGATGTAATGATTTCTTTGAAGATGAAAATTTAACAGTTACACAGTAGACACTTTACTTGCCAGACTTGAGCACTGGAGATTTGCTGAATGGACTCGCGTGATGTGAAAGAAAAATGCTTGATCAGGCTATAAGAGAGGAACAGATCAGAGTCCCAAAAGACAACAGCTGCAGCCCGATGAAAGCATGCATTGCAGAGGTACCGGCAGTTTCAGCA
This sequence comes from Lepisosteus oculatus, assembly GCF_040954835.1. Taxonomy (NCBI): domain Eukaryota; kingdom Metazoa; phylum Chordata; class Actinopteri; order Semionotiformes; family Lepisosteidae; genus Lepisosteus; species Lepisosteus oculatus. The sequence goes on from NC_090710.1 coordinate 5,597,986, forward strand.
GCAGTACAGGTAGCAGATCTGAAACAATCTCTCGGATGGACCAGTCTGATGTGTCGATCCTGCTCTGGTGTGGTCACTTGAGGGCGACCGGATCTTGGACGGTCATCTGTCCTGCTGGTCTGCTGAAACCTTCTCTGCAGTCAGGACACAGAGGAGTGGCTTACTCCATAGTGTCTGGCAACGCTGGCACATGACATGCCTGCCTGCAGCTGCCAATGGCACTCTCCCTTGCTTCCGGTGACATCCGAGGCATTGTGGAATGCACAGAAAACTGACTAAGTGTAGCGTTTTTCTTACAGTAACCTAAATTTTGAATTAAGGCCTATTTAAAGGTGACCTGATCAGGCATTGTTTCATCTGGACCTCGTTGGGTAAAAGTGCACCTCACAAGCTTTCTCGTGATTGGCAAGTTGCAATGCCTCACTGCAGAAGCTGTATTACTCGTCAGAGGGCTTAAAACAACTGGACAACTTTTTGTGAAAACACTGAGCTATAACTATAGTATTCTCATTCAAGAAAATGTTGCGTTTCTTTTTTCAATCAGTATATTTATAATTCATTTAGGAGGATCTGTAGAATTTTGTTTTCACTTTGACATTCTAGAGTGTTTTCTGCTTGCTGATCAATGGCAAAAACCCCATACTGTATAAATACATTGAGATTCTATGCTGCAATGGTAAAATATGAAAAAGTCCAAGGCGAGTGAATACTTTTGATAGCCACAGTACTTTATATGATAATATTTTAATTCAAGGTTTTATTCAAGCAGATGGCTAAAATGCTTGGAGTTCCTGAGCAAGATGTTCTAAAAAGCCTTCTCAGTCACCATCTTGGATACCTCATTTGCAAGATACGCTAGTGAATATTGCCAGGCAGATGGAATACTGGACATGTGGAAGGTACGCACCAGCACTCGCTGTCCTTTCATGTGTTTTTACAGCTGCTTCAGCTCTAATATTATTAATTTGTGTTCTGATGCAATTAGGCGCACTGTTATTGCTGGCATCTCTTTGAATTTTTTTTTTTCCAATTAGCTTTTGTAGTTGACCTTTCAGGTTAATTAGAAAAAGAAAGACACATTAAGCTATTAACTTATTGAAGTCATTAACTTATTTAAATTTATTTTTCTGTCTTGACAAATAGATATTGTTACACCGTAAGTCTGTGAAAGTTTTGTCTGTATTGGCAAATGACAAAAGCAGGCACCATGTTGGAGACATGCCTCAGGAGTGGATATCTTAGATAGCAGACCCTTGTTAGTGGCTAGTATAACAATGTTTGTTTTTACAAATGAATATTTCACAGTTTCTGAGTGAAGGGTTGTTGAGTGCGGATCATGGCCTTTCATTTCAAAGGGCCCTTCATTCCAGAGGAGCCTCTGTAGTTAATGTAAGAAAGGTGTTTGGCCAGAAAGTTTTCTGAAGTGTTCACCAAGGAGAGGAAGGGTCACTCCAAGCAGGAAGCCCTTGTCTGTGGTAGAAAAGAAAACAGCAAGCAACAGAATGAAGGCATCAAAGAGCTGTAGGATACAGTCCCTGGAGTCATCTCTTGTACACTGGCTCTTCTTGAAAGTTACCACTGAGTGAGGAGTGACCCCGGGACAAACTTCAGTCAACCAGTCTGCTCTCAGGTTTAAAGTTCAGTGCGTTTTTATTTTTTCACCTGCTTCCTACAGCTATCAGGAAACTTTTGAAGAATTGGCCTGTAACTGTATCTGTCAGAAAGGTCCAGAATTGTTTACACTTACAGTACAATACATTCTTGAGCAAAGCAAGGAAATTGCCAGCATTTTTTCTATCGCCGATTGTTAAGAAGCAGTTTAATGCAGTTCGTACAAATAAGTCTAAGCCTGTGCATGACAGATTTCTTCTAGTGATATTCTGAAGTTAAAACCGTAAGCATAAAGTGACTTGGAATGAATTGTAGATAGCAACATTTTCTGTTTTGGCTGGAATGACATGGAGTTTATCCAAACAACAAGACTACTGTAAGTTACCTGGAAACTTGCAGTTGCATGGCTATTGGCAGCCTCAATGAATTAATAGTTTTCAGCAATTCAAATAGACTAATCCATGTTTTTTATTATAATGTAGAAACTTAATGTGTATTTTTGCGACAGCAAGGTAACAACCCACTAAAGCTTTATTTCCAGTTAGGCCCAATAGTAGTTGTTAGTGTTGCATCTTACAGCACTAGTGGAGCATAATGTGAAACACAGTAATTGTATACTTCTTCCGTAATTAAACCTTGAATTAATTCTTTACATTGTTTTTTTTTTACTGTTTATTATTTAATGGCTGCTTATGTCCTTTGCCTTTTGTGTAGTTAGCTTTACTTACTGTGAGGTGGTAATGGTTTCTAAAATAGGAAGACCTTAATGTACATAAAAATGCATAATTTTGAATTTGTAGTCAGGTCAGAGGAAAATTTTAAAGACTGCATTCAAGTTGGATGTGTTTCTTTGATAATGAAACTATTTCATTTAGTGAACAGAAATACTGCAGTAGAGTATACACACATAAACCTTTATGGCAGTTTTTATCTACAATATTGGAATAACAGAATTCATAACAAATCTTTTATTATGAAATAATTGCACAGGGATTTTTCTTTTGTAAATTGGAAACATTACATTTTATGTACGAATAATGTGCATATTACATACTTGGAGCGAAGTGTTGCGGTATGCACACTGTCACCACTAGGTGGCTAAGTAAGACAGTATGTGGGATTTTCTGGGACTACTTTTTCAAAGTAGAAACTGCTTTGAACTAGTCTGTTGTAGTTCATGAACGAGAAGTAAGACATACTGTATGTACTGGGACTCCAAATAAGCTTTAACTAGAACAAAGCTGTCAGTAAGAATATTTGTTTATCAGTAAAAATGTTTATGTTACTGCAGGTGCACTGACATTTTATTGAACAAACACCATAAATGAATTCATTATGGTGATTAACATTTGTCATCAAAAGGGGGGTCTGCTGTGAATGCCACAGGCTAAAAGCATTGAAGTTACAAATTTGGAGCAGCTATATGAGTATATCTGTAATGCAGGTTGCATATGAGATCTTTGTGGGGATTTTGTTCCATTCTTTTCACAGAGAATGTCCCTGTTCACTGGTATCTGAGCCCTAGATGATGCACTTTGTCCCCATCAATAATCAATTTAGGCCCAGGCCTGGTGGGGAGGGCTTTTCATCCTATAGGAAAACCACTGTTACACAAGCCGGTTGAGGATAGGTGCTGTCCTGTGTCAGGATTAACCCCTCAAGGGTAATGAGCGACCTCCCAGGACTTGATTAACGTATGGCCGTGCAGTCAGGTGGACATCACTCCATACAGGTGGAGTCCTGTAGAGAATACATACTTCTGACGAGGTGGCTGGTCTTGGACCTCCTCATCTGTTGATCTGTTGTGCACAACAATTAGCTGTCGGTCAGCTCGTCGGGGCCAAGCTCACTGACATCAGTGAGGGTGATCTTCAGACAGCCTTGATTTCTTTAAGGAGGGCTTGGCTCCTCTGTTTTCAGATCCACCTGAAGTGGTTTAGAATGGCCTCCAAAAGACCAGTAGTACAAAGGTGGTGTTCTCATTGTAAGCAGGAGATATTGTTATATCGCATGCATATACTGTGTTGCCAGCAGACCCTGCAACTCACAACTGGCAACCCACTGAAGCTCAGCAGGTGTGAACCTGGTCAGTACCTGGATGGAGACCTCCTGGGAAAAACTAAGGTTGTTGCTGGAAGAGGTGTTAGTGAGGCCAGCAGGGGGTGTTTAATGTGGCTCCTAATGCCCCAGTATAGTGACAGGGACACTACACTGTAGTAGTGTGGTGAGCGTTCTGGCGCAGTATGGCCGCTGCCACATCATCCAGGTGGATGCTGCACAGTGGTAGAGGGGAGTCCCCATTACCTGTAAAGCACTTTAAGTGTCCAGAAAAGCGCTGTATAAGTGTAAGGAATTATTATTATTGTTCCTTATTAGTTTTTATTTTGCTTAATGTTCAGCATGATAAATCACCTCATCACCCAGTCATCTCTCATTAATAAGTGCATATGAAACTGCCCAAGTTAACTAAGTGTATGACTCACTAAATGACACCATAATCATTTTATTTTCCAAAATCTGATTATTTTTTAAAACATACATGCATACATAGTTGTTCCTTTTCAAGAGCAGTATATACTGTATATAACTGCTATAGTGTACAAAATACTCGTTTACATTTTATTGTGCAAAAAAAGTTTAAAGAATAATACAATCCAATTTTTAATTGCATGAGACAGAGTATTACCCAAGCCATCAAAGTTCCACATTCTTTCACCTAATGGTAAGACTTTCGAGTCTTTTGCTTGAGGTGGTTATAATCTCCGCGAGTAGGATGTGTTTATTTTAGTCTCAGATCGTTTTTTTAAAATGTTTCAGGCTTTTTCTTTCCAGACTAACAGCTTAGCTTTACCTCCACTGAAAATGATCACGTAGTCAGGGTAAAGAGTATAGACTTGTTCTCCAGATGTTTGGTTGTAAAAGAACTGTGGAACCCGATTTAAATAGACTGCCACATTATCTTCTAAATAGCATGGTAGCATGAATGATATTGCACCGATTTAGAAATATAAAATATAAACGCAGAGTTTTGTGATGCTTCACTTGGACTGTTCATTACTTCAGATCTTTGTACGGTAAGGTTACAGGTGAGAGACGACTATTTGTCCTAACATGTTCATCTGGTTTTTAGTCATGCAAGAAGATTTCTTGCATGACTTGGCAGTTAGCCTCATACACCCATATCTCTTTGTACAGTATATTTTGTATCCTGTTAGTTTCAATGGATTGTTTGTGTTGGTTTTAAAGAAAACATGTACAGTAGTTAAAAAAGCCTTCTCAGTTCTTCCCAAAGTCCTTTTTCTTCCAGACTAAACATATTTAGTTGTTATTCTTTTTAGTGCTACAAAAAGTTGCAGCGAGCACGCTGAACAATAAACAATATTCTAGTACATTACACATCTGTATTATTACCTTCCTTTACTTTGATTCATTTTTGTACACTGTATATGTTATCTTTAATCAGTTTTCTCCAAAAACTGGACATATTTTCTAAACAGTCTAATGATGCAACATAGTAGTTTATTATTGTCTACTTTGTATATTAGTAATCAGTTACTCTTGTGTCATATGGATCACATCAAAATCAAACTTTAACAGGTCCAGTAACTGTAAGACTATATGCCACTTGATGGCAGGCATCTGTCTTTAGCAGACATTTACTCTTTAAACTGGCATTTGAGTACAATAGGGTTTGAAATTTGTTATTAACAAGCAGGTTAAAGTTTCATTTGAAAACAGGGCCCATGTAGTGTATGAAAACAGGAATCACAACTGGTAATTCCTTCCTGAAGACAATAGTCTTTTTAATTTTTTCCCCTTTCATCATACACGGAAGTCAGTTTTTTCTTGCAGGATTATTGCAGTTTTTTTAAATTTTGACAGGAAGTGAAACAGCAGATGGATTTGATGACAATTGTAATTAATCTATTTTTGCTCATTTTATGTTGTTTTTTGTTTTTTTACCCCAAATGGGCAGGAGCGTGTTCTATATACTGGCTTGGTTTTCAAAAGCATTCAATCATCATGTCAGGTATGACAGGCAGCTCTAAGTATTCTGTGTAGTCTACAACACAGAGTTGAACACTAGTTTCAGTTTTATGTGTCATATATTTACTTATGAGAGCCTTTTTTGACCCACACTGTGTTCAACAGACATTAAATGAAAAACAGACCAATCAGAACACATGACAGTTGCCCAGATGCCAAAAGGCTGAAGTAGCATCTGCAAGTCCAGTTCTTTTTGTCAGATAGTGTTGCCAAATGAAAGACATGGCAGCCCTCCTACATGGCCCCATGTTGTGAAGATAGCATTTCACCATTGAAATGGATAAGGATGCACCTCCTTCAGTCCTGACATGGATCAGCCTCTACTGACTCCCAGCTGGGCATCTTTTCCCTGGGGCCCAGTCTATCTGGACAGACTGTGATTTTATCAAATGTGAACTGCACATAAAAAAAGTGAATAGGGTGGCTTGCTCAATGGAAAACATGTGCGTTCAACATGTTGAATAATCCAGTGTAACTGACTGGTATGGCAACCTTAGAATGTTATTGATACTACAGAGATACAAGTGTTAAACAACATTGTTATTCACCGACTCCTAAAAAAGAAGTTGTATTGTCTGTGTTGGCTTTGAAGAGTAGAATGAAAAGGACTACACTTAGATTTTCTGTTTAATTAAACATTTTACTGTTGTCCATGTTGTTTAGTAGTTGTCCTCAATTTAAAAAAATGGTCAGGTATTGTATTGAAGACCATTCTGGGCGGTGAATTCCTCATACTCGTATCTAATTAACAACCTTCCATCTTTGAAACAGCTGTAGCAGAACCAGTGTGTCTACAATCATTTAGAAATTATCTTTCTTTCTTCTATACTTTCCACACTCACAGGCTGCATGGGCTGCATGGCTTGTTCCAGAACTGCTTCAACACTTGGTTTTATAACACTTCCATCAGTTCTCATCAATGTCTAGGAACTGGTAGTTTTTCTAGTCTGTCAGTCTTAGACACTTCTTTAAACCCAGGTGTGTATCTGGTTGCTCTTCTGTGGACTAGTTCAGAGGGCAGCAATATCTTTTTTTAGGAACAGGTAAAGGTTCAATCCATTATAAAATGTAAGAAAAAGAATGTTTTGGTTGTGGAGTCTTCTTCAGGTGGAATAAAAAAGTGCGTGTGGAGCATTAAACTGGGGACACACAACAAAGTCACTCCACTGCATTTTAGCACAGTTGTTATAATGTCCCATTTCCTAAAATCCTCATTGGCAATCCCTACACCCCCTCAAGAGTGAATTATAATCCAAGCAGCTAAACAAAAACTATATCCTCTTGTCTTTCAGATTTACTCGGCAATTGATCCCATTTGCTAGTGTCACTACTTGACATCTGAAAAATAGAGGGTATTTGGCAGCGAGTTAGGATTTCTCCAATCTGTTTGATGCACAGAAATGTGAGGGGGTACTGAACCACTTTTTTGACCATATTAACTTTGACAGGCAGCTACTTGGTTGTGAACAATTTTATTCACAATTCATTGCACTGCAGAGTAGTGAACACAAGAGCTGTAATCCCCTAATGTGAATTAATTGCATGTTTCAGTCGCTAACTTTGGCCTTGTTCGTCAGTTCGTCTGTCTGCTGGTTTTTATTTTGACCACTTTTTTTTTAATTTAGGAAAGAATTCTAGGCCACATATTTTTTCTGAAAACAGAATGGCAAGAATAAGAACAGCAGTTCTCATTTCCATCCTTCTGGTAAGGCTAATGAGTGTTTGCACAGTGGTATATATGATGTAGGAAGCAAGCTACATGGGAAGGTTGAGTAGCTTTATAGATCTCAGTAGGCACTAATGTTAAGCTCTTTTACATCCAACGATAAAAACAGGAATAAATTAAGAGGCCCAAAAATAAATTGTGCTAAACAAAAATATTTTTACTACTAAATGTTTGTGTTCTGCCTAGACTGATGAAAAAGTGTAGCTAACAGGCAGAGAAAAGACAGTCCATTCTTTAATTTAATGTTTTTTTTATAACGATCAATAATGTGGATGCATGCACTAAAAAAACAACCCTTTTTGTTTTCCACAGCTTCCCTTGATGGCCAGAGTACAAATGACTCAGATCTTCGTGTATGGGACTCTTAAAAAAGGCCAGCCAAACTACTTTGAGATGGTGGACAAAAACAATGGCAAAGCAGAATACTGTGGCAAAGCACAAACGGTGGAGAAGTACCCCTTAGTGATTGCAGGCAAATACAACATCCCATTCCTCCTCAACGTGCCAGGCAGCGGGCAGCAGGTTAGAGGCGAGATCTACTACGTGGATAAGCAGATGCTGCAGTTCTTGGACAAATTTGAGGACTGTCCTCGCATGTACCAGCGCACTCCTATGAAGCTCTGGGTAGAGGAGTGGAAAGTTGGAAGTAATCTGTCGGAAGTAACGCCAACTGTTGGGAGCATCATCGAAGCCTTTGCCTACAGCACCACTACTTACCAGCCTGAGTGGCTAAACCTCACTTGCTTTGACAGTTATGATGCCTATGGTGATCATGGGCTGATTTACACTGAACGTAAAAAGAGATGAAGGGTACTGCAGTCCCAATTTCTCAGATCAGTTATTAAATCTAGGTAACAAAATGAATTCATTGATTGTATAAAAATTACAATTAATTAAGCACAAAATCGTGAACTCTGTGAAAGTACAGTAAATCGCCATGTTGTCACAAACTCGCATTTGGGTTCCGACAAATTGCGATGTGACTCGGCCCTTCCTCCCCGCTAGTCTCCATAATGACTAATGTAATGTGGTGAACAAATAAAAGCAGGTCGTGCAGCAGACATTTCAACTCAGAAATTTCCCAACGTGATCTGCATGCAGAGTTAACAAGTAGTAGTTTTCGACAAAACCATGTTGAAATTGGAAGAAATATTTCTATTATAAGAGATGTATTCCCAGTTCTGCTCGTTTACAATGTCGTAGGGCCACTCACATCACTGGAGGTTTTGGTGCCGTGTTCTGAATCGCAGAAAATGATACTGCGAATACCTGGAAATTGTGATGTAAATTGAAGGTTTACAAGTTACTCTGTACATATTACGTTTATTGTGGTTTGAAATGCACTCATCAGTGCTGATTTTTTCTAACCCCAAAATATGAAAATAGCATTGCAGTTCCCCTTTAAACCACCTTAAGGCAGGGAGCAGGTTTATTTTAAATACCAGGACACTATTTTCACTGCAGGTTTAACTTGAAAATTATTGGCTATAAAAAGAAGCATGCATAGGATTTTTTAGACTAAGGAGTGTCTTAAGTTTCCTGAAAAAAAAGTAGAATGGATTAGAATTCTATGAAATGAGAATTATAATATATTAATTATATATTATATAGTATATATATATAAATTAATATATATATATATTTTCCTTATAATCTATATCTTGATATAAAGGGACAATACTGCACAAATCTTTGTACCAGTGATTCTTTATTTGGATGGAAACAAGTGTCATTCAAATGGAGTCACTCGGCACCTGTGATTACTGTAGTTTGGGACAATCAGAAAACTGTTGTCAATGGGAGGAGGTAGTTAGAATGAAAGATTGCTGCTTGTATTACTCTATCAAATCACTTACAAAGCATTTTAAAAAACAACATTGTAAGGCTTTAAAAAAAATCTTCTGAAAGAACAATAAAAGACTTAGCTTTGATCTTAAATGGCACTTGAATCTATTGATTTCATCCAGTGGGAAATTAGTTAGAGATTTCGATTTGTAACAGTACTGTACATATTCTAACAGTAAAGTTCAGAGGAAGAGGAATAATAATTCACAATCAGCATTTTTTTCAGTAATAAATTACTGTCTGTATAAAAAATTGCCAGAAGGGAATGTTTGAACTATGGTGTTGATAGCTTGCTGATATTTCTTCTTTCCAAACCTGAAAGGCTTTGTCCCAGACGATTGAAAAATCCTAAAGAAGGGATGTCTTTACTCCAACTCTACAAGGAGATCGCCTTCACCAACAGTTTCCCCAGGCTTGCAGTGGACACTCTTAACCTGTGATACCAGCGATAAAGCAAAATATGAAAAAAACATTTTAGAATATTGCTGCAATATGCAGTTCTGAATACATTAACAGCCTTTTAAAATTTAAAATGGCCTAAATCTTTTTCCATATCTATTTATCAGGAATGATTGCACAGAGAACGTGACCTAAAAGTCTTTTTAGTTATATACAGTTTTCAGTTTTCTTCTGTGGAAAAAATGAAAATTCTAGATATTATTAATCCAATACATTTAGATTAAATATGCAATTTATAGGCAGTGGTGAAATATCAACTTATATTTACCTTGGCTGTTTTGGCAGCAGTCATGCTATTCTGCATTTTCATTGCTTCAATCACGCAGATTTCTTGTCCTTCTGCCACCTATGAACAAGCAATCAAATGGATAGAAATTATTAATGACATTTATGACAATATTTCTCTGTAATTTTAAACTTGAACATTCTATTAAGAAATTAATTGTACCTATGGGAGATGACCATATGCACCTGTGGGTTTAACAGGGTTTTATGAATTAGAGCAAGTGTACTCTTCCAGTCTTAAAAGGCATTGTGACTAGACTGCAAGATTGGTTTTAAGTGCCAACAACAGATCCATGCAATGGCACACCTTGTACGTCATATGAAGACCTAATTTCTCTGGGTGGTGGAGGGGACACAATTCTTGGTCATCACCGAAAAATTGAGCCACATTAATTTTCATATATCCCCAAGGAGGTCAGATTTATTTTCGTCGTAAAATTTGAAAACCAACTCCTGAAAGTTGTTAAACAGATGCAATTACATTTATCAGTGCACTGTTACAGTATATCATCCAACCCACTTTATTTTTCAGTTTTATTTTCATAAAACTACACAAACCCCACTTTCTGGATTCACCACCACAGTCTGAATTTTTGTCTTCTGGTGGATTCTTTACCGGATCCTATCTGGCCAATAGATGTAGGAGTCTTCTGGAAAACATTTAATGATTCTGACAGGATGTCTTCGGTGTAAGTCTTATAAAACGGTCACAAGCCCTTTAAGTCTCTTTGGTAAAACTAATCGGCTGTGATGTGCTGCTCCACTCTGAATCTAATTGATGTAAATTTTGCAGATTTAAAATCAGTATCTTTCATCCAGCTTGCTGCATCCTCTCCTTTGACATGGGGTCAGGGTTCACATTCGCATCTGATTATCAAACTGGCACTCATTAGGCAGCAGCTTGCCTGACACCAGAATGAGTTAGCTTGAAGGAAGCCCGTTTAATCCATACATTTTGGCATTATAAGAAGGCTTGCCTGTCACACAGTATTTTGCCACAATTTCTAGACTTTCAGATATCTCCAGCCCATGATTAATTGTTTCTGATGGGAAATAAAAATCCAGAGAGGCCAGCTGCTTGCCCTGGTATACTGAATTACTATAATGGATATTGGCTGCCAATTTTTTTTCCCCGTTTTACTGGCAAGTGTTTGAAATACAATTAAATCAAGTTATAAATTATATGGAAATCTCTCAAGCTCCATTTTCTCTGAGACTGAGTCCGTTCCCCTGAGAATTTTTTTTCCTAACTTTTTGAAGGATGCATGAGACACAAGACTAATACATTCAGAATTCCCCTTTGCATATCATTAAAAGATTTATTTTTTCCACCTCACGAAGGGATTGTTTTGTTACTGCTGAGACAAAATCTACAAGAATCAGTAGGAGGAATCAAAAGTACACTGCTGCAACCCAAATTAGCTGAGCAAATATGTATCAAATCGAAGATCCCATGCAACAGCTGACTTCGTACGAGATCGGCTTTACACTGCCCTATTGTTAAATAACGAAATTTACTTTTGCCTTCTGAGAGACAGAAAATAATTTTCAGCAGGGACCCTTAGAGCTGTTTTGCAAAACAAAATGAAGCCACTAAAATCTTATTGAAAGTAACGTGCATTGAAACGGAAATTTATTAACTGGCGCCAGTCAACGTGTGCATTATTCATTTCTGGTGAGCATGAAAAATTATTTAAAGAGGTCTGAAATTGCAGATGCAAAGCCTGACTGCACAGTGCCCAACTTCTCAATTTCATCCTTTAGAGAGGCGAATACAGGGTGATACAGTTACTGGACAAGGTTTACAGTAACAGCTGTGGTCTTCCCAGATGGGGGTGGCTACTTCATTGGGTTGTGGTCTGCTTGGAACAGATGGAAAAATACATCAGAGCTCCCCGAGCTTGTACTGCTACAGATATAAAACAAAAAGCCAAAATCGTAAGCAGCTCTAGTGTTTATTTTCAAGGGGGTTTTGGTGCTGGCTATATTTGTGGTTATTAGGATCTCTACCTAGAAATGGCTGCTTCGAAAGAAACAACCTCAGTCTTTTTTTTTTCCTCCTTTGTTTCTCTCAGTTTTCCCCCCATCCTTCCCTCAGTACCCACTCCACAACTGTGAAGGCTTTATAGGAAACAGTGCCAGTGGCATATGGCTTTCCACAGTGCTAAACATTCATACAAAAGACAGGTTCATCAGTCATTAGAGTAGCCGGATGAAAAAAAAAAAATCAGGGCCTGATGGATGGTATTTAGAGCTTACCTGCTGCTAGTACATTACCAAAGAAACACAGGTTCTGAAGCCCACATGACATTAGAAACTGCAGACCGTGAAATACAGCCCTTGCGAGCACACATCATGTACGCCAGGTTATACCAAATAATAAATAAGCTATTTAAACCCTCTTCAAGGAACCCTGGGTCAGGCCTGCACAGGCCAATTAATGCACAGCATCTGCTGTATAGAGGCAACACATGAAGAACTTCCGAATGATTTAGGCAATTAAAGGCAAACCGTTTCCTGCTTCTTCAAATGTCTCATTGCTAGAGTAAGCACCAAATCGGTCTGTAGATTAGAACAAATTAAGTCATTCTTTGGGGATCCTTATTTCTATGGCAAACTCTTTTCTTTGTTCTTTCTTTGGCCCACGGTATGTTTTTTCTGCCAAATTTAACAGAAGGCTCTGAGGGTTACAGGGGTCCACCCCAGTATCTCGTTCTGTCGTAGTGGAACTACCCAAGAAGCAGGATCACTCTGAACCCTGCTGACTGCTACGCAGAGTGAAAATCCTTTAATTAGGCTATTTTGCACCCTGCCTCTCTTCCATCACGTTTGGTAGGAAAATAAAACAAAAGCTCTTACATACTTGAGGACAAAATTATTTTCCATATTTGTTCCCTTTAAAATTGTGCAAAATCAGCCTCAATTATTTTCGGTCAATGTAACCAAAGCATTTCCGAGCAGTACAGTTGGCCTGTTGTTGCTTTTCATCCTCATTTGTGTTACTATGTCAAAGTGCTTAAGGAAATGAAGATCAGACAAGAAATTCAGCTAGAATAGTAATACAGAATGCAGTATTAAAACATGGTGGCTCTGAGTGTCATTGGTATTCAGCAGACTGATAATAACTGATTGAAGAAAGGCATACCTTCTTTTAAACTACAAAACAAAAACCATGTTTGTCTCAAATACAACCAGCGAGCAAAATTCAGAGCGTAAGATTATTCCAGAGCTATTCTGGCCTTAAATGTAAAAATAATTGACTAATAAAATGACTTCTGACAACTTTATTCAGCAAGCACTAGTGAATGAACAAATTCCTGCTCAAAATAATTTTGGTAAAACCTGAGTTTTAATGTTAAAAAGCAAATACACTGAATACATTCCTGTAATTCTTCATGGTGCCTGTAGAGGCAGTGTTGTCCACAAATTCTTCATGGCATAATTGTTACATGGAATTTGTATTGATCAAAAAACACCCAATGCTCCACTGTTCATTAAATTATTTTTTGGGCTATATATTAGTGATCTTTACATCTTGAAAAATAATCTTGATTATTTTAATTGTCTATCTTTTACGGCAAACTTTGTATGAACAAGCAATAATGAAATTATAATGATTGAACATTAATGATTATAATTTACAGTAATTTGGTACTTTTATTATTTTCATTAAAGAACAGCATGTGCATATCTCTTCTGGTTTTTAAGCATTCTTTATTACAGCTCTTGACCTGTGGGACTGTGCCAGGGCAGGAGACAGGACTGAGAAGGCTTTTTTGTTGACAGCCCCTTACAACAGGCCACTATGGTGCAGAACTGATACTGTATCACAGAACATTTCTCACTCCAGTTCTCAAGCACCCAGAGGTCTCTGTTCTGCACCTACCAGAAGACAGGTGCCAACCAGAGGGGCATGTCCAGTCTGCAAAAAGCATACAACACTGTCCCATTGATTGCCGTGCTGTGTGTTTGGACTGGGTGGAGTGGTGTCCAGGGCACAGTACCAAGGGTTGTGCCCCTGACAACACACCTAAAGCTGAGACCCTTGCTGGATCAGCTGTGGTAGTGAATCAATGCCCACTACCAGTTTAAATATGAAACCCTCAAAAAACAAAATTGCTAAATAACACCTTTAAATCTTTACAAAAAATGCCCAAGTTTGTTTCCCATAAAAAGAACCTGTCACAAACTAAATAACTGAAGAAGCAAAAAAACAGGCTGGCAAATGCATTAAAAAAAGCACATCACACTCAGCAAAGGAATGGTTTTCTTGAAATAGGTAAAGAATCTGGGCACTTCAGGAGCTGCATTTATTAAATCAGATTTCACATTTTAAAAAGATTTCTCTTTAATCAAAACGAGCCATTCTTAATATTTTGATTTTTTTTTATTTCGTGCTTTGATTCACAATGGAATCAGAGCACATGGCTGTAAATACCATAGGTATACGGCATGCTTTCATTTTGGGTGTTGGGAGTTTGCAAGGCAAATGCAGTGATTTTATTTACACATATTCAAATCAATCAAAAAAATCGCAAGAAAATCGCAGAAGCCTTAAAGGAAATTTGCTGACAGAAAGCTTCAGAAGCATCACAAATACATCCAAACCTAAAAAAATAAGACATAAAGCCGACTGTCCCTCTAAGAAGGAAACTGGCACTGACCACACTCCAATGTAAACCAGAAATGTCTCCCTTTGGTGCAAACATTCATATTTATAAAATGTAACACTTCATTGCATGAAGAAAACACAAGTGCCTTTTATTCTCCTGGGGAGAATAAAAGGGCGAACACTTTTCTGGGTAGCATCTCCTACTATTCTTATTTTGAATTTTCTAACTAAAAAGCCTCTTCATGAGTAACAATAGCAGAAAAAGTATGTGTTGAAGAGACAAGAGGATGGACTACTTATATCCCGAATTGTGATTCCTCTGTAGTTAAAGTTCAATTGGACCTTCCAGTCACTGTTCACCCACAATATAGTCACATTTTCAGGTGATAAAGATGTTCTAAGCCTAATAAAACTGCATTCATGTGAGCAAATATAATCAGTATCTTCAAATTCTTTTGAGTCATCTACATCAGTTAGAGATATCAACCAATAATTCTTTGCATCATATTTGATATATGAATGAGTCCTCTTTTTTGAACTTTAAAATCCAGATAAACTTCCAAGTAACAAAAACACTTAGGATTCTTCTTACTCATTTGTTTCTTCAAATGACCAAAACACAGAGGAAGCTTTTAACCTCATCTATTCCATCCCTGCAGTATGTTAAGAGATAAAGGGGTAAAATATTCTAAAAGGAAACAATCCAGACCGTGGTACAAATCTTCAAACACTAGAAAGGATTTTGACTTGAAACTAGAACCAACCCAGAAGTGTAAAATGCTTAAATTAATTTGAGACCATAAAAAAGGGTTTAATTAAAGTCTCTCTAGCTGCGTTTCAATTACTATAGATGGCTAATTATTTCTGACGGAACCTTCAATGCTCTCATATTTTAAAGCAAAACGCCTGACTCAAAGTCTCTTTTTCACGTTTCTGTTCTTTTTAGATCTTAAATGAGCACGACAGTGTGGCTTTTCAGATACGGAAGGATTTAAGACAGAATATGGTACAGCCTGAAGGTGTCAGCTTTAGCATTGTAAAATGAACACATCTATTAAAAAAACTTCTGATTCTTCACAATATTCATACCCCTTTTACATCCAACGCTGTTTTCCTAAAACTGAGTGAAAACCTCCTGCAGTAGCCCATTTCTCCAGCCTAGGTGCAGAATGTAAAAAGCAGATACAAATAAATACAACCAAAAATCTGTTTTTTAAGTTATCTTATAAAAAGTTATCAGCATTCAAGAAAGAAAATAGCTCTAAAAGCATAAAAACCTTTAGATACTATACAGTAGGTAAACCACAAGACATTTTAAAATAAAAAAATGAAAGTGTTTTTAGACAACGGAAGTGATATTTAACAACTTAATTTTATTTAACTCAGTCCCAGCTGAACACTAAGAAATCTGAATAAATTAAGTAAATATTTCTAATATACAATTTTATTCCAAATAAAGTCACACGGAACTTCTGATTTTTAAATTCAGTTTTGGCACATTGGAAATTCCTGAAGGGAACGACGACGAGATGCTGGAAATTGATCATTTTGAGAAATCTCCTGCTCTGGTAATCAGAAGTCGAGGTGCTGTTACCTATAGTTAACATACACACTCCTCTTTGTCCACAACATCCCTGAACTGTGACAGTTTGTTTATTGTCACTCACAGTTCATTTAGTAATTTTGCTAGTGCTAACTCACAATTAGGAGACGCTAGAAAAACCGCAACAGATTTTTTCTTCTATTGAATGCCAAGCATTGTTAGCCAAGCGCTTAACAGTCTCAGATTTGCAACTGTTCCACTCTACAGAGTCCATACATTGTAATTAGATCTGTTAGAGCTACGTTTGGTCCCAGTCCACACGAAGGTAGGCAATGTGTGTATACACACAATCATAACTAGTTTTTGGATTCCATCTTGCAAGCTCTTTATTGTTCTATATTCCTGCAAACAACAGGACAAAACAGCCAATCAGAAAAAAAAACTATAAACTGTTGTCCTTTAACATTAAATTAAAAATTAATTTGAACTGAGTTTCAAAATCTGCCCGACTCTGCTTTACTCATGTGACTAACTGAAATCTCCATAAAATTCATTTTAAACAACAGGGGTTCTGCAAGCTCACTAAATACCGTTTACAATAGTTCTCTAAGCAGCCTGTCAATCATCTGCTAAGGAACAGGATTTACAAGAACCAAGAGAGATTTTTCTTTTGCGCCCAATGCAAACTTTAAAGTTTGAAAAGTTCAGTGTCACCCAGCCCTCCTGGAAGATGAAAAATCTTACACAATACTGTTTTTTTGCTTTTGGGGAAAAAAATCATTGAGATAATCTTATTGTTCTTTGGATTTTACCATAAACATATTATCCTCATTAGGATTTATTACGCTACGTAATGCGTCCCCTGTTTTACAAACCGGTATACTGTAGCTAGCCCTTAGGATGGGTGTCAAACGTATTTATTGAAAAACACCACTGACAAAGGAAGCATCATAAGTAATAGACCTACCTCTTTGATACGATATAAATTGTTTCCTGAAGACAAAAGCACAGGATTTCTTTACAATAAAAAATGGAACAGCAGCAGCATGAAGGTCTCATATAATAAATACCGTCTTTGCATATTGTGGAGAAACATAACAATGAGCTTGTAAAACATAACAATGAGTGTGTATTAATGTGGAAGCATAACAACCTTGTGTGAATTTGCAAGAGAATATTAATATTGTCAATTACTGCTAATCTTGTAACAAGGTGGAATAAGCTTTATTTATCCTGCATGAAAATAAGAAATTATTTCAACTTTGCGATTATTCTAATGTTATGGATTTTAGTAGCAATATTAAACATAATCCAGAATGAATTCTGGAGAAACCTGCCTTGCAACCACCATGTGCCACTTGATATATAGGTATTTTATTTTATAGGGCTGAATTAAGAAAAACTCAAATTCACAATTTATCTTTTTTTTTTTTTTACAGCCCAGTAAATCACTTAACAAGAAAAGTGGAAAGAAAGAAAACTCAGGTACTGCGGTAAAAAAAAACAAGACATTCACAACGTGCAAAGTGCTGAGACAACTCTTAATGAGCATCTGAACTTGGGGTAAAAGAGCTGTGATGGACAGGGGAAGAGAAGTAATCTTAGGGCAGACCATCGTACCACACATTTAACCCAGATAGTTGATACTATCCTGTCTCCATTTTAATTCATGAGGTTTGGGCTGGAGAGGAAGGATTTAACTTAAACCCCTTTCAACATGGTAAATGTGTTTTTGTAATTAAAGCCACACAATTAACATTGACAAGCCTAGGTCAGGGGAGCACAGATTACGCTGTTCAAATGTTCAGCTCCTCAAAGCACAAGGCAAACAGCTGCAAAGTGAAGAAAAAAAAACTTTTTCTGAACAACTTGGACTTCATCCCAGTCAGTTCCTAGTGGATTTTTTGGGGGAGTTTTACAGAACATTTATACTGCATACAAACCACTGTATTTACTTCAGTTTTTTTTAATGAAAAACCCTCGAAACCATGTCTCTGATGCTCATGAGAAATTTCTTCTCACATTATGAGTGGCGAGATGAAACGTCAATTCTTCAATTTCTTTTCTCAAGTCCCTAAAATCTAAGACCCTGGTACTTATTTGGAAGAAAGAATCCAATTTAAAATTTTGTAAATCACTAGATGGAATATTTTGTATTTAATTTTAAGTTTCTACCAACTTCTTGAAAATATACTATATTACAATAATATTAACAACACATACAGTATGTTAAATATCAGAGTATCAATTTTAGATAATAATGACACACTTTTACCTCAGACTCTTAAAAGGAAATGCATATTGTAATGTATATATTTGTATATATTTTATGTAGTATTATCTAGCTGTAAAATAATTCTTCATTGTCGTTAATGTTGTATATATTTAAATATTTCTTGAAATGACTCGTTATAATCTGGGTTTTACTCTTGTTCCTTCTGGACAAAATGTTATGTGCACCTTTTCCAAACACATGAATGTTTGAACAATTGTTTCATTGTACAATTCGGAACCAAACTCTTAATGCACAGAACATAGAAATGCAGATTTCTTTTATAGAACAGTTTTCATCTTGCTTTATATATGTGTGTGTGCCTGTATGTGTGCAAAAAATAAACCCCAGCCTTTTGTTTCATTGTTTGGTTTTAGTTCTTTACACTTGATAAATTGCTATTCGTCTTTGAACACATGCACAGACTACTGACAATTTCTTTTAACAGCACGTGAAAGGCTATCCTAGTCTTTAAACATTCATTTAAGCAGAAGTTTTAAACAGTGAAAGGCAGATTTCAGGTAAATTTAAGTAAAGTTGACACAGCCTTTTTACAGAGTGCACTGTTCCTTCACAGCAACTCAGCCATGAAATTATAATGGATCTCTTTCAACAGCCAGCGCTATTAGGAACGATAAAGAGCACTATTCAGGCACTAATTTAAAATTTTGTACTTTTACTGCCGTTTGAATAACTTGAAGTGGTTTGGTAGCCACTTATAGAAAAAATATAATATACAATAGCATTTTAAAAAGGTAGATTACCTCTCAGTTTGCAAAAACATTAAAATTAAACAACAATGCTGATGTGTCATATAAATTAGGATATATTAATTCAAGATGATAAACAATGTTGTGACTTTTTAAAAGAGGGAATTTATAAAAACATATAAAAGTATGTTGGTTTATATTGTTTTCTTACAGCGCTAAAAAAATACACATTTTCTTGTTGAATAAGTGGGCACAACAGTGCTTGCACAAGTGTTTTAAATATTTCTATTCTTCTTTGTAAAACATTATCTTTTGAAGCTCTACTTTTGACGTCTATATGCAATTGAAACACATTAAAAAAAACTTTTCAGAAAATTCTGCAAATGTAAATTTTAACAAATTGTTTTTAACATTCTGTAAATTATTTGCCATGCTCTTAAAGTATGACTCATACAGTAAATCTCACTTTCAACAGAACAATGATCTAAATTTAGTAATGAGCATTTTTTATCAATACTTATTATAATTATAACAAATTAAATTGCCAGATAATACACCTTATTAAACAATTTCCATACACCATGGGCACATGTACTGTATAAAACTGAGTGACATTCAAACTTAAATTATTTTTGTTCCAATACTCATTTGTTCCATTTTAATGCCATTTAGTACCTTAAAAAACTGGATTAATTTAACTGAATAACCTTTTATAGAACAATAATTCAAAACAGAGGATCAAAACTGTTCTAACCACTTATAAATCTAACTTACTAATTATTGTTTTACATTACATGTAGAAATTTATTCAAGAAAGAAAACACGCCATGCAGAGGAAAAGACAAATAATTAAAACATTAGACAACGCATCCCTTTCTTGCGAAGAGTTGTAAAACTCGGAACTCCACCGCTAGTCTGGCTATGGTTTTTTAGCAATAGGAAAGAGGAACTCTTACCGTGTCTCCAGGATTTACAGATACAGCCACCACAGTGCCGGGCATTGGGGACCTCAGGATACTGCTGGTGTCTTCTGGCACTTTTTCAGGCATATGCCTGCTCAGTTCTGCAGCCAGCTTGCTCAACACCCTCACTTTAAACTGACCAAGGGAAAAAAAATAAGGTTTAGTTTTTTTGTGGCTTTTCTTCATTCTGTATTTTTTTTAAAGTGCATACAAGAACAGTAGTCACTAGATCAGTTTAATTTAACTTTTGACATTGGCTACACTTGAATGGAAGCCAGTCAAAAGTATTCAATTCTAAATGCAGATTCAAAAAAAAATGCCAAAGAGGATTTTTATGAGGACAGAGGAGCCAATAATTATAATCTTGTTTTTTCCAGATTATGAAATAATTAGCTACCCTAAGTACAAAGAACAAAAACTCAGTTTGTCACTCTACTAGTGTATTTTTTGTTCCCAAAAATATTTTAAGGCCAGTGATTTGAGGATTTGTTAGGTGTGAGCCTGTGTGTTTTTTTAACAGGAAAAGTAAGCTGATTAATAAAAGGTGTTTTCATATTTTATAACCATGAAGGTGTGCTGTATTACAAAACCTAAAAAGTTACCTTGCTTTTGCATAATTAATGTTTCTATATATTTAGCCATTTTTTTCAGTAAAAACTATTTAAGTTATACTGAAGTACTACTAAAAATCCAGTAGATGGCAACACGCCTCTGTTTTAACTTATATTTGGCTTAATTGCAAAAACAAATAGCTCAGAAAAAAGAGCAGGTAAATATTGTGAATTATTTAGAAAAGCCTCAACAGTCCCCAGCTATACAAGATCAAAGCTCCCAAACTGTTAACTGTTTTTCTTGCTCTGAAGCAAGAAATGGGGAAATGGGTAAATGATACAGGACATAAAAATAAGCTGCAAAAGTGTGCTAAAATAAAGCAAAGCTGAGTATCATTAAAACCATCACAGAAGTAAAAGCTGTGAGATTCCACCAAACTAACACAACCTAGAGTACAGAGATAAATGAGCCAAATGGCTTTCTCTCATTGATAGCTTATCTCATGGTTTTACGTTTAATCATACACAGTCATCTCAAGGTGTATTCAGCATCTGAATTGAAGAATAATCTAAAAAGAAAAAAGAAAATGTAATGCCCCCCCGTTAAAATAACTGTCTGGAAAACAAATCGCTATATGCTCTACTAACAACTGAACATCCTATCAAACCATTTCTAGTAAGCAATAAAAAACGTTCTGCTGATTTAGACAGATAACTGTACCCATTTCGTACACATGTGACAAAATGAAGAGTATATTCTTAGCAATCAAAACATGAGTGCTTCAAGAAAGAATAGCTTCCAGGAAGGAGGTGTGTAGATAAAGGCCTCTTGCTCATGTTAAAGCCTAGGGAGTCAAGCTGAAGAAGAAAGGTTCTATGCCGACTCCTCTGTCAATCCAACAAACTAGCTATTTGTGAAGAGTGTCTACCAAAGATAATTGTACTCTAAAAGCTGCACATTAAAAACCAAAGAAAGCGAAATATGTATAATTACACTACAATTGTGCCACCTCTATGTCACAAATTGGCTTCTATAATACATCCCTATGTAGGTGTACATAAAAACAATGGCATGGTATGTTCATATTTTTAAAGTGCAAATGTATTTAACTACAGTAGAGTGAACACTGAATGTCAGTACGGCGAAGGTTTTGCCAGAGAAGAGGGGTAGAGAGAGAAGGAAGGCAAGGCTGAAGCTAGGCAAACTGGAACGCCACACAGTTGGGACCAGAGCAATTAGAATAGTCACTTATGATCACAGTCTTGCTGAAATAATGCACTACAGGATACAAGCAAATTAGAATGCGGCATTACTCAGTTGGGCCCTGTTGGAATCCCGCAATATCGGGCCTCTTCGGATTAGAAAACATTATTTGCCGAGCCCAATAGTAATACCATACTGACAGCAAGCTTGTCTAATTAGACTTCTGTGATGCTGGACATCCTCCTTCAGGGACTGTGCAGTGGGACAAGTGTGAATGCTGTACTGGGAAGAATGGCCAGATTGGTTTGTGTCCTGGCATTTTGACCACTGGTGCTGTACATCAGGTATTTTCAAATAATTTCTACTAGAGGCATATGTCTGAAATCACATGCGTGCACCATTCATTTCACTAGAAGGACTAGCTTAATCTTTATAGTTCATGTTACAAAATTTCAAAGAAATTACAAAAGTACTATAATCCTACGCCACTAAACTATATAGGGGCCCATAACTGTTCCAAATCTTATGAACAACAATCTGACAGTGTAATTAGTTTGAAATTGTGTAACTCCACAAGGCATGTCTTTTCAGTAAACATTCCAATCAAAAATCAATTTATTTCAGCTGTCAAAACTAACTCCAGATATAACATTAGGTTATATTCTTCATATTGACTGTTTTTAATAATTTAAACCAAACACCTCCGTAATTGATAGTATCGCAAAAGACAAAAGCAAACTTTCACAGAAATAAAAAAAAATCTTCATAGCCAGAGTGCATGTACAAATGTACAAAAAAATTCGTGTCACGGGGTTTAAGCACAGCCCAATGACCTACTGCCTGAATTGAGAAAACAAAGGCTTTTAAAACAATGAGTTGAGCTCTTAGATCAAGCTATAGGAAACTAACAGATTTTTTTTTTTTAAAGCTGACTCTTAATAAAACAAAGTAAACAGGAAAGGGTAACAGTTTTGCAAAGAATTACAGTTCCAGCTAACACATTTTCATCCAGACCGAAGCTTTAAACTTCTGAAAACAATATTAAGAGTTTTTTTTCCAACTAAAATTAAATGAATAGCCTCCAAAGTTATCTTCAGAAATTTTAGATTGGATTTATTTACTCAATGAAGGACACATGCAGGATAAAGACACACGTTAGATCTGACTCTTTACATATTTAAAAAGAACCATGTTTCGTTTGGAATGACAAAAAAGAAGTGACGCTGAATAAAATACGACCAACACATCGCCGTAGATAAACAAGGACCTTTCACAGGTCCACTGAAACTTTAACCCAGAAACAGACCTGTGCCCTTTTGATGTAGCTAGTAAAATGCATCATATGGTTAGCAGATACATAGATACACAGCACAGTCCAGTGAAGATGCAGGATCTGGGAGACAACCTAAAACTCTGAAGGAAAAAAAAGCACACCAACAGCTGGCTGCAAGCTGAAAAACTGAATGGCGCAGATGTGCGATGCAGAGTAAGAGAAGGTTTTGCATTATATGATGTTTATTTTTCCACATATCCATGGAGGAAAGGGAGGCCCTTGATGTTGCTCGGTGCACAGTCAGCTTTTGTTCACAGATGAAACCCGAATCAAAAAAAGAATGAAGGAATTAAATCCGGTGACCAAATGTGATCTGAGGGTGGTCAGCCTCTTCTCCATCACTACAAGTGCTGTATAAATCTCTCATCTGCCCCATTCAGTGTTTCAGCACCTGCATCCTCGCTGGACTATGCTGTACATCTATTACTCTGCTGGGCTTCAGAGTCAACAGCGAAACGCAAACCAGAGGATAGAAGTTTAAACTATGTGGAAGTGCATTTAAAAATCAAAATCAGGAGGCACTTCTTACCCTTCTTTTTACTTTCATGTTGTCAAAGCTGATACCCTGGCTTCTTTCAGGAACTGGCTACATGAGATCCTTGGATCAACCATCTACCAGCTATCAAATGGGCTAGATAGGCCATATTGTCTCCTCTCATGTGTATCCCTTCTTATGTTCTTAAGCATTCGAGAAAACTCTGAAAAACAGGAAGCTTTCTGGATGTTTTGATAAACTTTTGTGAACATTTGTTTTTTAAGACCTGAAATTCTTATAAGTTACAAGGGAAATGCAAAAACAATTTGCTCTTGATGCACTGAGCCTTCAAATGATGCAATTTGTTTATTGTGTGAGCAGTATTAGTGCAAACTAAGAATGGTCAAACCCCTATCACAGGGCTTATTGGTCAGTGTAGTTACAGTGTAACTGAAACAATTTAAGGTCCCAGGTAGGGCAGTTGCTGTATCTTAAATCAAGATCTCCCAAAGATAGAGATAAAGTACTACTACATTTGTTCACTTACAATTAATTTAGCTAAAAAAGAAAGAGCTCAGGGAGAAGAAAATGCACTTACACTTTTTTGAATGCATTAGTAAATTATCCCCTGTAATGAAAATATGGAAAACCCATATGCAGGAAAATAAAATTATCATATACTTTCATATCTTTCACACTTTTCAGCTCAATTTCAATAGGCATAGGCATGGTTTTGTCAAAGATGCCAGTGCTGAAATCTGAGGAACTTCTCACAAGTGCCCCAAAATTCGACATCGCAAAGGTTTGCTTAGAAAAATAAATAGGAAGAGAATACCAGGGATGAGGAAGATGCACTACTTTTTAGTGAATCGGAGACATTCCTAAGCAGAAATATTGAAACGAGCTGTAAAAATTATTACATGTTCCAACTATGAATCCAAACTCCTTCACATCCACCTGTGTAGCTTTTGTTCTTGAGGAACCTTTCATTTTTGAACAGGTTGAGGTTTCAAAGGAAAATAGAACTTAAAAGTACAAATCTGGGCAAGCCACGGCGCTCTGTAAATGTGCAGTTGCTGAAGCAGCCTGTTAGCATAATGCTTTGACAACTCCATCAGCCAAGTCTCAAGGTAGCTGTCAATCAGGATGCATCATTTAATCCAACAGCACTCCAAGGACTTTTTCCTTGCAAACCACATGACAGCACATCTACAGCTCTATTTATGGATGCGCACAGTTGTGTTTGCAATGTGGTCATAATTAGAAAACGCTAAAAAAAAGCAAAAAAAAGCAACAAGTCTCGATATAATTCAAGACGCCACTTTATTTTCAACACTGGCATGTGAAGTGCGATCTTGCTCTGTGGTGGCTTCAAGCTAAATGACAAAAGCACTATTTTATTCATCCTCTTTGGATAGACAGTACTTCATTTGCAGCTCACTATAATTAGATTAATGGTGTAGTGCTGTACAAAGCAGGCCCACTTCACATTAGATAGCATATGAATTAGGACAAACACTTATTTCAATTCCAGGCAGAGAAAGCAGTGGCTAGGGTATTTAGCATACCCTTTATGGTGGAATGAGATGTTAATTGTGTGCCATTACCTCTAAACTGCTTGCTTGTTGTATTAATCACTGTGCTAATTGATGCAGAGATAGAAATGTAGCCACAGGCAAGAAAGCAGTGGAATGAGAGCTGAAGATGGTGGATAAAGGATTATCGAGCAAACCATATGGAGATGGCACTGCTTTGAAACCTCCTCTTTATGCCCACAAGCACCACTTCTTATGATAAGTATTGTACTACCATAGAAAAAATATTTTTGCGTTTGAATTTAAGAAAAAGGCCCTTCAAAGGAGCGTTCAAGCATGAAGGCATAAACCAGATGCAATTTGTGAACGTGACACCTTGTTTGTACACTGACAAAAAAAGCATTTGTTTCATGCTTCTACGGGATTTCCCAAAGACTTTACACTAATAAAGGGGAGTGAGGAAACAGAAGGAGAAGGATGGTAATCCAGCTCTGGCCTTGACTGCCTGTGCAGCAGTGTGAGTCGCAGAGGGGCAGCGGCGGCAGCTCCTTTAGAAGTGGAGGGGAAGTCTCCTCTCCCAGGAGTGGCGGCAGACCCTTCCAAAGGGCCGCCAGTCAAAGCAGGCACCTTTCCGCCTGTTGCCCACAGGAGAACACAACTTAAATTATTCACCCAACTCAAGGCCCTTAATGGGGCTAGCCTGAGAATAAGGTTTTTGAGGACCCAACCCACTCCATTATCTTACGGTGCAATCATAATGCCTACCATAATGGCTGTTCCAAGGGAACAAATGTTTCAACATACTCTTCTTCTGCTTCACTGCTCCTTTGTTGAAAGGTGGCATAAAGAATCTGTAATTAGGGGGCAATGTTAGGCAGCATGTGATACACATCTGATAACAGTGAATATGCCAGGGGGGGTTGGTGAAGTCAGCTACAGAATCATCATGGTACACAAATTATTTAAAATGTTTCAGCTTATTACTCCTCAAAAACAGTAATTTTAAGCACACCTTTATAAATAGCCTTAACATGAAAAAAATGATTTTTTTCATTATCACTTCAGACACTTGACTTTTGCCATTAACTTGTTTTTCCGAAATTTTTATCTTGCTGTTCCATGTTTTCAGAAGACCGAAGGCAGTGTGTATGGTGAAACCGAGTGAATTTTCAGCACCGTCCAAAATAAATGGTTCCCAACACAAGAAACGTGAAACGAGAAACCACAAAGTCTGCTAACAAACTGAAAAATCAAAATTTATGAAAGGGGAAACTCACATTCTAATTTGACTTCAGGGATGCTGATATAGGCAAAAAAAAAGTTTTTGTGTATGCATTCATTTACAAAGGAAGCTAACTTTTATCAACAAACTTTTCTGTGTTGCTCTGGCATTGAGAAATGTCAGACTTAGATCTCTTCCCGTGTTCCTTTATTTACCCTTCTGGTTTGCTAATTTATTCCTCTTTATACTCTTTCTATAAAAAACTATCCTTACAGGGTTTTTTTAAAGAACATTTTCGTGAACAAGCACCTTCCTTCCGAGATGAACTTTTGTTTCTTGAACAGATAGAACAGTCAGCCTAGGGTGCTGATTTCCCGTCACGCAGGTGCTGAAAGCTTCCCTGACTTGTCTTTCAGATTTCTCTTTGTTCCGCGGCAATCGCTCTGAATTCACTGGTGTTGATGATAATAATAGTGTTGGGTATCCATTGATTTGCCACGGCACCCTCATTGTGAGTTCACTCAAGGAGACATTCATCCGGTTCCTTTAATTAGGGGCTGCACGAGCCCCTCTTAACACATGTACTTGACGTAGTTACTCTGATCCAGCCTTCCTCGCGGCACGATCCTTAGCAATCGCCTTGAATACTCGACTGTGTTGGTCAAGAACACTGTGCCTCATTATATTTTCAGTCATAACACACCATTCTCACATTATATCCCCGAAATATTGTTAGAAGATTAACAGAAGTGTCTCTAAGATGTCGCATAGCCCGGAGACTTAGATTTTGCTACATCTCCCTAAAAATCCCCCAATGCCTTGATTGCAATTCATTTCCAGGCTTCGAAAAAGCCCTGGAGAGACTTCATCAAAGGCATTTTTTTTTTTGCCACTGCTTAGAAAAAGTAAATTGTTATGAAGTACAGTGCTCTTTCTCTATATTAAATTAATGATTGCAAGAGCTCAAAATTGTTCTAGGTTAAAATAAAAAGAGCTGACGATTTGTCTTCAAAAATGTTATTAGAGTCCAAATCATGACCACCACTGCACTACCCTCCCAGTTGTTCACAATCATTTCTTCTAATCTGCAGGAGCCTAATTACCAAAACGCTGCTGCCCGGTTTCAATCAGGCACAGCAAAATTACACACTCTTTTGTTCTCTCTTCATATCACACATGATGCTCTGTCATTCTTCTTCTGACCAACCTCAGTTTAGTAAATCTCTCCCCACCATCTGTCACCGCCATGGCCTTGAGTGTGGGAGACTGGACGGGACCTGTCTCATTATTCCTCCTGTCATGGTATATACACATATTTCATGCTCACTCTAGACCTCTTTTTGCTGTTACTTTCAGCCGTAGAAAGTTGGAAGCTTGATTAACAGGCTTCATTTCATGCTAGGCTCTAGCCCATATGACTACAAAAAAGCTATTTATTGTAAGACATTATCTTGGTTCCCTTGGTCTGTGCCTTTGTGTGATCTAATGAAGTTATTATTGAGGCTCCTTGGTAATCTGCTGTTATTGTTTCTTCACTTCCATAATAGAGTTTTAAGATTTCCTCTAACAGCATAAGACAATACTGTAAATATCGATATCTCATTGAAGGGGAAGGTGATGATTGTTACAAAGAACTGCCGATACAGCAGAACAGATGTACAGCAATCAAGGGCCTCTAAGTTAGTCAAAGTTACAAACTCACCAGTTTGGTAATAATAAACTGCTGATCACTGATGAACTTAGAACGGCTAATGCTATCTTAGGTATGGAAGAATGTCTCATGCTAATCATCTCTGGGATACCAGCTGTGAAACTTGAAAGCCCCAGGAAGGTGTAAACTGATGACCTGAATGGAGTCTCACTGACATCTAAAATCAATACATTACCAAAATGCATAAATGGGTCTAGTCAACTGAATTCCGGCTTTGTTTGGGGAGTGTAGGAGTATCTTAGCAACGGTGTACTGTTATTTAACTTATAACATGGAGATCTTACACTTGAAAAAACTTTATTCACTGCCTTCACAATGGATAAATGAGAAATCGAACAATCGTTATTTAATAAGGATGCTACAAAATGCTATTCCTTATTTCTCCTGGTGTTCGAATGGTCACGGTCAACATATGATGCCTCAAAGGAGCAAGAGACCACACTCCAGATAATGTTTGAAATGAAAAATACAAAGATGAAAACTAATATGAACACATTCATTTTTGTTTCATTGAAGCAAATATTTTTTTGTATAACAATTTGATTCAAACACAAAATTGTCATTAGATAATATCACAGGCCTTTAAAACAGCCAGACTTGAAACTGAGCCTGTGAAAAAGACTCTATTTAAAAATAATTTCCTCCACTGCCTATATCTATACCACCCAAAACAAAATACTAACAACTGTATAATTCTAATGTATAAGTCATATTGCAAAAACCCATATTGGCCCAAGATGAATGAAGCTGACAAAATGGAGCCAACAGAAACTCTTTACACGCAATTCAATATCACCCATTAAGAGCTGAAGGACTAATGACAACCTATTCTTTATACTCAGAATTGTTACTAGAGAGACCACAATGCTTCAATCAACACCATTTTGACACTCCCAAAACCTACCCAATGGGCACACATAAGAGACTTAGGGCATGTTTCTTCCTAAAAGGGGTTTAATGCTCTCTGTAAGCAAATAATTAAATGCTTAGGATTTAAACAAAATTTAGCTATATTTATATTGTTTAAACAGTGTCCAAGGAAATTTCTTCATCTGCAACATGCAAATCCCTGTTCTATGGAGTAACAGGTGATATAGCTTTGTGTGAAAGTGGTAACAGAACATAATGTAATTTTTTTATTGTAAACAAATATTGTTTTACCTAGAAATCCAGCAGATTATGCACTGTCTAGGCAACGTGCTCCCCGAGGGAAGCCACAGACACACACTACAGTGGAAATCTAAGTGAAAAGGGAAAAAAGTCGGGTAGTTCGTATTGAGCTTCTTTATCCCGGGACAGCTGCATTCCATCCTCTTTACAAATACCTGCTAGAAAGTGAATGTTTTTCCTCCTCTAAACTAGAAAAACAAAATGAAAATCACCTGCAAGACATTAGGATAGTAGCAATGTTGTAATTACATAATTATGGGGCCAAAACTACTAACTACAATGTCTAAAGGGGAGTTCAAATATAAAAGTGGATGCCAAGATACAGGAGTGTCAAGGAATTCATAATAATTGAAAGTAATGTGGATTTAGTCCAATTCATTTTATAATCTGCTACAGTCTTGACATAGTTAAAAATCTGAAAAGAAATTGAAAGTGACTATATATAACAAGATACAGTATCATCAGAATACACAACATGTAAAGTTGAGTATTGTTAATAAAAAACAAGGCAAACAACAGAGATGACAGTGGGCATCCTTGACCGCTACCGGTTGAAATATCAAACTGCCGATTAACACCATTGCTGAAGAGTCGGTGTATACAATTGTACCCAAATCCATATAAACTAGGAATATTTATTTCCACTTAAGACGATCAAAAGTCTCAGCATTCAAAGCAAGAATGATACAGGTGGATACAAGGTCTGTAAATGTGTATAATATAGAGGACAAAACAAGCATTGCAAGGCACAAGAAGCCTTTTAATAAGGACTGATATCGACAGGCTTAAGGAACAGAACCTTTTTAGTCTGGACCGGAGAAGACTCTGGTGCACGTATTAAAAATCCTCAAAGACAAAGATGAAGTCAACCCAGCAGATTTCATCCAAATAAAGTGAAACACCCACTAGAGGACACAAATAGGAAAACTATACCTACATGTACATAAACAAGAAACAGGAAACTATACCTAACAGGAGACATTTTTACCCAAAGGGTTGTGCAAGTATGGTACAAGATACTCTGCCATGTATTCAACCAATAACCTGGTTTCCACCAAGAAATAGCAGGATGACATCCATGGATCTCATACAGGCTAGATGGGCCAAATGGCCTCCTCTCATTAGTAAACTGCCTTATGTTCTTGTGACTGCCTGGTCCTGGTATTCTGATTCGGTCATATAGATCTCTGTAACAGAGCATTCGAATCTGTCGAATCTCAGAGTCATACATGTTGCCATGTCAAGTCGCTACCAGAGGGAGAAATGCTCTAGGAAAAAACATGCAGAAAACCGTACAAGGTTTCCAGAAGAATCAACTGCACATGATTGCAATTAGATTTCTTCATAAACAGGCAGAGAACACAGGTAAAGGGCTCTCATCTTGTGGTCCTTTTGGTTAGAGATCAGATTCATGGTCAGTCTTTAGGTCGGGTTAGTTCTAGAGCTGGCACTGAAGTGAGTCTCTGATAAAGCTTAGCTCTTGCCCGCTGACTCACGATTAGATATAGGTTAAAAAAGTGAGCTTTCCAGGGGTTGCTAACTCTGAGAAGCTAGTATTCTACTGGAGAGCTCTCTAGTCTAGGGAGCAACTTCAGGCTGAAGGAACCCTGTCAAGATTTAGACTAAATTGCATAGGCCAGCAGGTTCCGGACCGTATATGGGAAAGATTTTATTGCACCGGGCTTGGTCCAGCCTTAGCTCAGGCTCTTGAGATTCCTGATAGTTTGGGTGGTTAACGCGAGCAGGTCCTCCTACTGTATGCCATACTACTAGGTAAGGAGCTGCCAGATTCCTTCTAGCATGAGATCACCAAAGCACTTGACGCAACCTGTTTTTTTCTTTTACATTAATGCAATGGTGGTATTAACAATAATAGGGCTAAAATTGAAATATTCACATTTCTCTGATAAACTTCTGTTAATGATGACATATATCATTTCAAGCAGAAGTGACCTAACTGAAGCTAAAAAAATCAGTTAAAACAGGAGTGGTATTAATGCCAGATGATGTACCCATTGCTGTCCTATACAGAGATATAATTACGTTCAGGACTTGCCTTTGCTGTAAAATGAAGAAAACAAAGAGATTGGAAAAACTCTATTAGATTTTAGAAATAATTATATGTTTTAAAGTCTTTAAGTATAATTTAGAATTAGAAAGGTGAAATGTGGAATTTATCTGCATCCCCTCTGCATATCTAACTACAGGAATATCTGCAAAGTTTTCACTGCTGTCTAAGCAGTGTCTAAGCCAACTACCACTAAAATAATAGTGCTGTCTTGATCTACAGCACCTATAAGAAATTCAGTCCGATGTCTAAACAAAAATATCTTTTTGCCAACAAGGTTGATTTCCAATGCAGAAAATGATTTCAGAAAAAGTGAGCATATTCTGAGGTGAGATTTACTAAATTTACTAAATCATTAAGCATAGAAGTAATAATTTTTACTAAATCTATGACTTTGCCCCACTGAATACAGGGGCCATCGAAACTGCTGCAATTTAGCTTGAAACTGTAATAATTGTTTACATGTGGAGACGTGTCAAAATTGATGTGGTGAACTGATAGCCATACAGTATGTGTAATTGTATGTCACAGAAAAACGGGCTTGAGAGTTGAAAATATAGTCTATTCTGGAGTACACTTGATGTCTAGTACAAAAAAAAAGACAGACCTTTGCTGAGGGGTTAAATGGACACCATATATCTATCACACTCAGATCAGATTTACAACTTCTTAGCACTGTAGATGGCAGAGAATGGATGCTTATCTCCTTCAGCTTTGTTGAGAATCAGTTAAAAATATGAGTCATGATACCTTTCACATCACATATATTCACATCAAACTCGGTAAGTAGCAGCAGGGATTTGGCCAGCAGATGAAAAAATCTAGTTTGAACATTGTATGGGCATAACGTGAACCAAAAGAAATGTACTTAAATGGAAAAGTAGGAAATGGAAAACTCTCCCTAGTTTATAACCCAACAGTTCTTTACACAATTAATACAGCTTTATTTTGTTCTCTGCAGACACAGGAGCTCCCACACAGTAATATACTGTAAATTAGGCAATGTACTAACATAGTCTTGTTTTAGATGAGAATTTTGGATCATGACAGCAACTTTTTTTTTGTTGGACCAAAACCAAATAGCTAAGGTAAGCTGGGTAAGAGTTAGGGCTCTGGTGCAACTCTCAAATACATGCTCATTGGGCATTTAGAGCCCTCTTTGGACCCAGAACTGTAGCCACTTATTAATTGTCACACGCTAACCCTAATCCCTTCAAATTCAATTCCTGTGCTCTTCCCATGCCTTTTAAAGTGACTGACCATTAGCACAGAATAATGCTTTAAAAGGCATGAACTAAAAGGCCTGTTTCAAAAAAATATTTCTTAAGAGTTTTAAGTACTGCCACCTCAAATGTGCAGAAAATGGTATTCACTAATTTATTAAGAAAATACATATCAGTATAACAGTACTTTGTTAAAAAAATAGTTCTGCTAAGTTTATGGAACACAGGTTTATTCATCCTGACATGCGGGAGATAAGATTTCTATTTAATTTCAGACAGGGTTTGACTCTAAAACATTTTATGAGTCTATAAAATCTATATACAAATAGTTTTAACACAACATTTATGGTGCTTAATAAATACAAAAAATAAGACGGTATACTGTAATTTGTTTCTTGTTCTTGTTTCACTCACATAGCTGTATAAAAGCTATGTCAGAAAGAGACTTAATTAGGTCATGCAATTCTAATGAACATAACATAATGAACTATCTATAGTGTGGGATACCCATTGGACAAACAGAAGAAAGAAAGGTGGAAGTTATGTTATAGCCCATCAAGGACTACTCAACGGGGGGTCATAAATCAAATGTTTTGGGGGCACAGAGAGTTTTGGGAAGTGCACATTTCCCATTTATTCTTCCAGGATATCCAAAACTCTCCTCTTGAAATCAGTTAACCTGTGGTCACGACCTTGCAAAAACCATTGTACATCCGAAACCATAGAAACAAAGTACAGGCAAACAAACAACATCGGCAAACTCCAAAGCCCCAAGAACAGCACCCCCAAAATAGTGGAGCCATCTAATTTTCCCACGTTTCATGGGTTTCCCTTTAAATACATATGACAGCTCTGCACGAACATCTGCACCCAGTCTTGAATGATGGTCGTGGGCTTTCCCTTCTGCTGTGGCATTGCTCTCCACTTCCTGATATCAACTCACTCTTATTACGAATATAAAAACAAAAACGTTCAAGTTACTCATATATTGTATATAAGCTACATATACAAGAAACATATATATGATCTTTCTTTATTGATTAATATAAGATTTTGCCTGTCAGAAATACAGAGGTAAAAAACTTTTCCCTAATTATGATCCCCCAGATGAGCTGGGTAATTTTTAAACTAGGCCTTGTAAAAAAAAAAAAACAGGCAAATTAATAGAAGAAAAATGCAGAATTTGCTGGGATTTTTTGCCCATTAAAAAAAAACAGCCATGACAAGTTTTTAAATTGCAATTTACATCACAAGTTCTGTTCTCTAATAATATACATAATATATTCATAATATACTGCAGTTGCATATAAGAGCACATTTCAGAAGACAATGCTCCTAAAATCCCTTCACAAATAATATCCTATTTCGCACTTCAATGATGAAGAATACCATGGTTGTAATGCTTTTATACAGCAAGTTGCTATTCATCAATTATTACCATTAAATAGATTATTTATTAACTACTATTGATGAAGGTAACACTTATTATAAAGTGTTACTAAAATAAGCAAAACACTTAGTTATTAGTGTGCTTGGAGGCACGACTCTCAGCAGCAGCAAGTGAAATAGCAGATAAGAGTAGGCATTCGGACAGCACCTAACGCACAAAATCAATCTACTTCAAAAGAAATCAATTAATCACAGTTGCAAGGGCGTTAAACTCTAGCTGGCAATCTTATCAAAGATAGAAGCATATTCCAGTTAGCTGGACTGCTAAATTTAATTGACAACCTGTCAGCATTGCTGTGTGTCCCGAGGGACAGATAATAAAAGTTCAGAGAAAGCATGAGACACTATTTAATTTCTACACTCTGGGGCAAAAGATCGAGATTCTGGTGGCCGGAAGCATAAAGGTTCTGAATCCGACTGAATAAAAAACTTTATGTGTGTACAACACAGATAACTGCTGCTGTAATAATTCTGACTGCAAAAAATACTTCATGATGCATCATGAAAAGCCGTCTACAGATTTTATAATGAAGCTCCTCCAAATATTGTTTTAAAAATATTCAATATAGAGGCTTGCAGCATAAATGTTTTCATTATTATTCTTATCACATCTATTGTACTTTCAACTAATAATCACTTCATATCAATTAAATCATCATGACAATGGGTGTTTGCTAAGCAAATAATGTTTCTAATCAATGAATATTTGAAAAGGTAAATGTATATCTATGTTTAAAACATTATGATAAACTTTCTCAGCTGAGAAATTCTCTTTAGCTAGAATCAGTAACACACGATGCCTATTTCTTGAAAGAGACAGGACAGAAGAATTGGAGTACCTTTTGGTGTAAAATAATTAACAAACTCTTTTTATCAACAGAAAATGGAAGCCTGTGGGAGTATTTTAATGAGTAAAAATTGTTTTGTTAATCTCCACGATCTTGGGAGATATCTGCTCGGGTATAAATAGCAAAGTGCCGAGCAGCTGAGCAAAGTGTGAAAGATTTTTCAATTTGCCTACAGGTATGTTTTATAGAAATCCCTGCTGGGAAGTCAGTGTTTGTACAGTATCCTGTGCCAGGAGAAAGAGCCATCAGCAAACTGCCTAAAATCAGTCAGATACAGACCAGCACTGAGCCAGAGGGACCAGCCAAACAGAAACAGCAAACAGTTCTACTGCAGCTCTTCAGAGAGCAGATTAGTGCCAGAAATATTATAATGAGCTTCAAGAATCCACTTAAAATGAAGGTGCTGTTTCATTGACGTCATCCCCCGCCCTCTCTGCCCTTCCCCAGAAGCTAGGTTGTGAACCTTTCCCAGTGGCTTCAGCGTGGAGGGAAAGCTCTGCAGCAAGCAACATGTCCTAACACACCACCCCAAACATGCATAGCCGTTCGTGGAGCTAAGAGTGCACAACAAGGCCCCAGAGTAATAAGTTCCTTGATTTATATTTTGTTTCATTAAAAAAAAGCTGACAGCCACCATCTCATACACTGAAAGATACTAGGAAGTACTACCATGTTATTTCACATTAGAAAGACCAAAGCCAAGCTATGACTAAGATTTATTTTACATGCATTTTACTGGAACCTGATACAAGTATTTGAAATCCTTAAAGGCCCTGACAAAGTCAACATAATAATAATAATAATAATAATAATAATAAACTTTATTTTATATAGCGCCTTTAAAGGTGGCTTCTCAAAGCGCTTTACAGGATGACAATAACAATAAATAAGAAGACTACAACAATAAATAAGAAGATTTCACAAGATAGGACACAATTATAATTACAACAATACAACAATAACAATAGAGGAGACCGTGGAAGGTGGTATTAAGAAGAGCAGAGAGGTGAAGAATGGAACCAGTTAAGTAAAGGCTTTTCTGAAAAAGAAGGTTTTGAGTCTGGATTTGAAGGAGTTTAGAGAAGGTGACTCTCTGATATCCTTGGGCAAAGAGTTCCAGAGCTTGGGGGCATAGCAGGAGAAGGCCCTGTCGCCCATACAATGTAGACAGGCTTGGGGGACAGAATTTGAAGAGCGGAGGTTGCGAGGTGGGGAGTAGGGCGATAAAAGTTCAGACAGGTATTGAGGTGCCAAGCCATGTAAAGCCTTATAGGTGAGCATGAGGATTTTAAAGTCTACGCGGAATTTGACCGGAAGCCAGTGCAAGGACTCCAGAATAGGAGTAATGTGAACACTTGCACTAGACCTGGTCAGGATTCTGGCTGCTGAATTTTGGACATACTGCAGCTTGTTCAGAGTAGATTTAGATACCCCAGGGAGTAGAGCATTGCAGTAGTCAATTCTAGAGAATACAAATATGTTGATCAGCTTTTCAGCCACAGTTAATGATAGCATAGGACATAGTCTTGCGATATTTCTAAGGTTTAAAAAAGATGTTTTGACAGTATGCTGTACATGTGGGTCGAATGTTAAGCCAGAATCGAATATAACCCCAAGGTTTTTCAATTTTGATTGAAGCTCAAGTACAGAGCCATCTTCAGTTAGGGTTACAGGACTGGCTTTACGAAGTTGATGGGGGGTACCAATAAGCATGACTTCAGTCTTGTCACAGTTAAGATGAAGGAAGTTTTGAGGTATCCAAATTTTTATGTCAGAGATGCAATTAGATAGAATAGAGACAGCCACATCAGTGTCGGGTTTGGTATGGATGTATATTTGAGTATCGTCAGCGTAAAAATGAAAGCTGAGCCCATGTGATCTTAAAAGCTGACCAAGTGGGAACATGTAAATGCTGAAGAGCAAGGGGCCCAGTATTGAGCCCTGGGGGACACCAGACTTGACAAGACCAATTTCAGACCTGTACCCATTGAGAGAGACAAAGTGACAGCGATCAGTGAGGTAAGACTTAAACCATTTGAGGGCAGTAACCAACCTCTTCATAATGAACAACAAACATAAACCAGTGTCTGTAAACGGAAATGACTTGGAACTGCATTTAAAACTCAGGAGTTGTTACCTGAAGTGACCTGAAGAGTTGTAGGAACACAGAATAAGCTGCATAGCCATGTTGTTGAAGCCAATACCCTGCTTTCTTGCAAACAAAGCAGCCGGATGAGATCCTCAGAGCCACTACTATGACATTAACTACAAACTACCAAAGGGGATAGATGGGCTTCTTTTGCAAACAAAAGAAAATCGGGGCACATAATTAATAATAATAATTGCTTACACTTATATAGTGCTTTTCTGGACACTCCAATCAAAGCATGTCACAGGTAATAGGGACTCCCCTCAACCACACCAATGTGCAGTATCCACCTGGATGATGCGACAGTAGCCATAGTGCGCCATTACACTCACCACACATGAACTATTAGTGGGGAGGAGAAGAGATTAACGAAGCCAATTCATAGATGGGGATTATAAGGAGGCCATGATTTGTAAGGGCTAATGGGAAATAAGGCCAGGACGTCAGGGTTACAACCCTACTCTTTTCGAGAAATGCCCTGGGATTTTTAAAGACCAAAGAGAGTCAGGATCTCGGTTTTACATCTCATCCGAAGCACGGCACCTTTTTACAGTATAGTTTCCCCGTCACTATACTGGGGCATTAGGACCCACATAGACCACAGGGTGAGTGCCCCCTGCTGGCCCCACTAATATCTCTTCCAGCAGAAACCTTAGTTTTTCCCAGGAGGTCTCTCATCCAAGTACTGAGCAGGCTCACACCTGCTTAGCTTCAGTGGGTTGCCAGTTGTGAGTTGCAGGGTGATATGGCTGCTGGCAAAATGGTCTTCACACAAGATAGCTGAAAAAAAGAGTACTTTCTTATCAGAATTTTTTTATATTATATGGCAGGTGGGAGGGAATAAGGCTCAGCAGGTGAAAGGCTAATCTTTGTTATTACTTTTCAGAATTAGAATTAACCTATACTTGTTTCTGTATAGCCTGCACCTTACCCCCAGCTCCCCACTCATTCCTGTATGTATACTTAGACATATATAAGTATACTGTGGTTATCACAATTTCACATCCTGTTGAAACTGCTTACATAAATGGGCGATCTCATCTCTTAAAGGCTCTACCCATACACTAATATTCAATTCAGATAAGGCTGTGATAAACAAATGTGCTATGACTGTTTCTATACTGATACTATGTTTCAACCAATATAAAACCAAGCTGACCTAAAATGGAAAAAGGGTACCACGACGGGCCCTCAGATACTAAATAATCAGTTTGGCCCATGAAAACTGAACCCAGAGATAACACTTATCCCTACTGTCACTTGAATTGTCCTTCCAGGAGTCTACCACACAACATGGTTTAAAGAAGACCTGCTGTACTAATAAATAGTATTTCTATATATATATACAGTACACTAAACCCTCGGTTTAACAAACTAATAAGGGGGAAGGGGTGGCTGTTACTGCCAGATGTCTGTCAATTAATGAAAAGATGTTTTCTCAACCTGAAAACACACAATTATGAGAAACATATACAGTATACATACTTACTGGATGTTTTCACTTATTTTTTTTAACAATTGGAATCAACACAGTCAGTGACAATTGGTCCTGTGCCTTTTCTCATTAATATACAAGCTCTTGATTCAATGTATCATACCTATGGTGAATAAAATGTGCTAAAGAGTATGAAAAACAACACCCATTGTAAGCAACTGAATTTACACTATAGGGCAATGCAATTTATTGTCACTTTGTTTTATTTGTGCATTTCATTGTTATTGCCAGGAATGTCTGTTAAATCCGAAGTCCATTAAACCAAAGCCCATTAAACCGTAGGTATCTGCTAAAAGTCACAACAGTGGTGACCTGAGCAAATAACTGCAGTAATGTTTCTGTCATAGTGAAATACCTTATGAGTGCAGTAGCTCAAGGCTATCTGTCATGGAACTGTTACTGTATAAACAGTCTGGCGCTGTGTGCTGCCTGTACCACACAAGAAGCAATTTTGAACACTTTCCCTGCCCTTACAATCAAAGTGCAGCTGTAATTAATGGGAATGATAACCCTGGAGTTCAGAGGAAAGGAAAGGCAGACCAAGTTTAGTGTAATTAGGGGGAAGCCACCTTGCTGCTGTCGTGTGTGGTTAACAATGGTGCAGGTGTAGAGGTACATTCTGGACTGGCCTGAGCTGACAGGTGACCACAAACTGCCTAACAAGCAGGTAATCACACCACAAAGGTAATTTACTGAAGTAAGTGCTACTTTCACCACCCAACTGGAGAGACTACTTGCAATTAACCATGGAGGCCGAACAATGGAACATGTGTGCCTTTCAGTGTACAACACTGGCTTGCCTGCTTAAGACAGCTAAAGGTAAACATTCACTTCAATGAAAGGGGAATAGCCAGACCGAGGAAGAGAGCAACAGAAATATATTACTGACTCCTACATATATTGTTAGCAATTCAGTTTTATGCTTTGATACATGTACAGAAAGCTATGATGTTAGTGAGCTACTGTTTATGATGTGTTAAAAAACATCACTGTTGCAATTTTGGCAATCTTGCTTTCTTAAGAATTTTTTTTTATTAGGAGTTGATACCAAAGGTATAAACACTGCACTGTACTTTTTCCTGCATTCTCTGTAGTCACACCCCTCCCCAACCCCATTAACCACCTATGATGCCGAAACGTCCTTCTGGTCTGTCACTCCTCCATTCAAATGGCTAAAGGTAAACTGTTAATACATCCAAAATCTTTCTGGAAAGACCATAATTGTTTTATTGATATTGTTTTTCGTTTTCATATTAACCATCTCCTCTGCTCTGCTTTTTTTATTTAATGTAACAAAGCTGCTTCCTCTTTTGTTCATGCAATGTGTGAATTCTTCTGTTTTGTACACTGGAAAAGCTGTGGTTCACAGGCAGTGGGCCCTCAAATGTTACTGGCATCTTGTCAACAAATGCTCTGCTTTTTCTATTAATTTAAACATTGAGGTTGTCTGTCACAATGTACTGTTCTAGTGCTTTAGTTTAGTATGCTTTCTAGTATTTTGGAAACGAGCACAATTGCTGGAAAAGATTCCAATGGCAAATGTAGCTGTTGCATACTGCTATAGTCACAGCACACCATAAGTACCATACAGCAAATTCAGACGTTTCACGAAGTTGCTCCAACACAAGCCAACGCACATTAAAAGACATACAAAACAATTAGTAATTTTAGATGTGCTCTATGAAATAAATCTAGTTTCACATCTACCAGTGCAAACGGTAATAGGTTTTCCCAAGACTGATAAAGGCTTAATTACCAGTGTAAAGAAAATATTTAATCTCTGACCCATTTCATGTTCTCTAATTCATTTTTTTTTATTCTGAAAATACAGCAGCACAGAGAATCGCACACTATATGAGCCCCTGCAGACTCTAAAAGACCTGCGGGGTGTAATTAGGACACAGTAAATGAAGTTGCCTCTACTGTTCCTTTTTTTATTCTTCTTTTTTCCTTCTCATATGCTTCATAATTAACATTTACAAATTGTAATTTACTGAGGCTAGAAAAAAAGTCTCAAAATTAATTTGAGTCTTAAAAGAAAAAAGGGGGAGAAGAAAAATGTCCTAATTTAAGACCTAGGGTTGCTCTGTTAACCTTGTCCTATGACCTTTGTGCACTGCTTACATAACTGCTGAGTGTCAAAGGATCGTGAGAAGCCTGGGTCCTTTACTGAGAGAATATCGCTGTACTGCTCTTAGCTTAATCAGGACTGCCACACAGCCTGGAAACACAGAGAAAACTATTAAAGCAACAGCCTCAGCTATACAAACAAAGGACTAACCACCTGAGACTACAGGGGACAGGATACGGGCTACTTATAGCAACCATGAACCAGCATACAAGAATAGCAGGAAAGCTGCTCAAGTCACTGCAGCACAGGCCTTTGAAGTTGACCATTTCTAAACTATCATAATACTCGAAGCAAAAATCTTTGAAGACAGGTTATCCTCTGCCGCGTTGTGTCCTGTTGTGAACGAATTGTTTCCTTTTTCCCTTTGTTTTTATTTTTTGTTGAAACTGACACTCTTAATTGTTCTCCCTGCAAGCAGCAGTTCGATAAAAGCTAAAACAACACTGGCGGCTACATAAGTCATCCTTGGTCAGGTGTCTATTACAATGGCAGGGTATCTCAAGAGTCAGGTCATTGGTGCAGGTGACATTAGGGTATTACTCCTTTTGAATCTTCTGAGCAGCACTGCTTGCTAATCAGGGCTAATAATAATAGGGTATTAACAATAACACTCAATTTCACAGTACAGAAAAACTTGATTAGAATGTATGTCAAGAATGTCCAGGAGTAAACTTGAAAATTCTCTGCAATCGTGTTTCTTACATTAAACATTAAGCACTAAAACATTACAAGTAATGGTTGACAGAACTGCAATAACTGTCTCAGTCTCAACTGCCACAGTATGTGCATACTTCGGCTTTATCACCAGCACTGTGTGGGCCTTGGAAATCATACAGAATCCAAACAAAAGCAGTTGTTGAAAAAGGAAACCTCGAGGGGCCTCTCGAATGGCTAAAACTGCGAGAGGCACTTGGTCCGAAAGTTGGTTCGAGTTTGAGCCTGTGACTTAGACAGGATTCCTAAAACGAGGGTGAACAACTGGCTAAGTGCTGCCAATGGTAGGGCTGGAACAGTCAGCCACAGCTCTCTCAGCAAACACAGAGACCCCCTGTGGCCTTCTGGGGCACCCGCAGATTTGCGCCTTTCCTCCAGTCAGTTTCAGGACAGGCTGTGCTGCTTGTGATGCGTTAAACGATGAGTGGGTCGGAGGAGTCGGCCTGCACTTCCTCAGTCTCTCCCGTGTGCAGTCGCAAGGTTTGAAAAATGGACACACGGAGATTCCAAAACTGGGTGGGTGCAACAAGAAAAATAATTGGCAATTCTAAATGTTTACAAAAAATTAAAAAGCACATCAGGGAAAAAATGACTAAAACTAATAATAATTCCTTACATTTATATAGCGCTTTTCTGGACACTCCACTCAAAGCGCTTTACAGGTAATGGCGACTCACCTGGATGATGCAATGGAAACCATAGTGTGCCAGAATGTTCACCACACATCAGCTGTCAGAGGGGAGGAGAGAACAGAGTGATGAAGCCAATTCAGAGATGGGGATTATTAGGCCATGACTGGTAAGGGCCAATGGGAAATTTGGGCAGGACGCCGGAGTAACAACCCTACTCTTTTCGAGAAGCAACCTGGGATTTTTAATGACCACAGAGTGTCAGGACCTCGATTTTATGCCTCATCCAAAGGACAGGGTTTTGCTTTGGAATTTTGTATCACAACAGTATTTTTTTCCAGCTTCAGGAGAGACAGCATTACAAACTGGATGTCAAGGCCCCCTACCCAAGAAGTACAGAGCCATTAATAAAAGTGAAGAATAAAAGTTAAAGCTCAACTTAAAGTTAAAAAGAAACTGATACTTCAAGCATTCTGGCTCATACAAAGAGCTATTATTTGTTTTTGATAATTAGACATTAAATAAGAAAAGAAGCCTCATGTTTAACTACTTAGAAAGTGCCAAAATGGGTGTTGAAATAACTGAATTTTTAAGCATCTAGAACTGTTCGTCACTACTGCCAAGCTTCCGCGCATTACAGTATTAGTAGTGTCACCTGTAATAGAAACAAGAGTTCACATCTCTAAAGAGAGCCCTGAGCTGACCTGTAGCATTTGAAAATTTTATCTCCATGTGCCACGGCTTGCAAAACACCAAAGCTCTTGTCTTATTTTTGTAAATCAAAGATGACAGGAAATGGGAAAACTGACAGTGAGCTTTACACTGTCCTTCCAAAATATTTGCACCCCTGTGGTTACCCCTATAGAAAGCTGGATCAGCCCCTGCAGCTCTCCTGAAAAAGTCTGGCACACCTGAGTGAAGGATACAGAAAGGACACTGAAGATAGTAAGGACTCACCTTCCCTTGAGGCCCTTATACAGTTGTGCTACATTAACAGCTAGGGTCACCTTGGAAGCATCCATAACAGAGAGCCTTCAGGGCCTCAGGCAGTTTGGGTTTTGGCAAAATTGGGAAGAACAAGCCCCTAAAAGAATCATGACAAGTTCCACAAGCAAAGCAGAGGGTGTCTACACACTAATACAAATGCAGTCCAAAATCAAAAGTATGTTTTGTAATTGACTATTCTTCAGAATGAGCTGCTAAAGGATCACATATTTAGGGAGTACTGACTTTTAGTTATAGACACTACACTGTAGACCTCTGAAACATTATCACATAATCTAATCAAAACTTATTTCTAATAGGGAGTCAATTAAAATAGGGTCTGTTTAAGGCAGTTTAAACCATTGTACTACCAACCAGAAAATGTCAAAACAATATGGCCTTTGCAAAAAGA
This sequence comes from Lepisosteus oculatus, assembly GCF_040954835.1. NCBI lineage: Eukaryota > Metazoa > Chordata > Actinopteri > Semionotiformes > Lepisosteidae > Lepisosteus > Lepisosteus oculatus. Next base: position 5,641,361 of record NC_090710.1, read on the forward strand.
TGTTCTCTGAGGTAAACTGACTAGCGTGACAGTGTTGCAAAGGGGGTGGTTTGATTCAAAGCGATTAGAAATGCAAGGGGAAATGATTCCTTTTGAGCAATTATGCTGTATTTAGCAAACAGAGGATGCTAATTTTCATTCCAAAAGATATAAGGAAAAGTGTTATGTGTTAACCTTTCAGAAGGAGTCAGCTTTTTTATTGTCAGGCAACTTGCTTTCACTAATCTTGACATGCTTTTGCACGTATATGTATCTGTTGCTCACAACTGCTTCAAAAAGCATAAACCCAGGCCGCTTCCTTCCTTAAGCTTGTGATGTAAAAGCCAAACTGTGTATGATGGCTTAAAACTGTGCTTCTTTTTATCTCCCCCAGGCTTCAAGGAACATAGAATGCATATTTAGAATTTGGAACATACAGTAGAACCAAGCATAACACAGATACTACTTACTTAGCCCAGAGCGATTCTACCATATCTAAATTTGCTAGAATTTTATTAAAATATTTTAAACCCCCCTCTTTAATGAAAACAGGTTTTCAAATACAGCTATATGTAAGCCCATTATCACACTGACTGCAATTTCAGACTGCATTCATCTGTTTGAAATATTTTCCATTACACTGAAAACAACACTAGATTTTCAGAATATCTGGTTTGTATATTGTTATTTTCTTTTTATTAAGGACAGCCTAGACTGTGTGTATGGACTTGAAGTTTAAGGTAGCATGCTCGCATAAGATTATCTAAATGCACAGTCAATAATCAATTTTCTTGAATATTGAGAAAATAAGCAAATGGCTATCCCTTCACTGCACTTCAGATGCAGGTGAGGCAGGTATGTGCTAGTTTTTCTAAGTTTATCATGCCTCCTTTGCACTTGCCATGCTCTTTGGGTAAAACAGTGTAAAATGATCATCTCTGATTTGATTATCACCTAATACGGACGTGCAACTAATACTCATCCATTCAAATACGAACAGGAGCCTGAGACAGAAGTAGAAATATAATTAAGCTTTGACCCCAGGCTGGTGTATTATTCTTAATGCAGATCATGCTCTGATCCACTGGTGTTGAGATCCAGTGTTAATGGAGAATGAGTGCAACCCTGCACGTTAGCTGACTCTAACAGGAAATCCCATGGCTTTCTGCTGGCCTGGAATACAATACACTATAAATATGAGAGAAAGACAGAGACAGGGGGTAATATAATAATGCAGACAAAGATTAAGTAATCAACTCTAATTAAAAAAAAAGTTTATTAAAGTGTGGTACATCTTAATTTCTAATTACAACCTCCACTAAAGACATAAGTTTGCTGCATCTTAGTTTAAAGTTAAAGGTTGAATTTAATGCAAAAAAATATATTTTCTTCAGAGAAAAAATGCAAAAGCTCTATTACCATAAAAAATGTATAAAGCTGGTGGTGTCCCATATATGTAAAACTGAATACAACCTGGGATGAAGATGACTGAATTAAAAGAAAAATAGCAGTATCTAACGATTAAATCTTGTTTAGAAAGAACTATACTTGGTTCTACACAGCTTCTTATTGACATATTTCATGTTAAAACTTCTCATTGCAGTTCCAAAAGGCCAAAAGAAAAGTATATGTCACAATGAGATCATATAATCTGTAAAACATGAACTAGTAAATATTACTAAGTATCCTCACTCAACTTGTTCTAAGCAGCTGTCTTTAATAGTTCCAATATTAAAACTAGGAGGACTAGCTGTAATATTGGCAACTGGATTAGATAAAGAGAGTGATAAGCTTTTTTGATAGGATTAAACGGTCATCCGTTTTCATTTTCTAACACTTTTTGAACCTTTATGCTCATATTTGTGTTAAGTCTTATCTTCTAAAAAATGATTTTTTTGCACATAATCACGTCAATCAATTAATCTATTGTCAGGATCACCTGCAGTCATACAGTAACAGCGCTTAAGGAGACTGACACAGTCCCTCAAAACACAAAAAAACAGACAGCTTCCCTCTCCTTATGCAACCAGGAATAGTATTTAGCACAATATTAGAAATATGCTCAACAAAACTTGGCTATAATATCAATACTTTGTAGGAAGCCCATTAGCAACATTAACTTTCTCTTTTATGCTGACAGTGGGTATTTCGGAATATTGACCTTCCTGCTCAGTGTGTGTTACCATAAAAATAGACAAGAGCCCAGTACAAAATTAACGGAACTGCTCAGCATCAGACCCTTTTATCTGAGGAAAGCAGCACTGCCAAAGTCAATATAAAAAGTGCAAGAATGTGACGTTGTTTATATTGTCATCACATCATAGGGCTAGCGGAGATATTTTGAAACGAACAGTGCCTTTTTTTTCCACTTCTCTCAGCTTCTGGCAAGCTTTAATTTTCTGCAGTAATCCCTGCGTAATTCTTTAAATTGATCACACAATTTGCAGCCCATATCAGCTGCATGATAATCAGCTGTCTCATACAACGGTGGAATCAAAAACAGGAAACAGTTTTTACCGAGTTGGCTGGGACTTAAAACAAGGTAGGTATGTGCTGCCTTAACACGGGTCCCTAAAAGAAAAGTGGTGTAACCCAATACACATTCAAAGGGAAACAGATGTATTTCATGATGCCAAACATGAACTGCCAGCACTCCAGCGTGGGATGAATAAATTACACTTTCAAAGGGACTTAAAGCTGCCGTTTATTCCAATGACACAAGCGATTTAGAAATATAATGACTACGGATTCCTTCATTAGGTATTAATTTATTCATTAAATATTAACTCTTGTGTCGCCTATTTGGAAGCGGTAAGTGACACGTCTTCATTTGAGCACAACAGCGGACAGCTGTGGTGTTTATTTTGGTGGTGGCTCCTCTCAGTTGGAGGGGAGGGAAATTATGCATCCCCTCACAGAAGCACTTCTGCTGGCACATTCACCACAGGACCAAGGCCTAACCGACTGAAGAGTACATTTTGCCAGCAGGCAGATCCATAGTTTCACAATACTTGCACAAAAGGTGAAGGAATTCTATACTCTACAACTTGCCAGCAACTAACTTTTCTTCTTATTTACTTTTCAAGAAGAAAAGCAGACAAGAGATAGGCATAACTGTTGGTTTAACAGTTACTTAACATGACGTTACTTCAGGTATGTTTAAAGCTACAGACATAGACTTTTGGTGGGATTCCAGCTAGCATAATAATTGGTGCAGTGCTACAAAACAGTAAACCTTTTTATCCTCCAGTTAAAGGAAGGAATACATAAGAGTCCATCAGTACAGTACCATCCCTTTGAAGCAAAAGCTGTGTTGAATAAAAGCAGCCCTTTCTTCTTTTTCTTTTTAAATTTTTACAACTGCTGCTTCCTATGGGAGCCTGCTGCATCCAGTGTGGAGAAAAGAAAATCACGGCTGGAAATCAGGTCAATGAGTCACTGGAATACAATGCAGGACAAGCAAGATGTTTCTCCATTTCTAGAGAGTAGCTGTAAATAACGTGTGCAAAACATCTGCCTCCAACCATGTAATTTGATGGACATCCAGACAGAGACCTTGGAGCTTAGAGCACATTCTGATATTGCATACAATATACCCCCTGCAAGCATTAACACCAATTTTTAAAATACTTAAGAGGTACAGGTATCTTTTATAAGCCCATATGCATGTTTTCAGTTTAAGGCACTTAAAGGGCTCTAGTTTTGCTTGCCACCTGCCTTGCATCTTTCAAGTCAAAGGCAACTGAGGGACATCTCTAACTTAATGAAAGGCCCGTTGTGTTGCTTCTCTGGGAACACCTTCATGCCTGAATAAGACCATAATGACATCTGTAGTATTCAGAAAGAAGGAAGTTGTAATCAGACTTGGAAAATTACTGTGCTCAATTCACTTCACAGGTACTGAGAGATGGAAGAGAGCCTGCTCAGTGGAACAGTTCCTTTAAAACACGCAATGTCTACCCCGGCCACCTCCTCCCTCCAAGAGTGGATGTCCAGATGAATCACCCATCCATTCCAGAGAAATAGTTTGCTAATCATTCAGAGGGAAAAGAAAAAAAAAACTTTCAAAACTTCAGTATTTTTTTTAAAAAGAGAAGCCAATATTGTAACGTTGGTCAACTTCTGAAGGGTTTTGTGGTTTTCATTTACATATAATTACACTTTAATACAAGCGTGACAAGTGCAAAGACTGTTAAGTGGCAGACAGCACAGGCTGCTCAGGACCCCCTATGATAGTGGATGACAAGATGCAGCACAAGCTCCATCTCCTGCTAATTAAACGAATCAATTAAGAGACTATTGTTGCAACTGTGTAACTGATGTTCTATAGTGGCAATAACAACCCCACAGGGAGGTCTTCTACTACATTAAAACGCTGTCCTCTACAACTCCATCTGATATCATTAGAAACACTTATTTGCCTCTTGCTGTCATGTCAGCGGAAAAGGCGAATTATGGAAATACACCGACCAGAATGGTCCCAGTATGAGACCTGGTTCAGTCCTCAACCTCAATGGAGGGCAGCCATGGAAATCCTAAAGTTCCCCAAAGTTCTTTAATGGAACAAATATATCCATCAACACAGCAACCATTTAGTCACTAGGTAAGGGTCATGAATTTGCATACTTTCCTGCTATGCCAATACAGTTTAAGAAGATAAATTATCATATTAAATTTACCCTCCTCAGCTGAACTGATTAAGTTCCAAATTGTTTCAGATGGCCGTCATTAATCCCTTCTGCAGGCCAAGTGCTTTTCCCCCAGATCTGATTGTGCAGGAGCAACAAGGTTCAAATTAAAGGCACATTAATTCTGAACTCTATTTAAGATTAATTTCCATATTAACATACATATTTGGAAAAAGGCAAATTACAATGCAGTTAATCCACAATTTAAAAATCAGGATGATTAACTGGGGTCTAAGGTAAGATTGGAAAAGTAGCAGCTGTACTGTACTTTTTGAAATCCTGTTTGCTTCCTTCATTAGGAAATTCAATATGGCATTTTATGACATAGGTATTCTCTTTCTATTAGTTTGCATGTTTAGTTTTAAGGTAGTTTAGGTTTTAAATATATATATATATTTACTTCTTTAGAAATACATACACATACATGCCCTGGCAAGAAACACAACTGAACTGTCATAAATGTCACTACATTTTTTCACAGCAAAAGAGAGAAACCAGCAGATAGATTTCTCAATTTAAAACAATACCTGTGTTCCAGGAAAACACACAGGAAAGCAGGGCTTTCTGGGAAAATCCATCACCTTATACAAAGCCAAAAAACCCTAAATATTTCAAGGGCAAAGGCTGCACTCCAAATCTCAGGAAGGCTATGTCCTGCACAACACTCATGTGTTCAGTGAGGCAACAGGCAATATTAGCATTGTCACACAACAACACTTTTGATAGACTACCTCAAGGCTGAATAGCTGGAAGGCTCTCCCAGATAATCTTGAGTATCACACATAAGTTATAGTTCTTTCAATATCAGGACACCACAACAATACCCATACTACTGGCATATCCTACTTATACTTCCTACTAATAGATTAATGGCAAAATTATTTAGTTCATAAGTACAGTAAACAGAGAATATTCCAGTTGCATAAGAAGACATGCATGAAATTATATTCTTTTTGTGTGTCTTCCTTATAGATTTATTCATTCATGTAAATGCTTCTTTCCATCACAGAGAATTAATTCCCACCAGTGTTTCAAAGGTCTGAGTGTTGTTCAACGTCCTTCAACTGGCACTGTGAAAAAAGACCGGTGATGTCTCTGCTGTTTTTTTTTTCCTGGGCTGAATTTCTCCATACCTTGTGCCTGCATGTCAGATGGCTCAGCTAACCCTTGTTTCTTATTAAAAAAAAACTTGAGGTAGAACTACTGGGTTTGCTATCCAGTGTCAGTAAATCAAATGAACCATTTCATCCATGCTGATGCCCTCCTGACAGACAGCCTCACAGCACTCACGATCAGCCAGCTCCTGAAACAGCGCTGACAGGGAGGTCAGCAGAATATGTGCTAAGTAGTGCCATGCTGCTGCAGCTGCAGCTGAACTGTAACTCCAGCTGAATGGAAGTGTGCCAGGCATAAGGATAGGTACTGTGCTGGCATGGGACAGCTGCTGAGCGTACAAAGTTACCTGAAATTACAGAAGCCCGTTAGCCTGCTGCTTGTTGAATTGCATCTGTCACTTGAAGATCTGATTTCTCTAATTTTCAACTAAGACAACTGAATGTAAAAAAACAAATAAAGCTGTTTAAAAGGATGCGTTACATTTCCAAGAGCAGTCTGGGGCCAGATCAATCACTTCTCTTTACAGTACATGTAAGAATGGTGGCTCTGTGGCTAAGGATCTGCGCCTGTGACTGGAAGGGTGCTGGTTCAAATCCTGCGGCTGGCAGAGGAATCCTACTCCGTTGGGCCCCTGAGCAAGGCCCTTAACCCCAACTGCTCCAGGGGCGCCGTACAATGGCAGACCCTGCGCTCTGACCCCAAGCTTCTCTCCCTGTCTGTGTCTCCTTGGAGAAAAAAGCTGGGGTATGTGAAAAGACAAATTCCTAATGCAAGAAATTGTATAGGGCTAATAAAGAAACATTACATTAAAAAAAATTGTGTTGGAAACTAGGATCCTTGGACGAAAAGGCCTCATCAGTTAGCACAAGCAATTCAGAACTGAAAGCTGTATTCAAATCACAGCCTCATGTAATGCGACTTTTTTTTACAAGACATCCTATACAACTCACTAGTAATTCCTTTAAAATGCAGTCAAAGGGCATACAAGATTATTTTCCTTTGCCTGTGTGAAGAGATTCTTCAGTAATTTTAAAAGATTTTTTTCTAGTGGTGCAGCATGAGTAGAAGTACCAGCAGAAAACGTTGGAAAAATTCTAAGCATTTTAAATCTCTTAGTCTGCAAACGCTTTTGCATGTCATTTATTTACTATCGCAACACAGAGGATCCATGGTTTATTTTTTAATGCTTGTTGCCCAACTTTTTTAAATGAAAAGAGTCTACAATGAAAAATCAAAAACAAATTTAGTTCACTTACCACTGTGCCCAAATACTGAAGACTTATCTCTCCTCCTGCGGTACGGGAAAGGCACTAGAAATTGTAAGAAAGAAGGATAAGTCAACACGAACAAGTTGTAATTAAATGAAATTCATAAAAGCAAAAAATGTTCCTTCTACCTTTCAAACACTTAAAAAAGCAGTCCCTTTCAGATTGATTATTAAATTGAAATTAGCCCAAACTATGATATGCACTCTAGCTTAAGAAAGTATTTTGTGTTTTCCCATTTAAATTACTTATATCATGAGAAGTTGAAAATGCCCAATTTCATTATATTTATACACCCAGAATTCATTCTGCAGGTTGATTTTCACGCTGTTATGCCTTGAGACTTAACTAAACAGTTTTGTTTCTATAAATTTGTTTTTGTTTAGAGTTTTGGCATTGAAACACTTCAGTAGGGCTATGGAGCGATGATCTGGACTGATTTTGGGAAGTCTTGAAATTAAAGGCACAGAAGCAATTACACTCGTTTAGAGCACCTTTACTTTATGCAAATATATCTTACATGTTGTATACAACAGTAACATCAAGTTCACTCGCTCATAGAGATGCAAAGAGGAAGAAAGAAAAGGTTTAATTAGAGACAGCAGATAAACGTTCATATTAAGTTTCATTTGTTGTAAGATGTTAAAGGTCTCTTTAGTCAGCAGAGAAAGAAAATAACCACTGACAGTGTCCTCAGCCTCAGCCCTTGTTAGATCACAATAGTTATCAGGAAAGCAGGTCAGGAGCTGTCACAATAATCAGAGCTCTTCACAGAAGAAAGAAAGAAGGATTTGCCTGACACATTACAACAATAATGATTAATGGGGTAATGAAAATGAGTGAAATTAATTCATATAAATTGTGGCAGTTTAATTCTCATAAAAGAAATGTGGACACACATCTCCTCAAAAACTTAAATCAGTTTTCTGGGAAATCGGAGGAATGAACTGCCGCCCTCCTTCTTTCTGAGGAAGCTGTCCGTGCTCGATGCCAAAACAAATGAACCAAGAAATCGACACGTGATTACCTCAATTTGCAGACAGCAGCAAGATCTTAGCCCCTGTGCCTTCCCCCAAATGTTTGCAAAGATAAGCGAACAATCAACTGTTGTGTAATTAGAATGTGAAAGCAGCAGCTGAACCTCTTGTGACTGCACTGTCCCATTCCTGCTCACCTGCAACTTTCTCAGCTCTGTTCACCACAGCAAGCCTTTGCCTAAGCAAACATGCTAAAATCACAATGGTGTGCTTTTCCATAATCCAAAACTCCATTACCATAAGCTGTTTTGTTCCAGTACCACAATAACATTAAGTGGAGTGTGCCATTTTTTCTATTAGAGATTATTCTTCATATACAGTAACCACGTCAGAGTGAGGTACTGGCCAAATCCTTCAAAAAGAAAAAATCTACTAAATAGAACTTCTTGTTAAGATCTACTGTATATTGTGGGTTGAGTATAGCAAAACAATGCCTCTGGGCTGCATACAGTATCAGTAAGTCAAGCAAAGATTCTCCCAGATTTAATCATTAGCAGAAAATATTTCAGCCCCAAAGACTGTACTACGCTTGTGGAAAACATGCCTAAAACTGAGGATATTAGCTTCCCTAGAAACACATTCACTGAGTGAGTGCCTCCACATTTCAGGTAACAGTGTTGTAATAATCTGCCAGGAAGATCTGAAAAGCAAAGAACTGAAAATATTAAAGCAAGTGAGGAGACATCTGAACAAATATGAATTAACTGCATCTGCTGAGAAAGGCAGGGAGAGACAGACACCACATTTTCAGTCATTTAAATATACAATCACACCACTGTTTATTGCAGTTAACTAAAATGTTTACTGTTAAGTGTAAAAGGCTGAATACAGATTTGGTGCATTGTTGAATAATTCAATTTTAAAGATCTTTGTTTTTTACAAAAATACCTATTTAAGAAAATGGAAGACAACACATACAGTACAACAAATATAAGATATCAAGATGAGAATATATTCTGATATTTAAATAATTTTTCATAGTGTGACATATTTACATTTTCATGTTTATCATGCTTGTACAAGGCACATTACATAAAAAAATGACAAAAAACCTTTATTCCTTCAGATATAAATGTTTGGTCTAGGGAAATGTCACAGAAGCTTAAAAAAAACATGTTTTGAGATATTGTAAAGAAAGAACTAGGACTTGCATCAAGGAAAGGTTATGCAGCTCAACAGTTTCAGGGTTGTGCAATTCAGAATGCACAGAAAAGACCACAGACTTCATTATTGTAAGCCTGGTGCAGTTGTACAACCACACAAACTACTATTGAAAACACAAGATTGCCTCTGGCAAGGCTACCACTTATCTAAGACTAAAGCAAAAGCTCACTATACCTCTCCTGGAAACAGCTATGGCCCCCAAGATAAACTGGCTATGACCTCTGCATACCCTGAGTCACATTCAAGAAAAACAGAGACTGCTACATTTCCTGGGGAGAGATTCAGTATCTGATTGAAGACTTAAATGTCACAGAAGATACTGTTCTTCACATACAGTGTATATACAGTACATAATCACAATAGATATTATACTGGATAACAAATTAAGAAATGAGGAGCTATTGTGATACACGTTATCAGTGAACCTTATTTAACAACATTAATAAACAGAATTTGACTTATCTAAGTGCTAAGTCATTTTCACTTACTGCATTTGTCTGAGCAGAGATGCACTATTTTTTGTGGGGCAAAGGTAAGCAGTATTTATAAATGGGCCATTTAGACATCTTTATTGCAAACCTTTAAAATCTTTATGATGAACCTACTTTAATAGTGGTCTTTATTTTATACAGCATCATTCACAACTTCACATCCAGTCTAGGTACTGTAAAATGAACCAAATGGATGAAAAATCATCTGAGATTTTTTAATAGTTAAAGGACATTGAAACAAGTAACATATGGTCATGCGTTTTAGCATTGGATAAAACCTAAGCAGTTGACTTCTGAACATGCTGTGAGGGTAACATAGCTGGATACACCAGCAAAAACTGCACTAGAATAATGAAGCTCTGAAAAGACAATCAAAAGTTTTGCTGCTTCAAATCTAGAGCGATATGAATGGTTTTGAGCATACATTTTGATGTTAAAAACTACTTCACAACACCACACACAAGCTTCAGATGCAAGGCTCAAATCAAAGACGACTTTAAGATTTTCTGACCTGAGGACCTGGGCTGATTCCAAGACCAACAACAATCTGAAGTTTGTTTCACAATTTCAGAGTTGATAAGGAGAATCAATCAGCATAACTTCATTGTCATCAGAGTTAATTTTTTTAATCTGCTTTTTTTTTCATATCTAAGCAGCGTGACAAGGCAGAAGTAATTAATGTATACATACATGAATATACAGAGAGACACAGACCACTTAAACTAAACCTATGAAAAAGCTGACCCAGTAGTAACTTACAGAACCTAAAATAATGGAACAATAAACAAAGCCTTGGGGGTTTTGAGCCTTCACAACTTTGTTTTGAAGGGACACCAATTGATTTGAACAAATTATTCATAAAACATGTAAATTACAAGAAATACAATTCAGGGGATGAATTAGTGATGTGTTAGTGGCCTGCCATGGTGGCCCACTTCTGAAACTTCACTCCTAACAGAAAGCATGCACACCAGATAATTGGGGAACAGTTTTTAATTCTCTTTTACTTATTTTGATAGAGTTGCTGCTTGGTCAGTTACTCTAAATTTGATCTTACAACCTACTTGTGTATTTGGTTACTGCAGATTATATAGTTATATATTTGCTATACTCATTTACGTAATCTAGTGCCCACTCTTTGACAACTGCTTGTAATTGCAAAGTTAAGGTCAAGCGCCATGGCTTCGGACAGTTCTATAGACAGCAAGCGCTTAAGTTATTCTATTTTTTCTCTTACTGTATTATTTTTTCCTCTCATTACAATTCAACATGCATTTTTTCCACAATCAAACTGTGGATGCAAGTTCATATATATGACTCAACTTTAGCTGAGTTACGAGAAAAGTAACCACCAATGTTTGTTACCTCTGTCAGGAACATGACGATTGGAATGTATCCCACCAATTTAAAAATAAACAGCTTTGACATAGAAATAATAGATGTACCATAGCAAGGACAAAATGGAGCCAACCCAAAGTGATCAGCACTGGGAACCAAGATGTTTTGTTTTATACAAGTCATCAAAGATAAAGACCTATTAATTTAGACCATTGAGTAATTCAGACCACAGGCACCATAATGTTAAGAAAAACTAATGAACTTCACATTTGTTAGGTGCCTAATGTAAATAAGAGTGGCACAGCATAAGTACAATATTTATATACTCTATTGTTGGCAAATGGGTTATCATCAAGCTGTCTAAATGGGTCAAAGGAGTGGCCTCATGCAGGATCCAGAAAGAACATTGCCCTTTACATCAAGTATATTGTGGTATCTAGTAAAAATCAGGTGGCGATATTAAGCATGCAAGTTAAGAAAAAGATAGCTACTGTACAACACAAAAATATTAAATTCAAACGTTTAGATTATTCCGTTTTAACTGCTTTCACAATGATTAATTTTATTATTTTTCTATTGTAGTATGATGTGCACTGAAACTCTTGTAATGCAAAGTTCCCACAGAAACAAAAAATTCATTCATTACTCAGATTGACTATTCCAATAGTCTCTCCCTTAATGATTATGAGCACAAATCTGTTGTGATATGGTAACTAACATATGGAGACACCTTCTGCAGAAGGCATTACTGCTTTGTGAGAAAACCTGACATGGTTGATATTGTTGATTAGCCATCAGAACAAAACAAAAAAAAACAATCATTCCAGAAATGTACATTTGATATGTAAATTAATGCAAGGAAACAGGACTTGCTGTTCTTTTCCATCTCAGTTTGGCATAACTAACATTACCAACCAGTGAAAAACCAATTTCTTCAGAATTTTCAGATAATTAATTTAAGGTTGCTGTCTTACAGAAGTAACAAATTACCAGGGTTTTTATTCTAAGAATCAGGTCACCAAAGTTGAATATGTTTTTTAAATGAAGACACAGAGCTCAGATACATAAAATTATCTCTAATTTCACTTCAAACAGCTGGTGAAGTATTGTGACCCGAATATGTAGGTCTTTCTACCACCTGAAGGTTAAGAATAATTGACAAGGGTTGCTATTACTCAAACCCTGTTATATCTAATGGTATATGAAGGACACAAATTTGGAATAAAAAACAGATTGAAGAACATTACATTTTGATATCTATCCAGTTGTTCACAATTTGTACACTCTCAATGTTTAAAAGATAATGCACAAGATTTGCTATTAAACTACAGCAGTAAAAGTAATTTGTTAAGCTTTTGTTTTTCCATTGTCCCCCCAACCTTGAATTGGATGAAGCAGTTAGAAAATGGATGGATGGATTGTTTCCATTGAAATTACATGGCTTCACCTTTAATACTGTATGTTATCCGGACCTGAAGAAAAAACAATACATAAAAATGTCTGCTGGTCCTTCTGCGGAAACTACTAGAAATTTGTGGTGACACAATTAAGTTTAAAAGTTGAAACTCTGTCCTCATGATGACGTTAACATATCCTATTATTTTACTGCAACTGAGAAAAAAATAAAAAATAGAAAAATTGCTACTTCGACCTAAATGGTATGAACATTGGAGGTTTTATGTATTTAAATCACATATAAGCCTTACTGCAGTGGGGTGTTATGTTCAATGCATACCTGCTTCGTGAGTCAAAATATGGTTTGAAGTTGAAGCTTAATAGCCACAGTCAGACATATTCTCCTACTTAACTGCAATCAAGTATTTCTCATTACACGACAAGGGTTTCGTGTGACACTGCACCCAATTTTTCTGCTACGCTGTCCCAGATTAGTTCCACTTAGTTGGGTACCAATGACCTATTCAATGTAAAATGCAGTGGGCTACAATCAGTAGACTACTACAGCTTTTCAACGGATGACTAACTTCAGAGGAACCAAAATTACAAGGCGGAAAAAACAAAACAGAGGTAATGTTCATGCAGAAGCGTTGTGCAATTATGATTTAAGAGCTCCAGAGGAAACCATGAGGCAGATTTTAGATGCCTACAGAGGTTGCATTTTTCTTTTCCTCAGTCTGTTATTTTAAATGCATTGCTTTTTAACTTTAAAATGCTTCTGTGCTGGATAATACAAGTAAATCATAATCATCATCAAAGGATGGATGTAATATGCACCACGTAACTAAAAACCATATACTGAATATAGTACATATAATCAAAGACAAATGCATTTGCTACATATAATCAAAGACAAAAAATGTGTGCTGTTTTGCACAAATTCCTGCAAAATATAAAGGTAACTGAAAGGTGCAAAACGCTTTGGACAGCTGTGGATGAGCTGTTTGCATTCTTACCTTTTGCCTAGACAACAACAGTACCACTCTGTATCCTGGCCTGACCTGGCAGATCTCAAAAGTAAGCCTATGTCTAATAATAATAAACTTTTTTTATATAGTACCTTTAAAGGTGGCTTCTCAAAGTGCTTTACAGAACAACAACAACAATAAAAAATACACAAGATATGCACAATGAAAATGCTCAATGAGATGAGACAGCAGATGGAGGTACTGGATACAGTAGGAGCAGAAGGGGTAAATAATAGAACCAATTAAGTAAATGCCCTTCTAAAGAACAAGGCTTTGGGTCTATATTTGAAGGAGTTTAGGGAAGCTGACTCGGTGATATCCTTAAGGATAGAATTCCAGATCTTTGGGGCATATCAGGAGAAGGCCCTGTCACCCATTGACCATAGGTCTGGTCATTACTAAGATCAAAGACCTCCGGGGACAATCAGTTTGCTGTTGTAATTAATCAGTGGATCAGAAGGTGGCACTCTCATGTTAGAACCAGAAACTCTAAAACCAATGCCGCAGTATAGTGATTAGGAGCACCCTGCTGCAGGAGGTGCTGTACTTTGGATTAAAAATTAATCTATGATTCTGACTAGGGGTGTTACCCACTGAACCCATGCAAAATTCCTCTCTGGGCTTGCACAGTCTGGCCTCCCTAATTTTGCCATGAATTCAACTGGTAAAGCAATTGTTAATCTAACGTGCAGTATATTGGGGATGTTAAAGCATAATGGCAGCTGTTTGTCACCCAGGTGAGCTCTGAACCTCAGTGTTGGATAAAGTGGCTCCGCTTCCTATACAGAACGTAAAGACCTTTGGGATCATTTGGGATGACAAATGTTATATAAATGCATTTAATTATTATAATTAATTAAACTATGACAATGTTCCTCATTCTTTGATGAAAGCGGATCAATGTGCTTCCCAGCAGCTAGGACAGCTTTCAGATCCACTTACATAACTTTTCAACTGAATTTACATCAAGTCACCGCGATGGCAAGACCAACTTTGATTGCTTTCCTCTTTGGGAATTTGTGGTTGACTTGTATGGTTTAATAACTGTTTCGCTGAAGAAATGAGGGCTTAGACAGACGAAACTACCCTAGGTATCATTTTAGCTAGTAGTGTGTTTCGGTGCTTTGCTGCTTTTAAGCTCCCTTCAATTATTCATAGGTTTCCAGTTCCTGAAGAGCTAAATCGGATCCACACAATGATGGAATTGTCATCACGCTTGACAGCAGGAATGGGAAACTTGTCACTGTAGGGCATCTTCATTCTGTTACCTATCAGTTTTAGGCCCTGATTCTGAAGCACTTCAATTTCTGACTTCTCAGACCGTACATACCTAAGTATGGTGTCAAAGAACTCAGGCTTGTTGTTGTGTGTTTTGACAAATATTTTGTTCTCAGTTTTGTGTATTTTACTGAGAAAAGACCAAATTGGATGAATCTCTTCTTGTTTAAGTTTAATTGCCCTGTTCCAGTATCCCATCCAGGGTTAATCCAGTTTTCACCCATCACTTGCCAGGATAGGCTCCAGCTCCCCCGTGACCCTTAACTGGATGAAGCAGTTAGAAAATAGATGGATGTCCTGTCCTGTAAAGTTATTATTATCAAAATTATAATTATTCTGTTGTTCCATCCAACTTAGGTTTAATGGATCCACCAAAATCGCTCGTTCATGGCTTAATCTCCCAGGCGAAGCTGTAACTGTTCTCTTTTTAAATAATTTATCTTAATGTAAAAATGTACAGACTACAACTGTGATCACTCTCACACTGTCATTAACTTTTGCTACCAACTATTAATGGCATCCTTTTTTATTGTTATCAACAATATATCACAACTCAATATGATATAACGGCAAATCACTCAATGCATGCTACTACTATGCATCCTTGCTTTTGGCATTTTCATTTTTAATTATTTTTTATCCTGTATTTCAATGTTTTTTGTTTAATTTAGTCTATGTATTATTGAAAATTATATATATCCCCAGATAAATGCACCTGATAAGCATATGAATAACAATAAATTTAGATTAACCATATTTCTTTAGCTAATGACTGCCTTATTAATTGTACAACCTAAAACAAAGGTGTTCTTTGCGTTTTCTAATTCTGAAAGTAATATGATTGTTAATGAATCTCTTTGGTTAGGTCTCTTTGACTAAACCTCAATGTTTTGTGTCATTTACAGTTTTATGCAAAAGTTTAATTTTAACATGGCCTAATTACATGTTTTGTTGATTTTCTTAATGAAAAGAAGTTAACACAACCTCCGCAGCAAACAAACTTAAACTTGACATATTTCTGCAAATTTTAATGCACAGTTACTATTTATTTGCTAAATTTAACAGACTGAAAAAAATAAAACAGTAAATGTGGCATATGCAACAGTTTGATCCACTCAGAATTTAATTGACTTGTTAGGCCTTAATCTAAGTCAGGTGATGACAATTCCAGAGCTTCATAAATTCTCTGACTCTTCAAACCTCTCAGGATGTTGTGCTTACACTCAACAACCACGGACTCCTCTAAGCAGCTGACTAAGGATCAGAAAATAAAGATAACTGACTCTTCCGAAGCAGGGAAAGGCTATAAAAAGATATCTAAACACTTCCTGCTTGCAATTTCCCTGTCATAAATGTCATTAAGAAATGGAAGTTAAGGGGAACTTTTGAAGACAAGACAAGATCTGGAAAACCAAGAAAAATCTCTGATAGAACTGCTCGTAGACTGGTGAGGAATGCAAAGCAAAACCCTTATATCACTGCAAAGGACCTGCAGGAAGGTTTAGCAGGCACAGGAGTGCCAAGTGCTGGTGGTCTGATGAAGTAAAAATTGAATTATTTGGCTATAATCACCAAAGGTACGTTTGGAGAATAAAAGGAGAAGCATTTGAAGAAAAGAACACCTTGCCAACTGTTAAGCATGGGGGTGGATCTATTATGCTTTGGGTTTGTGTGGCAGCCAGTGGCAGAAAAATATTGTGCGGGAAGATGGAAGAATGGAATCTACTAAGTATCAAATTCTGGAATTCAGTCAGTGAAGAAAGAAGGGTTCTGCAAAGAAAAGTGGAAAAAATTCGTAAAGCAAGAATAGAAAGATTGTTAGCTAGCTACAAGAAGTGTTTGAAGGCTGTGATTTCTGCCAAAGGTGGTGTTACTAAGTACTGACTGATAGGGTCCCCAAACTTTTGAAAATGCCACATTTACTGTTTTAGTTTTTTTTAAATCTGTTAAATTCAGCAAATAAATAGTATCGGTGCAATAAATTTTGCAGACATATGTTGAGGTTAAGTTTGCTCACTGCAGAGGTTAACTTCTTTTCACTTAGAAAATCAACAAAACATGTAATTTGGCCAGGGGTGCCCAAACGTTTGCATACAAGCGTACAACTCACCTACTATTTAACTACACTAACTATACTGAGCATAAAGAAATAATTCCAGTCTTACTTTGTTTCTTAGTAAGTAGCTAAGTAAACTAGGATAAAGATGACAGCTACAAAAATATTTAGACAATACAAAATAATCTTAATAAATGCAGTAATAGAATCTGTTTGACCGGTTTTATGTTATTTTAAAAGATACTCTACTTCAGTGCTGTAGTGTAGAAAATTTATTTGTGTAGAAAACATGCAATTATTCCAAAAAGAAAAGAGGGCTTAATGTTCAATTCTATACTGCTTCAACATATTTCTGTTTGGAGGTAATTTTACAAATTCAACTAAACCAATCTGAGCACCATCAGGAATGTGTCCACCTGGGAGAGATGGATAATGACAAGAGCTGGCATATACAGGCTAGAAAAAAGACCAGTTTTGTCAGGAAGCTTTCCGTTCACAGCTGTGAAGCTGTGGAACAGTGAGGTGATTTGATTCTTATTTACAGATTATACAGCATACACACATTATATGAACCAAAATAAAATATATATATATTTAGAGTCACATAGGTCATGCTTTTGGAAAATGTGAAGCCTTTCATGAATAAATAGGAAAATATTCTCACTGTTTATGATAATCAATACAGGAGAGTGAGTTTTCAGTGCCGGCTATTTGACCACAGCAAGTAATTTTACTGGTTTTTGTATCAGCAAGATAATCTGTAGCAATGCTGTGTGAACCTCATCTGACTGCCCTGAATTCAAAAAGAATCAAAGTAATGACACATTCCAGAAGGAAAAAGTGTATAAAGTCAAAGTTTGAAATAATTCTTCAGTTACACTTCATGTAGCCTGAAGGATGAATATCTAAAAGAAACCGAAAAGGCATGCAAAAATCAAATTTGCAAAAACTTGTTAAAGAATACACAACACAAATACAAGATTTTAGATGGGTATCATTTTCGATTATTTTACAAAGAGTGCTAAAAATGTAAAGGGTGGTTGATCTGCAGTATGAAATTTCCTCCTCTGCACAGGGAAACAATAAAACAAATGCAAAGTAAATGCAACTTTTCAACCAACTTTCAATTTCCAATTTAGACAGAGAATAACAAAAGTATTCATCTTTTTTTTCCAATAAATATTAAAATATTCAATGACAAACACATATTGAGCAATTCTGTAAATCTGGACAAAAACATTAAAATTCAAAGGGAAATAAAGCTATGGACCATACACTTCTAGACAGGGAAGATTTTATTGTTTTATATACTTTTATTTATTAATTACCACTTGGAAGGACTGTATTCTATAGGGATAATAGGGTCAGTTTGCAAACTGCATTCAGTATCAAACAAATACTGTCATGTACATGGTAGAAATGATAGATAGTAAAATCTGCCTTTTTTAGTAAATATTTCCGATACCTGAAAACAATGAAAGCTAAAACTATGACTTATAACTAACTTGTAACTAACAAAAAATCAGCAAGAAAGTAGCTGGCTTTCTAAAAGCTGGTACAAGGAAAAAAAAAATATACAAAGCTATTATTTAGCCCCAGTTACTGTACCTGCAATTCATGCTTTATTTTGATGTTTGTTCTTAACAGAACCTTCTTTTTTTCTAATATCAGTGTTCTATACTGAACACACTGCATTTGTTGTCCCTCGTTTCTTCAGCCAGTCATAATAAAAGCTGTTTCTGCACACTCCCCATATATGCAATTTGAACTCTTGTGCAAAATATGACCCCAAAGATACTGAATTCAAAATGTGTTGCCAGAGAGTTTCGAACAGAATTGAGGGCAACTAACAAAACAAGATGTTCTCTCTCGAGCCAAAGCTTTCTGCTATCTCCAACCTTTAAGGGAAGTGAAGAAGCTGTTACTCAAGCGTTAAAACAGCTTAAGTGTAAAATTATTTAAGCTCAGAGAGCAAAGATCCAAACATTTAGGTTGATAAAATCATCTGACAATTTATTAGAAGAAGTAACAATTAATGATCTTTAATGCCTCATTTGGTTTTAACTCATTTCTTCTGTGTGCACACTGTATAAATGAAGTGCCACAAATTTCCCTGGTGGCACCACAAGGGCACATGAAAGAGGAGGAATATTTTCTTTTGAACGACACTGAGTGGGGGAAAAGTTAAAAAAAAGACCTAGATGAATTTATGAATGTTTAATATAAACGACAGATTAATGAAATGTGTTACGAAAAGTGTGACTCCTTAAATCTTAATTTTAAATTGGAAAATGTCTTCTGAGTAAGGGTTATGTGATAACACTTTTCACTGCGGGGAAAAAAAAAACAAGCAAAATAGCTACAGAATATTCAGAGAACACAGGCAATTGGCCTGTCAGGCAAATAGAGTTTTTTTTCTTGTTTATTTAAAGTTTTTTTTTGTACCTGCATAGTCCTCTGGGTGCCGTTGATACTGACAGGTAACAAAGCAGACGCCAGGTTCCACTCACTGGTCACGTCCAAGCTCTTCACTCCCATCTCCACCTGCAGCGACGAGCAGACAAGACTGTTACTGAGCAGACAGACAAAAAACAGATCTCAAGTTCATCGCTCGTGTACCATGCGGCAGCCATTTTAAACAGATGGCGCCCAAACAACCTGTCATGTTTACTGCTGCTGCCATAAAAGACAAGAGTCCAACAACATGGTCTTCCGAGCGCCCCTGGGGAGTGGCAGGAGACCTGCGAACAGCTGCCGGTGGGAACTCAGGGTTTCAGGCAGTGCCGCGCGGCGCACAAAACAGCCATCCAAACTCCTCTACCTATCCGGACATGCTACATTTACTGCAATTAAACAAGCACGCCATTTGAATATCCGGTGACACTTTGCAACCTGCTCAACGGGGCCTGCATATAATCTCGTCCCCACGGAGTAAGGAAGAAATTGTCCATGTCACTATTAATGAAGGAATTTGCATTGTTATCTTAATTAAGGGGAAATAATGAAGCCCACTTCTGAATTAGTTAATCGACAAAAACTTGTACAAATGTGTTTGCATGGCCTATATGCATGGCCTACTGATAATGTATATTCTACTAGGGTACCAGGGTTACATCAAGTGGAGGATGCTACTTTATAATAAGAAGACATGTCGGTACAGTTTTTTTAGCTTTTCAGGACTCAAGATGTTTTTTTGACCCCCACCTCAGCCCCCCCAACTCCCTTTTAGCCACATCAGAAAATGGCTTAAAAAGAGACAAGTGGACAGGTTAACTCCAGTCCTCTGTTGTACCGATTTATGGTGCTTCAAACCTCATCACAACTTGACCATGTTAAAAATGTAATCCCACCTGGGTTCTTTTAAAATGCATAGTCGTTGAGGGGACTATTATCAGAAGTAAAGAGTTATCAAATAGGAAGGATCATTGTTTTTTGACCTGAAGAGAAATGTTGAGTGGATGGATGTGTGCCGAAGTGGTGTGCAACTCGACAGCTTCCAAAGTACTGCACAACACGGGGATCTCAAGTGTTCTATGAATTATTAATTTGGCCAGGAAGACCTGAGTGAGAAGATGGTAAAGAACAGGGGCACAGATGATAGTAAACAGGCCTTGCACCAGACAGCAATTTTGGAATTAGCTCTTGAGAGGCTCCAAAGCAGACATATTAACCCTCCAGACCACCATATGAAACACTCTGGACTTAACAACAAACCTGTTTTTAATGCTACATTTTTTTTTAAATCAAAAAAGGAAATTGTCTGGTGAAAAATTAGGCGAAAGGTCTACTGATACAAAGTTACTTGCTACATTTTCTGCTAAATGTTAGTGCAAAATAATCACTACACAGTATCATTGAAAAATACTATATATTTCTGTAGTTATTTTCTGAAGTGAATTGCGTTCATCTTCAGTCATGGGATTTTTTATCCTTCTGTTAACATATCCCTTAGACGTTTTTGACAAACAGTTTATTTTTTAGATTGATTACTCATTCTATTAATTGCACTAAGGTGAATCTTTACTTAAGCAGAACTAACATAAGTGTCCTGCCTGAATGAAAGTTCAATGCTGTAGTACAAAGACCACAAACAGACCATAGACAGAATAATTTGGTAGGATGTAGTGGGAAAAAATGATAGTACACTATTTCAATATTTCATATTTTAATTATATATTTTCATTTCATTTGTAAATGAACAAGTGAGTGTTTTGCATTATCTTACACTACAAAAAACATTCCTCCCTCCTCTTAAAACCAAAATGTGTGCATCACAAATGTACATTTTACAAAGAGACAACAAGTTAGTAGTATGACCAACCACATGATTCTGATAAGAATATAACCATATAACCATCTGAGCTGTTTTGTGTGGTTTTATATAAAAGAAGCACAACAACTGTATTAACAGCTTATAATACCAATGTAAAACAATTTGTATATAAAAGACACATTTTATGGTTAAACACTTAAATGGTTCAATCGGAAACAACAATCAAAAGAGACTTGTGGCCTATAAAATGTATGCAATATTCAACATCTTCACACCTGCCCTCTTGCTATGAAGTATAATCCATGTCTTGTCTTTATGTAAAAAGGACACTTCTGGCTCAGAAAAAAAACACGAGCGCTACGGTCCCCAGAATTATAGTTTAAAGACACGGAGAGTCTGTTTGTTCATCTCATTTTATCTAAACTGTTCTCACAGTGCAAATTAATGACTTCAGTCTGTAAGAAAGAGAATTTTTCCATAGCAACATGAACTGTATCACATCCTGTCATTTCAAAAGCGCTGATGCTATGGAGAACATATTAAATTGAGCAGGTTAATGGGAGAGGTTAATGGGAGAGCTGCTAGTGTCACAGGCAGCTTTCCATGCCTTACCTGGCTCAACAGTCGTTAGACTTTCCTGACCCGGGAACAAGTTCAATTTTCCAGAAATAACTGTTGACGCTTCAATGACCGCTTCGCGCCCGTTTTTATATCAGAACGGGCAATCGGACTCTTAGATAACGGTTTGAAAAACACTGGGACCACAATACAAAGTGGAAGTGGAAACTTTACTGTAAAAGTGGAGGGGACAATAGCTGTTCTCCACCCTGGCAAGTATGCAGGAAAGAAAACAACCAGAAAAAAAAAAAACTAATTACCAGCAGACCATTAAACTTGGCGCAGTGCACTGGCTCACCTACACAGCAAATTGAAAAGGATACAAAAGGCTTTGAAGGCAATGCTATATTAATCTTTGAAAATATTTAAAATAGGTTTACAGTGTGATCCATGTGCTTTATAGAAATTAATGGGAAGTCAGATTCAGCATATTTCTTGTCTGAAAAGTAGAAATTACACCAGGATAATAAGACTACCATATACGGGGGGGGGAGAAAGACGTACTATTGAAATTCAAGTCAAAACAAAGAATCATATATATATATATGCTTCATTTCTTTTTTCTGTTATCATTTTTTTGTGAAACTGCCACATGGATTAATACAGCACAGCTGTATGGGGCAAAGGGACATACTGGATGAAACGGCTGTCTCTCTGAGAAATCAAGAAACACTTCTTGATTTGCAACTAAAAAAAAATTTCGTTCTAAGTCACATACTGTAGGAAAACATTTTACAGGAAATACTAAATGCTGAATGGAGTAAAGATCTCTTGTATTATGCAGAGCAGTTTCACTAGTCTTTTTCTTTCTTGTGTAGTACTGAAATAAAATTGCTGAGTTCATACCATGAAGACAAAAACTATGTCAGTCACAGTTCAGTCTCACTAGTCAGTCTTTTTTTTATCTTGCAGCAGGACATTCCTCTGTGTTGTGGGGAGAACTGCAAAACCTTGAGACAAGCAAGAAATGATCCCTCATAATTATTTCTAAACTTGACATTAAGATTCAATTAAAAGTGATTTGTTCATTTTTTATTAATGTTTATTATGATGTCGATCTTGTCACCGTTTTTTGTATTTTGTGGATCTGCTTTAATCTACAGTGAATGTACAATAAAGCCTTCTATTTTTCGTCCTGGTCAAGGGATTTAATTTTCTGCATTTTAAGTCAGTATAACAAGCCATGCCTTATGCAAAGCTTTAAACATATATAAACAAGAACATTAAACTAGAAGGCAATTTCAGTATGAGAATTTTTTTTTCTTTGTAACCAACACAATCATCTCATTCAAATTAGCTGCTTAAACAAGCACTAATTTCAGCGAGCCAGTATAAAAATTTTGAACTAGAATCCCAATTATGATGGGCTGTGCTGTCAGGTTTACTTTTTATTTAAACTTATTTCTGAACTGCGCTTATGGGAACACATTGGATTATAGCAGAGTAAATCACCTAAAAATGGATCCAATTCAAAGGCATAAGAAAAAAAACTAATTTCATTTAAAACCTGACATCTCTGCTTCAAGAATTTTTATGTTTAAGAGATCACTCCCTGACACCAGCAGATATCATTATATGCTGATGAAACCTGGCAGCCAGAAAGAGATGTTTTCGATGTGAAGCCAGTTGTATAAATACCAGATCTCACTGTCAAAAAGGAGCTCAACTTCAAAACAACAGCAGAACTGTGAACCTTACAGAACCTTTCAAGAGATGCCTGTTTGAAGTCCTGGCATTTCACGTTATGGGTGAATGAAATAAGAATTCTATTGCAACAAACGATCATCAGACCCATATGATTCCCTAATTAAACCCATGTGTGGCACTTGCACCAAGAGGTTTTTCCCACCAAAAGCCTATGGGAGCTGTACCCGGTCAAGAGCACAAGTTGCATGTGTAAAAACATTCAGTCGCAAAATGACACAAATCCTGCAAGATCATGACATATGAAGGAAAGAGAGGCCTGAGTTTTGGAAGTACAACTGAATGGTGTTTCCCCAGTGTCAATGATACCCTTTTTATGGCTTTGAATTATTTTAAAGTTTGAACTGATTCACCAAGACATAGGAATAAAATCGCCCTGCTGGCACAAGTAAAGATTTGAATTTTTTATGTTCCCGTTCTGCGTAAAAAAGGTTTCAAGTTGAGGGGGAGGTCAGGCACCCATTTCTTTTTATTTCATGTGAGTGGTAAAGAATTATACGAAATGATCCTTTCTGGACTGGTTCTCCTAATGCAACTCGGCACTGTTAAACAAGTAGTACACATTAAAGGTCAAGGACCGAAGAGCAGGGCATCAGGAGGTGAACACAGAGAAAAGAAACAAAACAGAAAAATTTCATATTTTGAAAGTATACATGGAATCTCGAAGCACAAGAGGAATGGAGGCGAACATTAAAAAAACAATCATTCTGCATTAAAATATCAAACCATGAATTTCAGATGCCAAAAACCATATATGCACATACGCACAGGTGCGCACACAAACAAAATAACAAAACAGGACAAGGGAGAGAATGTTAGCACTTTGAGCTGCAGCCGTACAAAATAATCTTCTTATGTAAAGGCCATTGTTTTTTTAATGTGGAAGGAGAAACCATGAAGGAACTAATAAAGGCAGAGGTAGTGAAACAGGGGTCATAATGTCTCCGCAATTGGAAGAAACGAGATGAACAAGATCAAAGAGACAGTACAGCTGCTTCTCGGGGGGGATTAAACCCCTTTCTGTTTGCATTTTCCTGCTGTTTCCATTGCAGCCCCTTACGAGCCTCCTCACCGCGATCAACCTTGGCTTGTTAGGACAACAGCAACAACAAACAGAATACAGAAATATGAGTAAATTCACTAGCTGCAAACCCACCTTGACTTTGCAATGAAGTTTTGCTCAGAAAGCCAACAACAAAATTCATACAAATAATCCAGAATAAAACAATCAAAGTTTACTTTAACTTTACAGAACGGAAGACTTTGGCAATCTACTATGAATAATAACTATTTCCGTAGCACAGTAAGATAATCACCGTTCTGGTGTACAGACAGCACAGTGCTTTTCATAGGCTAAAGTCCTTTGAAATACTGCAAATTGCAACTATTGATGAAACAACTGAGTCCACAAAGTGTTGCACCACAATTTAAAATGATATAAATAAACATTTTAATTAAGATTATAGAATAAACAACACCTGCTTATTTTGGTGTCTGTAGCACTAGCAAAATATGAGGTGTTAATACATTATGTTGTCAGGTGTTTCATGATCTAAGGTAGTAATACACTGTGATTCATTCCCAGTTTTTAACAGTCACCTACAGAGACTTAGCAACACTATCCTGTATAAAACATCCTAAAACTATATGTGAAACTGAAAGCAGAATGGTGAATTCCTCTTCTAAAGGCATATGCTGTGGAACTCAATGGCATAGCAAAACCATTTTAACAACATGCAACATAAGACTGCCTGAATGTAGGATAAGGTCAAACAGTGGGATATTCTGCCATAGAGGGCATAAGTATAAATGGAGGAAGATGGGGTAAGTGGAAACTGTACGAAAGTGGATTTAGAACTAAGAACACGAGGCACATTTTGCACAAAGAGTGGTGGGAGACTGAAACAAGCCACAGCCATTGTCTACTAACTACCAAATAGGCTAGATGAGCTGAATGGCCTCCTTTTGTTTGCAACCTTTCTTATATTTTTTAAGTGTGGGACAGCAGATCAGATCATACGTGTCCAGACCTGAACACAATGTTTTAACGCTCCCCATAAAAGTACTGATTATTCTATACCAGTGGTGGGAAGGCTTGTACCACTTTAGGGAAAACTATTAACATGATACATAATATATACATACTGTATACATATTTTACAAGTACAGGTGTACAATGTTTCATTCTTCAGTCTTCATTGCTAATATTATATGAATATTAATGCCAGTAATATTTGCCCTGAAGTGCTGAAAACTTAATTGTTTTGACATGGGCACTGTCAGATATAGCTATACTATTTCCTACCAACTCTTTAATTCACATCTCCAGGGCATAACTTGGAAGCAACATTTAAAAAAAATCAGCAAAAAAATTCTAAATAAAACAAAAATATTATTCAGAAAATATGAAAAGCTTTGTTTTCCCACAGTTGTATGAGTATATAATAATCACTTGAAAATTGAGATGAATTTATTTTCCCATTGTATTTCTCTTAGCAGCTGTCCAAACACCCTTAAAGAGTCTGCATCACATGAAATATTGTTATAAAGATAATATCATTCTTTAAGGGTGGCATGGTGATGCAGTGGTTAAGATTGCTGCCTCTCAGTGCTTGGGCCCTGGGTTCAACTCCAAACCTGGGATGCTAACTGGAGTCTGAATGTTCACCTCATGTTCACATGGGTTTTCACCGGGTGATCCTACATACTGGTAGGTTAATTGGCTGCAGGGGAAAATGGCCAAAATCTTTTTTTAAAAATCTACTCAGAATTTTCAATGACCAAGTTGTCCTCCAAAACACAGCTGCTGGGCAAGAGAGACATTGGTCAGAGAAATAGTAAAGGGGCCAAAAGCTACCCTCAAAGACTTAAAATGTCTCATAATTGAGTAGGAAGAACTGTGAGGCAGTCAGCAATAGTCCAGGTACTCTCCAAATCTGAGCCGTAGAGTGGCAAGGAAAGTCCCGTCTTGAATATGCAAAAAGCATGTAGGAACAATGATGTGGAAAAATGTTTTGTGATCTGATGAGACCAAAATTGAGTTATGCGACCTTTATGCCGACTGTTATGTCTGGAGAAACACCTTTTACAAAACACCATCCGCACTCTGAAGCATAGCAGTGGCAGCATAATGTTGTAGGGTTGCTTTTCATCGGTAAGGAATGATAGATAGATACTTTAGTGATCCCGTGAGGGAAACTGCAGAAAAATTGCAGACAACTCTGGTTGGCTTGTCTAAACAGAGGGCAGAATGCATATCCTGGACAGGCAGATCCTGGACAAAATGTGGAACAGTCTGCAAAAGATCTGAAACTGGGATGGAGATTTATATGTCAACAGCACAATGACCCCATACACAAAGACAAGGTGAACCATGAATGCCTTAAAAAGAAGAAGGTGCAAGTCCTTGAGTGTCAAAGTCCAGACTTAAATCCCATACAAAATCAGTGTCAGGAACTGAAGACTGCTTTATACCACTGCTCCCCTTGTAACCTGCAACAGCTAGAGCACTTTTGCAATGAAGAGTCGGTGAAAATAAAACCTGCAAGAAGTGAAAAGCTGGTTGCAACATTCTGCCGAAAACTTGAGACTGTAATTGCAGCAAAAGTGGGAGCAACTAAATATTAAACGCTTCAGATCTCAGGGGGGTGAATACTTGTCCAAGCTGTATTTTTCAGTTTTCCATGTTTCATAAACTTTTCTTCCACATAAAAAATGATTATGCCCCCTCAAAATGTTAAGGGTGGTTTTCTTAATCATACAAAATAATCCTGCGCAAAAGTGTGGCAATTAGAGGTTGTAACACAGCAGAATGTGGTAGAGATCCAAGGGGGTGCCAATACTTTCTACACCAACTCTAAAGGGTAAATCACTGACACAAACTACTAATCAGTAATAAATTCAGTAAGAAATATTAAATAATTCCTTGCTTTTATGTAGCAATTCCAAAGGACCCCAAGGTGTTGTACATACAGGAAGGGGGAGCCCAGTTCATCCACCATGAAGTACCCACCCACCTGGTGACATGCTGCTGCCCCTTGGCAACACTAAACTAATCAGCATGGCCAAACAGAAAGACATGAACACAATTGTGTGAATTTAGCTTATTCTTTCCTAGAAACCAATGAAAGTACTTACTGATTAATTCTGCTAAATTTGAATAAAAAAGTGTCCTTTCAAATCAGAATATCAAATTATTTGTCCTACCAGTGCACACTATATATGCATGTTGAGGCAGGAATGGAAATTTCAGAAAGTCAGTATTAATCTGTTACAGTTTTGGAATCCAGTGCTGCTACCTGAGCCAGATCTCACTGGCCTCTAATTTCAAAGCATTCTGAAATTCATAAATTCAGTATCACTGACGTTTTATCCATAAAGGAATATGATGCAAAATAACTAGAAAGCAACCATTATCAGTTTATTTGGGCCATTTTATAGTTGCAGTACTTATAATGTAAAATTGTTTTATGATATGTGTGTACGAATATTCTAGCATCACTGCAAGTTAAAACATTTTACAGAACACAAGAATACATTACATATTGGAAAGTCCAAGAGAGATAGAAAGGAATATTGCAGTGGAGGCTAAACCAATAAAAAGTACTTTCAGTACTGCAACACCGAAAGAACTATTCAAGATGAAAAAAATGTCTACTAGACAATTATGGTAAACTTCTAGATGATTAAAGGGAAATGGCAGATGGAATAAATAAACATTTTTCTAAGGTATTCACTAAGGAAGTCAACAACATACCTCAGGATGGTGTAAGAAGTTCTTTATTGAACACGATAAGAATTGAAGAGGCAGAGGTGTTTCAGGTACTAGAGGGATTTGAGATAAGTCCTCAGGGTCTAGTGGTATCTTACCAAGGTAACAAGAGATCTTGTTCAGAAACCATTGAGGGAACTCATACAACAGTTCCTCATTGAGGGAACTCATACAACAGACTGCGATAGTATACTCAATGGACTGGGGAATTGCTGACATAGTGCCTATACATAAGAAGGGTGACAAAACTAACACAGGTAATTATAGACCAATAAATCTGAATTTGTTAGAACAAAATGAAATGAAAACCAACTATATATAGGAACTTACATCCTTGGGAATGCTCCACGTGGATTTATAAAAGGTGCATCTATACTAACCAACTTGTTAAGAGTTTTCTGAACAAGCAACAACAATAATAGACGCACATAAAGCATAAAAGATTAATTCTCAGTTAACAAGTGGTTGGTAATCAGGGAAGTGAATATAATTAGATTGATGACAGGTTAATTAGGGAGATGTAATAAGTGGAGTACCACAGGGATCTGTACTAGGACCACTGTGCTTCTTAATTTATATTAATGATCTAGACTCTGCTAAATGAAGTTAACTAATCAAGTTTGCACAATTCCAAATTAAAAGGTTTAGCAAACATTATACAAGCACTAAATGAAATTCAAAAAGATTTAGATAAAATTAAAGACCTGAAAAAAATCTGTCATTTAATAGCATTTAATACATACAAATGCAAAGGTTTGCATGAAGGTAGTAAAAACAAAACTATATACACCAAATGGAAAGCACTGAGATAGAAGTGTCTATGAAAAAGTATAGCGTTGACAAGTTGTTTACATCTTCCTGACAATGTGGGGATTCAATTGGAATTACTATATAGCACGGAATTTAGTCTTTATTTAAGTTAAAGTATGTTATTTTTAAATTTTATAATTAATTAGTTAGACCTTTGTTAAAATAGTGTACAACCTTGGTCATTACAGAACAAAAAAATATACTGCTGGAATCAGTACAGAGAAGAATCATCAGATGCATTTTGGGACTTAAGTGAATAGCCTTACACTGACAGGTTGAAAGAACTGCTCCTTTTCAGTTTTGAACAGAGAAGACTACAAGTTAGGATTTTGAATTATAGTGCCAGGTCCCTCAAAGGCACTGACATATTCTGCACAGCAGATTTCTTCAGAATGAACAATGAAACACGAACCAAGGGGCACAAGTGGCATCTACACGGAATTGCATTTTTGAGTGGAGGTCCATCATCATTAGAGGCTGGAGCAATCTTGCCATGTGTGTGCAGATATCACATTTTGGTTCTTCACACAACTTTTCTGCAATTATCAGAACTTCAAAACAGCAGGTATGGCACATGAAAAATGAAACTCCACCTTAAATAAGCCATTTTACCTTCCACAACTGCAAATGCTAAAAACACACAATAGCACATTCATCCATCATTTAGTCAAATACAGAATTGCAGGGAGTCTGAGCCCAACCTAGTGGGCTGCACCTTAGACAGAACACCAGTTCAACAAAGGGCAGCAATACAGACCTAAGATATGCAATGAGTAAAATGTAATACTTGTGTTACTGAGGTAATCATAAAGTAAGGTGCAACCAACAAGTCAACTTCTTACTAAACAATGTTAGGAAAAAGTGCTTTATAAACATTGCTTAGAAAAAACAGTTTATGAAGAATCGTGCATCTGGGGGCATCAGGGGCAGTGTAGGATTTTAAATGTACTTTATACTGTATTTAATAGTCCTTCTGTGTAGCAAACTCACCTGACCTGCCTTGTCATTTTATTGCCCTACAATCTCTCTCCTGTCAAATACACACAGAGCGAAGCAGACCTGTTTGCACTGGCTATGATGCACTCATGGCTAACAGGCCATTCAGCAGAGAGTGTGACATAGCGCTCTTTAGTTCTTTTATTTACTGCACCTTGGACCAAAAAGATTCAATAGAAAACTATTGCTAATTATATTAAATGGCCATGCTGGTGCTTCTGTTCTTGAATAGCACCAATGATATAAAATAAAAAATGTACCAAGATTATTTCAAGAAAATGCAAGTTCTTTGCAAATTCATTTAACTAGTGAGGGAAATATGTCTGTACTACCATATTCCTCTTAATTCACTGTAATCTGACAGCAACCTGATTTTACTGCTGCATTAATGTTTCTCACGACTCTCATGCTGTAAAATACCACCTATCATTTCATGATAATGCTATTGTCAGACCGTCATGTTTTATGAATGCTCAGCAACCTGTGTAAACAGCTGCAGATGTGCAGGTGTAGTTATTCAGAGCTGTAAAAGGCTGTCTGTTATTCTACCATAGTAATGAGGCTCTAAGTGGAAAATAACCCCATGGGTGCTTCAGTTTGTCAGAGTCTCTTTAGCTCCACTAACATGACTATATAACCCCTGCTAAGCTCCAGCATGGCTGAGCTAAAATGATAAATATTGCATGTATGGTACTTATTGGTAAAAGCTGTTTAGAGAATTCAGCAAACAAAACATTTAACAGGAGGATTTGTTTTTGTTCCCATCAGCACTTCAGAATTCATAGGCACATATTTCTAAGAGATTTCCTTCAGCTGCAATAAAGAAATAAGGGTGCTACACTGTACTACACCCGGCCAGCATTTGCAATGGTGTATTAAAAAAAATGTAAGCAAGCGACAATAGGAAGGGATTTTGTAATGCCACAGACAAATCTGAAAAACATGTCTGAGATACAAAATTTGGATCAATGCTCTGTCGACTTGTTAGATATTTGCTCTGGCAGATGGGACTTACTGTGTAGGTTGATCCTAAGCGGGAAACAGTAACGGCATGAACACCCTTTTCCAGCTCCACTGACAGCTCCCACCTCTTCTGCTCCTGCTGTGAAGTGGAGACTCTGGAAAAAAAAATGCAGACATTATACACTGTATGTTGCACACTTGCACCCAATTTAGACTACAGCAGGGAACACGCACACACTAGAATACAGCTTAGTAGACAGGCACCGGGCATGTGAAGTTTTTTAATTCCCCTTCAGTACGTAAACGAACCTACATTAGGTATCATTCATCATTCAAATGTTAAGGGTGTAGGCATGTGTGTGGGCTGTTGCCATAGACACCAAAAAGGAAAATGGCACCCATGAGTGCTCCCTTTTACACTGTGGTATGATCAAACAACAAAAGGTACAAACAAATGACAGGCCTTTTGCTACAGGAACCAAAAAAAATAAATAAACAGGTGACAAACATCTGTTACCTACACCTCAGCCTCACTAGGAAAAGAACAAACATGTGCTTCTCTAAAATTGAGAATATATACTGTGCTTATTGGTTTATGAAACCAAATATGACATACTACTATCCCCCCTCAATTTTGGTGCTCCCACATACTCAAAAGAGCAACTTGAGAGGTGTGAATATTGTGTATTCTTAAATGAACTTTGGGAGATAATGTGAACTCTCATGTTCCAGCTCAATCAATGGTCTTGTGATACCGACCCAATGAAGTCATATTTAGAACGACAGCCTCAGGGGCTTCCAGAATGGCTCAGTTGGTAAAGGCACTAGAACACAGGATGAGGTCTGCGGTCACGGATTCGAGTTTGGGTCATGTAATGAGCCGTCTGTGACTGGGATTACCCAATAGGCAGGGTACAATTGGCCGAGCCCCACTGAGGGTAGGGTGCGATTAGTTGGCCAGGAAACTCTCATCTCTCAGTGACAATGACCTCAGTGGCCAGCTGGGTGCTTGCAGGCATTCAGTGAAGAAGATGCATCTCCTTCAGCTGGCTCTGAACCTCCTGTAGGGGGCAGTGCTGTCTGTGTTGAGTTAAATGATATAGGCTGAAGCAAGGTGTAGCAGTGAGCTGAGACGTGAAAAAACATATGACTGGCTATTCCAGCATTTAAAAATAATTGTCAATTCTAAATTTATACAAAAATAAAAAGAAATACAACCCCAGATTAAAAATAATAATTAGGCAGGACAAAGGGTTTTTCCACAGGCATCATTTCATTGTTTGTGAACAAGTTTCTGATAGGAAAGAGAGTCGGAAAATCTACAAAAATGCCATGCACGTCACAAGGTGTATTCAGATATCTCTAACTACATAATTGTTAAGTGGTAAAATAATTGCTAAATAAGAGTTTAAATTTATGTTTTGTTCATCCTCCCATCATGAATGACAGTGACTCCAAAGAGAACAATGTTCTCCTGAAGAAATATCTTCTATCATGTCTGAAAAAGACACGACACAGGATTCTCCCAAAAAGCAAATCTATGTCAGCATTCACATGGTGTGCATGCATGTTGAAGAGCAAACTCCAGTCATGCAGCTTTGGCTCAACTTAGTCACTTTCAAATGGTCTTTCATCATGTCAAACACATTGTGGTTGTACCAATACACAACTCAATTTACATGTTGTCTCTCCAAACTGAAGAATCCTGTCCTGAGGTGGCTCCATAGGGTTGATTCTATCATTTGATTATGAAAACTTTACATTGTTTTCCAAACGTTTCACATATATCACTATGCAATGCTTTACTGCAGTGTGATCAAAACTGGCTCAACTTTGGTCCCTTTTTCCATGTGTATCAATCAGCTTTGTCCAAATACATAAACACACATCTCTTAGAACTCATGTGCTGTCGGAGTTTTTACCTTACAAAACTGAAGTGTTAATAAGTGCAAATGGGGTCTTGAACTCATGTGTCTGCTATCAGAATATTTAAGTTTGTCACAATATCATACAGAGTAACTGCAAGTTGTTACATAATTAATAATTTGGTGCAAAAGACTTGATTTTAAAATGTGTTTAAAATGTGTTTCAGAAGAGTTAAAGATGTATGAAGTGCGTTTTCAAATAAATTCACTAGAATGGCTTGTAGATTTAACTGGTAGTTCATGGAACTCAGCCGATCATTAAGAAAACTGCAGTGCTGTACAGCACTTCCTAAAAGCACTAAATCTTCCCTGGCTAACTTAAATCTTTTTAGGCATCAAAATCTCATATGAAAACAGACAAAACAAACACAAATATTGCCTTGCATAGTTACAGTCTGGTTACAGTGTCTAAACAGACAAAACTATTTTAAAGTATTTTCTTCCAGAGATTGTGTTACAGCCTAAGACTAAATCCAATTCTTTGGAGTAAGCCAGGATAAATACCAACATAAAAGCGTAGAACAATCATAGAAGAAAATTGTCTTCCAAAAATACATAAATGTTGAATTTTCGTAAATAATTTAACTTATGTTTTCAAGAAAATGGGTGTTTAAAGTTAATATTGATTTAACAGCTCAACCAGGTATAAGATATCTAAAACTACCCAGTCATGTAACTAACATTAGAAAGAACCATCAATTTAATTTAGCAAAAGTTTTTCATATACAATGGTATATGAAAGAGGTCTGCTATACCACATTGTTGCTAGTTACCACATTATTACACATGAACGTCAATGATCAGTACTAATTACATACAGTACATTCACCCATGTTGCATGAACACTTTACTAAGTGTTAAATTATGATGTAAGAAAGCTTCAGAATGCTGTATTCAGAATAAAACATGAAAAACAAGTCCATGGAAATCATACAACAAACAAGCTATTTAAGATTCCTTAAATGAAATTAATAAAGCAATACAACCAGGAAAGATGACTTATTATTAGCCAAGAAAGTTACATACAATGTAAAAATGTAAAATGTAAAATAATATGACAGTGTTATAAATGTTTTTTTTAGAAAATATCTTACAGAAATGTTTCCGTGCATTGTGCTATATAGTCATTTTATTACATATAAATGTGCAAAAATTTTATCTTGAAAACATTTAGAATATACTTTCTTTGGTAATTGTCTTCAGCAATCAATTTATTTCATAAACATTAAAATATAAGACATTTAGCTCATGAAAGTAGGAAAATAGTATTAAGATACTTATTGTGGCATGCAATTACTGTTTACACCCAGCTGATTTCGTTTGTGTTCTTACACTGTTCATCAAAGACTGACCTTTCATCTTCCCCAAATGGCAGTGGGCTTAAAAACATCCCCAAACACCCAACAAGGTTTTTCTGTAATCCCACATTGGCCAGAAGCCTAAATCTAGAAATGAAAACTGGCCAAAATCCAGCGTCTCTCTTCATTCCCAGTAGATGTGGGCCAGTCTGGTGAAGTGGCCCTATATCTGTGGCACTGCAGACACAATGCTGGCACACTGTCAAAAATGACTTGATCAAGATGAATCTGTCAGTGTCCGGTGGCCAAAGCTCTAGAATCTCAGTTGTAAGAAGACAAAAATGTCAGAAATGATTATATGAAATGTTTTTAACATCCAACTACAAAACAATATTGACAATCAATGTCTCAAAACCTCAGCAGAGAAAGAAAATAGTGAATCTTTTGTTTCGCTATAATTTAAGAAAGTTTTTTTTTCTTGTGGAATCCAATTAAATGCATAATTAGCCGTAAACTCTTACAATAAATGGCTCTATAATCAAACCTACTTAAAGACGCAAAATGAATGCCCTGCAATTAAAAACAAACTACAGAATTTAGGTGGAACTTTTAAGTAGCCCAAGACCATTTGCAGATAGACTGTCTTGGCAGTGTACCAATCTATTGTGAAGACAGATTGTGGTATGGGGCAGTGAGGAGAATATCCATAGCTTGCTCAGTGTGCGATTAGCAAAGATGAACCACTTAAAAACACAGGCACCAGGGCTCCTCTGAAACATACACTGCCACTCTCTATCTTCTACGGGTGCATGCACCGGGCCTCTGAGAAAATACTATCTCTGGCTGCCGGCCAGCAGCTCGTGAACCAAGCCTCTGTAGCCACAGCAGGTCGAGCCCGTTGAAGGCGCAGGTTTAGAATACCACAAGCGTGACATGGGCCGACTCGCTCACTTCAAACAAGCCCCCGGACCGAGAGCAGAGCTGACGCCTGTATGCTAGCCATGACAACATGCCTACCTGCGACCACTGGGTCGAGAAACTGGAGGCTGCTGACGCCCGTGAGGCTGCCCACTGCTCCAGTTCCTCATGTAAGAGGAAACGGTAGAAATAAAGACCTTCGAGAGAGAAAATATTCTGCTACCCTCTGTCGTGCCAAGGCTTTCAAGAAGGAAGGAGACTTCAAGAGAAAGTTGTGTTCCTACCCTATTCACATACATGACAAAGGTACTCCAGTGTAGAATTTAATTCACTCAATTAAAAGGGTTTTTTGAACATTCCCATTGCTTTATATGGTAAATTAAGAATGAGCTGGAAGAAGAAAGTGGAATGACATGTGTGTTAAATGAAAGAGCAAAAATGCCAGTCTTACCTCATGAGTTTCAATGTTACATTTAGAACCTTGCTATGTTACATAATGGATTTTGTAAAGCAAATGGATTTTCTATGGTCAAATATTTTTCCATTACTACTATACTACCTTCAACAATAGCATCAGTTTGCTTTAGACAGTAAAGTTTATTTAAATGTATTCCTTACAACCTTACAAAGTATATCAAATCCTTTCAGGTTTTCTTATGTGAAGTTATTTAAGCAATAGTTAAAAGTCAAGGAACCTGGATGGCACTTTTACAGAAAATGTGGCAGAAGATGTTATCAGTTATAGTGTCTTAATGTGATCGGAAGAAAATATAACAACAAAACAGTAAATTTGCCTTTTTCCCTACTTACTACCATAACCATGATTTACTGAACTTGACATTTTTTATTGACCATTTTTCCGGACATATTTAAAAAAAAAGTAAACAAACATGTCTGAAAACATGCAAGTGTTTTAAATGTACGAGGAGACAGCAGCACACTTCTCATTATAACTTGGTCGTGGTTGCTGATTTTTTTTCTAACTCGGCATTAGAAAGACATCCAATTCTTCTCATACACTATGCACTGAACTGGATCAAGCTCTGGACAATCAACAGCTGTACTTCTTTTAATTAAACTCATTGCAAGGCTTTCTTAATATATGTGCTAGTGTTTCATATTAATGTCTCAGTTGATTCTTGAAACCAATATCCGTCAGCACCACGCTCTCACAGACAGAAGATTCCTTGTGCCGCTCAAAGACTAATTATAGAATAATTTCTGACACACAAGCAGAAGGCACTCACAACATTGAGAATGGCTTTTGGAAGCATTTTAGGAAAAGTGTCACCCAGGGATAAAATAAAGATGAATCAGCTTGCATTAGGTTAACAACACTTTTATATCAGGAGGGATGACAATTTCCCTATATATCCTATATATCATTTATCTTCCTCTGCTAGATAGTAAGGTTCGATCTATTACTGACCAGCCTGCCCACCTGAAGCAAAGGCGAAAAAAAAATATTTTTAAACATGGAAGCAAGGATGAGTCACACACACCAAACAGAATATCAATTATAATAAAATTGCAAATAAAATGAATACCCTCAAATGGTGCGTATGCAGTCCAAATAGCAAGGACATGAAAGACAAAATACTATATTTTTGTAGAGCAGGTCAGCTTCACGTGGCTTTCCTTGGGGTGAGAAAAATTATGCAATTCGTTTAATAGGAATCATACAAATTCTCACCTTCGGAAGGAGAGGAGGGAATAAATTCAACAGCAATCATACAAATTCTAAACAGTAGATAAGATAAACCACCACGTAATAATCTGATCTCGCACTTTGGCTTCCATTTCAAATTCCTAAACATGCCAAAATCCATCCCAAGAATAAAAGCTTCAGAAGACCTATCAGACAATGTCTAATCATAAAGGCTTACAGATGATTCAAAAACCTAATTATACTAAAGGCCCAAAAGTTTTTTTTGGTTATTTATTGAAGCAGTTGAACAGGAAAATAAAGGAGACATATTGACTTAAAACAATGTTAATAGTCAAAGCATCATTAAGGAATCCTTCATCATAACTCTCTCAGCAGGAAGTCAGAAAAATGATCAAGAATAATGTGCTGTGCTTTGTAGCAACTGAGGTCAGTTTCTGCATACAAATCCTCAATGAAAAAAAAAACTTCAGAAAGTCGGCCATTCATCTGAACAGAGTTCAGAGAATTTCCAGCACCGTAGAAGAGATTTTATGCAAGCACATAGATGTATTCAGTGGGGGTAGACAGAACCAGCTACATGGAGACTACAAAGCTGGCCTCCCATGGCTCATGAATAAGTCGAGGAAATGATCAGAAAAAAATAGAGAGATGTTTAGACAGATGGCCCACTTAAAACGCCTGGGATAGAGCAAAAGTGATTTTAATGAAACTTTAGATTTGGCAAATAATTGATCTTTATTCTCTTAAATCCCAAGAAAGGTGAATGAGTAAATTTTATATGTGTTACAAGTGCCTGTCTTGCCGACATAAAAAAGTACTTATGCTTTTAAGCACTTAGATTAAATAAAACAGACATCACGAACACAAAAATAAGAGGCAAGGAATCAAATGGAGGGTTTTCAAACAGGAATATGGCACCAAAGAAAATAAAAGGCAAGGGGTTCTTTAAGGCAAAAAGAAAATGCATCGCAAGGAACACATTTCCCTGTAATTCTAAAAACAAAACCTGGTTTCTAACATTTTTCCTCAGGGTTTTTAATACCAAATGTTGAAATCATATATCAGATACTTCTTGTCTGAGACTTGATGAGATTTTTACAGATTTACAGGACATGGTTTTGTAAAAGGAGGCTTTGTATCTGAAGCTTTTCAGACTTCCATGTTGCAAGACTGTGTGATCATGACATAATGCCATGTGTCAAACATGTTGAACACTTTTACAATCATGATAATCATCTCTATTTTTTTAACAGTTTTCAATAAAACAGCAAGAAATATGCGAATATCTCTATAGATTTCTAAATACACTTCTTTATACCTGCAATAATTGCCAGTATGTGTTGACTGTTAGCATCTGAGCATTAATTGACCTATAAAAATTAGTAATTTCTTTCAAATTTCAAAGTTACAAAATTTAAACTGAAGCAATATTAAAAATTCTCAGCACATATCATACTGACATCACATGTTTTGGTTAAACAGTATAACATTATTTGCAAAGTATGCCTGTGCCTCTTTTCAAAATCTCAAACTTTCAGTGTTCACAGCTTCCTGCTCTTTGCTCTGAAATCACCCCAAAACAATTATGTTAAGCTAATATTTTCTTTTAAACATTAAAGGGTTAAGGGCTGATATCTGCTAAGCCATGTATTACCTGGAAACTTCAAACTAAAGCAACAAAACACTTTGCGTTTTTTTTTTTACAGAGATCTTGATCTGGCCCCACAAATCTTTACTAAAAAACAATTATATGCAATATTAACACTGTTAATAACACTCTCAGTACCCTCCCAGAGACTCCAGTTACTCAAGGAATCATTATATATCTATGTCTTGTTCTGCTTGGTTGGTGGTGTGAGAAAAGAGGTTCCTCTCTGAAAATGGGTTTTCGTTTTAATCAGATCTCACATTAAATTCACTGCCAATGAAAGAAAAGGATTTTCAAACATACAGTCGACAAAATGACAATTCAAATAATTCTGCATTAAGAGCAAACATAATTACCATATAATAACCTCTCCTCTGATTTTGGTTCAAATATGGAGCTCAAAAGCTTCAATTAAGGTAAATGTTTCAAGATATTATACTCAAGTGAGAGAACTCATCGACACCAGTATCAATATTCTAAGAACAGATTGCTCAAGCTTCATTTAAAGTAAGAATTTTTTTAAAACAAAAGGTCACTGCAAAATGTAAATGTGAACTCCAAGATGAACCTACACAAAGACAGACAACATTACACGAAATGGAAAAGGATTGATATGGCTAAATCAGAGAAAATTGGGCTCATTCAGAGGCAAACATGCTTCTAGGTGACCTGTGTAGGTTTTTACAATTGATATGACCCAGTTTCGTCCAGCACTCCGCAGCAGTAATGCAGGCTAGCCATTAAAAGAAACACCTGTGCTCTGAGCGGGGGATTAGAGACGGCCTCGCAGCCTCCATCAGGCAGAAAGAAAATTGATTTTCATTTAAGAGAAATAACTCTGCCTCATTTTTCTGCCCTCCAAAACAGAAAATATTCATTAACTGTACAATGGGGAGATCCTATTGTCATTCTGTGAAAGGGACAAAGTTCTGTTTAACACTGGGGTATCACCTTCTGGGAGGAAACCAGGAAACTGTTGATGCCAATTCAAATCTGCCCTCCAGGGAGCCTGGGGTACAACTTCTCTCCTGGCCTGGATAGTAAGGAAAATAGTAATAAAAATATATTAATGTATCCCAGTTTACCTTCCGACTTGGCAGATGAGAATTTCACTTCATAAAACTGGAAGGCACAGCACTGCTAATCTTTTGAAATTGACATTGCTGTCATGTCTTCTCCTAAAATATTAAAATCGCAACACTCCAAAGAAGATTTTCCAGGTTCTTCATTAGAATCCCTCAAGATGCCTCCCTAGTGGAATAACACTGATATGTACCATTTGTCACGTGTTGTCACATGTTACTGGCAAATATGTTCTTACCAAAAATTGTAATCAATAGCATCTGCTCGTCAAAGTGCAAAATTATATTTATAAATTTCTTTCACAGGAGGTAGAATAAATAGAAAAACACACCTTCAGTTTTCAGAATCCTGAACTCTTTGGTGAAAAACAAAAAAAAATAAAAGCCAATACACATAAATCTAAATACATTTCCCTCTTGAAATCTACTCGGAGAGACAAGAAAATTATTATGGTCAAACATTGTTAATCTCCAGATTTTATGCCTGCCTCTAGATTTTTTTCCTAGACTTCACTAATTCTTAAAGAATATAAGGGGGTCTTACTTCTATATACATTTGCTTTTTACACTCTGTGCATCTGTTTAAGTGTGCACATACTGTAGGTAACAGAAACGAAGAAACGATCTGAACACGACAGCTTCTAAATTAGTGGAAACTTTCACTTAGCGTGCATGCAGTTGAAGTTAAAAAAAGAAAGTTTTCAACAGGGAGAAAATCAATGCCAGAATGTCCTGAAACAAGTGGCTTTTAAGAACCTGGTTAAAATAAGGTTAATGTGAATAATACTAGTTTAACGTCTTTGCAAATTCTGGCATCTTGCATCATATTCAACATGATTATATAGAATTGTACAGAGGAATGCATAGACAATGGTCAGTCTACAGGGTCACAGCTAGACTGGCTATCAAGCTTGCCACTAGCAATAGTTTTTTTTCTAGCCTATGTAGCAATTCATTTTCCATTCTGGCAGCAACAGGGTGCACAGTCCTGCTGCAGACCGCTTCCAAATGTAATCAATAGGAAAACAAAGACGACACAATAGGCAGGTTTTTACCTGCTCCTCCCTATTTAAACTTCAAAGAAAGCAGCTTTCAAGTTTTAAATGGCTTCCACCACATTCCTTGTACATATACTGGAGTTTAAAGTCAGACTTATCTATGACAGCCAATGATTGCCAGATACCAATCTACCTTTCTCAGCATTTCCACATGCCATTCATCTTCACAAGGCTTTTTGACATATCTTCTACACACGGGCATGGGCTGAAGAAAAAGGTATAAGCTCTCCTCTGTCAAATATGGTAGGAAGCCAATACCTTGCCAACAGGTATAGCTCAGTACCACAATCAATATCTGTTCTGAAACGTCCTTTCAGACAGATTAATAAAATGCGTCTCTTTAACAGAATTTAATCTCCTCAGTATCAGTCAAACAGAACACTTCCCATTAAACTCTGCAAAATGGAAAATTGTGCCATGTGCTACATTTTGTGAAGCATCTTTCATCAATATGCAGTAGACTCACATTTTACATGGTAGTAAGGTTCCTAGTGGACATACTGGTATACCCAAAATTGCATATAATCAGAATATCCCCCTTAGACCCTTTTGTTCAACTTTCTTAAACAAGTTAAATCAATTTTCCTGACTTGCCCTTCCCCTTTGGACTCGTTTTTGGTTTATTGCCATATTGAAGGTGATGCCACACGATAAAGAAAGCATTGTTAAAGAAAGCACCAGCGTGCTTTAGGCTCTATAACTAGTCCCCAAAGCATAGCGCAGGTGTGTCCCACACTAGATTTCCCACACTGTGTGATTTTTCATTTATTTCTTTGTTGCCGACTGCATATACACAAATTCACATAAAAATATATTGCGCAAAATGCAATTCTACCGTATATTCTGTTCATCCCCAGGATGTCTGCTGTAGATCATAATCATAATGAATGCAATACTTTGAGTGGAATATTGTGTATATCAGTGTGGAGTTCAGCATGGAAACTCAACAGAAATAAAGATCTACTGCATGGTCTGCATTTACAAGCAAGGAAACTTGCCTACTATTCAATGTCATATTAAAACTTCGGTATCTGCAAGGGTAAGGTACCTTGAAGTTTCCAAGAATAGTGTTTTTGCACTAATGAGGGACTTAATACTTTATAGGTAAAACGGGGTATGTTTCCCTGGCTCATGCAACAAGCATTTCTGTAGTCTTATTATTGTTATATCTGTTAACTATTTCAGAAATAGTGTTAGAAAGCATTGGTATTAATTTTTTTAAATGAAAATGATTACTGAAAACTTCAAAAAGAATCGCCTTTCCCCTCTAATTCCAGGTACTGCATGTGTAAGCAAATAAATTAGATCACTATTATGATATTATAGCTTACCCTGTATTAGTTATTATAAATACAGCACTAATATACTGTGATAAACTATGAGATTACTGCAGCACAGTAATAAATGACATGAAAGTAAATTAAGTGCACTCAATCCCTTCCTTCTAAAACAACTTGCTCTCGTGCTCCTGCGGTTTGTCTGATTGTCTTTCTGAGAATTTTTTTTACTATCTTTTTCTACAGGACACACAAGAATTGAGACTGTCATAGCGTAGGGAACCACTATTCTTCAACTTTTTTCTTTTTTTTCCCATAACACTGAGTCACATACAGAAACTACTCTGATAACAGATCTACACAAAATGCAGATCTAACGCTTTCCTAAAAGAACCTGAATAAAGCATAAACCATGATGCACTTCTACATAGACATGTTCGCTTTTTCGGAATCAGGCTTTGCCCTTACTATAGAGACAGAAGCAGATCCAAGAGGTGCAAGAGCTGCAGAAATGGGAGCCTGCATTTTCTCTCCTACTGTGCAGGAGTACAGCAATAAGCAAATTTAGTCCACAAATATGGAAAAGGTGGTCACTACAAACTTTGCTCAAATAGACAAAATCATGAATGCAGAACACACTGATATCAAGGTTTTACTATATGAGACGATGCATCTATAGCAAAAAAACAGGACAATGGTTGCATAGACCGGGTAAGAGTACTGCTTATGGACATAGACACCTTGGCATGTGCTTTCAGAAGCATGGCCATTAAATTTCATAAGATGTGAAACTAACAAATTACTAAGCATTCACTGCACTATATAGTGGGGACAGCACCATGGCTACATGCTGAGGTGATCAAAAGACTCTGGGAGAGATATGGACACATGTAGTCACAGACCAAGCTTGTAGACAAGCACACTGGTAACTCTATATCTCAGTTCCTACATGCAATTATATTTTGGACACCAAAGTAACTTGGTTATGCATGATTTCTGTCATGGTTAATTTCATATGGGTTTAAACTTATAAGCTCTTTAGAAAAGGCTGTCGCTATCAATTTGTCTGGGACACAATCACCCTCCAATGGATTAAACATTTTATTTTGTCTTGCTTCAATTTTTTTTAACACAGGAAACGTCAAGTACGATGGGATTTATTTTCCCTTTATCCCCTTGACTGGTTAAAAGAAAATAAAAAAAAGAAAGAAACACTGATTGTTATCCGAATGGTTGTACGATGAGAAATTAAAATGTTTCATATCGAACAATCCAAAATGAATAGGGGAAGGTTAGGGGAGAGAAGAGAAAAATCAATTCTCCAATGGCAGTGGTGAAAGGAAGGGAGGTATGAATAGAATTTGCCAGTGGGGTGCAGCAGCTGCCAAATAACCTACAGCAAAAGAATTACAATAATACTGATGAAGTGTGCAAAAGCTTTTAGAATCATTGCGGGGGAACACAGAAACAGTCGTACAACAATGGCTCTAATGCTGCCTCTCAAGCTTTTGGAAAGAACGAGACAAGATCAAACATCAAACAGCCTATCTTTATCGAGAAAATGAGAAAAACCCAAAACACCCACAATTTCTGAATATCACTCTTCTGGGACGAGTATATTACAGTGCAAACCTAGCCGTAACCCAACATACATTACCACCCTACATCATGTTAAACTGCTTGGTGCTCACACACTTGGGACAAATGTTTGATGCACAAACAGCTCAAATGCAAGCTAATGCTTTTCTAAAACGTAAAATTATATGCTGTGCCCGTTTGGTTACTGTGACCAGTCTTCAACACAGTCAGTGCAAAAAAGCTGTATTATAGGAATGAGAGGTACAAGCCCTATCATCTATTTTTATGCTGCATTTAATTTACATTTTATTTTCCCTGCCGATAAAACTAGACAAGGAACACAAGGATGCTGACACCAAGGTATCTCTAAAGCACAAAAGGTCAAGCTTTAACCTGTCAAAAGCAGAGTACTTATTAGAATAAATCTACAAACTCACTAAAGGTTACTGGTGGGTCCTGATTTCTGTTGAACGGGAGCAATTCTTTTAGAAATAATAATCGTAGAGATAGTGTATTTTTTTTTCTAAGATGAAGTGACTATATGTCAGCTGGTTTCCTTCCTTAAGGACAAGAAAGGCACAAAGAGTCCAAAAACAGAACTTCCACATTTTTTCTTTTTATTGGGACAGTCATGAATAATTGACTCATTTATTCATCATTTTTTAATTTCTTTTTGATTCAAGGAGCAAATTACTATTTTAAAAGCATCTGTTTCTATTCTATATTTGTGTATTTTAAGACATACAAATTGCGGACAGTAGCTAGGAAATATGTTCTAATACTATACAAAGAAATTGATATTTTGAATTTAGATAGAAATATCTTATTATTTAGTGATGCACAAATTCAAGATCGCATTTACTGAGCTACTACTAACAATAGCAGCAAAATTTATACATATACGTTATACACCTACAGGCACACACAATACTGTAAATATTGGCACCTCATATCTCTAGTAGTCTTAATGGAGATGAATAAATATTTCGCCAATCTATCTTTTAAAGT
Organism: Lepisosteus oculatus; assembly: GCF_040954835.1. NCBI lineage: Eukaryota > Metazoa > Chordata > Actinopteri > Semionotiformes > Lepisosteidae > Lepisosteus > Lepisosteus oculatus. Next base: position 5,685,792 of record NC_090710.1, read on the forward strand.
ATTATAATCTAGAAGATCAAGCAATCACCCAATAAGATGAAGAGATGTTACCGTCAAAAACATTGTTTAACAATTAAGGTGTATTTCTATGCATATATAAAGATTATGTACACACAATTATGTTTGGATAGTTCACTTTTCATTATTCATTATAGTTCACAGTACATTATTCCTTCAGAAACTTCTGGTGATCTTTGATTGTGTTCAAAGCTGGATGTGCTCACAATCACAAAGGGACAAAAAGGTTGCAGCCCATACAGAAATGAGGAAAACTTTCCCCTCGGCCAAAACAAGCACCACACAAGAAGTGCAGCAGGCAATTGGGCATAAAAGCATAAACATAACATTAGTGGACCCACGAGATAGTAAAATGTAGCCACACCTGAGCAGAGACCCTCTCAATTTCTAATCCGCCAGTGAAAACAAAATCGTAGCCAAGCCTCAGATACGTTTCAATGACGCACAGTACCCGAGTCCGCTTTATTTGGATGTACTCAAATGAAATTCCAAATTACAGCCTTAACACAGACATAAAGACCTAATCAAGTGGACATCTGGCACTTCAGAGTGAAATGGACTTGGGTGGGCACCAGCTTTGCTCGTGTGTCATTGAACAAATAGGGAAAGTTAAACAAAATCAGGGTTAAGGTTTAACAATGAAACAACCATCCATCATTCATAGCCGTTTCCTGCAGGAAATATGTGTCCCCCCCATTATCTATATATCACAGCTAAATACACTCATGAATGACCCTGGTGGCACCAGTGATCCTTTGTATAGTAAGCCTGAAAACCTATTCTGAATAGCGAAGGAAACCCATGACAGATAACTGTCAGTTTTAAGGGAGGAAATTCACAAAGGGCGGGTGCTTCTTTCTGCTTTTACATTCAGCTATAAAAAAACCTCACAGGCACACAGTCAGACACACACATTGTAACACCAGGCAACAGCTGGTACAGATGAAATACACAGTACCATGCCAAAATCACAAAAGATTTTAAATTATAACATCATTTTTTTTATTTTCAACCAAATACAGACAGATCCCCCCCCCCCCCCCCCAAAAAGAAACTCCAACAACACATCCACAATAATTCACAACATCCCCCCATCATCATATTATAATCAACTAAATCCCTGGGTAAAAAAAATGTTACCTGCTGAAGTATCTGTAGAACACAGAACCCATACATAACTTGGGCTGAAATCTTTTTTTTCAGTGAAATTCTATCTTTGAAGTCCTCATGCTAAGTGTACAAAGGCATCCCTCATGGAAGCCCAAGCCGATAAATGAATTCCCTTGGAAATTAATAAGTATGCCTGCGTTTTTCAAGTAGGTTAGATGCTTAAATGAGTTATCGAGGGTTAAAGGCATTCTGAGCCCTAATTAATTGGACTTGTTAAGATTCCTCCAGGAACTGTCACTTTGTGCAATAAGAAAATTAGTCTACTTTGTACCTCACTAGTTCGAGTTCAGTGTGCTCTCTTATGGTCATGTTTTTCTCATCAAAGTATACGCTCTTCAACATAAGATAGCGGGGTACTAGTTATCAGTTCCTGCTTTCCCTGACCACAGACCCACCCCAAGTCAGTGTGACATAAAATCAATGTGATCTGTGAGTTTGTGATACAGCAGGGTCACTACAACTGGGGTGAAGTTGGAGAGGTCTCCCCCTTGGAGCTATTGTTCTTCTGCAGTGGAAAACATAAATAAAATTAATCCATTCCTCCACTGGCTTGTGAGGAATGGAAAACAAGAACAGCAGCAATCTAACTTGCTCACTAATCAACTTTTATATAAAGAAGATTATTTGAAACTATGCACCTTCAAGAAAAAAAAAGGATCAGTATTTAATTATGCACCGTACAAGAGATCATCACAGTTATTACTCGGACGTGTCAGCTAGAAGGTTCTTAATACTGAGAGAGAACTTTGCCCTTGCTGTACGACTGTCACTCATGGCTGATCTTGGTTCGAAAGCAATCAGTGACATTTATAGCACAATGGATGATTCAACTTTAGGATAATTCACTGCTCGCTAGGATACAGAGCTGTGCACTGACAAGATATGGGCGTCTCACCATGTCATAGATCGGTGCAACACAAGGGATTTAGTAGGGTCTTATGCAGCCGAAGCATCTAATAGACACACATAAACGGATTGGTAAAGAGTTTTTAGGCTGTGGTAGCACAGCCAGCAAGGTGTCTTTCCCCTGCCAGCATAGTGAATGACAGGGAAAGAAAACCATGAAGAGGACTCCTTTTTAAAATGGAAAGTTATAAAGTTAATCGGAGGAGCCAACTTCAGCTACCACAAAGGATTTCGAAGGTTAAAGCAAGTTGCACTGGACTGTAGTTCACTTACCTCAAGCTGCCTAAAAACCTCTGAGATCTCAGTTGAGTTGCTACAAACAAGGAGGCAGCAGATGCAACCAACTCCTCCTGCTCTGAATCCGTTAACTGATGGCCTAGGCAGAGGAAAAACAACATCAATGTCTGATGCACTGAGAATATGAACCCCTTTCTGGAGAAAAAAAACTGAAGAAAAAAACAAACTTCCACAGAAAATACTTTACCTAAGATGTTGATATTGTCATTGTTTTACTAATAAAGTTTTAATATGCACCGGTTGTCATCCAACTAAATATTCTAATACCGTGGAGTGTCAAAAGACTCCTTGTTTATAAACTTTCAAAAATGAATCACACTTAAAGTGACTTTAAACTTGAAACTAACTCACAACCTAAGATTAGTCTGTGAGATAAATTTCAGCATAGCATCCAAACAGCAGATTCCCACACACAGTCAGTGTAGTTTTACAATGTTTAGTTCTTTTGTTTTCTTTTTTTTTCCCCCCGTTTAGAAATGGCAGATTCTCCACATGCTGCCATCCCCAGAAGCTTAGCTTTGGCATGCCTTGTTCTTTTCAGGGACTGAATGACTTTGCTTCAACATGTGTAGCGCTACTTTTCAAGGACGTCTTGGCAATATATGAACCTGCTACAGAAAAGTTTAATTTTCAAATGATGGATTACATTACAAGCCATGCTAAGGAGTGAGACACATTGGACTGGCACATCATAGAGAGGAAATAATGGATTTTTTTATTCTAAGACTGTTGGCTTAACTGTACTGCTAAGAGATGTAAGCTGTTAAAAAATGAATGAATATTAACATAATAATATGGGCTTTGATTAAACTCTATACAGAAAAGCCAGTTTCATTTCCTTGAGATAGTTTTGTTATAAAACAATCCCTTGATACTAAACTTTAAATCAAATGATATAACATAAGAAAATAATATGAAAATCACAGATTGAAAGAATTGAAGTGTGTGATATTGTTTTCATTATGTATGGATTTCTGTTGAGGTTAACTTTAAACAGCAACTGAACTATCTTTACTTTTTCTGGATAAATTTACATTAAAACAACACTGGGATGCTTCTAGGTTTAAAAAAATATAAAGGTTCACAAACCTAAATATACAATCTAGCTCATTATCTATTTTAGATTATTAAATTGTTATTACTAACCACCCAAAGGTGCTAGACTGGCATTTCTTATGTTTTAATGTCAGTTTAAATTTTAGAATGCATGTCACTAGAGTTTTTATTCAATATAACTTAATGAGAGGTAACTTTATAAAGCAAACTTAAGGATCCACTAAATATATTATTGAATGTATCACTTGCTGTGTAGATGTATTTCATGTCATGGCTTATTTATTGAACTCTACAGGGGGGAAAAGGACTAAACATACCCAGAAGGGGATTTATTAACTTGTAAAACAGTTAAAACAAAGGGAAAATTGAAGTACGATTTACTCAGTAAATACTTTTTCTGAGTTTATTGAGCCCACCTTGTAGAACCACATATTCCAATTAAGCCAACATGATCAAAGTCCTATTTACCCACCATAGTTTCAGCTTGTAATGAACTTAAAAAATATAAATAGCCCACTAAATGACAAATCACTGCTCTGTCTTGGTTTCAAAGTACTTTTTAATGTGTTTTAAGGATTTATCCACAGTGCCAAAAACGTTAGGAGTTGGGCTTTATTTTTCATGTTGAGAAAACATAACTTGAAGCTACAGGGAATAAAAATGGAACTTCTTGCTCTACCCTGCTTGTTCCAACACTGCTTTAACCTTCTTGTGGTACATTTTTCATATACTGTACTTCTCTCAGATTCTAAGGCTGTTAATCATCTGTGTAACTGTAAACTATACAACCATTTGTACAGGCTCAAATGTATATACATCCTTTAAGAGTAAAGAAAGCACCTGATATAAAATTAAAAAGATTTCTTTAAAAAAATCTGAATATGAAAATTTGAATTACTTACAACCCTACATAGTAATAACTAAAAGAGAGGAACAATATCCCTAGATCAATTTATATGTTTACATGCCTTAACATATACTGCAAAGTGATAGCCACGCAATGTGTCCCAATTTATATGGATAACTGTAAAACTATAGGATGTAAGCTGCCTGGTAAACAGCTTAGATCAAATGTGTTGATTTCTCTGTATGCTAGTAAGCTTGCTCTTCAAAATATTACAAATGTTTGTACACGTCATTCGGAAAATCTGGGGACATTAACTGGTGATTTGCATGATTTATAATATTTTCTTATTCCAACTGTCTTCTCTTTAAAAATGTATTGCTGGCATTGATAAGTTATCTCATAAGTGAAGTGGCAGTCAGCTTCATCCTCCTTTTACAAGACAATACCTATTGGAAAGGGTATGCCCATTCCCTGACAATGTCAGGGAGAAGGGTACTTGCTTCAGATGCCACTTGCATTTTAGGAGTGACTGCAGAAGAAAGAAACTGTGATACCAGAATGTACATACTCGAAGTAAAACAACATTTGTTCACTTCCTATCATCTTTACTCACAGGTTTTACTGGCTTTCCCTGTAAAATTGGGCTGCAAGCCAATTTCAACATCAATATCTATTTTATAAATATCTATTTATTTATGGAGGCAGGTATCTGTTCAGTTATGTATAAATATTATAATATCATTAAAAATCTAGGAGCTATGGTCTCAAAGAATGAACAATTGATCTCTTTTCTAGCTACATGGTGTTTCCAAAACCTTTGGGTAGTGCTCTATGGACTAATAAACTACATATATGGTTAAAAAAGTATTTTACCTTTAAATCCTTCGGGGTAGACTTCTGGGAGGAATTTTGTGCTGATATCACCTTTAACAAATCGGGGGTGCCCAATTATCTCTCGTAAAAGAGGAATGTTATGTGTTACACCTAGAAAAGAAACCAGAGAAAAATGCTTCAGTCACAAAGAAATCCAAAATGAAAAATTTCCCAAATCCCATAAAGAGTTCTGACAAAGTTCTGAATATCAGAAGAAAATGGCATTAAATTTAAGCCTCTTAGTACATCTATATTTAATTACCTGGTCTCTGTCTATCAGTAACAACTATGGGAAAACCTTTGCAATAGAAAAGTCAAGTATAAACAGGTATACTGGTATATACTTAATTTAAAATAAAAGGAATTCCTGAGAATTCATGCATTCTAACTAAACGGATTCAAAATAAAGCAAACTATTTAAGGTTATGCATGTCTTAGTTTAAAAAAAGCCTAATGCATATTTTAAAGGACATCACAATCTTCTTTTCCTAGAATATTCTATCCACAGAATGATCTCCCCCAGAAATAAGGTATGTCCCAGGCAATGCAGTCGAGTAGGCTGGCTTCATATCATTTAAGCTTTTTGTCACAAGATCGTGGGGAAAAATATGACAACTACCCAGCCTCCCTCTTCAAGGTTTTTCTTCATGGTGTGGAGAGGTTTGCAATCCTGAGACTGAACTATTTCATTACTCAAACACTGCTGTCTGCACAAATCACTAACAATAATTCAATTAAATAATTAAATGAGAAAGAAAGGCATTCACAATATCTCTGACACACTTTTTGACAACAGTGATAAACATAATACTGCAGCCCAACCACCCCCGAGCCCAAATCTTTTTCATTCAGCATGGCTTGCTTTTCTTCCAGAATGCGAGAGATCTTCTCCTGCCCTGAAGCAAGCCCGAGCTCTGAATATACTTATATACAGTTGTTTTTGCCCAGCCCTCTGCTGGTGTGAGTTTCCCGGCTCTCTGTGTGTGGCAGACGCTGAAAGTGGTCGTGACACATAGAATGAGGCTCAGTCTGATTGAAATATGACATTTTTACCTCCTAGAGCTGTTGAGGAGCTATCCATACCCTGTGCTACACAACTGGCTCAATGAGGAGATTTTGACCGTTTGATTAAAACAAGATCAGTCTTCACGCCACCTGGTGTCACAGGACCAGTTCAGGTCACCACGGTTCTCTGGAGTTTGCAGTGGCCTTATTATAAGCAGTCAAAGTTTTCCAATAACCCTTCTGCAAATAAAAACACCATTTGAAACATAAAACCTCCCTGTGCTCTTTATTTTCTGAGCCACAGCGTCATACCGAAATCTGTCCTGTCCTCAATCCTCTTTAAAAAGTCTACGATTAAAAAAGTATCATTTATGAACAAGATGTGCAATTGGAATTTGATGCCACTACTGCAGTTTAGACTAAAAGCAAAAGAAATCTAGTCCATTTTCAAAGTGTCACTGAATAGAAAATGTAACATGTTATAGTGTGAAACCAGATAGTCTCGTGCTTTTTCGACACATCCAATGGATCCCTGGCGAGATGATGGTTGAGGACAGATGCTAGGGATTTCGCTGTATCAATTGATTGCCCCAACGGACCTTATATCAAACACTGCCAGGAGTATCCTAATTCACTCTGAACCAGCTACTCTGATACTACAAAGCTTGTTGGATGACCACTGAGAAGGAAAAAAAAAATGATGTCTTAAAAGGAAACATTAAAGATGACTAGCAGTGTATAAGTGCTCCAGACTAGCACTGGATACAGAAAAAGATTTATCTAAATTGAATCAGAGAAAGCCTGTTTTTTTTCTTCTTGGGAGCATAAGGCATTTCAAAGAACTTTTAGAAATATGCACACGCACACACATTGAAACCAATGAGAACACCTGCAACAGAATACAGCCTGCTTTAAAACAAACTGCCGGTGTGCCTGGATAAAATATAAAGAAGGTTAAGACAGCAAATTTTACTCTGTGCTATAATACCTATTAGAGTAAGGACTGTGAATCTGGGGATCTTGTCAGTGACCAAAATGAGCTCACAACACATTTACTGTATAATACTATTACTATCATTATACTTCAGGGGAACAAGAAAAAATAGCATCTCATTTTTCCATAATACAGTACACAAAGCTGCAATAAAAGGCAGCTTAGATTTGTCTAGGAAGCTTTGGCTAGTTGCCAGAATGTCTACTTTCAAAACATGGCTTATTCTGGGCAGCGAGGGAAGCGATCTCAAAAAAAGGAGGAGGGGAGGGAGTGCTTCCTCACACTAGAATGAAAGCCGGATAATTGAATTTTCAATGTGCATGAAGGAGGTGAAGAATCTCCAAAGAAATAAAACTTTAATAACAGAAACAAAATGAAAGCAAAAAAAATAAACCCAACGCAACTGGACGACATTTTTTCCCCCAAAACCTACAGCTCCCCTCGAAAGCCCCTATGAAAACAAGAAATTTTAAATATGTAATTTAAAAATGACCTCTGTCAAAGTTCATAAGGTCTCCATCTGTGTGTGAATAACAGCTAGACTAAAGAATGATGACTCTCCAACAGCTTGTTCCCGACTACCTGCTGCTTGAAAAACACTGGCCAGACATTAAGCCCAACATGCTCAAAGGATCAAACGAGGCCAACAAATACTGCTTATTTCATAAAACCAGGAACCTAAAAAGAGAACTTAGAGTATATTAGGAGCAACAATGGTATTTCAAGGGCAGGAATTTGCAGGTTTTCTGCAAATTATTCCAAAATGCTTGAATTATTGCCCACGTTATGTTGTAACCTATACCGCTGATGATTTGTGGGGGCCGAAATAATAAGACTGTTTGAAGCCTAATCCGTTTTAAATTTTTAATTAAGAAACAACCCAAATGTAAGCCTCTTTGTTATTCTCTGCTGCCCATGATAAAAAAAAAAGCTTCTGAAAATGTTGTGAAAATATGCAAAATCCTAGGGGGTCCTCACATAAAACGAAAGGCTATCAAAACAAGTCATGTACCACAATTTAAACAGAGCAATTAAACCAAGGTTACAGTATGGATTTTCTGACATATCAAAAAGAGGTTTCTCTGGGAACTGAATTGTCTTAAGCAATTAGAGAAACAAATGAAAGCCATAAATATGTGCTTTTCTTTGGTATATCCAACTCGATTCTGAAAGATTTCTGCTTCATTGTCTGTAGTACTACTGTCTGTTCCATTCACAAAATAAGGAAAAAAAAACAGCTGGTCTTTGTACTCCTGCTAGTTTCAAAAAAAGCAAATAAATAAATGTATATCATTTTTGAAAATCATTAGACCTCAGTTACAAAAATAGGACTTTAAACAGATAAAATCAGAGTTAAACTCTGGCACCTGCTTGTATTTGTCTGTTGTGTCTGGAATAAAGAGAATTTAGTGAAGACCCCCTATCGCACGCAAAGTACTGGTGGGGGGCATATTGTGATTGCTTTGGCTCTACTCTCTGCAATACTCTCTGGATTGGCGGTGAAGAGCGCCTGCGCACGGCCGGGCTTCTCAGATCACCAGGATTAATCCAAGAAGCCAAAAGAGACAGAAATGCCATGAAAAAAGGGAGGCCCTGGCCTAAGACTCGCTACCTCCTAAAATGTCCAGGGCACCTGGAGAGTGTAGTGAAATCTAATCCCAGTATGAAGGCCATCGGAATAAAACAACAGTAGGAACCGAGGCCAGTCTCCCACTTAAAATGGATGGACTAAATACCCACTTGGCTGCTCGGACACTCTGTCAACAGTAAGGAAAAAGTGGCCAAAGGAACACTGTACAGATACAAATTGTACCTCAAACCAACCCCCAGCCCTGCATATCCATTGAGCGCTTCATTGATTATTTATGATTTCCTCTGTGGGTACAGCATGCAGTATGGCTCACTACAAATGATACTCCATTTATCTGCTCTCATTAAACATTGTTCTGGTATAATAATGCAGACGATGGAGGTGCTCAAAGGGCTTAGCTGATCTTCTGTGTGAAAGGGCCATTGTACATGTGAAATACCAAAAATGCATCCACAGACTGCTTTATTTTTTCATTCACATATTAAAGCACAGAGGCCGACTCCCTCTCTCCATACAGACAAAAATATTCCTTAATGTACACTGCCAAAGATATGCATTATGAAAGTTCCAACCATGTTTCAATTAAATTAATACACCTAAATTAACCTATAACCCTCACTGACCTATACCTCAATCATTCCATCCATGGGTGCCAGCTAATTTCAGCATTTTTATCAAAACAAATCTATCTACAATTAATTTATTGCAAAAAATTGAAAAAAATACATTGGTTCAGGGATTGTAAAATACAACAAAATGTGATGAACAAAAGATCTGTTATGAAACATTTTCCATTAAGGATTAGGGTTTGCAAAATTACAGTATAATTAAAAATCCACAATTAAATTTTCTAAGGAAATGGGATTACTTTAAAAAAAACTAACAATTTAGGGTACACATCTATACAGCAGGTGATTTATTCTGGTGCAAAATACCATAAGGAATCAGCACTGTTTTATTTCAATTTGAAGTGATCGGAATAACAAAATAATCCGATGCTTAAAAATAACGATGTTATCAAATAAAGAAGGTCCAGAAGGCTAGATGTTATGTATATAACAAAAGAAAGATGAGAGATTCAACACTGCTTCCGTACGAGAAAAGCCCTGTCACCTCTGATATTGAGTTTAGATTACTTCTCAATGGAAGAACTCAGGCCTATCATCCGTCCCTAATAGTAATAGTGCAGATATTTTACAGCAAATAGGATGCACTTTGTTTTCAGTTATTGAACTCTGTATTACTTCAATGAATCCACTTTCAGACTCAATCCTCAGCTAATGATTTTCTCTGCGACCCTTTATTGACAGCTGCAAAATACTTGCCCACTTCCACTAACCCTGTCAGAGCGATAGAAATTGACCAGAAGCTTCATGCTTTCAATTTTATTTTCAACGCAGGATACCACTCTGACATTGCTCTTGTTCCAGCATGGAAAAAAAATCAAGCGAGGCACTGATACTGACTTTATATCAAGAACTTGAAACTCAAAATCAGGCCATTCTCAATCAGGAGAAAAAAGCTCAGAGTACTTACATTCTGTAATATATATTTTTTTAATATGAAGGATAAAATCACACTCACAGCATCTTATTAAAGACTCACTTCAGGCTTTATTATTTTTAAAAACTTCTAATAATTTGTAAAAAGACAAAAAAAAGTAATTGAAATAACATGTATTTGGTGACTACAGTATTGCTAGCATGAAGAGATAAAGCACAAAATGTAATGCCCAAATGCTGGCTCTTTTGTGTCTTTATTTGTTGACCTGAAACCTAATTAGTTAACAATATGAATTGTAACTTAATTTGTAATTATGGCTCCAGACTTTTCAAAATTTTGGAAATGCTAAGATATTAAACTAATTAAATCACACAAATTACTTTTCAGTTAATTTTCATATTTTGATACCAACACCTTAAAGGTGAACCCAGATTAAAAGACAGACTGTAAACTTCCAAAAGCAATATTTCAATTAAGGTTATTAATGCTATACTTAACAGGTTGGCACCACATGCTCATATTCAAATGTTCTATAGCTGAGTTTCATAATTGTCAAAGAGCAAAGTGAAACACATACCATTTCTATGATGCTATCTCCAATAATTTTCCAAAGATTAGTAGCCTGCTGATTAATATTGCTCCACTAGCAATATCCTAAATATCCTTAACATACTGTTAAATCCCCCCAACCAAGTGCTTTTACTTCTAAAGCACATTCCTGAAAAAAATAACCTAAATGTAAAAAATATACTATATACTATAAAGTGCATATGCCATAGAGCACAGAGGAGGACATATGCCTTTTTTGAACAAATAAGCCACAAAATCTACCACATAAAACTTACTGTGCTATACCTAAGATATGCTAATGTGTTTTCTGCATTTAATCACCACAGACTAAATGGTTTTATTGAAGAATGGAGCTTATTTCTGAAACCTTTTAGATGTTTTTGAGTTATTTCTAATTCTCTAACTTCTTACATGCTTTTTTATAATGTGTCCTATATAATGGAAACCCAGGCAGTCAATATGTGTATTAACTGCTGTGTTTTCACACTGCACTGGGTCACACCAAATCAAATTCTTTGCGCAATAAAATATATATCTATATTTTAATCTTGTTTTCCTTTCACAACTTTAATTTACAAATTGTCTTTTTATCAGCAAAAACAAACTGAGGTGGTACCCTGGCACAATCTGACAATCAGGGCTGTACTATTAAGACAAAAAAACCTTTTTTGGCTTGTTTTTCATATCTGAGATTACTGTTGAAACATTAGCAAAGAAGCAGCTTTGTAATTTACAGATTAAAGCAGAAGAACAACAGGACATGTAAGCAACACCATTAATCAAACATTCTACGTGTAGCTGGTCCAAAACTAGTAATCAGCACTGTCTACCATGTGTATTTATGGTCACTCAGTTTCTTTAAGATCATATTCCTCCACTATCCACAGAAATCTTACCTGTTCATAAACTGCATTCATCACTTAAATATTCACCTCTCATCCACTAGCAATATCCTAAATAACCTAAACTTACTGTTAAATCTGCTCAAATAAGTGCTTCTACATCTAAAGCACATACTGTACATTAAAAAATTGGCCAAAATTAAACATTTTACTGTGTACTATGATGTGCATGGGCATACAGCATTTGCTTTTTTTACTCATAAAAATTAGCCACATAAGATTTTCCACATAAACTAGGAGAGCACGTTCAGTTTAAGGAAGCAAACAATTCCCATTCACCACAGTTTGTGGACATTATAATGCATCTTTGCACATTTTTTAGAGGATTTAAGCATATTATGTTCAGAATGCTTGTTTTCTAAATACACAGTGTGCTAGAGGATCCTTCAAGACAAAGCTGACATTCAGTTAATAATCAAGAACAGCTTTGGGAACTGTGATGTCCTCACTATACATTTTAAAAGCTGTATTGTTATGCAATACCTCATAAAAGCATATTAAATTAAACTGATCAGTGACATTACATATGTTCCCTCATGCACATCCTGGGGAGCACATTGAAATCTGTAAATTATGGCCCTTACAAACATCCACTGTCCTGTTGTTCTTTACCCAAGAAAAAGTTATGATCTACACACTGATTGCCACTTTGAAATAATCAATTTTCTACTGTATATATATCTACTATATATAATAGTTGTATTATTTCGATTTTAAAAAGATTCCTTCAGCAACACATCATATATTCATACAACAGTTAGTCTCTTTTTAGGCTAATTGTCTGAAATTTATTGGACTTTCCCTTACAGATAATCTCTACAAAATAGTACATTCCTAAGTGGGTTTTTTGCTTTTGCTGCTTATAATTTTCCATAATAAATGATCATCAATAATTTAAAATTCAAGATGGTTTTTGAGACGTACCAGTTTTTGTTTCTAAATTGTTCAAAATATATATTTTTTATTTTTTCATAATACAGTTCGCCAGATACTTCTGTCCTCTTGAAAGTTTCATTATCTAGTGCGAGCTCTGCTTCAACTAGTATATTTCTGATTTTTATTTGTACTTCATAAGTGTATTACCTGTTTCTTCATTCAAATTTTACTTACAATTCTGGTAACATTCTGAGCATGTTATGTTTGAGTCAATTCCCTTTCCTCGCTCTCATGTAACAGTGTACTCTATTCTCACATTATTCATTCAAGCTTTTGTCCCACATCATGGAAAGTCCAACTGGAAGTAAAAAATGACCTTTAATCCATTGCCGGAAAAGGGCTGCTTACAGCTGCACCTGGGAAAAGCTGGATTTTTCTGTATCTAACGTGGGATGCTATGCAAAGTATTCCTTGCTTATTGCTGGAGAGAAGTTTTGATCTTGAGACAAAAAGCTTTCCATCACTAATAAAATGCATTAACCACGTCAAAGAAAGTTTAAAGGAATTTGGGGAATTTTTCTTAACCAAATGGATGGCGGAAAAACAAAAATACATTTCCGGTCCCAGAAATACTGGGAAGATTTCACATTTCAGAGAAAATGCTGCTAATTTAATTAACCAAAGTGTGAATTTTAGCAGACTAAAAGGTGCTGTGCTTAATATCATTACATAAAAATATTTTCCAGCCAAAATTCTGGCATCTTGTACTGACCTCCAAGCAAATATACTTCCATTAATAATACATGGGATTTATACAACTGGCTAAGCCCAAAGCCATAAGTGTCAAATGCAAAAGGGTGCTGACAGTCCAGAAATGCTTAAGCCCGTTCCTAAAAAGACATGCAGCGGAGGTGCGCATTAGTACACGGAGCTGTGTCAGCGTGCGAGCTGCAAACGAGCAGAGGTCAATTCTGCAGTGAAAAGTAAAAAAAAGAGGAGTCTTCTTCAGGTGTGTGTTTCACACACATACACACACTCATGCAGACACCTGAGTCAGGGGTGACAGTAGGAATAAAATATGGCAATCTCCTTGGAAATCAGGGATCTTCCTAATTAATGTGAGCCTTTTCTGCTGTAATTTTGAGTTAATAAGCACAATCTTATTCGATTTGTTAATTACAACCTGTTCCAGCTGTTTCCCTTTAATTTATGCCAGCCTACCACACTAGGAGTTTCAGTAGTTACCTCGAATGACATAATTGTCTAGAGCCTCCTCCATTCTCTGAAGTGCTTCAGCACGAGTCGAGCCATATGTAACCAACTAAAGGAGAAAAAAAATAGCCATTATAATTACCATAATATAGTTAAAGCAAAAGTATGCTCATATGATCAATGAATATAGTCTAGAGAGATTTATGATGTATTTCGTCATGTTATAACACTGAGCAATGCTTTCACCTGTGCTTTTAACCAGCTGTATTTTAAAAACTGATACATTATTAAACAGATTTTAAAATTGTACATTTCTTTGCTAAAATACATGTAGGTGGCTCCGTGCAGGATCAATTTGTCTCAGAATAGTTCATCTAAATGAAACAAAGGAGATCTCCCGTATAAATGTAAGCCTGAACTTTGGTCCCAAGGGTCTAATTACCATGTAAAAATCATTAGTGCTTCAGTCTAATTATTTCAGAAATTATACAGTTCCCTCTACACTTACTTGATTTTTATTATTACTATTAATAATATATTCAAGGACAAGTATGTTTTTGAAGCTGTTGTTTAAACGTACTTCACTTCCCTTTTATGCATAATTTCCACCCACATCAGCCAGACTGTATTCTATAACAAAATCAATTCAGCTGTTGTGGGGGAAAAACAGTAAATTTGAACAGGGCAACCTTAGCATGTAAAAAACTTTAAATAAAATGTACAACATATCCTACACACTGTGTGTATGCTTACATCATACACTAATTAAAAAAAACTTCATTACTTGGAATACTTGAATATTAAGTTACTGTAAAGTTCATTTAAATTATGCTATTTCGGCATGGGCTTTAATGAACTGCTTGCTGGTGTAGGGTAGCTGCCCTTTAGGGGAAATAAAGAAAAGAGCTTGCAATTAAAGAATTCAGGGTGTGACAGACTGCATCTAAACCTGGTATAAGAAATTGATATTGACAGCAAACTACTATTGATGGCAACTACCTTACAGTATGCTTACTAATTTGCATTATCTGTCTGAGGTGAGGTGAATACTGTCCCTTCTTTTGCACTCAAGTTCTCTCCTCAGTTTAAATTCTCAGACTCCCATTTCTCCGAGTACACATTCACTTCATTGCAAGTACTGTACTACAGATTTTCTAGCAGGAGGAAAAAATCCTTTACTGGGTTTCCTGATGGATGGTGAAAAAAGTGATCTCCTTACAACTTCTCTGATACTCTGTGAATGAACTGAGATTCCTAAACATTTATGAGGTTTCAATGCCTTCAGTACTTATGAAGTACCGAGATATTTGTGAATTCCAAGAAATCACATGGTTCGTAAAAAGATCAAATAAGAGTTTAAAACTTTTCACAGGGTGCATCTTGCTTCTTAAATTTTCTATAATGTTTCAATAAAACAAATTGAATTTAGATATAAAAATACAATATTTTTTTATAAATAATTTTAGAAGGCATGTAAAATTCATATGCAGTTAATACTATGTCCTTATTTCAATGTTTCACTCAACTACCTTGGTAGTTATGTTCATATTAAGAAATTCAGATAGAACACCTCACAACATTAAACCACACTAGTGCCAAGTAAATGCATTCCTTCAACACACAATAGTATGCAGGCTGTATTAAGTTGTTTTTTTCTAATGGCCTTTTTCCATATACATTCCCAGTATATTTAAGAAATAACGTGATTTTCGCTTGCTTATAAATGTTTCAATTTCAGAACATGTTAATTGTAACTTAACAGAAAAATAGAAATAAAAATCAAAACCTAAGAACCATTCAAAACACTGTTTAACTGATATTTAAAATAAACTAACGATACAGTCCATGTAAAGAATCAAAAGAAAATTACTAACTTTAGATATCATTGGATCATAATAAATACTGATGTCACTTCCTTCTTGAATACCACTGTCCACACGCACCTAAAAGACAAGAAAAATTCATTTTTGATACATTAAAACAAATACTGTAGATCTTTAAGAATTCCTTCACAACACATTATATACGTGCTTCTCTCCAACAAAAACTGAAGTAATAAAGGACTGCTTGTCAACTTGCCCTTCTCTCAAGTTATTCAGCAACTGAAATTACTTTTTGTTTCACCCATTTGTAATCTAGTACCCTGACAATTACATTCAAGAAAAACCAGCATATTTTTAGACATGGGTTCTCTGTCTAAAAATATTAGAGGTTTTAAGAACATTAAAAATTCACCTGAATATCATCTCCCCCACAATTTATACATTGAAGAGATGTTGTCATACAAACACGATTGAACCTCAGCGCAGAAAGACAGAACCTTATGAATTTTAACTGGTTTTGGTTGAGCATTGGAATAATATGTTTGGGATTTAGCAAGGCCTTCGTTTTAAGTTAATAAAAGGAACTGCACTCACCACATGTGCCAAACTACAGAAAACAGAGGTCGCTTTTAAGGTAATACTGTTTAAATATGGTTCTAATCAAATGCATATGTAGCACTTCCTGGTGGATAACTCATGTAACTGCAGTTCTCCATGATGCATTTCATTCTCTTATGCAATAGAATCACATGGTCACCTCTTGCAGCTGAAATTGAGTTTGAAGAATTATTTGCCAAGGAGAATTCTGAAGTCAAAAAGAACCCAACAACCCATTTGAATTTGTGGAGTTACTACAAATTTTCAAAATGCTCAACAGCACTGACAGAGTTAACATGTTAGAATACATCAGAAATAACCGAGATATGAACCAGGTGACACAGGCTGAAATTATGGGGAAATGCTCTTAAAAATGACAACAGGAGATACTTCTTTAAAGGAAAAATAGTTGAAGTCTGGAACAAGTTACCCAGTTGGAACTTCTCTGTCTGCTTTCCTCAAAATGACTGGATGGCTCCCTCAGTTACCACCTCTCCCTTCTAACCTTGTTGTTTTGTGTAAAACATCTCTTTTCCCCCTTCCAAAAACAACTATTTACCAGATGAAGTTCTGTGACATTTTATCTCAAAATCCCCAGATAAATTTCTGATACCGCAAATACTGGCACCTCCAGCCAATTCTGGACGATATCAGCCAACAACTGGAGTCCACATACATATATTCTCTTTCTTTATCTCCCTTTGATCTCATCAGCACAACACTGTGGCTAACTTTCCAAATTCATCATTCCTGGGAAATAGGTATTCATCGGATTTCTTTTCCACTGGCTCCTGTGCCAGATTTCTTATGTTTTTAAAAAACAACCAATTTTAGTTTTTAAGCATGAGGTGGCTAGAAACCACTTTAATGATAGGACAGTAGGTGGTCTGCAAAGCAGATATTAGGGATACCAAGGAGGTATGCCTCACGGAACCCCTAAACATCTCCATCTGGTCAAATCATTCAAAGTGGATAGCCCCACACATCTGCATTTTAGAAAGAAAAGATGGGTAGTATGATAGCTAAAAGAACAAGGGAATCACACTCACTCCCTCCTGCACCCTAAGAGATATCACAATTCTAAAACTTAACTCCTGGAAAATCAAGGTAACTTTCAGAACATACATTTATTAAATATGATTCTGTGTCAAAACGATTGCTCTAAATTGACAGCAAATATGGGCTGTCTGAGCACATACGTAAGCATACGATGTAGGAATGCAATTTGCCAAAAAAAAAACGGTGTCCATTTTTTCCCCACTTAAAATCTTTGTTCCCTTAATTCACTGCACCCATGTCCCCTCCTTTTTGTTGCTAAGGGAAGTATAAAAATATTGTTCTATAATTATCATAATCAGTGAGTTATCTGAAACAATACGTTTTCCTAAATATAAACTGGGGATCATTAAAAAGGTTAAAATAACTACCACTTCATCTGCTTGTTTTTCCTTTCCAGTCTCAAAGACATTTAGGTAAATATAAACAAGAAAGTACATCCTGGGGGGATTTTTTTAGCTCGCGACTTATCCTACTCTCGCCCCCTACCCTTTAGAAAATGCACACATTTGAGAGCCACAGAGTATGACGTGGCACATCCAACAATCAGTATTAGTGCATTTCTCCTCTGGATTTAGTAAAATCTGAAAAAAAAACAGGGAAAGGCTCCTAATCATGTTTTGAAAAATCTGCATTTATTAATGTACTTTGAAACCTTTACTTTTGAATTCTGGTCCAGCTCAATCTGCTCTTTAATAACTTGATATTTGATACCATCTTTCATTTTCCATTACTGTCTGGAAAGTCACATCCACCAAAGAGCTTCTGAGGATAGGTTTTAGAATATTTTTCTCTTGAGCATTTACAAACTAAAAAGAAACAGTAGCATTCCCAGAGTGATGACAGTAGCTTCAAATACGTGTCTTGATCTCTCCCTTGTTTGAGAAAAACCGAGGACACGTCAGTTCCAGAAAAACAAAAAAGCTACCCACTACATTCTGTCCCCCTTTTTAGGATTTTTTTTTAATTCCTAATGGAAACAGAGATGAAAGTGGGTGAAATGTCTGGTCAAACTGTGTGCAATCCACAACACGTTGCTCTGAAGCTCACCCGGCATAATTAAAAATTCTTTTCTTGGTAGAGACAAGCCCATGTGAAGCTATCAGGCGGCTCCCACCCTTCTTTTCTAACTCACCTCTTCCCCCTCCGCACAACCCCCCTCCCCAGTTATTGCTGTCTACCTGACAAGTGACAGCCCAATCTGATTAAATGCTTGCAAGGGAGGGGACTTGTGGGCCTCCATGACAGGCCAAAAGTGATCACCATGGAGATACATAATTACAGCTGTCAACGCGTCTACTGTCCCGCTGGCATCAATTTGATTGCTCCCAGCAATAATGATAGACAAAGCTTAGCGTGCACTCTCCTGCATCCAATCACATTATCTTTTCTTTGGTCCATTTAGCTGACATGCAACATTCACACAAGAACATAACAGCAGCAACCAGAACATTTAAGGCATTTTAATTGTTTTTTCCCCCCTCTCTCTCTTTCACGTGTATGGCTCACAAGCGCAAGTGTTATTACATAAAACTCCTGCTGTAGCATTAATTGAAGAAAGATATGGTGGGACAAAAACTGTAGGGGGTAGAGCATGTCCATTATCACTTGTGCTTTCAACAGGTCTCACGTTTGAAAACTGCAAATTGCAAAAACTTGCAAGGGCAAAATGTTTGACATTATTTGATCCGCAACCATATGGTGAAAAAAACTTCACTGTGATACAAAAAAAAGAGCTGGAAAAAAAGGAAAAACAAATAAATCAAGGAAATAATTATTTAAATTGTGTAATTAATGGGGGCCGGCTTCAATGGAGAATGTCAAGTGCTCTGCACAGCATACATTTTCACTTCATTCGTTACACCTTCTCTTCCACTGCCCTTGTCTTCCGCGCTGGAGCTGACAGTGTAAATGAGCGTCTTTGTAAAATACAGCTTTTTTAAAATAATGTCAGTTTGCGCTGAGATTCATTTCTCTCCTTGTGATCGAGCTTTTAGTAATTCAAAAAAGCAACGTAGCCATTTTTGTCTTCATTATTACGTTACATTGATTCTCCTTTGGTGTTTATTATTCAATTCGTAAGTCAACTGAGAACAAATTCTCATTTACAATGATGATATGGAGACCCATTAATGCAGCAGGTTATTTACTGTAGCAATCTGAGTGAAGTACGTTGTCAAAAGCGACAGTTTACCAGCAAAGTCCAGACCCTACAGCAATACACCGCACTGCTACCTCACGAGATGCATCAGATCGGGTAATGCTGTGTTTGTGTCTGCTCCAATTTGTACTTGGTGGTGCGTCAAAAATGACCACAATGCCTCGTAAGGCTCCACTAAACAATAGGTGGAATACTGTAACTGACAATTGCACTCTCTTGAGCTCAGACATGCCGAGTTCCCTCTGCAAATTAATTTTGAAGCGAGGTTCTCAAAAGGAGAAACATACCAAGCAGAGAGTCAAGACACCAGCCTCACGAAGACACCAAAATAGCTGTCTACACTAGCCGCTACCAATTGTATATAAACATCCACAGTTTAAAATTAGGTTTACAAATGCACATTGTAATGAAGGATATTTTTACTTGGTGCAGCAAAGTCATCCATTCTACAAAATATTAATATCAAAATGAAGTTAAACTTAATTGTGTAACTGGCATCGCAAGGATGTGTCTTGCAAAGACTTGCGGGTGCTGGAAACTGTGAATGCCCCTCTGCACAAGGGGAGGGGGAGGCTGCAGTCTGGTGCACCGATACTCTCTGGTGAGGGCTCCAGATTATCGAACGCGGTTGCAAGCGCTCTGTGAATTGCTGCCCCTGGAGAAGGACGTGCTGCAATCACATGGAATGAAGTTCCCACTCCAGGGAGGGTAAACCAGGTCAGGGAAAAGGCAGTGAGCAGTCCGAGCTCCAAAACAGGCACAGGACAAGGAAGCACCAGGATCACCTCAGCGAGGTATCATGGTAAAGTGGATTAGTATGTAACATTCTAAGACAGACTAAGTCTGTGGCTAACACAGAGGTGACACATTTGTTTACTAATAGAACAGTGAGTCTTGATGATTTACAAATGACATAATGACAAACTGACATGTATACTGCCTATAGAATACAATGATATGAAGATACACATTCTTATCTGAGAAGGAATCATCAGCTGCATCTCAAAAGTCTGGTGACCCACTGACCGGGCTGACTGTTAATTCACATAAAGAACTGTATACTACTGTATTCCCCCCTGCCACACTTGCTAAATAAACATAGCAATTCTTGTTGCAAAGTGCTGAGTTATTGTATTCACTAAAAACCTGTCTTCACAGAATGATTTGTATTCGGAATTCTTACTAAAAAACACAGAAATATAGGAAAGGTTACAAACAAGAGGTCATCTCTTCTTGCTCTACTGATTGTTAGTAGCTAACTGAGCCAAGGATCTCAGCCAGCGTCTGGGCACTGGTTAAGAGTAACAATCGATAACATGACTGGGTAGCTTGTTCCATACTCCCACAACCCTTCATGTAAAAAAGTGCACTTCTCCTGACCTTAGATATGTCTTTCACTGTTGATTGTGTCTTGTCAACGTCTTGGAGGATTCTGAATATTTGAATATAAGTCTTCTAAAATGTTCAGTTCTTTTAGCCTGTCAGCATAGGACATCTAATTAAGCCCAGGGATGTATCTGATTGCACTTCAGTGGACTGATTCCAAATAAAAAATATCTTGATTGTAATGTGTTGGCCACATACACAATATTCAAAATCCCTTCTTAATAGAGCCTTTTTCAATTTTAACATACTATCCCTTGAGATACATTATATGCTCTTTACTAAAGATTTGAATATCATTTGCCTTTTATACCACATTATACAATATGCACCTTTTCCAAGCTCAGTATATGCCACCCTATGTTTATACTTTTATGTTTCTTCTACCTGTATGTCACAGACCCTTAAATGAAGAGTGACTGTATCCCTCTTCTCTGAAATGCAGCTACCACAGCAACTGAAAAGGGCAAAATTGACTGCTCAGGTGGGGTGGATTCCAGAGTGCAAGATGACAGCAGAAAGAAAAATCTTTTTCAGAAGTAAAAATGACGATATGTTTCTATGTATACAGTAATACCCATACATATTATAAAGTACACATTACAAAGATATTCTTCCAAACATGCCAGCATGCACTCCATCCCTAGACATATAAATATAAAATAGGTCATAAGTTATGGAACTCAGTACTCAGTACATTGTGTTGTCTCCAACTCGATACATCTCATACATTTTAAAAATCAAGCAAATTGTTCTTATTATGTAAACTGGTCTTTTCTGGTATAAACAGGCTAGGCTCATTTTAATTCAGTAAGATATATCTAGTTTGACTTATTAAAGCACAGTATTATTATTAAAACATTTACTGTTTAAAAAAAAACAAAAAATATTTTTGGAATACAAAGTACAAATGTTTTTTTTTTTTAAACTTGAATCTTATTAGCCCAGACCAAAGAGTACTTCAAGGAGATTGTATAAATTCCTGAAGACCAAAAAAAGAAGCCCCAATCACTCTTTCAATCTCTGTGTGGAGCCCGGGAGAATAGAGAATAGGAGACACTTTTCTAAAAGAGCGCAAAGAGTGCATGGAATGAGTTAGCAATCCATGTTATTGCAGCTGATTCAGAGAAATACTCTTGAATTGCCTTTATGAAGTCCTGGGATTAATTACATGTTTCCTTGGAGCCGGACAAGCATTAACATGGAGACTAGCTTGCTATCATCCATATCTTTCTTGCGTTCAAAGAACAAGATAAGAGCCCAAGAGATGAAGAATGCTAACCCTTTTGGGCTGTTTTACCACCTTGTGCTTTTAATAATAATACAATTTTATTTAGAAGCACTTTTAAAAAAACTCAAAGGGCTTTTATCCCATCTTAGCCTGTTTTTAGAGAAAATGCTTGCCATTATATTACAAGAAATGAAAAGGGAAAGCTAAAATCTATTTGGAGCTACAAAGGACCAGTGGAAGGTTTCCATTTACATAAATGCCATTACTTCAAAATACTTTCTCCCAAAAAACAGTAATGTGATAGTACACACATTGTGGATGTCTTAAAAGAGTAATTTTAAACACACCCCCCCCAAATCTCGTGACCACGAATCACTGGTATTTTGTACAGATTAAAAAAAATAAAAGAAGACCACCAGATGTCACTGAAATATATTATAGTATCCATTATTTTTGATCTTCTGGTAACAAAGTGTCAATATTTGCTTCAGGGAAAGTTGTTAAAACATTTTTGAATTAACTTTTTTCACATTCATATTCATTTGACCATACAAAGGAAAATTAGTCCCAAAAACCCTAAAAGTAATAAATCGTTATGATGTGGCAATTGTACAGGTTTCATGAAACAAAAATTAAACAGGATCTTGGTCTTTGGAAACTTAAGTTAATGACCTGAAATGAAAAAAGCAAGATCTAACTGGAAACTTACGTTGGACAAATTCACTGGCTCCTGGTACTGGGAAAGGCGACCTATCGAAGGCAAGCCAAAGGATTTGTATGGATCCTGAAAGGAAGTTAAAATAAGAGGAAACATTAACTTTTAAATAAAACACAGGAAACAAGGTTAACTGCTGTTGCTAGAAGTTAAAGCTGTTGGCAAGGCTATTTTTTGCCCAATTATCCTTGGTTAACGGGATTAATTACTCAAACTTCTTTTTCTTTTCTTCCCCTACAACCAAATGGCCAATAAATTTACTGCTGCACTAAAAAGACTTAGAAGGTTCCCCTAATTAGCATAACAAGTTACAAAATTATTACCGTCCTAAATTGCTCACAGAGAAAACAACATTAAAGCATACAGGATGTTGTCTGCAATTAAGGAGGGCAATTTAATTGAATAAAAATGTTGAAAGATGTTAAACATAAGCAAACCAAAGAAGAGGATGGATCTTAAAACAAAGCCACTGACAGACTGCTGTAACTGAAATAATGAGCCGCACCTTTTCCTAACCAAAAAACGAGGATTGCTTGGAGAACCTAATGCCAGAGAAGACATTTTTATTTGGATTTTTTTTTTTTACCTCAGCATAAACCCTGCTTTCAACGGCCCAGCCATTAATGGGAATATCAGTCTGCTTGTGTCGGAGTGCGTAACCCTTGGCAACTCGAATCATTTCTTGGACCAAATCCAGGCCTGTAATACATTCAGTGATAGGGTGTTCAACCTGCAAGGTTAAAGAAAATCATCAGTCATCGTGGAAACAAACACAAAGATGGGCATTCGGGACATTCTCTCATTGAAAAGGATCTGTCATTTAACTCCACATTTTACTGAACAGGGGTTCCCTTTGCCTTTCTCCCTCTCTGCATGATGTTCAAGAGTCTGCATCTTCAATGGCAAAGGAAAGCAAACATGTTTTCCTATTAAAATTTATGAAGCTATTAGGTCTTTCAATTAAGGCTAAGCCAGCACATGGTATTTATTCCCTCACAATATTTTCATACTGCAAAAATCAACCAAAAGGGCTTATTAACCTAAAGCCCAGAAAATTGTTATTTTAAAAAACAAATTAAGTCACTGTATCAGTCTGAATAATTCAGAGAAAAAAAACAATAACCCACAAGCAAAGAGCACCGAATTGCTGTAAGGAACTGATTATCAGTCTCCATTGCCAAACATAACACTGCTAAATCTAGAGCAGAGCAGGCGATTTCCAGAGAACCAGTTCAGCCTAAATCTCACCCATTCGCCTGCTTTCACTAACCTGTCCTGACAAGTAACCAGATTAGCGTAATCTTACATCAGTGCAGAGGAGCAGAAATGAGCAGATGGATCCTTCAGTTTTTTCCCCCACAGACTTATCGGTGTAGTGCTTAGCATGCACAATAGCTGGGCTGGACCACTGCAATCAATGTAGTATCAGCAAATTGCCGCTAACAGCTTTGCATGATGCTGTTAAGGGAATACCCTGCTCTGTCTCCGCATTCAATACATCCCCGGTCTCTAATCACAAATAAGTACATCATAGCAGAAGAAAATAACCTGGGTAGTTGCTCATTTTTTTAGGAGGATAAAGAATAATAAAAGAAATAAGAAATATTTATTTCATTATAGAAATAATCTAAGAAATAAAAAAGTCAAATGAAATTAATATGGAAGTCATTACACAGCACAAGGTGTAAAATGGGAAAAGGGAGTAAAGGTATAACGTAAAATGAAGCAAACACACATACACAATATCTGCACATAAACACAAACATAAAAAGGACAGGGAATTAAATTCCACTTTCTAACACTTGTCACCTGCTATGCAAAACTGAGCTTGTCTTTTTACAGTTTCTCTAGTAAATATCACTAACTTTGCTAAACTGAACAGATGGTCCCGCTAATTAGCTCAGTTCATGTTGTAAGTTTGTTTATAAAGAGGAAAGGGGTTCCAGACATCTTGACACATTTTATTAACATATCATACCTTAAAGCAATTTGGCATGATACACAATGCTTTTACCTTTTAGCTGGGATAAAACAGAATCAACCAGAGTCAGAATCAAGCACTTGCTACGAGATGCACACTACACAAGTACATTTCTGATTCTGCAGGTTTTCTTTCACATGTATCTGTTACATTTCCAGAGCACTGCGCTGCCAAAGCACTGACATCCTTCAGCTGAAATATCCGATATAAACTGATCTCCTGCAGCTATGACAGCTTTGACTACTGTCTGGTCATGAAATTGACAGGATGATGTCACAAATAAAGCAGAACATTCTTCTCCCAATGGATTACAAAGTGTGTTGTGTAACTGGTAGAGCTGGCCCAGCAGAAAGCTTTGTCATATACATCATATGAGATAGCACTGCTTGATCAATAGGCTGAATTTAGTTTTCAGGTAACCTTTTTTTCCCATTTATTGCAAATTATTACTACCCAATCATTTTCTGACAAAAATTTGGAATTTCTAACTTTCAATCAACTGGGTACTCAGCTAGGACCCTCATACCATTATTTGAAGAATTTTGACAATGTGTGTCTTCCTCTGAAATGCGCAGACGCCTTCTTTCACACCACCAGCCCCACAGTTCCCCGCAGCAGAGTTAGCGCTGAACAGAGAGAACAGACGGGGTACTGGCTGCTCCCGTTGCAATATTCGAATTCTTCCAAATGAACAGTGAAACACGAACCAGACGGCACAAGTGGAAACTTTGTGAAAGTACATTCAAAACCGAGAACAGGTTGGCACTTCTTTACCCGAAGGGTTGTGTGGGAGCATGGAACAAGCTAACCAGCCATGTTGTCGTAACACCCTGACAGCCTGGTTTCCTTTAATAAAAGGCTGGATAAGGTATTTGGATCGATTAACTACTGACAACTAAACAAGGAGGATCCCTTTTAACCTCTGTTATGAAGCTGTCCTCGCACTCAACAGTCATAACTATGAGCCTGCCTGAAGCTTAACCAGGCCACACAAGCTTGGCTAGCTGTGCAGCACACAACTGGCTAATGACGTACTTGAGACTTTAACATGCAATACCCAGAAGACTGCCCATCACTTTCTTGGACTTCTTACTTCCAGTGTATATGACCTATATATCATAATTCTGACACATACTGTACACTATATACATCAGAATAGGCATATTTTTTGCACCACTGAATAACAATTCAGAGATAAAAATGAGTTTAGAGAAACCTGTCTAAGCACTAGCAATGCACCTGCAAAAATACAACATACAATATGTACAGGAGCCTGTGAGATTTTTTGGAAGGGGGCTTTGTTGTCTACAAAATAGTAACTAGTTCATAAATAGACTCCAGGGTGCAGAGGATTTGTTTTGCTGTATCATGCATATACAATTTGGCATTTTTAGATGGTAATCATATTTGTATATGTATTAGTTTAACTGAATGCATATTCTTACGACTTGTTTCTCAAAATGTATTATTTTGGCTTTGTCTCAAATAAGTAGAATCTCTTAGTTATTACTGGCATTTTAACAGGACTCTCCTGGCTAAAGATGTAAAAAAATATACTTAATTCTTGGACCTTTTCTTCACTGTGTAACAAAACAGTTTAAAAAACAGAAATTAATTTGCATTGATACACAAAGGCTATTCAACTCTTCAAGGATATAACATTCTAGTAATAAAGTTAATTAAGTTTCATATTGTTTATAAACAATATTTAAAACATTCCCTGTTTTACTTAGTGTAAGGATGCAGTTAATAACTATCTCAGCAATCAGTGCTTCATTTGCATTCTTAGGTCTGGAGGTTGGTGACTTTGTGAAGGCTGCGGCAGATGATAATTCTATAACTATCAAATAGTCATACCCACAAGTAATCATTCACCATATTTAATATGCAGTGCAAGAAATTAGGTTAAATCTAAAGTAAAATGCTGTCAATTAATGACATGTATAACCCATATGGACGTACATATGCACACATTCAAACATAGCAATGTCTTCATGATTTCAATATATACTAAACAGCAATATAAGGGCACTTGCTTTTAAAAACTGCAATAAATTCCTGAGTGGCAGCAAATGATGGAAATATACAAATGGTGCTTCTAACCTTATTAAACATCAATAAACTTCTCCCCAGAGCCAGTGTCCTCCTTGAAGGCTCCGGGAATGTATGTATTTCTGGCTTTATAATACCAGGACCCTAGAGCACTCTCTAAACGTGATGCAGAAACACTAACAGTTGATACCTGTTAGCAAACATTCTCTTTGTACACCGCTATGCAGCTGAGTTGACTGACAACAAACTGCTTGAGACTGGAGAGCTCCAGGACTCCCAGAAGTATACACATACAAGTCTCTATTATGTACAATTTCCCAAACAAGAGAACGGTGTGATGGAACAGCTGTAAAAAGATAAAATTCTCCTTGAGTCTGGTACAAATACAGCACATGTTGCCTGAGGAAATCTGAAATCTCAAGAAAGGCTACAAGAAGCTCCTAGAAGACAAGACAAGATGTGAATGCAAAGAGTAGGGAAAGACAATGGTGGGGTTTTTTGCACCGAACGAGGGCATTCGAGATCCTGGTGAAGGAAACTTCAAAGGCATAGATTTATTCCTAACTCCAAATACTCATATTAACCTGCTTTAGTCTAAATGCATCAGAAACCAGAGGAATCCAATCCTGCTCTAGGAGGGCTGGAGTGTCTACAGATTTGTATTTCAACTTTGGTCTTGTTGAGCTAAACTAGTGTCCCAACAGACATTACGTGGCAAAGTGTCTTTATAATTTTGTAATCCAATGTTTTTTTACAGGGTTCACATCATATTTTAATCTTTTCACTTTTTCAAGGAAATAGGCCCTTTTTTTCTCAGATATGTCTGAAGAGTTGAAGTATAATTCTAACTTCAGTATCCTATTGAAACACAAATCCGTTGTGCAGGATTTAAAGTGTCCATGACCCACATATACTATAAGAAACAGCTGTTGTGTATAAGAGTGTAATATATTTTTGTATGCACACAAAATATGAAAAGTAAGCTTTCTTCCAGAATTTGTGCTGATTATACTTATATTTGTGCTTTACAAAGAGGAACATAAAGCTCACCAGTATATAAATAAAGAGCCCATTTGTAAAAACTGTTCCTGAAGCTCACATTTCCAGGTGAAGAGCCAAAACCTAAGAGAAAAAGATCTTTGTATGTGCCCTGGCTCAAAAACACCTGTATCACTGTGCCAGGGTGGTGACGTTAACCTCCAAACAGCCTCCCCTGTTGAATACCTTGAGGATTTCCACATACAGTAGTTCGTTTTAAGAACCTATCACTGCAAAAATGCAGCAGACCTGAAACTGAATGATGACTTCTTTCAAATTGGGAAGACGTTAAGTTAATTAATGAGTAAAGTTCCAGATTTTGACAGGCTTAGTTACATTCCAAACCAAAATATCTGGGGAAAAAGCAAAAGTCAATAAACCATCCTAAGGACAGAAAAGGAGAGGACAGCTGTCACTCTCCCTTGCTTTCACTTTGACAATGAAACAAAACCGTAGCAAACTAATGCCAAATTTAGCCAATTGGTTGCAACCAAATGATAGCAGCAGTTTGGGCCTGGTGTGGCCAAGATTTCTTTTTTTCATGTGCTTTACAGCAACTTGTTTATTCTAAAAACTACATCAGTAACTTCAAAGTGAAGGGCCGAGAATTCAGAATTGGGTTAAAAAGAAGAAACCCTCAAAACTAATCCAGCAGGCAAAAGCTCAATAACATCTGTGTTATCATCTCTGAGTTGCTGACGTTTAGTTTTAGCAAGCTCAACTATCTACTGCAAAAGCTCACCAATTTGTCTTTACTCTTCAGGTAGAATACTGCCTACCCAATTATTAAAATTATACCAGGTTTCTTTGACATGTTTTTAGATACCTGACTGGTAGACTGGTTTTCGAGTTTTAGTCTTTATTAATTATTAATAGATAAAAACATTTCCAACAAAGTTACGTTTTATTTCCTGTGTATATAGTACCTGAGTGATAACATACCAAGAATCAAAAGTTTATTTGAGATATGAATTAGAACGTTATTATGATCAGTTTTGGGAAAAACGTAAGATGACAAAACAGTCACATATGCTTAGTCTGTCTTTTAGGTAATACCAAGAAACAAGTTACTGATATTAAATTTAAGATATATGGTTGTGGATAAAAAAACTTTGCGGAATTACCACATATTTCCCTTTTCTTTCAAGCAGGTACTTTTTGAAACTCAAGAAAACAAAATGTACCACTGCAATAAGTGAGATATGGTAGTAAAAAAATACATTTACTCTTGAAGATAATGTAATTTAGCCATTTATTGATTTGTAATGGTGTTGGAATCCTATCTGCCTTTAGACAAGGCAGTTGCTTCATAGATTAACTGTACGTCCCCTAGGAAAAACAAATTAAACCAAGAAGCCAATCTTAGGCATATCTATGAATGTGTGAACACATGGAAATAACACTTAAGAGACCAGGATTATTATTACTGTTCATTTACATTTTTAAAAATGTAAAAAAGTTATTAAAAAATGTGCAATATTGAGAACTGAAATTTATCAGGTAGTATTTGATCAAGAACTCGATGAAACTACACAGAAGTGTTGATATTTAAGAGTGTATTCAGAGAATTAACTGTGTTAGACAGCACTCTTATCCATAGCCAGTTCAATGAATGTATGTGACCAACACTGGACAGTACCAAACAGACACTTAGGTAAGATGATGACGTATAAGACAGAAGCAAAATCAAAAGGAGAATACTGAAAACTAAACATGCATGTTCATGTAATAAGGTGTTTTTAGACTTGGCCTACCCAGTCGGAACATCAAAGTTATGAAAGCTGCCTTAGTGTTGAATGTCAAAAACTGGGACTGAGAAATACCTGGAACAACAGAGGTTCAAAAACAATTAAAATGTGCTTAGAATGCTTAGAGCATGTGACCACCATAACAACACTCAGCCATGAAAGCATTCAGGATAAGTACAGTAAGGAGTTCATGTGATCAATATGCAAAAATAGTCCTCCAGAGAAAGAGCTCCTATTGCTAGCTACTTTGCTTCATTTGTTTTTGCTATCCCCCTTAGTTATTTTTGCATCCGTTTGGATTTATAATCCATCTGAGAATGGGGGGACAGGAAAGAAAAATCTTACTCTTCTCCCACTTTTTCACCAAGTATGAAGAAACTGAAAGAGTCTGTTTTTCCTCAAGTGAATAAGATGACTGCCCAGTTGGAGCAGTCAGTGGAGCAGCAAGAGCAGTTTGTGAGAGCCGGGATGGGGACAGCGAGGTCATGGATTGCTGAAAAAGCCGGGGATTTGAACACTGAGATGGGACGTATTCCGCCATAGGCCTCATAACTGAGGCTTTGTCAGAGCTGAACAATACAAATAATATAAGGCACCAACTACACACACAGCAAAGCCAGAAAGTCAAACATAAGGTGGACCAGCTGGAAGATCACTCACAAAGAAATAATCTTCACCTGTTGGATTCCTGAAAAACGTGATCTCTACATGGTTTCCAAGTATTGGCATGACAACACTTCTGCACGGAGAGTGTGCACAGGATGTATGGAGAGCACACATTCGCAAGCCATGACAAGCCCCAGGTGTTTCTTTTCAGTCTTCTCTAGTACAGAGATGGATATTCTTTTGTAAGAAAGCAGGCAATCCCCCATTATTCTCTCAGGTGGGGAAACTGCAATGCGTTTTCATCCCGACTGCAGTCCAGCAACGACCGAGCAGAGATTCACCTTTGCAGGAGAAGTCATTGTGCCAGGCTGGTGTCCAGTCATGTCTGCTGTATCCTGCAGTGTTTAATGTCCTCCACGCTGGTGGACATGGTCTGTTTGCATCGGTGCAGGAGACAGGGGAGGTCATCAAATCTGTATCGATTGCCTTGCCATCTCAGATGGAGTGAAGACTATATATATACACTATATTTATATAAATATACTATAATATATTTATATAATATATTCTCTGCTAAATTTCCTTCTTATAACTATGCTTGTAAAACCGGACCCTTTGTCAACTTTTTTCTTTCTATTGCGTGCGGGATCCCATTGTTGAGACTGACTTGTTGTATCATGGGGTATGGCACCAATGCAGGCTTTTGTGCTTGTTTTGGTACTGTGGCCATTCCCATTGGGAACTGAGATCTGTTTCCATTGTGTCCTCAATGGAGTGCGGACTAAATATGTATATGTAGATATAGACAAAATCAGTACTTAAAAGAATGTTGACCCAATTATTAACTCTGAGTCTTCTCAAAAATTATATTTCTGTCATTATATTGATACAAAGGGGTATACTGACAGATCCATAATCATAAATATCATAAAACTACACAAGACAAACATATACAGTGGATTTAAATAGTCTACACACCCTTATTGAAATTGCAGATAGTTTTGTGATATAAAGCCAGAAAGCAAGATACATCATGACAGACGTTGTTCCATTTTTAATGTGACCTTGCAAAACAAATTGATAATTATTAGGAAAAATAATTTAAATTAAAAAACCTACAACCCCCTGGATGCATAAGCATGCACACCCCTCCAACTAATACTTTGTGGAAGCACCTTTTGCATTCATTACAGCAGTAACGTGTGTAGACTTTTTATATCCACTGTAAGTTTTTCTTCTTTTTATACAATATAAACAGGCAACAGATTCAAAATATTTGTATGCAGTTTTAGTCAAATCTCTGGATCTCTCGCAGAGGCAGATGTACTGTAGGCACCTGCATCTCTGCCCGAGATAAAGAAGGAAGCTCAGGAAAAGGCAAAGAACACATTACCAAGCATTGATAGCTTCCCTCCTCAATTGGACACAAATCAGTTCACAGTCTGCTCAAAATGATAATTTCAGCCACTGAAAAAGTTTCTATTCAGATTGATATTAATACTGTTTTTTTACCGCTGACATTGAAAAAAACACAATGATCCTGAACACTGAGCTATTGTCCCATTTCTTTGCTTTATTCAGATGCCAAGTGGTAAGGTTCAATCATGCCAGCAGGAGGTATGCATGACCAAAACAGTACACCACGGCAGATAGACTATATTACAGTCCATCTTGTGTCTGATAATGTCTGTCACATCCTCCACAGCATAAATTGGGCTAAAGACATATCCTCCATTCACACTATTCCTTCAACAGACATTTTTGACTTATGACTATCTCAAATGGGAATGTTTACAGCCATTTCAAGACAACATGGATTAAATGTTTATGTAATTTTTAAGATCATTCTATTAAGATCAGTGTGGCCCATAGTGATCAGTGGGAAGGGCATTTAAAAGCAAGAACTTAGGCCTTGTGGGCATGCGGAACAAGCTCCTTATTGAAGCAAACGCTCTAGCTCCTTTCAAGAAACAGCTCAATGAGTTCCTTGGGTCAATTACCTACTATCTAACAAATGAACTACAGTAGATGGGTCAAATGACATCCTTTCGTTTGTAACCATTCTTATGTTCTTATCCTTCAACAGTTTTCTCTTTCTAATGCACTTTCTAGGGGCCTCCACTTTCGACTGTCATTTCTCGTCTTTTGAACTACGAGCTCAAGTCATCTGTCAATCAACTATTTTCATCCCTGTTTCGTTCAGCAATGAATGCTCTGTATTGATGATATATTGTTCATTTTAAATGACGTCTCTCAATCCCTGCCTCATCTTAGAATATCCATGCGCTGTCAGGGTATAAAATAAATTGGTCCAAGTCTGTAGTATCTTTAAATTCTATGCTGCAAAAACACCAGCCTACCTCCAAGGGCACCACTGATCAAGCACTTCAGATACATTTGATATGGAGATTAAATCACTGTTAAATGCTATCACAATAAAAA
This sequence comes from Lepisosteus oculatus, assembly GCF_040954835.1. NCBI lineage: Eukaryota > Metazoa > Chordata > Actinopteri > Semionotiformes > Lepisosteidae > Lepisosteus > Lepisosteus oculatus. Next base: position 5,718,445 of record NC_090710.1, read on the forward strand.
TCTTTAATAACATTTTTTTTAATTAAAACAATTATTTATGCTCATTATCTTCAAGTTCACATATCCATAATTAAAATTAATGCTCTTCCTCATTCAAATTCTCTCTCTCACCCCCAAATAGGGTTATATTGTTATGCAAGAATTTCTGAAATAAATCTGGAAGGAGAAGCGAGCACATATTAAACTTTCCGTTCAGCCGTGTGAAAGATCTTCAGGGACTATAGCTTTTTGCCTAGCTATAATTTTATTTCCATTCCTATGTGTTGTGATTGTTATCTATTCGGTTTATTTTGACACTACTGTATCACGGCATCCACTTAAAAGACAATGTGTTCTCTATATATAGACACCAAATTTCTTCTGGTGTTCTCCTTAGATACTGTGTTAAGGCCTCATAACTATTAATTATGACTTGACATTTGGTGGACTCAAAAAATCTCACACAACATGGCACTCTTTCTCTGCTATAGATGGTCACTTAAAAGTTGAAAGGGGAACCCATATTTTAGCAGCTCTTTTTAATGCCTTCATTCATTCCAGGATTTAGTCTTTATAAGAATATAACAATTAAGGTTACAAGAAAGATTACAAATGAGTGAAGGCCATTCAGCCAAAGTTGTTTGGCTTCTAGCAGTCAATTGATCAGTCGCCTTCCGTTCTTGAAAGCAGTTGCTTCATGGAAGCTGTTTCTTGAAAGAAGTCAGGGTAACAACTTACATCATGGCTGAAAATCTTGTTCTAGACTTTGACAAGCCTTTGCACAAAGAAGAGCATGTTCTTGCGTTTAAATACACTAATAATGTCAATTCAGTTCCCAAAAATCCTAATCATTGAATGATTCACTTGAATTTTATTTACAGAATGTAACTGGGCCATGCTGTATATGTGAGGATTTAAAATGAAAATTGTTCAAAACAGGGTAGGTAATGAGTATAAATATTCTTAAAGGCCATTTTGTATATTTCAGTTTTTGAAAGAAAGAAAGAGCTTAGTTTCTTATTAATTCATCAGACAATACGGTTCTTGGTAAAGGCTGAGAGAACATAACAGACAACCATGATGTATTTTCTTCTTCTATCAAGGGAATTTTTTAGCAATACTTAATTCTGACAATGTATCTGTTCATGGGCATTCTCAATCATATTAGAAAAGAGTGGCTTCAAATTCAGGTCACCTGCTGAATCTGGAAGTCTAGTTAATTCTTCATATTATAATGCAGTGCCTTCAGAAAAATATCATCTTTTGTTCTTTCTAATTTTCGATTATGAAATGCTTGAAAACAAGACAATTGCAATGTAATATTTTTCACGACAGAGTGGATGTCTCTAAATATCACTCTAATCTTATTAAAAAGGTGTAAGGCATGATTAAATAGCATTCATGATTTCCAGTGGCTTGTGCCTGACCTCTAGAGAATATGGATAGAAGTCCAGAATTCTTTTTTCAGTTTTTCCACACGCAGAACTGTTAACAGCTCAAGCAACATAAAGCCAGTATAATCTTCAAATCTTGTAAAACTACAAAGGGAGCTTTTCCACCTATAATTCACCAATAAGAGAAAATGCAGGAATACTAATTGCAGAACTACTGACTTGTTTCTTGGTATGGGAGTTATTCAAATATGTGTTTTTCAAACATTCAATTTGTGTGAACTATATTGTCAAGACCCACAATGAAATAATACAGAATATTATTATATATATATATAAGAATATAATGAAATATACAGAATATACATCATCATGTAGGTCCTGACAAATTACACCAAAGCTGGCTTCACTTTGCTGGACATAATAGCATTTGCAATGGAGGTACTGTTGGCTTTGAAGCTAAATCAACACATCTGACAATGGAGTCTCTCCTCTGTGATGGAAATCATTACGCAAAACAGTGTAACAAGCCCGTTTGTCCCCACAAAGAGGTTATTACAAGATGATTTGTAAACTGTCATGCAGCTGTCAAAATATTCACTTATCTGATCTGCCACAGACCGGTGGAGGTCTGGAGCCCTATGTAATACCTTATTAAACAGCTCACATTTCCATCACTGCTTCCAGAAAATCACACGAACCAAGAAGGAATTAGGCTCCTGTACACATTATATGCATAGGAAGATCATGAGTTCCAGTATTAGCTTTGAGGGTTGGTGTGGGATGTAAAATCAGCCCAAAGGCATGGCCTGCATCCAGATTTACACTGCATAAGTGAGAAAGAGGAGGGGGGTAAGAGAGGGGGATGTGCAATTACACTACTCCCTTTCCAAGGGAGAGGAAAACTGAAAAATGATTGCATATTCTTAGCTCCTATTAGCTGCATGGCTTACAGCACATCAGAAGTGGGCTCTCGCACCCCCCCTGTTGCTCCCCTTTCTCGCCTACTGTGTCCCTTTCCCCGACGCAGGGTCTTCTCATAAGAAAAATACTCTGTTCTTCCACACCAACGCAGGGTAATGTAAAAAAACCCTCAGAAAACCCTGTCCAACTTTAATTCCAATATTTTAAATACCTAACACATCTCTAAACGATATGCAGTGAAGTTTCAAGAATTCACTCAACCAAATGCAATGCCAACGCTGTTTTATCTGTGACCTTCAAGTTATGGCACTTGGTATAGTACAAAAAACTGCTTAACTGTTTAGTGATGCTTATACTTAACTGCAATGATCAGCTACACATTCTTAACTTTAATGTGCTGGTTTATGAATCTTTCCAAATTCTTTATGGCTGTTATTATACTTCAAAAGTATTCTTATGGAAGAAAATAAATAGCAATGCATTACTGATTACATCACAAAGACCTACATTGAAGAGAGGACCCTGTAGTTGTGTTTCTTGTTGGTTTACATGTATATACAGTAATTAAGCAAATGAAAGAAGAAATGCTGTAAAAGAAAGTAAAGTATTCAAGCATCAAGATAAGTCGAGTGTTTCATATTTCAATTATGACCACATATATTGCGTCATAAGATGGTCCCACCATCGCTCCTCAACAGACACAAAAAATATCAAAAGATAAAAAAGATTGTGAGGATCAAGGGCATCCAGAACAAAAAATCGTTTTCCCGGCAAAAATTACACTCTGCCAAATTACTGTAGGCAGGTAACTTTTCTCAAATACAATATCTAATTGAACCTTTGCTGTCTATGGGTCAGCAATCATATTTTCAGTTTTGAAGTCACCACTTAAGGTTAAGGAGTTTGGCAAAACATTACAATTTTAAGTGCAAACTGGCAGCCAATTCTTTAAGCTTGCCTTTCAATGACCCCCAAGGGTTGGTTTCTAAATGTGTGTTAATAATCTCTGCAACGAAAACATTCCATGCAAATCTGTAAATCCTACTTGGTTTTGATGTAAAGAAAAAAAATAAAACCAAAACTAAAAGGACGAACTGCTGTTTTCCAAATATTTTGAGAACTGTTCCGTGTTTTTACTGCTGACATCAACATAAATTTCACGAGTGTCGCCAGCGTGGCTCAGCGTGTGCTCTGCACTGTGAAAACTAAAAAGGAAATTTTGGTTGCCAAGTGGGAAAAATATCAAAGCTCTGTGGTCAGCCACATACTGGGGGCAGACCTCTGACGCACTTCGCCATGGGCCTCCCGCAAGGTCTCCAGGTCACTGTGGCAAAGGCTACGACACGGAACTCTAACAAGGGCGCCCCTGTGTTCTGCAGAACCCTCTCTGCCCGTACCTGAAGGCGGGTGTTCATTTCCAAAAAGTAGAAACATCTCTGGGAGTCCACCAGGAATTCTACGGTACCGGCAGAGGAGTACTTCACCGCCCTTGCCAAAGAAACCGCCTGCTCTCCCATGGCACGCCGAGTCTCGGGGTCGAGGAAAGTGCTGAGAAACCACAGAGAAAACAAGGGCAACAGAATGGAAACAGGCTGTGAAGTCAACAAAATGAACAACCATGGTCTCAATTACTGGTCTCTGAGTGCATCCTACTTTCTGTTCCTGAGGAGTGGAGAAAATGTCTAATAGACCTTCTTATGCTCCAATGAATAACACTCACATCATCCATCTCAATATGTTGTATTTAAAATGTTGCTGAAGTACGGAACAATTTACCCTTTCTGATAAATGCAATACTCTGGCTTCTTTCAAACGACATCTGGATGAGATCCTTGAATTACTTAACAACTAACTACTAAGAGGGCTAGATGCCAAAGGGCCTCCTTATGTCCGTGAACTTTCTTGTGTTCTTATATATCAACACATTCTACCAAGTTGACAATGTCCTAAAAGTATACTGATGTTTCTGTGTCTAAGCAAGAGATACATCACGTTAGCAGAGCCTGAGCTGCAATTTATTTTTGTTTTTGCCATAATTACCCAAATATAAGCCACACCCACACATTTGGACTGCGGATATTAAAAAAAAGAACTTATACTAAGCACAAGATACCTTTCTAAAAAGAATTGGTTAAGATGCAAAAACAAACTTTCAGCTTTAAATGCAGGGAAATGGAGAGGAATTTAAAAAAACAAAATGCAAGTTACGCAGCAGCCTCCCTTGTATCTGGAAGAAATGAAGGGAAGGAGTTCCAGATGAGAATAAAGCAAACTGACATGCAACGTCACCTAGCCTAAAGCAAAATTATTAGGACAACACCACAATGATAAACCCCACTCCCCTCTCATGAAGTGCATTATCCAGGCAATGGAAGTTCTCAATTCTTGAATTTTCATGTTAAGCTGTGTTGCTGCCTCTAGGGCTTTAAACTTTATCTTATCTGTTGTGACCGCGAATCCACTCCAACCTTCCTTTCAGCCTGATGACTCCCATGCCGTTCAGCACACAGGATCACCTCCTTCTTGAGCACAAAAAGCTACCGTGATCTCTTGTTCATTTTGATTAACTAAAAATGAACAGAAATGTTTTATCACTCAATTCCAACAACACACCGGAACCAAACAAATTGTCATCCCATTAAAGCGCTCACAAAACTTTCAGCACTGTTCAGCACTCCGGTGGGAAATATGTCAACAACCAGATCAACTTTCCAGATTTTTTCTTGCATTCAAATATAAGCAGCAGGCCAATTGTACCACCCTGATAATACATTATGATGGGTTCCCGAAACACGTTTTGTAATGAAAAAGAAGACAGAATTGCCTCTTTAAGACTAGTGACAGAAATGAGGGCTTACTCAGTGTCATGGGTTACCGTTAATGCAACGTCAGGGAGTTCTGATCAGTCAAAATGTTTTTTTTTTGTTTCAGAGGGAGAACAGAGGTGGCCCACCAGATCTGAAGCTGGAAATGCTTTCCAGTTCAGAACCTCCCACAAGAGATGAACAAAAGGTTTGCTGGCATGCTCTTCCATGTCAGTGCACATGTTCTACTCTCCTCTGAGCAGAGCAGGTGCGAGTGAGACCAAAAGCATTTTGGGATTGTTTTCTTTTCCTTTGCCCTCTGTTTCCATGAATTTCAGACAAGAAGGCACACCATCACACACAACACCACTTTAATTCTTGTTTCTTTCAGAAGACAGGTGAAAAGATGGTACAGCTGTCAAGCATCAATGGGTGAGTTACACTGGAGTGCACAGATTTAATTGGGAAAGTCTTCCAAATGCACAGTTTTTAAGAAGTGATTCTAACTCGTAAAGGACATAAGAGCATAAGAAAGGTTACAAACAAGAGGAGGCCATTCAGTCCATCTAGCCCGTTGAGTAGTTAGCTGCTAATTGAGACAAGGTTCTCATCCAGCTATGTCTTGAAAGAAACAAAGGTATCAGATTCAACAACATGGCTGTATAGCTTATTCCATAACACACAACCCTTTAGGTAAAGATGCTTCCATGTTTTTGATTTATATGCAATCCATGTAGGTATTTCCACTTCTGTCCTCTAGTTTGTGTTTCCCTGTTTACTTTGAAGAAGTCCAATAGGTTGAAGATGTCAGTACCTTTGAGGATTTTGAATACTTGAATCAGGTCACCTCATAACCCCTTTAATGTTCAAGATTAAAACGGTTTAGCTCCTTCAGCCCGTCAGTGTAGGACATTCCCTTGAGCCCTGGAATGTAACTGGTTTCTCTTCTCTGGACTTATTCCAGAGCAGCATCTATTTCAAAACATGGCAACTAAATTCTAAACAATTTTCTAAATGAGGTATTATTAGTATATTGTACAGTTATAACATAACATCCCTTGATGGAAACTCCACACCTTTAACTATATATTCTAACTTTTAGTTTTTATTTTTTATTGCTTCCCCTCATTGTTAGGAAGATGAAAATTATGTCAACATAAACACCTCAATCTTCCTTAGAAGTAGCCTTTTCATACTCTATGTAATGTACTTGTTTACATTAAACAGCACCAGTCAGGTGTTTGCATAGTCTCAAATTTTATCTAAATCTTTCTTAATTGAATTTGTCGCATCTAGTTTTTCTGAATTCTCCATTTTTTTGTTATCATCTGTAAATCTGACAAGTTTATTAACTTTACTACACTCAAGATCATCAATATCAATTAGGAAAAGTAGTGCTCTTAGTACAAATCCCTGTGGTATTAAAACATTTGTGCGCTGAGACCTTATCTGTACCTTATCTTGTATTTTGTATCCCCAAATGCCTACCTAGCATTATAAAAATTTAAGTACACCACATTTCCAACTACTTTGTTGCTGCTGGTTCAGAGAACTCTTCAAAAGTTACTTTCCTAAATCCTTGTGGACTATCCCCTTAGACCTACGGATGTTTGATTTGATTTGGCAGTTTAGTACATTTCTTATTCTAGGGCAACGGAAAGCATCAGCAGTCTTACCTAGGTGCCTCTTCCACCACTTTCTGGTTTCTCCTCTGGATGGAGCACTCTCGTTCATTCAACCAGAGCGCATTGCCCTGCTTGTCAGCAAGAACCTTGAAAAACAAGGCATGCAAAGATGGCGTCAGTTACTTGCTGTATGTTCAAAAGAAGACAGAAAAAATTATTTGAGAGGATTGGACTTCAAAGATCTTAAGATCCAATTTAATCCTCACCGCTTAACATCAAGTGTCCAGGTGCCCTTTCAAGCACTGGACATTTCTGAGAATTTTTTTAAAAGAGCAGGTAAAAAGGATTAACTCGGAGACCATCAAAATAAAGCTGTGAAACACTGACCGCAGGGAGTTTTTCATTTATTCCCTTCAGACATGTTTTGTGCATTATAATAAAACTGAAAGGATTAATGAAGGGATCAACTAAACAGTTTAACAATATTTCAAATAAAAATAAACATTAAAACATTGGATGTCCATGATATTCTAAAAGTTAGGGACAACAGCTCTGGCTCATAAAAGGCAATGAACACTAATAAAAGAAATGACACAAGGAACTGGACCTCAATCAAACCACTAGAAGTATAAAGCATAGCATACAGAATCAACATGCCTAAACCCTCATATTATGATGCTCAGTAAGGACCTAAAGTAATACTTAGGCAAACGATAACATTTTAACATACATCCAAGAAGGAAATCTACTTGACTACCAAGAGTATCCATCATGGAAAGGAAAACAACCTTGTTCTCTCAAAATCTTTTAGCCCTGGGCTCAATTCCTGAGCGAGGAACCTTCTGTGTGGTGTTTTCCATGCGCTCCCCATGCACACCGTGATATTATCAGATATACACGGGTTTTGTCCATGGGCTTTGGTTTCATTTCATCATCCAAAGACATGGTGGTAAAGCAATCTGGCACCTCTAAATTGTCCTTGTGCACCTGTGCCAGAGTGAGTGTGAGAGTGTGTCCAGCAGTGGACTGGTCTCTCCTCCTGTTCAGATGAGTGTCCAGGATAAGCTCCAGTCTGCCACAACCTTCACCAGGAATAAATCGCTTTCTGATAATGGATTGATGGATAGACGATCTTTCATATTGATTGGCAATTGACTTGACTGCACCTTATCACAAATCCCGCAGTGAAACCACAAGACGACAGCACATAACCATGGTCTCCATTTCCTCTCCAAGAGAGGTCTGTCAGGGGGACACAGTCAGGAGTCTGCAGCAAGCCTCACTTCAGAAGCTGTTATCAGGTCAGGTAACAGCCAGGACCTTGTGGCTCTTCAGTACGTCCGATAATCTCACGTACCATCACTCACATTACAGGCCAGCTCTCCTCTGTTATACGTTTAGTAGCATCGCTACCCTGCTCCTGTCTGCAAGGCTGCAGAAGGTATCTTTTAAATGGTTTGAACTTTCCCCATAAATACTAAAGGACACAAAACGCCAAAGGCGTTATTTTTTATTTTTAATCTAAATGCTTCATTGTTTCTTAAAAACATTTTCAGTGAGTTGCCAGCTTAAAGAGATGTATTCAAGACCAAATATAAAAAATCCAGTTCGGCAAAGACTGATATGAGATAAGATAACTTTACTGGCCATAAACAATTTCTTGTTTTAGGAATTTGTCTCTTTGCATACCCCAACTTGCTCTCCATGAGACACTGACAGGGAGAGAAGTTTGGGGTTAGAGTGCAGGGTCAGCCATTTATACGGCGCCCCTGGAGCACTAGGAGTAAAAGGCCTTGCTCAGGGGCCCATCAGAATAGGATTCCTCTGCCGGCCTTGAGGTTCGAACCGGCAACCTTGCAGCTACAGGCGCAGATCCTTAGCTGGTGGCTCTGATATGGACATCCTGTACACGCCAAGCGTTCCAAATGTAAAAAAATCAATTGTACTTACATTGTAAATGATGGACTATGCAGACTATGGCACATGAAATGTAAATGTTTAGAATAGAATGCTTCAATGAAAGTCATGCTATGAGTAATCTTAGTAATCTTGAATCTCAAGGTTCTCCCACCTAACTCCCTTGGTGCTTGGCTGTTGAATTCTCTGATCAATGAAATCAATCAGACTGCTTTTCAAGAGTTGCTTAGATGGCACCCAGTGCATCACACTTGTATCACCTTGTTAAAATGAGGGGGAGAAAACATCATCACCCAAATCAATTGTTATGAGTGAATAGACAAGACTGGGAAATTCTATAATACTAAAATGTCATGAGAAGCATGAGAAGAACATTTTAAGGTAATGAAGAAATTTCAATGACAAAGTCATAAATCTCAATATATCTGGCACTTTAGCCAGACCATGTACTGACTTACTTGTATTTCTATGTGTCGAGGGTTATCGATAAACTTCTCAATCAACAGCCGGTCATCTCCGAAACTTGAAGCTGCTTCTTGGGAAGAAAAGCGAAAACCTTCCCTGCAAGCACAGACAGAACAATCATTTTTGAATGCTGAACAGCAGAAACGTGCTTAGCTAAACAGAACTGGTGTGTGTGTGTATATACATATATATTGTTATTGTTGTAAATTGTTGCTATTTCTCTGGGCTTGTCTTTATTTTTGAAAGAAGTAGATAGAGGACAAGAAAAGAACTCAACACCTCAAGGTATCACACACTTTATGTGGATCATGATCACTGTTGGGGGGGGATTCTAAACTCATCTTTTTTCTGGAGAAGATGAAGGGGTGCTCCGAGTTAATTCTTCATCATGATATTTTGACTCATTTTTAATTATATGGTATGCAACTCATTGTAAATTCATATATAACCATATAAGTATTTTTGCACATACTTCAGAACACCTCACCTTCAAAATGTGTGGTCACCTAAACAGCCTCAATTTCTAAAAGCTCCCAGTACCATAATTATCCTTCAGAATTACTAACTGAATACAGAGGAAACAAAAGTTTTATAAGAGCCATAGCCAAAACCCCAAAAACAACTATTAGGCTGCAAGGAACAGACCTCAATTTGAGTCACTATGTAAAGCCGTCAAACAACATGGGATTAAAACCTACACCATAAGTGAGGAGCAGCAGCGTTTCTGTTATATCCCTGAGCAAGGTACTTGATTTCTCCAGTAATTGTCCTGTTGTATAAATGGGCATGTCTAAAGTTATTGCAAATGAAAGTTTGTTCTAAACTGACTTATCTGGGTAACTAAAGGATTAAAAACAACAGGCATGTACTTATTAGGCATTCTTTTATAGTAATTCCACTAGATTCCTCAGATTGGTGTTTCTGGATTAACACAATTTTACACACTGAAGCGTATGCTAAATAAAAATCCCCACTCTTCAATCCTTCTTCATAAATCAATATGCTTAATTAATTAATCTATACATCACAACAATGCATAACGCAGGTCTCGACAGGCATTTATATAAATAAAAATAGCAAGCCCATATCTTGAACTCTGATGCAAAAGAACACATACTACAATAAGGAATAAAAGAGGCAGAATTCAGCCTCATTTTATATTACTTCTGGTCTGGTCTTCTTTTGTGATCAAAAGACATTGAGTCATTAAGATGAAAAACTTAATGAAACAATGCACCGTATTATCATCACTAAGTCTACAACAGAGCTACTGACCACAAGATACCATTATTAAATGTTAGTTTTTAGAATATTTCCAACAAACATACTTGTTTAGAGAAAAAAGCAAAACATCCAGGGCTTTTTGTATTGATGTATTGTGTAAAAGGCAGAATTTTGCAATGTAGAAATGTATGCACTAAAAATACCTAGCTGAGCAAATGTTTATATTCTGTTACTAAATATACATTTAAGGAGCTCAGCAAGGAAGGATCATTACTTCTCTCATTCTTGCTATCCCCTTGGAACACATTCCCACTCCTCTCCGAGAAAAAAAATGTTAATTCACATCCCAGTACACAGAGAAGTGTGAATTTGTAAACTACACCATGGAAAAAAATTGAGCTTTTTAATTGCCATGACCTCATACACTTTTGGAAATTACAGAGAACATTTCAAAATTATGTAATTATTAATTTATTGGACAAAATTTCTGATGGGGTCAATACCCCTCCCTATTATCAAATAACAGCCAGTCTGTACTTAAACTGAATTGTTTATGAACATCCTTTACTTGTTGTAACAGAAGAAATAAGGTTCTTGATCCCGAGATGAAGTGAAACAGATGAGTTTATTGCATGCAAGGAACAATAAAGCCGAAGTCTTGTTTCCCGCAAGAAACAACAAAACCGAAGTATTGTTCAACGTACTGTTACAAACTTTTGGGTTATATAGTGTTTTCTTCTCCGTTTCTGACGTCACTCGGTATGATGGTAAAGAGGGGGGTTCATGGTATTTGGCCAGTTTACGATGTTCTGGGCAAATGGTCAGTTTAACATTACACCCAGGGGGGTTCCTAGCTGGCATCTGCAATCCTTATCAGTTAACCCCCTTTCCTGCCATAAACCCCTGCTTGTGACTTGGAAGTCTAAACCCCCTACAGAAAAGATTAAATTCAAACCCCCGTCTTCACATCTTTCTTCATTCCCCCCTTATAAAATATGGCATACGTCAGTGTAGCCTATTTTTATACATACAATGTCAGGGCAGATCTTTCCTTTCTTGGCGAACAGGTATGTATTGCCATGACATTGTACGTTCCACGGTTATGGCAAGATGTGATACATGTTTTTGTGCACGTGATGATTACAATTATACATATAAACAATACTACTCCTACAGATAAACACTATAAAAAGGTTCCACCCCAGGCTCCAAACACAGACTTTACCCAAAACCCAATTCCCCAATTTTCAGTATAATAGTCCTGATATTTCTGTCCCTCATTGTAAATGTGTTGGGCCAGATCTGAGATGTGCTCAGAATTATCAGGGATATATGTGCAGCATTCAGTGCCAATTACTGCACAAGTTCCTCCTTGGGCCGCCAGTACATAATCTAAAGCTAGTCGGTTCTGCATGGCCACTGTTCTGAGGGCTACCATCTCATCATTAACAGCCTTCAGACTAGATGAGGTAGAATTTGCTAATTCTTCTAAAGTCGAAGCCATTTGAATTAACTCTCGACTCAGAAAGTTCATGCCGGCTTGTGGAAATATTATACCTAAATAATATTCCCAATCAGCCAATTTTCTTTGTGGTCTGTGGTTAGGTCCGAAGGGGGTGTGGGTTTGAACATGGATATGAGGAACCACATATCCTAAATAACATGAGCCAGACCACTGGGCTGGCAACCATGGGTAGGCTCGTTTTCCACAAATGAAATATGTTCCGTTTGGCGCTCCCCATGCCTCTGAAAATAAGAAACTTATACCGAATTGTGGGGTGTGCCGATCCCATCCTGGAATTTGGAAGGTAGAGGTGGATATATTTGCAGCGATGGTAAGGTTGCAACGACTCCATCCAACCAAGTGCAGACCATTAGTGTGCTGAAAACATATGTTTCCCTCACGTTCCTTATTTAGAGTCAGGTATGGTGGTGTATGGCTTCTGTTATATTTAGGAGCGTAAGAGCCTGTGAAACTCGTGGGCTCTAAGCCTCGCTCCTGTAGATACTGTAATGTTGTGCAGGTTAAAGTCGTGTTATGGCAACCCCCATAGTTTGTCATATTAAAATCTCCTAAATTATCCCTCCAAATGATCATGCCTATGACTTCCTCGAGACGCCAAGGAATGGCTCCCATAGGAAGTCCTTCCTGTACATATTTGGGTAATGCTGCACACACCCAGCAGGCACTTTGGTTGGTTTTCTTAGCTGTCAGATAGGAGAGGCCTAAAAAGGAATTAATTCCATGTTCTCCTTTGTGGGAGAGATGATCATTAATCCCTGCGGAACATAGTTCTACAGCAACAATTATCATTATTGACAGAAATGATTTCATTCTGAGTCTGTAAATGGGGATGAGGCTCGTCGGCAGTGTGGCGCATGGATCCAGCGATCTTTTCCTTCCACTCGAACCGCAGACTCGGTTGTCAACAGGATCTGGATCCCACCTGGGCTGGAGAACCTGTGAAGGAAATTTCCTGATCCACACCCACTCTCCTGGGATGAGGTTGTGCCCTCCTTCAGGTGGTGGTCCCCACGCCTCCAGGACCTGCTCGCGGGCTCCTTGGGTGGCCTCTGTCAGCTACTTGCAATAATACAAAGGAATGGTTGATCCCTCTGAGGAAACCCCAGTCTCAGCACCTGTAAGAGAACTTGTTTCAAATTATTAAAGGCGGCTTTTGCTGCAGGAACCAAGGCAATCTTGTCCTTGTACTGCACTCCCCCCTTAAGCAGATCTGTTAAGAGTTGTGCTCACCCTGTAAAAAACATATTACCCAGGCCCTGTTAAAATTCCACAATGCTAGACACAAAAGGGCCTTATCATAACTGCTTCTATTAGACACTCTAAAGCTGAAGCAACTCAGACTTGTGGGTTTCCTCGTCAGGGGAAGCACTCAGAATACCATCAACATACTGAGTGATCACAGCCAGTTGAAGCCACGTGATACCCTGTTCTGCATAGTCATTCTTTGTAATGCATAATATTTCAACCCAATAGATCTGGGATCAAACCACCCATTAAAATCTGGCACTCGGCAAGTAAAACTTGCTGTCCCAATACTCCTGTGGCCTCCTGCCATCTTCCCATATACATTGCTCTATAGTACACTGTTGAACAGAGGAGTGAAACAAGCAGGACAGTAGTGCTCCAGTATCCCCTACAGAAAAACCAACACTCCATTAACAGTACATTTTTATCCACTGGACTGGGACAGACTTAGGGAGGCTACAAGGGATTTACAGGATCTAATTGTTAGGTAAACAGATTTTCTCACAAGACGTTATTCTCCCCAGTCTCAATTCTAAACCTACAGCGTTTCAGCATGTCTGGTTTCGAGACATTCGAATAAAACCAAATTGTTTCCACTATTACAACTAATTGTATAAATTACAATTTATAATAATTTAAAATAATACAAAAACTGTTTAACTACTTTTACGTCCACCTGTACTGTACTTATACGTTTCAGACGCTCTTATATTTTCCAATCTCCTTAAGTTGATTTTCGTCAAGTCTCTTTAGTTACGTCTCTAGCCAGTCCCGCTGGCTAAACACACTCACACCGTCATTTAGTAGACCAAAACTCACAGTTACACACATACATGCCGGCACACAAATTCATAAAACACACATACACATCGAGAATATATTTTTCTCTTCGTAATACAATGTGCTGTATTCTTGTTTTACTTTTACATGAATCCTTTTAATTCCTGAAGCGCACTCCAGGTTCGCTGCATTTCTAATTTCGGGTGCGGTACTTTAGCCCACCGGTCAATATCTTACGGTTTTGGATTTGATCGTATGGGGGAAATCAGGGAAGGTAGGTGCGATTGCAGACCCCCTCGACGGGGTGCGAGACAGTGTTAGAGTGGCGCTGTCATCAACGGCGCCAGCCCCTGCTACATCAAGTCCTTTCCCACTTCGAGTGAGAGTACAGATCTGCGGGCGCCCTCCCTCTAACAGGGGAGACCCTGATCCGTCTTTATCACACTCATACCAAGTGTTATCCCAATCAGACCCCCCTTCTCCATATGGCCACTGAGGGAATTGATCCCAATTATTTTCGTTTCCTGCCTGTTTGTTCCCCTGTGGGAGAGCAGGACATAACTTAGTCGCCGGCTGTAGCACATTAACCAGTGCAGCGTGACCAGGAGTTAATTCCTTCTTTAGTTTCTCATTCTCCTGTACTGCCTCTTTTAGCTTTTTTTTCTATACTCTTTCGTAGCGAGTAAAGTATCTTTTCTTCCGGGTTTTTTGTTTTCCCCGTAAACACACTTTTAAATCACATCCCAATTTCTTTTTTTTTTCTCATGTATCTGCCACCACTGGTGCCGGCCGTGCACCAGGGTGGGAGCTACATGCTTGTGCTTTTGCCAATCAATACTCATATGCTTTCTTTACAGGCGTCTTCGCCCCAAATTCCCTCTGACAAACACAGCTTTTCCCATATTTTTCTCCTTCTTTTCCGTCAACTTACACTTTTCCGATATATAAATGGACCCTTCCACCACTTTCTCAAACCATCAGTTAGCACACATGTTCGGTCTCTTTTACTTTTGTCGTGTGTGATGTAACAGCTCATACAGTAAGGGGATGCTTTCACTTGAAAAACCTGTGCATTCCTGCACTCATTCAGCCAAGGGCGTCTGTTACCTCCGGATCTAAATACCTCTCAGAGACTTTAGAGAGGATTTACACCGCACTGTTCACAGGTAAGAAACGAGACCTCGAAAACCCCCTTTCTTGATCAGTAATTCACCATCCCCAGAACGCCAGCATCGCTGCTTTTGCCCCGGGGTGGACTTACGCACTGAGCTCAATCAGGGCGATTCTCGGGTCTCAACGTCCTTTAAATCCTGCTACTTAATGCTTTGCTCTTTTATTATGAGGTGTGTTTATGTTAGTGTCGTGCGTGTGTATATGTATTTCACAAACAAGGAAAACACCAAAAACATACATACATATATCTCCTCCACTCCTGCTTCCTTTAAAACAAAAAAAAACCACGCCACGCCAATCTGTGCACGATCAAGGCGTAGCTAATCTCAGGACCCCGGTCGTAATTAAAGCCCACACCAATCCTGGATTATACGTGCATTTAATGCACCACTCAGCTCCAGAACCCCGGGCGCAATTAAGGCCCACACCGATCCCGAGCCACAGAACCCCGGGTGCAATTAAGACCCACACCAGTTCTGACCTTCAGAACTCCGGGTGCAACTAAGACCCACACCAGTCCTGAACTACGTGCATTTAATGCACCACTTGCTCTAGAACCCCGGGCGCAATTAAGGCCCACACCGATTCAGAGCCTCAGAACTCCGGGTGCAATTAAGACCCAAACCAGTTCTGACCTTCAGAACTCCGGGTGCAATTAAGACCCACACCAGTCCTGACTTCACGGTAAGGGTCCAAAACCCGTTCAAAACTCCACGCGCAATTAAGGCATACACCAGCTTCGAACGCCTGTACACAATACCGCGGAACCCCTGCCAGACCAAATTCTGGGCTTACAGCAAACAACCCATTACATACACCGGTGCCTTCCCCGGGCCAGAGGAATTCAGAAACTCACGTTTACTCCGTCATCTCGGGCGATTCTCGCAGGGAGCAGAGATTTCCCAATCGGTCAGAGAGAGTCGGGACTTTTTTTTTTAAAAAGAGGAGTCCTTACCTCTTTGTAATGTGAGCGCTGACCGTCTCTCCTGCCGATGGGAAGTTCTGCGCCTTCTGGAGCATCCTGCCGACTACGCCAAATTTGTTGTAACAGAAGAAATAAGGTTCTTGATCCCGAGATGAAGTGAAACAGATGAGTTTATTGCATGCAAGGAACAATAAAGCCGAAGTCTTGTTTCCCGCAAGAAACAACAAAACCGAAGTATTGTTCAACGTACTGTTACAAACTTTTGGGTTATATAGTGTTTTCTTCTCCGTTTCTGACGTCACTCGGTATGATGGTAAAGAGGGGGGTTCATGGTATTTGGCCAGTTTACGATGTTCTGGGCAAATGGTCAGTTTAACATTACACCCAGGGGGGTTCCTAGCTGGCATCTGCAATCCTTATCAGTTAACCCCCTTTCCTGCCATAAACCCCTGCTTGTGACTTGGAAGTCTAAACCCCCTACAGAAAAGATTAAATTCAAACCCCCGTCTTCACATCTTTCTTCACTTATTTGCTTTATTTTCCACAGATGAAGAATGATACTTTTGCGCTAGATTTTAGTAAGAATACTTGTTCACTTACATAACAATAACATGAAAACCAGTTAAGCACAGAACCTGGATACTGAAATGTCGTTTTAGGCCTCTTTTAACTTGCACACAGCTGAACAAGCCTAAATAAGAACACTGCAAATGCATGCAGATCCCAGTCATATTAAAATGAGCAGACTTGTCCTAAAGTTGTTGTTTTGCCAGAGACTGATAAGAGCTGTCTAGAGCAGGAATGAAGACGGCTACAGTATGTATGGCAGCCTTCTCTTGCTCACCAGTAGAGGATGTTGCAGGCAGTTACCAAGGAGGCTGAATTCTACTCTTCTAAGGAGATGCACTGTTTTTTAAATATGACTGGACCCTTCAAGCATGTGTGTATCGATTTATGCATGTGCATAAGTACATAAAGAGATGCTATCACTCCCATCCAGCCCCATGGCCTTGTGAATGCAGATGGGAGCCTTCTCTTCCCAGGCTTTCATGAGCTGCAATGGCAGCTGACAATAGCTATCATTTGGGTATCAGCCCACCAACTCCGAGAAGACATCAGAAAGTGGTGAAGGGAGAATGGGTCAGCTTGAAATAAAAAAAGGGGGTCCTCAGCTGCAATCCTTTGTCCACCGGCTCTAACTCAGCACCACTCCACTGGCCCAGTGAAGTCTCCCTTTAATTAGCTGCTTGGGTACGCCGTTTGTTTTGACATAGCAGGAAAGGGAACTTGACCATGACTAACAGAGAACCCTTCAGTGAACACCAGCACAAAAAAACGATACATTCTCCTTTTATGCGTTTTGTTGTTTTTTTTCCCTTGTTCGTTAAGTTTGCTATGAAAAAATCCAATTAGGTTAATTTGAAACAGCCACAGTGTGAGTACTTTATCCATTCAGACTACAGATAACTAACCTAATTAAGACTAGCCTCCTCTCTTAAGCTCTTTTGAATTTGCAAATTAAAAATGTAGCTCAAGATTAGATTGGATTAGATAGCAAATGCAAATGGGAGCACTTTGTCTTTAAATGCCACTAAATTGTTTTCTGCTCCTTCACCACCCAGTTTTCACGCCGTCTGCTTCGAGACGATTTAATGAAGGCAGAGGAGAGAGGGAGGGAAAAAAAAGGAAAGCTGGGAAAAGGGACCATCTGGGAGAGCTGGCTCTGTGTAAACAGTGACAAACAGGAGTGAATGGCATTCCAGTGATTTTCACTAACATGTGAAGCAACGCTAGCTGTTTGGTCTAATGGCACCCTCTCCAACAGTGTAAACAAAAACAACATGCCTGCTGGGCTCTGTTTACACCAGTCATCTGCCTGTTCCAGCCCACAGGACCACCCCAACACTCTCCATCTTACAGACCCCTTTGAACTTTTTTTTGGCGGTAAAATTTATCAAATTAAAATTCAACTGAGGGGCACTGCTCCCCCCTGCCAAGACAGCTTTGCAAAAGGTACAGTCCCAAAGCTAAGGGAAGGCCCTTAAGCTCCACGCTCCCATTATACGACTTTACCTCCGGTCGGGAGGATGTGCCTCCATCGATAAGCAGTGAGACACTCACTGCGGAACAGCGTTCATGTTCCACCAACCTTCAAGGCTTTTCTCCAAACAGCGCTGATTAGCTCACCGGTTCAGAAAATGAACAGATTGCAGTGAACGGAGGACAGAGTTTTAAGTTTTGCAAAAGTAATGAATAGCAATGTTTGCCAAATGTTTAGGAAGTGCCAGAAACAAGCAAAATTCCCTTCTCATCGAAATTTGCAAGGACTTCACAAATTAAAGTCAGGCTAAGATACTGCCTCCCTTAATTATAGCTAATTACAACAAAAAGTGCAGTGTCGAGAGTATACTCAATACAGATTAGTGCAGGAGTAACTACTGAACCCATTTATTGTTCAATTGCTTTTTGCTATTGATTGGTACATTTTTACCACCTTTTACATTGTACTTCTTGTTGCAAACGCAATTCAGCAGCACGTACAAGTAACACAAACCTTGGAATCTATTTCTATTTCAGCTTTGAAACACTAAGGACACCGTTGTGGCACTCGACATGAATCTGCTGAGATAAAAGTTCCAAAGGCTGCAGAGCTATGAAATCTGGAGAAGCTCTACTGCGTTTCCCCTTTCCTCAGTCATCTCTCTTCACTGACAGGTAGCAGCAGTGGTGATGGAAGCTGGATAACGGGTATTTTTTCAAGGCTTGATTTTTGGACAGGGTCTCACCTGGTCTCTTCATCATCCCAGGCTATCCTCATGCCTTTCCCTCCACCACCTGCTGATGCCTTGATCATGACGGGGTAGCCTATCAGTGGGGAACAATTAGACAGAAGTTCAGGCTTTGATCATTTGGTCATGTGAACATGACAGCTGACCATATGTCCAATATAATACTGAAGACAATAACCACTTATTAAAAAAAAACACCCAAAAACACATTTTCCGCAAAAAACGAGGGAGGCAGCAGCAGCTTGTGCATTTTAATTTAAACGTCTGGAAATCTGTGATCACTGAAACCTTTTCCCATCCTAAAGACCTGGACAAATGTTATCTGGCATATAAACACATAGGTCCAACTTTAGTTATGTGCAAATAACTGCAATGGGTTTGTTTTCAGCTAGGTTACCAAGAACAATCAATACAATCTGCACACAATATCAAAACACTTGAAGATATACTGTGTATTACAAGAAAACATTCTGCCTGTTTGGATTTTAAATTTTAATCTGAAAATGACACAAATTGTCACAGTCTGACAGCAAACTCATAACTATGGTACCCACAGCACATAAAATTAGAACCAGCTACCTTGCTTGCAATGAGATTGCAACACAAGTTTTAGGGGGTTAAACTTAGTCTAACAGATGAATATTTCTTTTTCACCTGGTAAACCTTCATGTACGTAAATTTAAAATAAAACAAATAGCTGTTAAGACGTCACCAAATAATAAGCAGCACCACTGCTGTAAAGAGTAATGTGAATTATCAGCATGGCCCCCATAAAGAGATGTATAGCACATCAGAACAGCTAAAACCAAGGACTTACCAATTTCCCTTGCAATTCTGACAGCTTGGTCTGCATCCTGTAGACGCAGGAAACGAGAGTCAACATTAATCCCAGCAGCTCTTGCACATTGTCCTCAGGGCAGCTATATATTGCTCTACTGTCTCCTTGGATTCATTTATGGTTAGATTTTACAACCTTCTGACCCTTTTCATTTGGGGCAATGTAAAATTAATACCATCAGTTGCAAAAGCCGGTTCTACATCATTATAATTTTACAACACCACTAGAAAACAACAAGAAAAAAAAATCAGCTGAAAAGAGCTCCTGGAATTACAGGACATTTCTGCACATTTTGGTAGAGCTGTCTAAAAACAAGAGAAACCGATTATTTTTCATTTATTTCTTGTATGACAAAAATGTCATGAAAGCCTTATCACTCCCAACATGTTCCTGAATACCTGAAAAATTTACTGGGGTTGTTGTCCTCTATGTTGTCAGCAGGGGGAGTAGATTCTCTATTGTTTTAAGTTTTTTAAATTGATCCTAAATATAAACAGCAGCTCAGGGGAAACAAACAAACAAGCAAGACAAAGCACTGATTTCCTTTTGATGGACAGATGCACATTTCAGTTTCACAACACAATTTAGTTTAGCTATAAATGCAAAAATCATTTTTTATCATCTACCAAGTACCTTTTAGTATTCCACAGAACACCAAATTATGAAATAATACTACCAACAAAATTCCTGAAGTTTTAACTTCACAAGTGCAACTTCACATTGATAGGATGCACACAACTTTTCAAGCACAAAAAACAGCATCCGTGCTTCAGAAAAGTCAATGGATGAATATTATTATTATTTTTATTATAAGTGCTTATACATTTCGGAAAGATACACGCTGCAGGCATTTGCTTACAAAACAGTGTGCATTTTCAGTATCTGGAGGTCTCCAAAACTGTTTAAATATAGTACTTCTACACTGTTTCTTCAAAAGTTCCACAACTACAAACTAAGCATCATGTATATCATAGCCTATGCTGTATCATTGATGTGAAATTATTTATTATATGACATATAAATTCTATGACTGATCTCAGTACTACGAGCATTTCTGCATCTTATATTTTGTTGGGTTTGGGTTAGAGTGAACTACTGCATTATCTGGGCTTGTTATATCACTTATTTTTGCAGTTCACTAATAGTTTGTAAATTGCCTTATGCAAAGGCTTTGGCAGAATAAAAACTGTGCATAAACTGGAATGTGTAAGGAGTTAGGTGCAGGAACTGTCAGCTGGTTGGTGTGTCTAAAGCAACAGGAGCTGACTTATGAACATTAAAATGAAACCCGATAGGCTTTAAAGCTTTCACTGCAATCCCTTCTGAAAGCTGTCAAAAGTTTGGAACTTTTTTTTAACAAAGCAAAAGTCTGAAACCAAAAATTCAGTTCTTTGGATCCTTAAAAGAACACAACGTGAAAAATATTAAGAAAATAGGTTTTTAAAGGTTTCAATATTCAGTTAAAACAAAAAAAAAGACGACTGGCTAAGGAAGCTGGCAGAAACTTTAATTTCCTTTCATTAACTTGTCTGCTCCACAAATCAGAGCTTGTTAAGTTCAAAGAGTTCCAGAGAGCAGCATCAGTTATGTGACTGCCCCCTTTCTTTTTTGTGTGCTGGATGGAAACATCTACATCTACTAATGAGACATTTCTAATAGACATTTGGTTCATGTAGCCGATCAGTGCTGCTGAACACCATTTTCTTGTGATATGATGTCTTTCAGCCCATCTCTGTTCTTTTCGCATCTTTTATTTATTCTCAGAGATGTAAATGCAGGGAGAGGGCAATTCTGGAATGTTAGTGGTCTCCACACATTGGGATTTGCAAATCCTTTGTTCCTGTCTGTGACAGTTATGCGAGAACACTTCTCTTTAACAGCCACTCTGTCAGGAAGTGTTAAACCTGCCAAATGCAGACAATTAGGGTCTCTTGAACAAAATGTATGAGGAGTGATGACTGATAAAGCCCTGCTATTAAAGCAAAGGAGGCAACTTTTTAAATGGCCTTTTTCTTGCAAATCATACCTTATTTCTGAGAGGAGCAGGGAGCAAAAGTTAAATAGGCTCCTTCACTCCTTGATTGCTCACCTATTTAACCCTGGTCTACCATCTATTTTACAGCATTTGTCAAAAGGAGCTGGAGATGTAAGACGCAAAGCAAACCTCTCCTGCCTCAAACTAATCAAATGCTGCAATGAGCTCTGTAACAGTGTAACACCAGCAACAGGGAAAAAATATTTCTTCACCATTCTTTTAAATACCATGCAACTTCTTTATGACACTGACAACTCTGATTACAACTGTACCTTCAACCACACAAATCATCGTAACACAAATGATAAAATAATGTAAAGCATCCCATTTCCCCCATCACCCATGATTAAGTTATATATAGGAATTGGTCACTGTAAAAAGATATGGACACTTTTATAACTTTTCTTTTTTAATTTTGTGCACAGCACTTTTATATACAGCACTTCCTCCTGTGTGACCATTGCAGGGCATTTAAAAATCTGTAATAAACATAAGGACCCTAGTATACATCCAACAGAATCGCCTCACCTTGACCACCCCATCAAAGCCAGGAATGGTGTTGACCTTAGCATTCTTGGCTATTAATTTGCTTTCAATCTTGTCTCCCATGGCTTGAATAGCATGTGTGTCAGGTCCAATGAAGGTGACACCTTCTGCTGCCTGTGGAGATAATGAAGGCTTTAACTTTACAACAGAAACATATTAGACAGCAGCTGAGCATTCACACTTACAGGAAAGCAGAACAATAATTGTTTATAAAACCCCCATTTCCCCCCTTTTGTACAGACTGGAAAGACCCACGCTGTAAACAGGCCCTTTAATTAAAACAAACACGTGCGTGACTGCTGCTCCTGTGAAGAAGGCCACAGCATTGTGCTTGCTGTTGTCATGGCACACGACACGATTCTCTGTGTTCCCCTTTCACTAAATAAATTCATGTTTTTGCTTGGAGCAAGAGAGTGAGGAAGCTTAATTACTTTTTGACATTTTGACAATCTTAAAAGCAAAAAAGACTATCCAGATATAATTAAAAAGATCTTAACTGTGCTATGTTGCAGGCTACAGTCATAGTCTTTGACATAGCTGTCTGTGCTAGGCTTTCCACTGCATGACTGCTAATTTAGTGGCTATGACCAATTACTATTGGTCCGCAGAGTGTAAATCAGGACTAAAATCAGATAAGGGGGTAAATCACCATTATAACAGATTATAGACCAAGTGGTTAAAGGATGAAAACATTTTCCAGAAACGTCTAGAGATTTTGATGGTGCAAGGTATTTCTGCTATGGTATATTAAAAAACTCTGAAAAATTGGGCAATTAATCGTTTTTGTTGGACCACTGACACGACAGGTACAACATAACACTTTTTGAGGATGCTCCATGTTATGCTTAGTATTCAGTCACACAGGTTGTCAAGGGTGACCATTCAGATAAAGTTGGTCCATGCATATATTAATGAAGACACAAGCATGAATATTATTTTGAGTGATTTCTCTTATTGTGCTTTGAATGATTGTTTACACCCCTTAAGGGTGAAAGACCTTTGTGAAAAAAGTCCCTTTCTTCATTCTTGTTGTTCTTGTGATGCAGAACGATATCACTTCCTGCCTGCAGTAATTAGGCCTCAGGCCTCTAATAAGAGGACCAGAACCAGGTTTTAGCAAATCTGGCCGTGATATTTTTACTATTGACATTTGCTTTGACATTATTAAAGTGTTCCAAACTGCAGATTTAATCCAACTAAATGAAAAATGTCACAAAAATGTTTGTAAAATTATATGGGACTTTGTCAAGAATCCATTATACATAAATGCTAAAAATATGATACAAGTACTATAATACAGTCAGCTACCCTTAACCTACATATACTCTCAAAAATTAAGAAATTAGGTACTAAAGTATTTTAGGCCATTAGCCTGTAGGATTCTAGGAAACCTCATGGCTACTGCAAGTAATGTATTTGAAACCTAAGGCACTGAGAGCAAAATATTTCAACTGATCCATCACAGATAAAATGCATACATGGACATTTAAATTCCTAATTAACTAGAAATTCTTAACAAAACCTTAATTCTATGTCTTTTGCTGTTGCTTTTATATCATTCCTTTTTTGACATTGGTATGTTTTTACACCAAAACTTAGCTAGGAGAATCATAAATTGCACACCAGATCATAATTTAATAGGAAAACACATACATCAGATGCAAAGAGTCCAACAAACCGATTCCGTACAACATTGTGACTTTTGACAACTCAAACCCCTTTTCTTCATAAATTTCACTTTCCCCCGCTCTGCCTTCTGTTTACAACAAACAAATTGGCTTGTGGGGGGTCTAGCAAGCATCTTCCTGGTGTTAAGAACTCACAGTCACCAGATAGCATTCCACGCTGTGTGATGTGTCCCTCCCCCCCACAAAAAAAAGGCAAAAAGAGAAAATTCTTGTAATTGAGGCACAAAGATGACTCAAAAAAATCTCTCAACTCACCTATCCCCTTCAATTTTATTCAAGCTTCAGTCTTTACATAATAAAGAAACCTGTGGAACTAATCCCCACAAATCTTTTCTGCTTTCCTGCACATTCCTCCGGGCAATGCAGCTCACAAAATGCTTCATTTGCATCCTTAAACTGTACAAACTGTGAATAAGCCTTTTTAGCTGCAAATGTAATTACATCTACATTTCCAGAGGAGAACAGAAGGTTAAACAGCCTTCTAAGATTCATGTTAACTCATCCCTTTTTCTTGCACCATCAACAACACAATGAGCCAGGAATGCAGATGTTCCTTCAAGCCATCTTATCACTTCAATACAGTTGAAATTGGCAGTGGAAATGGAGGTAGCTGCTGATTACATGCAGATAAACGCACCAAACAGAATCAGTGGCCTTTTACTTAAACCTATCAACTTTAATCCCCTCCTTTTTCTCCTTTATTAGGCCATAACTCATCCGCAGAACAAGAAAGACCTGAACATACCTTGCCAGCAGTAGCAATAATGCATATTTCAGTACACTGGAATGTCACATTAGGCTTCACAAAGATGTACAAGGGTTTTAGGTTTAATCCTTTCTTTTCGTGTTTAATTCTATTTATTCCCATTCCACACAAATGCAGAAACAAGGCACACATACATATATTACAAATATTTCTAAGGAGGATTGAGGTTCAGATAAAAGTCCTGGGTTTCCTTCAGGTACTTTCCCGTTCACAAGGGAAAGAGCTCCACAGAAGAGAAGTTCAATGTTTCTTTAACGCCCAGGTGTAAGAGTCTGCATGACAGATATGTTCTGACAGTGGACCCATAATTCTGCTTTTAATATAGAATTATAATTTAATTTATGCTAATCAAGTTCAGTTAGATTTTTTGCCTAATTTAGAGTGTCCACCTCACTCGGCGGGATTTGTTAAAAAGGAGCGTTTCAGGCAAAGACAAATAAAAAATCATCATATACCTTTTTTCAACTTCTCTCTGTAAACACTTAATAACTTGTGTTTCCTTCATCATCTCATAGGAACAATTAGTATTCTAAATACTTTAAACAATGCTTCTCACAGTTCCGTGCCAAGAGCTACTTTCTATTGAAATAAAGAAAAATGCTACTTCTTTTTGGAACTTCACATTTTTACACCTTGCACTGGAGAACTATAAAATTTTGTCCTACTCTATAATAAAGATGGAGAAATATGAAACAAACGTAAAAGCACAAGAGAAACTAAAACGTTTAAATAATTGTGTTTTAAGCTGTTTAAATTTAGACTGCCGTTAAAACAACTATAACACCATGTTTCATAAAATGACACCTAAGCCACCACTTCACTTTTATTCCTGGAGAATAAAATTGGAACAGTTGTATGGAACAGAAGCAAAAACACAGATTGGGTTCAGCATGTCATGTATAATTAGAATACCAAAAATGCTTTGTGCTACAGTTTTAAACGAACAAATAGGAAAAACACATCTGGATACCTGTGATCTATTTTCATACATAAGCATCACAGACAGCTATCACTTTACACTTACAGATAGAGGTGGAATGTTCACATTGGGGCAATGCGCTGAATGGAGTGCTGCATGGACCTTTATTAGGACCACTGCTCTTCACTGACATAATCATTGATATAATGATATAAATCAATATGTCAAGAATTTAGATTCTGGTATAGTTAGGAATCTACTCAGGTTTGCAGACAAGAAACCACTGCAGAAAAAGCTAATTAAATTCAAAAAGATTTAGATGAACTTCAGAGCGGCCAAACACCTGTTCCCACATGTTACCTTAGTCTTATTTTTTTATGTCAACCATTATTGTGAAACTCTACCAGAAAGCATTGCTTCGCTACAGGAGAGTTCAAGTATTAATTATCTTTACTCATTGGTGAAATCTGACAATTTCACCTAACATTTCAAGGATTTCAAATAGTTAATGGAGAAAAAAATTAAAATCAAATTATTTTTCATAAAATGTTAAGGCAAAGGGTATCCACCTAGAATATTATCTTAGCACATACTTTGAATTTCAGAAAAAACTATTACTTTGTTCAAGTTGCTGTCTTTTCATTACCATTCAGAATACTTTCACATTATAAACAGGGTCACTGATGACAGCTCATGAAACAATTCACAAATATAATATCACCATTATTCTCGGACAGCAGACAATGAGATTTGAATAACATACTAATTAACTGTACAACTATTGTTCTCAACTTTATGTAATCTATAATTCCTTCTCATTATTGTGCTTTCTACCACTACTAATGAACTACTTTGTACCCTATTTAGAGCATGAATCTCAGTTAAGTCACTCTGTATATCTATTATCTACATTTTAAATGCATTGTATTTCCATGACTGCAGTGTTTTTGTACCTTGTAACAAAATAAAGTAATATAAGGTTTGAAGACTGGCAAAGGACAGCAATTTTAAAGAGCAACTTGCAATAGACATTTCACTTCCACCATCCTGAAATAAACTAGTGATTAAGATACTGAGGCTTCTATTTCCATGGTAACACATAATAAAGTTTTGAAGATGCTCCCTTCGCAGTCATTAAGGTTTTAATATACTGTGTTGTAGCTAGCTTCGTCCTTAAGAGGCTATTTAACACAGATATTTAAATGAAATCTTCGGAGACAGTTGTGTTGCTGTTTTCTTGTGAATTTACTCTTTGTAGTTAAATCTCTATGCAATCGTCTTCTAACCCAGAGTCTCTGGAGAAATCGAAATGCTTTGATCAAATAAATCTTCCCATTATATTTGTGGAACGCAAGGAGACAGAAAAAAAAACTGAATGCAATATTTCTAAGGAAAAGCAGATGAATTACATGTTCTCTTTCATGATCGCTGCACACCAGAACCAGGCAAATGAGAACTTGTGTAGATGCCGCGGAGAGCTCTTTCACAACTGGGGAGCTCTCTTGTCCTTGGATCCATGATGTACTGAGGGAACAGGAAAGATGAAGGTTTGAGGTGCTGTCAAATTCTTATTGCACAGAGCCTCCGTCTGATTCTGGATCGGGGTCCTTTGGTTGCAGACTTGAAGGTGATTTGTTCTTGAATAAACATTTGGAATTTTGTCCTCCATTTGTGAAAATGTAAAACTAATAAAAACTAGTTCACACAAAAGATTAGGTACAACACGCAAACACAGTACTCTTCCAGAGAAGGCAAGGTCTGTAAAAAAAGGGGGAGGAAAACAGTCCTGGCAAAAGCACCAAGTAAACAGTTTATTCTAACTGAATTAATCTGATCACTGCTGGATATTTGTTTTCCTTTATTTCAATTTTAATTACAGATTTCAGAATGTAACACGCCTGAATACAATCTCCTGAATTTGGGGGTAAACAACAGGCTCATTAAGATGTTAATTTTCCCAGCAGGAAAATGAAAAGTTGCACAAAATACTCAACACTCCAGTTATAAGGACACTTACTTAAAACAAAAGGTTTTTAATTGTGTTATGGAATGCATGACTTGCAGAAACAGCGCTGTGTCACAACAGGGGAGAAGACGCCTGTGACTGCGCTGCAGTTCACAACACATTATTTCTGCAGCTAGCGCAGTGTGCAGAATTGGCAATGAGGAGGAGAAGGCACGCAATTGTTCGGCGGCGATGATCCCGGCTTCAGAATGAATCTGTTTTACAATGGCCTGCCGGTGTTTGACATAAGCCTGAAGATATTCCCTACCCTGCACCGCGGCCAGCACGCCAACGTGACGGGCACGCCACTCGCCACCCTGCGCTCAGTCCCCCGTCAGAGTCGGGCAGAGTTCCGAGGCCAACTTCAATCACCCCCCCAGCTTTGAAGGACAAAGCAGACAGGTGACCATAAACAATTAATCAACATTTTAACACCTCTCCATCTGCCCGGCCGAACAGGAGAGAGGAGAACTGTCACTCAATCCACCGTGCCTCTGCCTGGCCTTGGCTCCATTAGCAGACCTCCTCTCAGGGAAACTCTACCTATCCAGCGCCGGAATAAACTGATAATTAGAAGCACATGTTGGCATTTATGAGTTGTAACTCTGGAACAGACATCCTATTTAGGGTTGGCAAAACCAAAGCCATTTTTTGAATTAAAAAAAAATGTTTTGCTACTTGGACCTAAAGAGTAGGAAGGCAAACCCTTCTCCTGTTTAATTCAAAGTGACAATCAATCTCATGAACATTATATTTACTAATCTTTTTTTTTGTTTGGGCATAAGGGGCCAACCTTCATTCAAGTTATGAACAGAGCAAAGGACTTTGTTTCTACATGAAATGGCCCTTTTTATAGAGATTAGAGCCTGGCCACACTAAAATCAGCCCCAACAACAGCAAAGATGTCCAGATTCCCTACAGTATTTCCCTAGCCGCAGAATAAAGATCAGCTCTCCCTATGACCATCTGCATCAGTTCATTACAATGCACAATTCCAAGCTACCAGAAGCAGATGTGTTTGTGTCTGATAAACTGCACTGGGTATCTTGTAAGCATCTTTTTAGCTCCGTGTCAAGATAGCGGTTCTAACGTAAGGGCTCTGCACAAAATACAGAAAATTAGGTCTGATGTATACTTCAAAAAACACTTAAATACAAAATGTTTTTTGGCTTTGACATTGGAACAGTTATCCTAAACTAACAACTTAAAACACAAGGAGCTGCCTTATTTGTGTTATAAAAATAAGAAATGTGCACAAATGTGCACATATTAAATTCCTTCAAAGTGTCAGCAAGAAACCTTTTGTTCTTGTACATACATTTATTAAGTCTTCTTCTACAAACTATTCTGTCTTTGCACTGATTAGCAATTCTTTGCAGTGAAAGAAAACCAAATTGGTACATCTTACAGTTAAAGCCGAACAGCCCAACAATTATGATTAACATGAAATCTGACTGGAGGCTAATAGTTTGTGGACGTTAACGAGGAATCTTTAGCAAAACCTTTTTCTTTCACACAACAGCCTCTAGATTAGCAGCATGTTCTTGTCATTATTGAAACCTAATATTATTTGAAAACTTCACTTATCTTGTTAAAAAATAAAAAAAATAATATTCACTAACCCAAACTACAACAACTGTGCCAAACAGCCTTGGTTTACTCTATTGTTACACAAAACAGTGACAAAATGTCACAGAGGCATTCTGCAAGACAATATGTCATTTCCACCTGGAGCAGAACTCATCTTCATTTCCAGCTATCCATCACCGAAGACTAACAATAACAGCAGCCCATGGCTCAGCTGGTAAACACACACACACAGACTCACATCTCTGTTAAAAAGCCCAAGTTGTTTCTGCACACTGCTGTCGGCGCAAGCCTTAAAATAAAGCTACAACAAGCTGGTAGCAGTCAGGCAGAGGGGACAAGAAAGAGCCCAAGAGCAAATATTCACAGGGATCCTAATAACAATAATCTGATCCTGGGGTGCAGTAAAGCCCATCAAGCCCTTTGTTTCTTCAGGACTCATTGCATGACAATTAGAGGCTGGTTAGCAGTCAAAAGGAAGAGGGGGGGACAGAGGAACCTGGTAGACTTTGTATTGTTCCACTCCCTGCATGAAACACACAGCTTTTTCACATGGACAGGAAACACAAGCAGCCCAAAGAATCCTGGGCAAGACAGAATTTATAAAGGTGAACTCCACAAAAAAAGAGGGGATTAAATGGAATGAAGCGGTCTACCTGTGGAGCAAAAGAAAAATGGGGAAAAAAACAACTTGTTAGAGCAAATCTTGCACTCACCGTATTGTAAAAGTGATAATTATGTCATTGGCTGGAGACCTGGATCTAGAACAAAATAGCTAGAAGTGAATACAACTTTTATTTTTTGTTTAGCACATATAAAATAGTAAGCATTAGTCCAAACAGTAAAAACATAAATGAAATGCAGGCTAGTTCTTTGCACAGCAATGATTATTGACACACCCAATAAGAAACAATAGCAATAGAAACTGTATAACTAAGAACCTTTCCTCTTATATGTTTAAACGCAACTAAAATAACCTCCTCAGTCCAGATGTCTCCCCCTAGATTTGCTTCCTAAACAAATCCTGCTGTCTAACCTATTGAGGTTAGAAAAGTTAGGATTGAATTTACATTTGAGTTATGTACCTTTAGTTAGTTGCAAACATGCATCCATTAAATTTATTCTGAGCCTGAGGAAGATAAATGAAGCCAGATGCAGAACATTATAAAAACAATAATATACTGCTTACATTCAGAAGCTCTATAATCTTGAAAAACAAGATCATTTCTGGCTTGGAGTCTTCACAACGTTTGCAATGGAGTTACAGTCCGAAGTAGCGTGGCACTTGACCTCTGTCTCATTCATCCCCACCAGCAGTAAATCTGGCTCAAAGCGGAACCCACCGGGAAAACCTATGGCCAGCTTACTTAAGGCTGAAGTCACAAGGGCAAGGCCTTTGGCAGCCAGTTGTCTAGCGATTCATCCCTTTGCTATCTGAAGGCTCGTGCACGCCAACCCTTCAACTGCACACACCTTCTGACAAAGTTGCACAAAGTTCTAACAAAGACCTGATCCACAATGTAGTCAATATATTAGGGACAATAAGCAGAAGAGCAATGACATCATTTTGGAACATGCAAAAGCAATCAAGTGGCAGCAAACTCATCTGCACTGTGATTACAACATTTTGACAAATTGGAAATCTCAGGATCTAAGAATATAATGAAGTTGTACAAGAAGACAAAATCATGTAGAAGACAAAGAATGGTATTCTTGGAGCTTATGGTTATAGCTGAATGAACACCAAGGGTCTCCAATACCTGTACTGTTACTAAGGAGCAGGCTTTTTTTTTCTACATAAAAAAAGCACCCCTAAATTGCGTGATCTGCGTGAAATGTGATTCCATTTCTTGAAACAGCTTATACATTTCCCAGCCATTTTTTTTTACTACTAGCGGAAAATGACTGGTCTTACATCTGACTTAAAGCACATGCTGTTTACAACACACTCGGTTAATTGTTTTATTCAACGGTAGGAAATGGTTCCCCATCCTGCAAAGATTTATAGTGATAATTTGTATAGCTCCAGCTCAAAGATCAAGCCAGTTACTGTATTAGAAGACTGGAATTAAATCAATTAAACCCCCTAACCACGCTTTCTAGGGCTCACTTGCACTGATTAGTAAGTGCCCACACCTGGGACTTAACCTGTTTTTGCCTTTCTATACCTGGGAGCTTGAATCTGCTAAATTACCCCACAAGAAGAGGTATCCCACTGTACAGTTAATCCAGCAGTATGGCGTCTCATTATTTTAACTAACACCTTAACTCAGGCAGACCACACTGGAAAAAGCCACTGCAATTTTCAGGTGAGGTGATCTTTACGAGTGAAAGAAATTCACTGGCTAAAGAGCAGAAAAAAAGCAATTAAAATGCCTACATTTAAATAATATATCTTCGTATTTGACTCAAATTCTTAAAAAAATAAGGAATCTACAAAGTCTAGAGATTTCAATGATGAGCAAAATGGATCTGAGAAGCAGATATAATAACTATAGTCAACTATAACTATAATCATAATAACTATAGCCCTCACACACAAAGAAGGCTCCACAGCCAAAACATTGCATTTCCTTTCTTCTCTTTTCAGTATTGAATAAACCCTTTACTTCCTATGATAACTATGTGCACTTTGACAAATCTCAAATTTCACTAGCATGTAATAAATGCATACATTTAACAAGCTATGTAAAACAGAGAGCTGCAAAGACCTAAGGACTAGAAAATGTTGTTGAGGTCTTACTTCCAAAATTCAAATGCATAGATAAAATCTCATGAAAAACGTAACTACAGTATGTTTTGAAGAGCGTCTCCATTTCTGTAGAGAACAATTGGTGCAATGCAGACAGGACTTCCTCAATTGACTAGGGCTTCACAGACGAGCGTCACCCACAGACCTTAGCAGTATTTCCAAGTGACTGGAGATTTTCAGAGACATCAAGGCCCGGCTATCTATACGCATAAGTTGCTACTCTGGCTCAACAAGTATGGCAGCAAAGTTTTATCAGAAATCTCAATCAACCAATGCAAGTCTCACTTGAACTGTTGTCACCTAGGAATCAGCTAAATAACACATACAGGAGTTTTTTGTGATTTTACACATCGAAAGCTAGAAGAAATATTGAGAGTGATGTAGCTTCTCTAAAATTTACACCATGGAATTGCTGTGCTTCATTTACTGATGACTGATTCACATGTAAAGTTATTCACAACATACGCTACTGATGGACAGCAAATGGTGCCTGCCATTACCAAGTCACTGAGACACTTGTGGGGGTGGCAACAAAATGGTATGTAAAGGGATCATTATCTCTAGCTACACAGCCCTCCGTTCTTCACAGCCACAGTGTCAGAGGTCTAATATGCAGGAATTGCAAAACAATCCCCTAACCAATCTCAACAGAACTGAACGCAGATATTGTCGTAATGGGTCATGATGTTTGCCCTCACAGAGACAAGAGGACAAATATTTCAGTCTGAAAGGAGGGAACCGCCAGAAGAGAATGGACTCCTGTCCTGCTCGATCTGAGCTCCATTGAAAATGCCTGTGCAATCGTTACAAGATGTTTTGCATCCTAAAAAAAATCTTTGAAGATCTATTTCACAGTTGGCCGCTGCCTTGAGGGAATAGTGAAGGACAATGCTACAATTCACGCATACAATTCATGTCTTTTATTTTAAGCACTCCTTGTCATTGGCAGGCTTGTCCAATGTTCAAGGTGACTAGACTCTACAGAGGTATCAAACTATTCTTCTGGGAAGCAAGGAGAAGAAAGAGAGGGGAGGCTTACCATAGTCTACTGGCCACTTAATATGTTCCATTTTTGCAGTGCTGTTAAGCATTTTTTAATTCCAATTAAAAAAAATATGCTCAGGTTAACAGAGTTTCTTTCTAATCAGGTGACCCTTGAATTTCTTAGATGTGTGTAAATTAAGTTTTCACCCGAAACATCACACCTTTAATTAAATTAAAACATTTGTGCTAAAACCGTTGTCAAAACAGAGGAAAGGGGCTGAATAATTGAATGAATATCAACATGTGAGGAGTGACTGAGTTATCCTAGCTGTCAAGTCACTACATTTGAATATTCATTTTACTCCCCCTCGCTTATCTTCTGCTTATCTCTGGTGATATGTTACTAGTGTTTGTCTAGGTAACGAGAAAATATAATTAATGTTAAGCGAAAGCTCCCAATAAAAGTTAGTCCGCAAGAAACAGACCATAAACTCGTACTAATCACTACTTTTTTTCTTTTAGTTTTATTATTTATGTTAGAAAACAAATGCTCCCCATTCAGATATTTTCCTTTTCTCCAATTCTCATACATTCATTAGTATTACGTTGATTACCAAGCTACGATGTTTCAATTTTTATTGGGCTAATGCAATAGTCATTAATAAACAAAACAGAAATGACTCACCTTTAATTTGGTTAAGGAAAGAACCTTAACAAAAATATTTATCATTGCAGACAGGACTCAGTGAATGAAACCAACCTAACTCAAAGGTCAGTTTGCTGCCAAAATACTGTGTATTTTAACAGCCGTTATTACATTTCTTAATTTCACCAACCGTATTTCATGTAAGAAATAAATCATAAAGTAAATAAACCATAAGGTTGATCATAAATACACTTAACTTAAACTGGAAATAACAATCCTAGCTCTCTCCAGTTCATGCCAATTTAGTTTGATATACCTCAGTATGCTCAGAAAGTCATTTGGCACATTTCTTTGACATCACAGAAGGTTGCTTGAGCAGTGCACTTACATTTGGCTCATCCTTCAATCGCAACCTACTTTTTTCTGCACCATATATTGATTTGAATGAAAACAACTTGCTAATCCAAATAAACACGATGTCAGCAAGCCATTCAAGCTAACAAAAATATTAGCACAGCATGATATGTTGTGGAAGCCACAGGGTTACTAGTGTTGCTAGTGATTTTAACCTCTGAATATAGAATGCATAGAGGAAAACAAAAGTTATCATTCAGATAACCAAGTGACCATACTATAATCTTTTCTTGAACACATTTCTGAAGACAAGGTTTATTTATTATAAAGACACGTCATCAACAAAGAGTGAAATATTTGTTGTCTACACTGAACAGTTCACCCGGAAAGCCTGTAAAACTAACAAACAGGGCCTCCGATGCCCAAATCGAGCTGGATTTTCCTTGCTTGGCTGCTCATGCGGGATTAATTCTGGGTTAGGAAATGGAAACACCCCAGAGGACCCATGTGGCCCTGTGAACTGTCCTGATGAGGGCTTCTGGGGAGCTAACCATCCTCATCTCAACCACATCCTGCACTGTACCTGCCTCAAATCCCAGAGCACATGACTGGAGAGATGTGACCCAGCACAGCATGGGAAGGAGGCTTTGGCAAGTTTTAAGGTCATGCTAATTGCAATATTCCACTCTCATGTCTTCCCATGTTATGAATGCATTTAAATCATAGTGCAGGTGCTGTGTGTCCTTTAAACCTTTAATTAAATATCACTCAAAAGGTTAATGCAGGTAACAGGTACTACATACTTCATTTACAGGAC
The DNA here is from genome assembly GCF_040954835.1 of Lepisosteus oculatus. Taxonomy (NCBI): domain Eukaryota; kingdom Metazoa; phylum Chordata; class Actinopteri; order Semionotiformes; family Lepisosteidae; genus Lepisosteus; species Lepisosteus oculatus. The sequence goes on from NC_090710.1 coordinate 5,753,148, forward strand.
GAAACAGAGGTACAGAACCGTGACAAAATAAAAACAAAACCTGACAGGGTTAGTTAGATAATCTCAATACCTAGATCAGGAATTGCTTCAGACTGAAGTAATCCCCATTACATCGGAAAGCATTTGAAAGACAGTTAATACCTTTTTTTGTAAAAATAAATAAATTGAAAGCTTCCACTGGTAACTAATCATTATGGTTTAACACGTTATTCAACAAATGGATGCAGACTTTATATGCTCACACCACAATAAGAAAGCAAATATGGCAGCAATCATTTTGTATACTCACAGGGTGACGATATAAACAAAACTTTTAAGATAAAAAATAGAACTGCTTTACAGACTATTTTGAAATAAATTTCACACCTTCTGAATGACCAACATCTGCAAAGTGCATCCTTTTCTGCCTTGTTACAAAACACTGCTTGTTTCAAAACATTGTTTAGGACATGATTAAGATACATGGAGTGGGGCTACGACAGAGATCCTTTGATATTCTGTGAAAACCCATGTTTAAACAGTGAAAAATAATGCTAACGGTAGAAAGCAGTGAGAATCAGAAAGTATTTCAATACCAACTTCAAGCGCAATATCTATGTATAACAGCACATCTTTAATTGCATGTTTCCGGATTTTTTATTTGGGGCCCCAGAATGATTAGGTAGCTGTGCAATAAAGAGGAAGGTTGCTGGAATATGTAAAATGATTGTTGAGAGCCACAACAGCACCAGCATTTATTTTTTCAAAAATAAAGTGTAGAAACTTACCAGCCTTCTTGCAAATTCTTTATTTTCTGATAAAAATCCATAGCCTGGATGCACCTATAAATAGATTACAAACAGTAAAATGTATAATGCTCAAATGTTACAAGGTCACTAATTCAATCTGAAATATTTCCAAAACAAAGACAAAATATCCTGATTCTGCTTAATAGGAATATGAGTGTTTGACAATAGAATCTAATGAATATATCTACTTCACCTGTATGTGTTAAGTTTACTACTGTCTATATTGCTCCTTTATTTGATTTATTCTAAAAGATATGATAAGCAATGACCATGACAGCACTCACAGAAACACAGCCTCTGTTCCAGGTGTTTTTAGGTTTGCTTTGCTTCAATCATTACACTTGAAAAATGAAGGAACACAAGTAACATAATACAATAAACTGAACAGCTATACTCTGACCAACTATTGGACCTCAGTGACTGAGCCAATTCTCTTGTACAATGTACAGGGTTTAAACTTGAACTAATTAATGCTGAAACAGCTTTAACTGATAAACAGAGATAAACATGCAATCTAAAATTTAGTTAAAGCTAACCAAAAAAAAACAGATTTCTGTTAATAAAGCTCAACCTCCAATCAGTAGGATTCAAAGCTGTGTTTGTGTTTTTTCAAATAGGGCCTGTACAAAAATAGCATTTAACATTCCAACAATTAAATCTGTGCACAGATGTTAATGAGCAACATCTTATATTAATTTGACATCAGGTTTCTAAAGACAATTAACTGACTTGACCCTAATTAAAAGGCAGCCGAGATACATTGAAAATAAATCAAATTGCAAAGTAGGAAAACCATTTTTTGTTGTTTTGTAGAAAGAGAATTAAAACTCAATGGAGAGTTGCGCATCAAGCAACAATGCCAGGCTGATTATCTGCATAATAAGGGTTAGGTATCAGACAAAGGAAGGGAAGTTGCTCAGCTGATCTTTCTTTTCCGCTGTGTTTTTGTCTCTCCTGCCTCAGTGAGCTGTTTGAAACACTGGAGACTGCAGGGATTCAGTCAGAACCTCCGATCTGCACTAAGTATTGCAACAATCAAGGGGAATTCAGAGAACACCCTTAGAATCGCTTACTTAAGAATTTCACCTTCTTTCAAATAACATTGTTTCAATTTTAATGAGGATCTCTTATTTACAATGCATTTATTATATGTTAGTAAGGCATCTCACATTTATTTGGTATGCTTAACCTTGCATCAAACACTAAAGCCCTCACTGCTCTATTAATCAATTGTATTCTCAAGTATGTGTGCCTTGAGAATAACAGGCCACAGCACAGAAAAAATAATCAAACCCTCTAAGTAACTGTCTTTAATTCTCCTCGGTGTAAACATATTTCATCTCTTTAAAAGGATACACCTTGACTACCTGTCGGAGCATTACTTACATGTTGACAGGTGCAGTTTTATCAATACATAAATAATCAATGTAGTTCTATCAATCAATCAATAAATGTTAATGCATTTCATTACAGGAAAATTAAAGACCAGATAAAAATGAAACTAAACCTGGATGCAAATCTCTAGCAAGTCTCAACCAGACCAAAGTCTGATCTCTGAGCACAAATCTAAGAAGCTCAGACTCCTGTGTCCTTGGTGTCTGAAGTGGAACAAGCTGTGAGGTTTACAACAGGTTTAACCCCTTCAGTGCACACCTAGTGGTTTGTATTTGCTACTAAAACCACTAAAACTAATGGTAAAACAAAGTATACATGACGCAATGATTTTTCCACTGTGTATGGAGTCATGTGCACAGCAAATAATGCATGAATAACTATTATGTCATAACGAGTCTATTCTCTGTGCAATAGTGAATAAGACTCAAAACATGACCAAGGTGTTCACAAGATGCACAATAAAGTGTAGGACAATGCTGTTTATAGTAACTGTTAATATATTATACTCTATAAAATATTTAAAAATGCATGTAAAACATGCCAAAAACTAATTTTACTGCACATCAGGGCCCTCTCTGATTGTCGCAACCTTTCCCACTTCTACAATTAAATACAAAAAGCACATCACTGAATTATGTACATGTAATGTTAAGAGTTTTCTTTTGTCTACATTTGGTGATGCCAAGTTTTTTTTGACAAATTGTGAACATTGCTTTCTTATCCATCAGCCTTGAAACCTTGGTGTACAGATTTTAATTTGAACCCTGTGTTTTGAAAACGTACAAAAAAAACGGGGCACTCAATTTTTTTATTACATATTTCAACCAGGCTTTTTAATCTCTGTAAAAACAACGCCATTCTAATTCTCTCATGCACTGCAGATTGCCCCCCGCAGTGTTTTTGTTGTTTCTTGTTGGGTTAAATAATGTATTCTACCCTGAAAATTCTCCTCTAATTTCTAGCTTTCCTTATTCAAATAAAGGAGGAGACGTCCTTCACTTATACATTACACCAGCACACCTTTCACTATATATATATAAGGATTAGATGGGCAGAGTATCATTTCCTATTTCCCCTCATCCTCACTCCTTGAGCACCTGGATATCTCACCTCCTTCATGTCTCAGAATTAAAGCCCCGTCGCATACCTAGAATTTTACATTTTCTCTTTTTGCTTTTTGTCTTTTTTTTTCTTACTGCAAATTCGGGAACAAGCTGGAGCTGCTCCCTGGTGTGAGAACTGAATCCAGCAGCCACCTGCAAGAACAGCCACCAGGACTGCCAGATGCCACAAAGCCTTTGATATTTTTCAGCCACTGTTTTTTGGCTGCCTTTAAAAACCCGTGCAGCATGAACACATAAGCTAAACAGGAATATCAAACACAGTCTCCTTCTCTTTCTGTCACTCTTTTTTGTCTCTTTCTTGGGGAAAAAAAGGTCTTGTTTTTTCCAAAAGCCTTTTTTTTTCCGGGGGTTTGAGTTTGGGGTATGTTTAAGCCGCAGTGGCAGCATGACTCTGACTCATTCAGACTCACAGCTTGGGCTCCGGTTTTCCTAATGGCCTCCATGATGGCATCCATGTTAAGGTAGCTTTTGCTGGTGGGAGCCGGGCCAACACATACTGCCTCGTCCGCCATTTTCACATGCACCTGATGAGAGAAAAGAAACAAGCGCACAGAGCTGAAGAACAACAACATAAAACATAAAGCACATGTACACATGCCCCTAAAATAAGAAAAAAAAAACATGGGAATCTAAAGAGACAGAGATGCAGGGGGCATTAAATATATTTATCACAAAGAAAATATTCATAAGCCTTTTCATGTCTGCTCTCCCCCAGTTTGCTGTAATAATTAGGAGCTCTAGGCTGAAATGGTTGTAATCTACAGATTATTTCTTCAGTAAATAGAGATGTTTGACAATGTTTGGAGTCCATTACTTGCAACTAATGTCCAGTAAGTGACATGATATATTACTGACACATTTCAAGGGAAACAAAATATGTTATGCTTGTAACCAACATTGTTTATACATTCATATTGAGAAACCAACATTCATAGCTAGCTCCAAGCTGGCACCCCAGGAAGATGGGGATAATTAGAGTGAATTGACTAAAAGGGATGCAATGAATATCCCTGCACAGCATCAGGTCAGAGCTGTGCACAAATTAAAGCTAAGTCTAAAGAGTTCAATATCAATTCATGTGAACCAGAAAAATATAAGAACAAATTCAGGCTGGCACCTCACCTTATGTATTTAAAGGTGCGTCTTATTTATTTAATCCAGCACGCAAATATGCCTGTGATCCTAGTGGTCCAAAATAAATATAGGCACACTGTACAAGAGCAGAAATTGCATACAAGATCTTGTAACAAAATGCTCACATTTTTAAAAGAAATTCCAGTTGAAGGCAAGTTCTGTGATATGGACTACGGTATCTAAGACACATAATCAGGAATTTAATTTATTCATTTTCAACATAAACAGCATAGTACTGATTCCAGAACGTGCAGTAGTTCATGACTGTTTTACAAACAGGACGGGTGAAAATACTGGAAACTGACATTTCCCTTCTGTCCATAAGGGTCAATGAATTTACCACAGAGCTCAACAAGCTTCTACTATCGAAGAACAACACACGCACACCTGAGAAGAACATGGTGACAGAACTGCAGCTAATTAAGTGACAGACAATTGCACTCAGGGGAGACATTCCTGGGAATTACTGTCAACAACTGAATAAACACTGTAGGGAAGGGGAGGTGTTTATGGGCCAGTTGTTCATCACTTTCTTTTTTATTAAGGTGCTAAAATGAATCACTGCTCTGACTTTTACCTTTCAGCACAGAAATTATATGTGTGTGAGGGTACGCGTGTATATAAATGTCATCTCTTCTCATTTTTTTCTTCATTGAATATTTCTATGATACACTAAGTTCTCTTCTAAAAGCAGGACAACGAATCCCAACTGTCACTACTTATTTTAATCCATTTGCCATTTCGCTCCTGCCTGTTTCACACGTGCCTACCAGGTTGAAGTTTGAAGAGCTCCTTATCTTTAGGGTGTTTTTTTGTTAGAAATAGCAATTTCAGTAAAATGAAATGTAACAGCATCTAAAGTAACACCAAATTAACCAATATTCTTGAACCAACAACAAAAATACTGTCATCTTTTAAAAATTAGAATAAAAGAGACAGAAGTGTCAGGTACTAGAAACAGCAAAGATTAAGAAATCCCCAGGGCCCAGTGGTATTTTACCAATTGTACTCAAAGAAACGAGACAAGATATACAGAAGCCATTGACATAAGTATTTCAACAGTTTCTTAAAACATGGATAGAACCCATGGACTGGAGAATTGCTAATATTGCATAAGAAAGGTGGGTAAAATGAAACTGGGTTGTTGTTCTCTAATTACTTCAAGCCTGACTTTTATTAGATGTAAAATTATGGAAACAATTATTACCACTAATTTAGTAATGTCATGTCATTCGCCAAACTGCTTTATACCGGCGGGAAGCCGGAGCCTATCCAGCAAGCAACGAGCACAAGGCAGGGTACACCTTGGATGGGGCGCCAGTCCATGGCAGGGCAAATGCAAGCCAATCATACATGGGGACAATTTGGAGACCAAACTGGGAGGGGACGCAATTCAAGTATTCAGACTCGTCAAGCACACTGGGAAAGTCAACAAAAAAGACTTCTTCAGAATGAATAGTGAAACGCAAAAGTGGAAGACACAACTGGAAAAGTTCATTTTGTATTCAAGTACACTTAAAACTGAGAAGAGGCAGTTCTTCACCCACAGAATTATGAGACGATGGAACAAGGTAGTCAGTCATGTTGTTGAAGCCACTGCCCTGGTTTCCTTCAGGACATGGCTGGATGAGAACCTTGGACCAATTCCTAACTACCAAGCTGAATGACCTTCTTTCACTTGCAACCATTCTGAACTCCACCACATTGGCATCAATTTAAAAGAAGATAAAAACCAACTATACTGTAGCCTAAAAGAACCAAATAGTATGGATCTATAAGCATACTTGTATCACTGGAACTCTTTCAAAAAACTTCCAAACAGGTTTTTAAGTATAATACTTAACACATTCAGTTTAATACTGTTTTGTTTGGACAGTTTTGCTCAGCTATTCTTGAAGGCGAAAATTAAATATATGAAAAAAGTCTTTCATGGACAAAACCCTATTCCCATCTCTGAGCCAGACCTTAGTATAATACAATCTAGTTCAAGTAGATAGCTGTGTCAGCATGCGTAGGCTGCAAAGGAACAAGTAAAGGTTTATTCCATGCTGAAAAGAGAAGAAAAGAAACATCGGGTGTCACTAGAAGAAGGCTCCACAGCCGAAACACTGTTTCTTTTCTTCTCTTTTCAGCATGGAATAAACCTTTACTGGTTCCCGATACAATCTAGGTCCCGTAGGACTAGTAAAATGGAAATCTAAATATTGGAATTTCTATTTCTTCCACTCTCATCTTTCCAACGTCTGTTCAGAAATATTGCAAAAACCACAGCACCTTCACAATTTTGCAACATTAAGATTTGAAACTATCCATTGTCACTGAATGTTAATTGCTTTTAAGTGTAGTATTTATTGCTTTTTTTTAACTGAAGCCCTAAGAAAGAATTCTGTAAGAAGGAGGGCATTAATTTATGTATTGGCCTTGAGCACGCCTGCTGAACCAAGCAAATTAATTTGTCATAGGATCAATACTGTAGATCCATTTGCTAACTTTCCATCCATCCATCCAGTTTTTAGCCAATACAGGGTCACAGCCTATCCAGCAAACAATGGGCACCAGGCAGGATACACCCTGGACAGGATGCAAATCCACTGAAGTGCGTACACATACACAAACACACCTAAGGTGCCAATTTTCCTAGAAGCTATTTAACCTACCAGTATGTTGTAAGAATGTAAGAGGAAAACAGAGAACCTGGAGAAAAACAAACAAACTCTACATAGATAATACGCCAAGAATTGAACCCAGGCCCCAGCGCTGCAAGGCAGCAATGCTAACCATTGTGCCATCCTAATATTAAACCAATAATGAATAGAGATATTTTGTAAGGCATCAAAAAAAATAGACATCTTACTCTTTAAACGGTCATATATATATATATTGGTTTAATGTACTAAAACTCATAACAACCTCCTCTGCCTTCCTGGTAATTAAATATGCAACAATGGTTGATAAATATGAGAAATATAGTATGATAGCTTGATATGGCTGCAGAAAGTCTTCCGAGTCGTGTCTCCTTTAAGTATCCCTTGCTACCTCCTGAGTGTGAGTTGACAAAGAGCAAGACAACGCATCCACCGGAAAGGAACACGGGCTGATTTTGTCTGCGCAAAGGTGATTTGTATGCACAGCCGATCACTGGGTTTAATCACACTGCAATGATGCCACAGGGCAGCCAAAGAGAGAGGGAGTGTGCTCTGGGAATGCTGCAGGAAGACTCAAGTAAGGGACAAAAAAAAAAGGGCTGGTGATCAACTCAGACCCACTCAACAACTTGCAGCAGCCCAACGCCAGGAATGTCCAAATTTGGAAGCGTCATCTGAAGGATCACTTCCGCGTGACATCAGCTACAGCTGCTGACAGAATTGGGCATCAGTTCTGCCTGATGACTGTAATCCGTCATCAGGCTCCCCTGCAACCGTAAGATCATGACTCAATGTCACTGGGCTGCACGACAGCAGTTTTAATATTAACATGGATGAAAAGATACTGGCAAGGGGGTTGTGCTGAATCCCCATATTCATTTGCCAGTGATAAAAAGCATGTATCCCCACATGCGTGGGTCAAAACACTCTGCACCAAACTGCAATTGGTGTCAAGCCCCAGTTCGCTGTACTGAAAGATATTAAACCCATCAGGCACTTGCAAGAACATGCAAACATGAGCATGGGTATAGATTTAACCCACATTTATTACTTTTAAACTCTGCTATGCAAATTAAAATGCGTGCCCAGTCTTAAGACTCGGAGACATTTTTGCACCAGTCAGATGATGAAATATGTACTGTTACATCATTTCTAGCATTTATAAATCTATCAACCAGTTATTTTAACATTGGTACCGCATTTAACATTTACCAATTATCTTAACATTGGTATTGCATTCATCTTTAACTCATTCTTTGGGATCTGCACGGGTGGTACTGGGCACATAATGAACTGCCTGGTAACGTCAACATCTGCCAATGGCAGCTGGGTACTACACCAATTGCTCAGACATGCTGGCAAAGGGTTTTATGCTGATGCAACTATAAACAGAGAGGAAGTCGAACTGCCATGCACAAATAACTGAAAAAGAAAATAAGCTGGTCCACAAAGTCTTATTTACATTTTTTTTTCCAAACAAAATAAATTTGTAATTTAAACAGTGTGTACCACATAAAATACGTCCATTATTTATTAATGCGGATATTACATGGCACACAGAGCAGTACAAACTAAATAAAGACTAGTAAACTAGTTCGGTTCCGCTACTGTGGAAACATAGGTGACCATGACTTCATGATTTCCTCGGTGTTTATACCGAGCAATAAACACTTTTCAGAATTTGAGGTGTCTCAACTGCAAACATAATGAAATCACCTCCCTTACTGCTTTTTTGTGTGAACAACCTTTAACTTCCTACTGCACCTATGGGAAGGCAATCGGGCAACCACAAACAGTGGATCTGAAAAATGTAAAGACTGCAATATATAGTTGGTCTGTGAATTAGATTATAAAGCAATGCCATTCTACAAATACTTGGAGCAGCCGACTGTGTGAACCTCAAATGTTAGAGACATTTAAAGCTTAGCACACCTCCAGTAGGTGACTTCACACTTGTCTACGTCAGAACGATTTTTTTAAAGTCATGCAATGTTCAAGGAGGAACACGATTATGGGCTATGTGAAGGAGATACAAGGGATTTTCACAGAGGTCCTCATCTTGATACTCATTCCGTTTCATGACAATTAGCCCTAATTCTGGGCTATTCACAATAAGGCACCTTTTCTTTCTAAAAGCTGCTGTCTGGAAAACATTGCTTTTCACAGCTTATTCCGCCACACTGCTATCAGTTTTAATAGTATTCCATGGGAAACATCACAAATTGTACATTTTTAGATATCAAAGCGCTTAAGAAGCAAAGGCATAAAAGCTGCCTTCTTTCAACCTGTCATCTCCGGCATTTTATCCATTGTGACTAAACTCTGACTTTCAGCAGCAATATGCGTATTCATATTTCAGAGCTTTCATGACAGGGATCCCATCTGCATTAAAAAAAGGTTTAACAGCCATGTCAGAATGGTACCATTTACAAATACCACTGGTGCAAGCATTTGATAGGGCACAAATTCCATGTTCAATACTGATGTATTCCAATAATAACCAATATCTGATGCTGGGGGATATCAGACAATAATAAAAACAACATAATGAAATAATTACAGAAGTAAGAAGTTTATTTTTTATACAGACATAATGAAAAATCCAAACAGCCATGTCAGGATTGTGTTTGGCATTGTACTACGTGCCTACTACCAGGCAGGGGTAATGAACAGGAACATGGAGCATAATAACATCAAATAAAAATTATGAAGATTGCTAACCACTGACCAGAGTCTTCCCGGTCACCGGCACAGTGTAGGACATGAACAATCTGATTTCTGCTTCTGTTTTAAAAATCTCCCATTGACATCCTTTTCCATGTCTCATTTGTTGAATAACATTTTATTCTGCATGTGCTGTGCAAAACTGATTAGAAAGAACTTCAGCACAGATGCACCGTTCCCACCAACAGGAAAATATATATATTTTTGCTACGATATTTGCTATATTCATTCCCTATATAATATATTTATAAATATAAGCTAGTTAAACAGATAGTCAAGTGTTCATATACAGTCAAAAACCACCATGTAACTCACTTTGTTAAATGCTACCTATCAAAGCACATAAATGTTGGGGCAGGGTGATATTAAACTATTCAATTGTGCAGCTAATTCAAATCCGCCATTTCTGACTTGGCTTAATATGACACCTGAAGAAGGCTCCACGTCCGAAACGTTGTGTTCTCTTCCTTCTTTTTTTCAGCATGGAATAAACCTATTACTTGTTCCTTTGCAGCCTACGCATGCTGACGCAGCTACCCACCTGAACTACAACAACGCTAAATACTACTGCACATTTTCCTTTGATCAATTTGTTGTGCACCACACTGACACTTACTGTGACTATACAGGGATAAAGCAAGACCTGATTCTATGTCAGAAATTAAATGAGGCAGAGAAGGAAATTATTACATAATTAAGTTTGTAACCAGGACAGATTCAAACATCATTTATGTAAAAACATCAACTGTGAGCAAGCCTACATTGTATAGAAAGTTGGGAAATTCCTACTGCACTTCCGAAACATTGAAATTTGATTCAGATTTATAATCTAACCACAAGATGTTACACAATGTGTGTAAAATGAAAAATAATGTGCTAAAACTACTCTGACAAGCATATTTGGTCACACTTACTTTAGTAATTCTCTACTTGGTCTTCCACACTTGGGATTAGTTCATTCCTTTACAGTTTGCAGCTTTTTAGTAATTTGAAACCAGTTCCTGGCTTCTTTATGGAGGTATCTGTGCCCACTTTTCAACACAAGAAGCTTGGAGTACTGTAGCCAATGTCAGATTCTTTTTTTCAAACTGCAGCCCTCAAGTCCCACAGCACCTTTATGTCATTCAGGTGTCGGGGAATAAGCTGGCAAGTCTCTAACGCAGGTTTTTTTTTTGCAGAACCTCCTCTCCAAACTTCACAGAACTGCAGTGTCATTATTCCGCTAGAACGCAAAACCATCATCCAAGTAGCCTTCTAGCACCTGGTAGCACATAAGACTGTGAAATGTATATTTTGTAGCTTTCATCAATCTATCAACAATATAACGGCTGCAAGCAAATACCCAAGGAAGAAAAACAAGCCCATATCACCAACTTGTCTAATAAAGTCTGAGGAACTTTAATTTCCCATCTTCTAACAATATTCTGTTGCTTCCTTGGGGGGACAAAAAAGAAGGCTCAGAAGCCGAAATGTTGCATTTCTTCTTTTGACTTTTCAGCATGAAATTAACTTTTGCTTTTTCCTTCAACACCACATCACGACACAGCCCTGCACTCAGGAGTTTGTGTTTTGTCTGACTGACCATTAAAATGTGGTTAAACAGATTAATCAACACGATTCAAACATGACTCTTGGTTTTCACCCATGTCACATGTCACTCTTGTCACATTTTTCTGTTTCACTCGTTGATGTTCTCAATTTCATCTCTCAATTATTGCCAAATCCTGTGCAGTAATTCCAAGAACTCTGACAATTCCTTCTTCCAGATTTTACAGAACTATTGTTTGGTCTTCCTGTGGTCCTGTGCTGTTTTATCCTGTATTTTTTTTTCATTAAATCACATCACATCATTGTGAGATCTGGGGACACTTTACTTAATTTTAAAATTTACACTTTAGTATTATACAATAGATCATTAAGTACTGTTTTAAGTGCAACTGTCAATAATTAGCCAAGAAGATGTTTCATGTCTAAATACTTTTATAAAAGTATTAGCTTATGCATACAATGTTTCCATTTTGGAGACATGAAGATTGTTTCTTCATGAAGCTGTACCTGTACTGTATGTACTGTATTTCCCTTCCTTTGTGGTTCTAAACTGTTTTTAAATGCCCATCTACCTGTCAATGACACCAGCAGGGAATCAAACCAACTTGCACATTAAAGACACTGAGTCTATAGTACTTCCACACATTCAGAGTTCAAGAATCTATACAAAAACTTGTTAGAATGGAAGGCAATAAAGTATCAGTAAAGTAAGAGAAGACAACAAAAACTTTGTGACATAAAAAGACATTTTAAGTGTACAAAAAAAACCCAAAAGTAGTTTGTTTGTTTTGTTTTAAATAAGGGCACTGTTTTTAGAGTGTTATATATTTTTTTTCAAAACAAACTTTTTCTGTATCTTCTAATAGGTCAAATCTGAAACCAAAAAGCAAACAAAATGCTTATATACCTTCATTTCCAGGGTCCATAAAGAGTAAACTGCCTTGGCTGGTAACAATTCTATTATCTGTCTCTTATTGGTGAACAGATTCTTTGTATGTAGAGCTGCAGTTAAGGGGTTTCCCCTGGGAGCCTATGAGCTCAGCAGGTTAAACTGTCAAAGCTTTTTTAAGGACTGATTGTTAAACCCCCTGTAGCTTGAGGTAAACTGACAATTTTCCATCAGCAGGGAATATGACTTTATTAGCAATTTGGAGGGAAAAAGGTGTTTTAAGGTACTTAAAACAAGTGGAAAAAGTAATTTTGCTTCCATGTTCTTGTCAGTACATGCCAAGGTTACCATATTCAATGTACAATTAATCAACACTTGATGCTATAAATGTCTGTTTGAGGCTTGAGATAAAGAAACCTATCTACAGTAAGGTCTTTGTTCTTTTGTGATATCAATGCAAAGTTATGATATGCGCTTTCCTTCAGCAAAAAAAAACACCAGAATAGGAATGCAGTAAACCTCAAAAACTAAAAGTTCTATGGAGTTTAAGATATTTACAGTACTGATATCATGTGATGAAAGTAAATCTCAAACATAGCTTTAAAATGCAGCTGTTCATGTAACCTGAAAAAGCAACAGATTTGAACTTCAAAATGTAAGAAAAGGTTGTCTTAAAAGTAAATTAATCATTTAGAATACAAATTGAGATATTTGCAGCTGTTCTCCTATGACTTTATTTTTAAGTTACTCAGCAACCTAAAACAAGACAGATGATCTTTAACGGGTTTTTTGGAAAGAAAATATCTCACATGAAAGACAAGACTTGCTGCAGACACACTTGCAGGTCTGAATAACTGCACAGGACAGTAAAGAAATTTCAAGTCTCAAAAAGCACAATTTATCTCCATCAGGGAACAAATCTCCTGATGTCTCAAGGCCTTTCTGTACCACCATCACTGTGATATAGATGGAGGGCATAACGACTTTTCTACAGAACTTAAGTCTAGAGAAATAGTGTCATTAACACATTGAACTGGGTCAGGCAAATAATACTAGAAAGACAGTCTTGAACTGCTTTTTGAATGCTTTCATTCAAAAGAAAAAGGACCTCTATCTTGGCAATAGGATGAGAGTTTTAAGCGCAGTTAAAAGTGGAACAGTGCAAGAACAACTTCTGTATTAAAGAAAGACTAGGTCTCCGAATGACATTTTCTACTGTAAATTTGTTACAGGGCAGAAGTGAGACAAAGGAACAGACAGTGCTAAAAACACTTTTTTTAGGGCTAAGCACAATCCCTGTCTGTCACAAACTTTTCATTTCCAAAGTCTGACATCTGTTTCATGAACATTACCACAGACGTCTATCAACATAAAGTGTTTTTTTGCTTGAGCTCACGTGAGATCAATTTGGAGATATTGTTAATACCAGTACAAAGACACTGTGCACAGGAGACAACACCAAGCACAAAATAGAGTAGGCACAAGCTAAAAGTGTTTTGGGAACTTGGTCTTGTGCACAAAGCAGAAGCTTACATGGACACTCAAGCATGAGGCTGATATTTAAGACAAGGCTAGACATGAAAGAGTCCCCAAAATGCTCCATGCAAATAAATAACATAAAAAAACAGTAGATTTCAAAGCTCAGTGTCATAGAGGTCAATAGCATGTTTGGCTTTCCTCACAGCCCAGGATCTAAAATGTAATGAATTATTTAAACAAAAAAAAAACAGCCTGAACCTAATCATAGTAAGTTTGCTGTATGGTCTGACATAGAGTCTGGGGGTAGTTAGGAACCAGCATGGGAGCCATTTAATACAGCCCTTGATTAACTCATCGCCTGTCCATTTGTCCTACAGACATGTGCTAACATGTCATAATCGTCATAATTCTCATCATCCCTTGAGCTAACCCACCAGCTCCTTGATTAGTACAAAATTCCCAGATGGGGGATGGTTATTGCTTAATAATTCCCCTTAGCTTCCTGCCACTATACCACAGGCTCTTCAATTAAATACAGAATCTCTAAAGAGCACAATGAATGTGGACAAATTCTTATTGGGCTTTGTGCTCTACTCAACACTAACAATTAACAGGCATAGTAACAACCCCCCACACACCTATCCATGCTCACTTAATGTACTGCATCTATTATTTTCTATTCCATGCATCTCTTTAAAGGATGAATAGAACAAACAAAACATTAAAAAGCGTTTTAAAAAATCTCAGTGCCATAACCTACTGTATAACACAGCAGCCTTCAAATAGTTCCTTCCATATTTTAAGGTTATGACAATATCTGTCATGAATATGAATCCTTTCATGCAATTCCCTGTCCTCCTGCATCTTTTAAAATGACTGTCAACAGTGTTTCAGATATATTTGTCATATGTAAGAAAGAGCTGGCTTCTAACGAACCGACAGTCTGGGAATAAATCACCAGAGACCCCAGTTGGCTTCTTTCACATAAAAGCAGTACTGGAAAGTAAACGCAATGATTTCCTCTGAAAGTAAGAAGTTGTTTATTTTATTAAAACCTGTTTTCAGATCATGCGTTTCCAAGATAAAAATCTGAAGCAGAAGAGCATACTTTCTCAACTTGGCTTTCTGAAGCTTAAACAAGGTAAACTATTCTAGACCATTTTCTACTTCAACATCTTAAACAGAACTCAAACAGCCAGCTTCATCATTCCTGTAATTCCACAAAACAGTTTTTGCAAACAGGCTATATCCCCCTTTTTTAAAAAAACCCAAAGGAGACATAAGAAAAGTTAATTAAATCTGTTAATTAAAAGATCTCTTCCATATGTAACAACTTGGGATAATGTATCTGTAATATTAAACACCAACAGAGGCACACTGAAAATAGAAAACTGTAAAAAGCATCTTCTCTTTTTCTTTGCTAAACACAGGTTATATACTTCTTTTCAATTGATTTACATTTTAAAGGAACACTTCTGTGAGTACAAGAAATCATCTCAGATGTAGCAAATACTGCACGTTAATGGAACTCCTCAAACAGGTTCTATGTCAGATGAACAAAAGAACTCTATTCTCTCATTCAGTTCTCTCTTAGAATCTGCCTTCTTCTACAGCACGGTTTCTAAATACAAAAAACAAAGAATCCTATTTCATCACATACTGTCAACATTTCAAAAGGGAAAATCTTTAATGCATCTCTTAGTAATTTAATTTACATGTCTTAACAATCAATCAAGGTCAAGTAAACCTTTTCGTACGGCAGGGTGGTTGGTGTGGGCGTTCCTGCTGTTAATCACGACATTTCCAAGTAAAAAGGGCACTTAAACAGAGAGGATGACGTGCATAAGTGGTCCAGGCCACAGCTAAGTCTTGATCAGCTCATCAGAGAGCTCCTTGCACCCCACTCCAGTTTAATGCATTCTATCTTCATTTACCTGATCATTAGCTTCCCTTTTTTTCAGCTGGAAACCAACAAACACTAATTACTTTGACATCACAAAGTCATATCTGTCCCCACCACCTCCCTTGACAGCGGGGGGAAATTATCAAGGGTAAGCATGACAATATCTTGATAAACGATGACTCGCATCACCTAATTGTCAATCATCCATAAACACTCACGCAAGATGCCACTCAATCTCATTACCAAGTCCTAAGGGTAGAAGTACAATGCTCTAGAGAGATGCATAAAAAAAAATATAGAAAACAAGCAAGTTACCCCTTTCATATTTATGGTACAGAATCATTGGGCATATTTTTGTAAACATCTGGTAGTTCCACACATAAATGCTTGATTTCTGCCACTGTAAAAACTGAAAAGTATTATTTAAAAATAATAATTATATTTCAATTTTCTATTTCTTTTATTTACAGCTACAGTGAAAAGGTATGGAACCTCACAACTGACATTCACAACTTCATTACGTGGAATAAATATTGCTCAACTACAATAATGTGACATGCAAACATACGAAAGGTTACAAATAAAAGGAAGCCATTTTCCCTGTATGTAGGCTGTATTGTTGTTGGACATTAATAACAGCCCGTCTCTTCTTGACAGAAGCTAGGGTATCATGTTTAAAAACATGGCTTGATAACATGTCCCATTTTCTCAAACTCTGGGGGTAAAAAAGAGCCTCTTTGAATCAGAGAATTTAGATTAACTGTATCAGGTCCCCTGTTAGTCTGTGCTGTACGTTCAGTGTCTGCTCCAGAACGCATGTGGTTGCTCTTCTCTGGACTGATGCCAGCAATGCAATAATGGATGCAATACTTTTTCTATAATGGGATGACCATATTGTACACAGTATTCTAAATTAGGCCTTAATCGTGCTTATACAATTTTACCCTTTTAACAAAATATACTAAGGTTCAGTTTGTATTTTTTTTACTTCCCCACATAGTTTAAAAGATGAAAACTGAGTCAACTTAAACACTTAAGTATTCTTCATAAGTGCCCTCTTCACACAGTATATAATACACTTGTCTACACTGTCACTTCTGCACACTGCTAGGTGATGGTCCAGTCTTCTAAAACAAGATCGTTGATATAAATTAAGAACAATGATCATAGTATAGATCGTGATACTCCACTAACTACTGTACATCCCCCAGTCTGAGTATTCACCCCTTACCTGTATCTTTTGTTTCCTGTTTAGTAACTAATCAATCCAATTAAACGCTTGCATTTCCCTGAATGACTCCCACCTGCAATTTGGAATTTCATCTTTTATGATGAACCTTAAATGCCTTCCGAAAATCTAAATATACCATATAACTTAGAACTCTAAGAAGGTGGTTTGGCAAAACTTTATATTATTCCTGCATGGGTGATCATCTGATTTAGTTACAACAATTGTTTCCATAACCTTAAATTTAACAAAAATAGACTTATTGGTCTAGAATTACTTGATTCAGTTTTCTCAATCATTTCACGGATGGTTACTACATGAGTAATTCTGCAGGCCCTGGATACTACCACTTTTGTATTCAGGAGATTGTAAGAAGATTGTAAGATTCCTAAATACTCATTCATTCTAGCACTGTGGCAGTTACGATTTCTAGATTAATTGTATAATACAAAACAAAAGGTCTTTGTATTTTACATGACAGATTCCAAGGGGTATTTTAAAAATAAATTATTAGCATCAAGGCTACCAGGTACCAATAACATGTCAAAAATAAATAACAAGGCTGTTTTAAATCCTCTGAGATTATTTTCAGCAATCAATTCAGGGCTCTGCTGAACTAAGAAAAAAACATTTTTAAACATAGCACTACATATTTCAAGTTTTCACTTTTTTAATATCGTTTTTAATTATTTGGATTTGGCTTTTGAAAGATTACAACTATGCACTCTCACCGGGATACATATTTTATGAATCGACATCTGTGAATTTCGACTTTATGGGCAACATCCTATAGGTCCCTTAACAATTTAAAAATTCTTGAAAGTTTATGTTAAACACATAATTAGTAAGTAGTACAGTGAGTTCCTCCCATAGATGAATAGCATGCAGTAAGCGCAATGAGGTCAATACCAGCATCCACCAGGGCATCTACCCTGTTACATTTAGTCTCGCTTTGGGTCTTAATACAGTGATTAGGTGTTAATATTTTTTTAGTTAAGTAAAATGTTTTTATTTATAATTATGTGCAATAAGTCTCCATGTGCATTCATGCAACAGCGGAGAAACGTACTTCTAACATGCGTCAAATTTGGGATACATAAAGATTGGTGGACCAAATCCCTTAAGTAATTCACAAAATGACTTATTTTATTGTTGTGCTAGCTGTACCACATAAAATATTTGAAGATACCTGGACAGCATGCTGTGCTTAAAAGGCTATCGGCCATGAAGAAGAAAAAAGTGGACCAGGTTGAATAAAAATATTGTTTTCTTTTCAGTCATGTGAGAAGAAGTCTGTTTGGATCCCAAATAAATGGCCATCATATAATAGTCAGTGTGCTATTAAACTCTATAACCCTTCACAGAATGACCGTATTTATTTGCCATCACTAAAACTATTTAAATGTATGTTAATGTTCCCAGATATTTATGTCAAGGACTGAGATTTGTTTGTGCATTTTATAGTAAGGCAAGGTGACCTGACTATAAAGTAAAGCCTAAAAATTCTGTTGTGTAATCTATTATTTTGTGTGGCTACCATTAACGTTTCCTATGACAATCAGTACTTAATTACACTACTGTATATTTAAATTAGGATTACAGATTAATTATAAATACATTAGTGAACATACTCACAAAACAGCATGATCTATTCAATCAAATTATCATCACTCTGGGCATAAGTCGCTTAAGTTTCACATACTTCTGTGGCAGCAACTGACTTGTGTCAGGTCATAAGTGACTGCAAACTGATGCTGTACACGGGGCAAAAGCTCACTGACCATAAGCAGTAAAACTATCAAGGGATTAAGAGCTGCATGTATTGAAGGCCTGGTGCTCAAATTCAAATTAGTTTCTTCCAGCTCAGTTGTTATAGTACAGGAAGGTTCCAGGTTTTGCACACTTCTTGGTCATGCTGATGGAAGCTAATAGAATCAATATGAGAGATCTGAACTGCCCCCCATAGGGCAGGAAATATATTGATTTAGAGTGCAGGGGCAATGTTACTCTCAGAATCTTCTTTTAAATGTATAGTACAGCTAATAAACAATAATAGGTTTTCATAAACTGTTCAAAAACATTTTTAGCATACATATAAATGTTTTAACATAACTTGATCGATATGTTTAATATTGATTTAGAACACTAATAATTTAACCATAGCGTTACTCAGACTTAAGAGAAGGACTTGCCATCAGTTTGAAAGTACTATATATATGAGAAACAATGTTTAGCTCATTAAATCATAGAAAAACTTAGCAATTTTATGAAAGCTGTCAGCTGATACACATACTAAGGATAAGGTTAAACTTAGAACATTTTACATGCATCAGATCCTGTGAAGTAAACACAGAAGGTACTTCTTCAGTGTGTGAATTTTAAAATTGTTTAATTGGTACAGTGCTGCTAGAGTGTACATATGCGTCCATTGTCTTGCCTGATATTTTTGGCTTGCATCAGCATAACCTTACAGGAAGAAACAACGTTTTGTATATTCTCTTCACTGGAGTTCAGAGGAAAGGCTTGTTAAGATTACTTACTGCACCAGAGTCCACATCACTGTGCACTGCCACAGTTTTGATGCCCATCTTCTTACATGTCTTGATCACCTGTCATCAAAACATGAAAGGAAATCTTTAAGTGTAAACTGTATGAAAATACAACTTCTTCACTGACCTCTTGGGCAAGCAGTACTGATGTCAAGTGTTGAATTGATTTAAAAAACACTCACCCTGCAAGCAATTTCTCCTCTGTTGGCAATAAGAATCTTGTCAAACGTCTGTGAAGAAACAGTTAAACACAGTGAAACAAACCTGTAAAACATACATCTGCTTTCCCTCTCTGTGCTTCCTTTTTCAACTGATTGCAGACAACCCTGACCATTCTAAGGCCAAAGCATAATTTCCTTTAATAATCCCACAGGCATATTTTTAGAACGTTACATTTTAAGCACATTTGATAAGCCAGCCTCACTGCTGTGAACCTAACATCTCTCCTCTTTTAAGTGCCAGACTTTATTTCAGAAAAAAGTGTTTACCAATGCTGTAAAACACAACAATGTCAATCATTGAGCTGTGAAAGACTAACTTCATCGTCTGGCATCTTTTACTATGCCATCATAAACACTGAAATCAAAGGATGTTACAAATGCCTTGAATTATAAGAGAGATTGTTTTCAAAATTTATTTCAAATGTAAAAACCGTATGCTGTAAACGATACTTTTCAACTACAGCCTTTAGACCTTCTTTTAGATTCATGCTTCAGCTATTCAAATCCACATGATTATAACAATCACATATTATTTTGATGCTGTTGTTTTTCATGGACAAGGAAAGAAAAAAAACATGCATTTTGTTCCAAGTCTCTTTTAAAGTTAATATCCTTCCACACATAAAGTGTTACCACCTTTCATAAATCTCCGTTTCTGATTGCCAAGCAGAAATTCATGAATGACAAAATTATAGCAGAACAACTTTTGCTTTACAACGAACAAGCCCAAAGACATTTTCAGTAATCACAGATTTCACAACACAGTTGTTCAAATAAAAACTGCTCGGATTTTCCATAATGAGCATAAAACTGTACTGAGCATGCAAGTCTGTTCTATTAAATGTCTGAGTACATTATAAACCCTAGAAAATGTCTCTCCCCCCACCTTTAGGCAGGGTTTGTTTGTTTGAAGATCAAAGCCGATAAAAAAAAGTAACATCTTATTTATAGGGACTATAGAACTGAAGATTTCCTTTTCAAGCTGAAATACCCTTTTTTATATGAAGGCAACAGATCTGCACTGGTGCAAATAAACTGAGATGAACTGATCTCATAAAAACTTGGGGTATTTTATAACTAAATACAAAACCCCGAAACAGAACATCGAACACAGTTACCCGCTATTCTTCACCATTCCACAATATTTCCTTGACATTTAATCAGGATAACACTGGCAACATCAATCTACACCCTCTCATGACTAAGTTGAAAAACTTTGATACTACTCCATCCAAGCAAAGAGCGTTACAAGGTATCGCTGGATGCAAAACTTTTTTTTTCCCCATGGCACAGACATTCCCACAAGGCTCTCCTCCGATAACACACTCTGTCACATCCATATCTCAACTCTGTAACCTGGAGTTGTAACCTCCTCTTGTAATCCACTGCATTGATTGTGTTGCCTTGTTCCCATAATGTATCTACAACTAGCCATCTGTGAGCTGATCTGTGACAACCTCTGCTTTATCATAAATTTTCCTGAATTTGTTATTTGGGACAATCCAGTCAGAGCTCATTTCAATCTGTAGAAGAAGCTGGCTCGTATCAGTATGCAGAGGTAAATTAATAACAGAGAAAAGCAGAGAGAATGCACAGTACTGTGGGACTATAATGCATTAAAATGAATAGTAGGAGAAGGATCTCAACATTTGCAAATGTAATATTTGTGAATTCAGTTCTTCTCAATTCGGTCTGGACAGCAGTGTCTTAGATGGAAGAAGAGCAGAGAGCGATGAAACCAAGCCAAAGGTTGTTAAGCCCAACTTTCATATTAGCTGCACAACAGACAAGGACCACAAGATGACTCTAGGTGAGTGAGCCTTTCGCTGTCCCCTGCCCAAGTACCCACCTAGTATCCACATCTCAATGTGGTCTAGTTTTTGTAGTGTAACAAACCCTCCCAGTCATGTGTTAGCAGTGTGGGGAATGACAGGCTGGAGGAGATGACTTGAAAGGCTCACTGACAGTTTTATTGGCCTTGTCTATAGTGGGCCATGCTAATCACAGAGCATGGAAACAGATGGAAAGGCAGAGAGAGAAAGTGCAGGCATCCATTGTACACAGAGGAGGAATTCATGTTGTTCATTTTATTTTAGCTGATTACTAGAAGTTTACTGTGTTTTTTAATCGATCAATGTTATTTTAATTATCTTAAAGCCAATACATTAGTACTTTTAACCATAAATACTATATACTGTAGCATACTATGCCACAGTACGGGATGAACATGGTCACATGTGAATTTGCCTATCCTCAACAGTTCTCTGCCCCGAACCAGCACGAATGTCTAAAGGCAGAAAAACAAGAGTTTCCAAAACAGAAGTGTAAATACTACAGGATACTGAACAAATAACACATTTGTTTTTCCAGCCCCTGATAATATGCTTTAGTTACATTTTAAGGTTTTAAGTACAAAACGAACTCCTATCTAGGTGAGAAAATAACAGTTTCAATATACCTTTTCATTAGGGTCGTAAACTGCAGAGTAATGTGTCCGAGAAGCAATGATGCAGCATCTGGACTGGAAAGAGACCTGCTGCAATGTAACAAAAAAAA
This sequence comes from Lepisosteus oculatus, assembly GCF_040954835.1. NCBI lineage: Eukaryota > Metazoa > Chordata > Actinopteri > Semionotiformes > Lepisosteidae > Lepisosteus > Lepisosteus oculatus. The sequence goes on from NC_090710.1 coordinate 5,775,331, forward strand.
AAACAGAGAAACATTTAAGTGGCAGCCAGATTACATCAGTTCATGACAGGTGAATGTTTTTGGATCTGGAAATACCACACAAAGTACACACTCTAATAATTCATATTCACAAGAACAGTTACAAACAAAAAGAGGCGGTTCAGGCCATCAAGACCATTTGGTAGTTAGTGGCTAACTAATCTAAGGACCTCATCCAACTGCTTCCTGAAAAGAGTGAGGCTATTAGCTCAACAACAGCAATAACAACAATAATAATCCTCACATTTACAGTATATAGTTTATCACTTTTCTGGACGCTGGACCACTCCGCCACCACTAATGTGTAACACCCATCTGGATGATGCGATGGCAACATGAGTTCACAAGCACAGTCACCACACATCAGCTATCAGTGGGGAGGAGAACAGAGTAAAGAAATCAATTCATAGGCGGACATTATTAGGAGACCATGATTAGTAAAGGCCAGGGGGTCTTTTTGAGAAATACCCTGGGAATATTTTTAATTACCACTAAGACTAGTTTGCTTTTCATACAGCGCAGTTTCTCCATCACTTTACTGGGGCATTACGACCCACACAGACCACAGGGTCACTTCATAAGCCATGGGAAAGAAAATAATTAAATAATAATAACCTATAAGGTAAGAGATTTTAAGATATAAAACACCAAAAAAAAACACTGAACAGGATTTGCCAAAATTAAAAATTATATAAACATTAAACCACAAGTAATTAAAGAGTACAAATCCACTTAGATCACACATGCAAAACCAATCAGGTAGGTAGCTGTGTCAGCATGCGTAGGCTGCAAAGGAACAGGTAAAGATTTATTCCATGCGGAAAAGAAAAGAGACAACATTTCGGCTGTGGAGCCTTCGTCGGGTGTGGACACCTGACACCTGAAGAAGGCTCCACAGCCGAAACCAAGTCATATACTTTGCTCCACATACCAGCATCAAATACTTAAGTTAATTCCAGCTTTTTTACAACAATATGAGCATAAATAACAATTTTCTTACACCTTATAAACCTGTAAAACTGAAGTGCAAAAGTCTAGACAACACAGTAACTATACAGTATTCGTATCTGTGGGTGTGCAACTGCACCCTGTTTTTTGGAAAATTGCATGCACATATATTTATGTTTAAACTACTTCTTTTTTGCAAATGTGTCCTGTACTTCCAAACCTTTCCACGAAAAGCAACTACCCAACTCGATAAATACAACAACGGATTATTTACTAAAAGCAATAAGGAGGTGTGCCAAAATCCTATTGTGTATTCCCTACATCTGTGGAGTAACATAAGATCAATTTGAAAAAGTGATGCTCTCAGTATTCTGGTAACCTCAGCCCGCTTAGTGATTCCCCCGAGCTATATTTTAAGCAATTGTAACCTAAAAACAAGCAAGGGAGGCACACGCGCTTGGCAAACAACGACTTTGTGTTTTTTGTCATATCTGACTGAAAAAAGACAAGGACATATATCACGGGCGAAAGGATATTGGACAGGGTCATTCGAAAAACAAGGCAACTTCTGTGTACTACAAGGCTTCGTGTTTTGCGCTCCTTATCGTGTAACACAGCTCCGTGCATTTCTCACGCGTAGCTCTATTTCGTTTCAAGACGTGAAATGCATTGAGCCGTGTAATATTTTAGTAATGTCTCACCTTCAGTGCAAGAAGAACTCTTTGCAGAGCTGGAGTGACTCTGTAAGCCGCCATGGCTGCCTGACTGTCTTGTGCTGTTGCAAGGTAACCTTTCACCCTGGGGGAGTGATCCTCATTCCGCCAATCGGAAACTGGCTTTTCCCACGCGTCAGATGCAAAGTCATTTAAGCCAGGGAAAGCTGCTTTGGCAGTAGTGAGAAATCTTAGGATTCGATTACGTTGCCTTAAAAATAGGTGGGATATTTTTCTGAAAGCATCTAAGATTTGCGATGCAGAATCTGATAAAGTAGTTTTCCAGTAGCAAACCGGATGATTGTGGGAGTTATAGTAAGGCAGAAAACTGTTTATATTATCTTTTGCTTTAAAAAAGCATTCTGTGTCTAAGTGTCCTAATTGAAACATTTGAGAAGCGGTGTGATGAATCCTTACAAGCGAACTGGGGAATGGAAGTTCTCTTGGTTTCAGTTACAAGGTTATGTAAGGACACTAACCAATAATCTTCCAAAGTCCTGCTTTTTTGTACCGGACAAATGAAATAATAGTAACCCTCCTGTTCAATTTTAGCTGCTACACAGCAAACCGAATGTATTCTATTTGCACGTTCTACTTCATTATTGTTACACGATCACATGCTTGTGATTTTCAACATCTTGTCAGCACTTTAAACGTGCAGCTATAGTCTAGAAAATGGAGAAAAACTGCAGTTCTTTTTAAGTGTTCCAGAAATTAAAATATTAGAATTTGTATAAGGCTACAAAACTTTTCATATCTCTGTTTTATTTAGACTTGAAATGTTGGCAGGATAATTGTTTCTAGCTCATATCCTCAAATTGCAGTGCAAGAATGAAATATCAATATAAAGCTTCTGAATCAAAGCAACTTGCACATTTAAAGGTGCTTCTCTGAGACAGTGCATATACTGTGTGCTGCATGTCCAGTGCAAGTATGTTACAATAAAAGGCGTTCTAAGAGAATCGTGTAATACTGACTCTGTGACGTGAACAAAGGTGTGCTGAACTCTCCCTGTCCTCTGAGTGGTGGATTTTGCTTAGCATCAGGCTTGTCAGATTACAGGCTATTCCTGGCCCACAATCTGTATGAGGGAGTCCAAAGAAGAGGGTTTACAAGGATGCCTGCACTGGGGTAAATAAAGGTTAGACAAGTAGGGTTTGAGTACCCACATATTCTGTTTTGGCAAAATTATGATGCCTTGACTTTCTTTCAACCCTTAGACTGCAATGGCAGCATGAAGTGGGGCAAAATATATAGTGCCGTTTTAGCTCAGAAGACTAGAACTCCTATAATAATAATTCCTTACACTTATATAGCACTTTTCTGGACATTCCACTCAAGGCACTTTAAGTTAATGGGGACACCCCTCCACCACCACCAGAGTGCAGCCCCACCTGGATGATGCGATGGCAGCCAGAGTGGACCAGTACACTCACCACACATCAGCTATTAGTGCAGAGGAGAACAGAGTGATGAAGCCAATTCATACACAAGGATTATTAGGATGCCATGATTGGTAAAGGCCAATGGGACATTTGGCCAAGACACCAGGGTAACACTCCTACTCTTTTTGAGACACACTATGGAATTTTTAAAAAAACACAGACCTCAGTTTTACGTCTGATCTGAAGGATGACGCCTTTTTACAGTATAGTGTCCCTGTCACTATACTGGGGCTTTAGGACCACAGGGTTAGCACCCCCTACTGGCCCCACTAACACCTCTTCCAGCAGCAACCTTAGTTTTTCCTAGGAGGTCTCCCATCTAGGTTCTGACCAGACTCACCCCTGCTTAGTTTCAGTGGGTTGTCAGTTTTGAGTTGTATGCTGATATGGCTGCTGGCTAAAGAGAGACTACTGATGACACTCGGAAGAATGTCCATGCACATGAGATGGAACAGTTTTAAAAAATCCTGTGCTGGACAGTGCTTTGGACATAAGCACAGTTAAATAAATAAATGCAGAGTGATGTCGTGGCTGCTTTGCAAGACCAATGAGCTGAGAGGAGCAAAGAGATTTGCTTCGCTTGCCTTAGGAATTCGGTTGTGAACATCTGATGGTTTACCTGACACTTTCAGTGCTACCGTCCTCCAACTGAATGACTGTCCCCTGCCGGTCCATTCATTCTTGTGAGTCTCCTGTCTAAGGTAAGGCAGACATCTTTGAATTTTCTAGCACATCATGCTTCTCTGTAGCTTCACGTTGCCTTCTGGTAGCACAAGTACATCATAACTCTCAAGCTCCAATGCACCTCCAATCTTTAATCTTGTTCTCCTCTGTGTTCCAGAGCTGGGCTAGATTCTCCCCTTAATATTCTGCTGTTTACTTTCTCTGCATCACCCTTCTAGTTTCCGAGTTACAGCAAAATACATTAGAATCCATCCATCCATTTTCTAACCACTTCTTCAAATTCAGGGTCACAGGGAAGCCAGAGCCTATCCCAGCAAACAACAGGCACAAGGCAGGGTACATCCTGGACAGGACACCAGTACATCTCAGGACACGCAGACACACACCAATTTACGCTAGGACCAATTTTCCCGGAAGCCAATTAATCTAACAGTATGTTTTTGGACTGTGGGAGAAAACCTGGGCTCCCGGAGTAAATCCACTTGTACATGGGGAGAACATACAAACTCCACGTAGATAGTACCCCAAGCCTGAGGTTAAACCCAGGGCCCCAGCAATGCTAACCACTGTGCCACAGTGCCGCCCACATTAGGGTCCAAACAATTAAATTCCAATTAAGTTCTAGCCTCCAGAGAGGTTTATTTTTCTGCCGCACCTAATCTTTTCTTATTTTCATCTTGTTGACTACCTGGATGACACCTTAATTCTGTCCATCAATCAGTCAGTGGACAGCAAAAGATGCGCACCGTGTTTCATTTCAGTTTATTTCATCACTCAATGTACAAAACCAGTGTTGAATGAAAACAAATAAAAGGAAAAGAGCTTCGTATTACTTTACAAGTTGCCTGAAAATACCACATAAAGCAGCTGTATCTTTCACTATCCAATGTGCCATACAGCAGTGATAACTGAAACATGGATCTGCCAGAATAATTGCAGTAGACATTGTATAAAAATACCAAGAACTGTAATTTTATAGTATTTTTTATATTTTTTACTTACCTGAGATATTTCAATTGGAAGAAGTGGACCCTCCAATGAGCTGCGAACTGTTTGTTACCACCCCCATGAGCAAAACAGACTCTCAGAGGCACTGCAGATTTCAAAATGCAATCATGCAGTATTTTTTTTTTGTTTTTGTTCTTTAACATGACAAAGGAACAGCTGGAGCAATCCAAAGTAGATACACAAGGATAAAATCATGAAAAAGAAACAATGGCAGAAAGGAATGAGATCACTAGCTGATGAGTAACTCATGGCAGTCTCGTGGAGATGAAGATGAAATTTTTTAATCTGTCAAAAAATATAAAGAGCTGCCATGAAACAAAGCTGCCTGTCACGTTATTCAGTGTTTTTCATGTTACGTTACTTGTTTATGTATTCATTTCTATTAAAACTATAATGTCAAGTTCTGCTTTAAAAAGGATGACTTTTCTGGAAAACTGCAGCTTCAAACCTGTCAGTATACATGCTTAATTTACAATTCTGATGGATTCTTAAAAAGTGAAATTCGTGTCTAGGGATTACAGAGCTGCTTTGATTTCACAGAACTCAGAATTCCTCAAGCATCAATTGCTCATAATATTGCACTGATTGGAGGCGTAATCTGTGTAGCACCTGTTTAAAATGCTCAGAATTAATATTACTGATGTGATTGGCTGGTGTCTAAGATCACATCACTTCACAGAAAATGGTACAGTAAGTGTTGCTTCCAAAATGTATGTTTTTCACTGACCACTACTGTATATCCCTTGATGACTCTTTGCTGTGGGAGGGACGGACATCCCAGAATGGTTAACAGAGAAAGCAGCCTTTGCCAGGAAGTTTCAATTGTTCTGGTTGTGAGAAAGAGGGCAATACTGCTACGAATCCATTGATCCATCTGTTGATGATGTAAGCCAGCCGTCAAAACAACAAAGAAGGGAGATTCCTAACCGGGTCCTAATAATCAAAACAGTCCTGATGACTGAGTGGCTATTATCACTGAAATATAAACCTTCACCTTGAGGTCCACAGGTCAGGCCCTGCAGAGCTCATCAGTGACTGCATTTTCATTGTTTAATTTTATTCTGGGAGCAGCCAAGTAACAGTGCACAGACCAAACTCTTGAAGTCTTAAAATGGAAATAAATCGAGGACCATTCTATGTTATGAGGAAGATGAGGTCAATTAAAAGAGAAATAAGACTGGATGATAATGTAAATGTGTAAGAACGGTCTTCTAAGTGGTTGTTTGGTTAGAAAAGAGTCATTTTGACATTTTTTGACAACTTAAGGGGTCACATTGCCAAAAAGGATGATACCTATATGAGACTTAGTTAGGGAAGTTCCACATTCTCTGAAACAAATTAAATACCAGACACTATAGCCATATACATGATCCTTACCACAGTGATACATCACAGATAAGCACAATAACATTGAAAACCATGTTAACTTTTTCTCTCTGTGCCACAGTGGTTAATATTGCTGTCTTGCAGCGCTGGGGCCCTGTGCTCAGTTCCAGACCTGGAGGCTGATAGACTTTGAAGTTAGACCTTGGGTGCTGTCTACGTCAAGTTTCTATGTTCTTCCAACGTTCACACAGGCTCCCTCCAGGTGCTCCGCTCTCCTCCCACAGTCCAAAAATATACCGGTAGGTTAATTGACTTCTGGAAACATTGTGTGTTTGTGTCTGTGTGTGCCGTACAATGGACTGTCTTCCCATCCAGGATGTACCCTGGCTTGTGCCTATTGCTTGCCAGGTAGTGGAAAGTAACAAGGTGCTGTGGACATGCAGCTGTTTTGGTTTTTATACCTCCTTAAATAGAAGTCATTAATACTGTGCATCAGCACTGAGATCATGTTCACAGATGCTGTGTAACAATATATAGACAAGAATCAAACAACCAATGGATGAAATGGCACCAGCTCCTGGTTGGTTGATGTATAAAGGAGCATCTCCTGTTCATCCAATTCTGATTAAATTTAGAATATTTTTGACTGTCCTATTGCAGTGAAGCATGCAATTTATTCTAATATGTTACACTGTTCTGTAAAGAATATAAGAAAGGTTACAATTAAGAACAAGCCATTTAATCCATCCAAGGATCTCCGCTGGCTACTTCTTGTAAGAACCCGGGGTATCAACTTCAACCACAGACCAGGGCAGCTTGTTCCAGACTCCCACAGCCCTTTGGGTGAAGTAATGCCTTCTGTTCTCAAATTTAAATGCTCTTCTATATAGTTTTCACTTGTGTCATCTTATTTGTGTTTCTCAGCTCAAGACATCCACTTCCCTTATAAGTATTCAAGTTCTAGTGATGCTTGTGAAGATCTTTTTTTAAAGATAAAATGAATAGTTTGTGACGGACTGATGTCCCTTTCCATTTGCAGTCTTGCCTGCTTTGTTTCCAGGATGGTTTCTGGGTTGCCTCTTTCCAGAAACAACACACGTTCTTATAAGGAAAGGGTATAATAGGAAGATACACTGAATTAAGTCAAATACAGTTCTCAGTTCATACATGCTGTAACTGTTATGCTGAATTGAGTCTTTCACCACCACACAATCTTTCACTTTGTGTCTGCTGTATTAGATCAGGTAACACAAGGCTCTTCATCGAGTTTTGTTGTCTGTCATCGGTGTTGTTTTTTTGCCACACTTGTAAAAAAAAAAACCTGGCAAGCTCAAAGGTCACATAGCGACATAAGGATCTGTTTTCATTTTCTGTCAATCTGTTGTAAAGTTATTCCAGGTTGATGCTTAGCAACAATGCATGTTACAATGGAAGAAGTTAAAAGCATGCTCAATGTTATAGCAGGAGTTCCGATATTCAGAAGGATTAAAATAACTCACATTGAGGTTCTGCAAAGGCTTGGGTTTCTAAAAAGGGTCTAATGGTATTTTCCTAGTTATACTCAAGGAATCAAGGAGATTTTTCATAGACCCCTATCTAGTATATTACAACTCTTGTTTAGAATGCAAGCAGTACTCACAGATTGGAGCTTTAACAGTAATACATAAAAAAGGAGACAGAACTAAATCAGGGACCTGCAGAGCAATCAGTCTTACTTTAGTTACAGGTAAGGTTTTGGAAAATATAGTTACAGCTAAATTAAAAGAATACTTAGAAAACAGGAATTTTCAGAGATGAAGAAATGGATGTAGAAAGGCAATGTCATGTTTAACTAACTTGCTAGAAATGAGCCACAGAAATAGTTAATAAAACTACTGCATATTGTATGATATAATACATTTAGACCTTGACCAAGCTTTTAATAAGGTCCCTCTAAAAAGTGTAATTCTGAAATTAAAAGCTTTAAGAATCCAAGGCAATGTATACACATCAATCAAAAACTTTCTTAATGACCAGGAAACAGCATATTATTTTATTAATTTAAGGGGCACAACGTCTATAATTGGACATGCTATATGTCAACAGTGGTGTGCCACAGTGATCCATTTTTGGCATGTTTGCTCATCCTGTTCTATTTCAACAAAAAAAGATTCCAATTTCGTTAACAAAACTAGTCACATTTGCAGATGACAGTAAAATAGTGGGAGCAGAAAACATAAACAGCATAAAAGGTGCTACAGAAAGGCTTTGTCAATAACTGTGAAGTGTGGTGGCAAAGTGAATAGTGCTGTTGCTTTGCAGTTCTGGGGCCCTGGATTCAATTCCTTGGGTGCTATCTGTGTGGAGTCTGTAAGTTGTATGTTGTATTAGTACGTATGTTGTGTTATGAGTACATCTTTGGACTGCTCTTCTCCCACTGTCCACAGTGTACTCGTAGGTTAATTGTCTTCTGGAGGAATGGGTCCTGTGTTCATGTCTGTGTGTCTGCCCTACAATGGAAAGTTATACTTAAGCTTCACAATGCACTAGTAAGACCCCTGACAAGACAATTTAAAATAATATGCTTAGTTTGGCCTCATACACATATATACTGTATATACTGTAGTAGTTCAGGTTAGTATCTGCATCAGCATGCATAGGCTGCAAAGGAACAAGTAATAGGTTTATTCCATACTGAAAAAAAGTTTCAGCCGTGGAGCCTTCTTCAGGTGCGAGGCTATATATATATGCTGTAGTTCAAGTAAGTACAGTAGATGCATCAACATGTGTAGGCTGCAAAGGAACACATAAAGGTTTATTCCATGCTGAAAGGAAAAGAGACAAAATGTTTCGGCTGTGGAGCCTTCTTTAGGTGTATATGTACTGTGTATGTGTATCTTTGTATGTCTTTAGATTTGAAAAGACTGATGGGGGACCTCCCAAGCAGACCAACAGGTAAACATACTTGCCAGAGTACAAATTGAACTCTGTACTCATGGGCCATGTAACTAGCCGACTGTGACCAAACAGTGTTTGTTGGCCAGGGCTTTCTCTGCTCTCAGCTCCACAGCCACCACCCCTGTGGCCTCCTGGGTGTATTCAGGCTCGTGGAACTCAGGGACTCATCTCTCTTCCAGTTTCCGATATAGAGTTTAGGAAGGAGTGGCTCAAAAGCGGTCATGAAAAAAAAAACACAATTGCTTCCTCCAAATTGAGTGAGAGAAAAATAATTGACAAAGAAAAGGATGAAGTATCTGGTTATCAGGGAGGTGAATGAGAACCGAATGAGAAAAATACAACTAAAAAAACATTGAAGAAACAAAGCTGATGTGTCTGACATCATTCCAAAACAGACATTTAAATAGGAAAACTTTCAGGAGTGAGCTGCAGGAATAAATGCTATCAAAATGGTTAAGACTGCAAAGGGGTCTAATACAGTTTTTCCCATTAATAAGACAAAAAGAGACTTCTGGTTTCTGGGCAATCCATGTCTGGAGAAAACTGAGAATATGGAGGAGAACAGTCCACCTAGGACATAAGAAAGGTTGCAATAGAGAGGAGGCCATTGACCAGTCTTGCTAGCTTGATTGCTAGTTGTTAATTGATCTGAGGATCTCTTCCAGACGCTTCTTGAACAAAGTCAAGGTATCGGCTCCAACAGCATTGCAGGGCAGTGTGTTCCAGACTCTCACAGCCCAAGTTATTTAATGAAGAGACACAGTACGAACTACATAGGAACAAGCAAATTGTGTGTATGAAAGAATTATTGTACTGTCCTTGCAGTAAACTAGGAGTGAAATGAAACACACAAGTAAGTAAACAAACAAGTATGATATTACCCAAATCCTGAAATCGGTCTTTGATAAGAACCCGTACACTGTAGTTGCTTTATTCATTTTATTTTTTTAACAAAAATCCTTCAAAAAGCATGACTCCATACATTATTCTTTATTATCGGGTCATCAGCTCTTTCATCTGTTAGAACAAATAACCTTTATTTGACATAATACTGTACCTTTAATTGTCTTTTTTTATCTACTGCTATTGTTATAGTTTGTGTGTTAAATATATTTCATAACTCGGTATTTAGGACAAACTGAAATCTTTTATGTTTTTAATGTTTCAGATTTCTATTCTTCCTTAAAACATTTTGTTTATATTATACAAAACCATTGTTGAAACTTAATTTCAGGAGACGGATGCGACTTTAAAGTTTGTTACCTGACGTAAATTAACTTTTAGAATTTCATGGCCACTAACAACCAGTGACAAAATGCATTTCCCCCAGAATAAAATTATGGTATGTCCTCCCTACAAAAATACACAACCAAATTCAATCGAATATCTTAATGAAGTCAAACAGTGGAGAAAACCGCTTTAAAATGGTCTAAAAACTTTAACACGTCGTTCCTGTGCAGAGTTGATCAAACTTCAGAAATGCATAGACATCACGAACTCTTGGTTTGCTACACCCCACTCCAGTTACTATAAATTAACCTTAATAGTTGTTTGCTAAAGATGTTTCTAAAATTAAACATTAATTGGCATCCGTTACGAAAATGGATTATCCGACATTTGGCAAGAAATCAAAGCATGCATATAATTTATTTCAACAAAAGGCCACAAAGATACATTTATTTAAATAATAACTTAAGGATGATCATGAATCAGATATTCTCACAGTTCATGATTGTTTTTTTTTAGCAAGAATGCCTTTAAATGCTGGCTTTGGAGGTGTTGTATTCTTGTGATACTGGCGGTATATTCTGCTGCAATGAAAGTACAATATTGACGCAAAGATGGAGCTAACGATGTTTTCTTACTTATCTTTTAACACGAATATTGATTAATAAAAGCAGAGCAATTTTAGGTGTTTTAATTTATGTGATATATTCACACATGAGTGTTAAATGACAGATATCCTTTCACGTTAAGAATGTTTAGCATGTGCCGAGCCAGGTAAATTGATTAATATCAATTTACTTAAATAGCGTTTATTATTTGATTAAATAAACAGACATTCCCCACTGGATTTTCGTCCTGTATTTCACCTTTTCAAACTGTAATACGCAATAAAAATGCAACTGTTTCACAACATCTGCTCTGCACTTAGTGTGAGTATATTGATCTGTTAAGACACAGAGCATAATCATTATATTTACTTATGTAGTTAGATTTAATAAAAATCAAATACTACATTTCTAACTTAAACTTTTAAGACATAACTTGTGTATTTCTTTAATTTTGTTTTGTCAAAAAGTATTTGGAAAACCGTACTCTCCTTGAGAAAGAAAAGTTACTATTTTAATTTGTATAACCTCTTCCATATCAAACAAAAACTTTAAATCTACCGAACTTGGATGAAAACACCAAGAAACAAAGTATTTTTAGCGCAGGTGCACAGGTTCTCAAAATAGCCTTAGGAAAAAGGAGACTTGAAGAAAAAAACTGAAAACCAATCCTAGAAAAGAAATTATTATCTATTCTAAATATCACATAATATATAAGTTGCAAATGAGGTATTGTAAACTAGCTTCAATAAAACAAAAATAAAATATATCCGGAGATATATTTTATCTGGAAATATGTTGGAGATTCGCTTCTTTTTCTTTGGGGTGGTCAGGAGAGGGGAGTTTTAAAAAATAAAAAAAACTTAGACTTGGCCACATTATTCTTAAAAGAGCATGGATTATTAGCAAATTAATTCCATTTAGCTCTTCTGAATGCAAAAGGATGTCTAAATTAAACTGCTTTCGAAACTGTCAAGTACCTCTAAAAAACGGGCATTCACTGAAACGCGTGACAGCAGCAAAACTGTAAAATTGCAACCTTATTCCTATTATAAAACACTACTATCGCTTTATTCATTGAGCAAATGGTTCTTTGATATAGACAAAGAGGTTTATTCTCCGTACAAATTATCCCAACAAGACTTTACAAAAATCTTTTTTCCCTAATTTCGTAGATTTTATCTATATATATATAAACTGTATCTATACCATTACCAATTAACGAAGAAAGCGCGTCAGAGGCTAGAATCAATGGATTTGCAGTCCAAACTTATTTTTGCTGTTGCTGTGATATAATTCTTTATGATGCTGGTGATGCAATGATTTGCTGATGCGCAGTAACCCAAGCTAAAGGTTTCAAGGATTATGATTGTTTTAATAATGCATGAATATTTTTATTTAATTCTCTATTTTTGAATCATTATATGTCAGGCGTAAGTCGCTGTCTTTAAAATGAAGTGTATTAGGGTTTCACGTGAAATTATCTTGTACTCGTAAAACCCTTTAAAAAAAAACTTCTCCTTGCATATATGCAGCGTTTAACATCACATTTTTCCTGGATACGCAGTAAGAACATACAATGGTTTCATATCCCGGAGGAAGGGGAATCCTAAAAAGGATCTGAATCTTAGAGCCCAGTTTTATCACAGTCCATGTCGTCCCGCGGCTGGAGAGATTTCTCTGGCTCTTCCGAGTGCTGGCAGTAATTCCCCAGAATGTTTTTGTTTTTATTTAACGTCTTTCTTTGACTAAGAGGAAAAAAATATAGGGGCTATTTTACAGTTGTTCTGAAAGCCAGCGGGATACAGAAATAAAAGATTGAATGATTAGCATAAAATTTAATGGACTCGAAAGATATTAAAGCGAAATAAAAATCACTACAACTTGATGGAATTAGTTAAAGTATTATATAAACATTTATATAGTACAGTATATACATATTTAAAAGTTTCTTATCCAAAATAATCTGCATTTCTGAGCGCCTTTTAATTAATTTAGTATGGACTATTTTATTCCAGGTTGGGGACTTTATTTCGGGAATAGCAGTACCCTACTGAGTCTAACGGTAGGGGTGGGGTAGGGGGAGGGACATTAATTACAATCACTTAATTATAACTTGAAGTTCCTTCAAAACTTTTAATTAACCGAGTATATACTCACCTCTGAAAGAAAGTTTAAGGTCAGTTCAGACAAGAAATATGCCAATCATAACGTTCTAATTTCTTGACAAAACTACAAGTCTCAAAATAATTAACTGAGACAGTTCTCTTTCACAATTTTTTCAAACGTGAAAAAAGCTCTGTTTGAATCGGAGGAAACACTCCTTGTACTTATTTTCCTCTGTAGCAATTATTTCTGATTCTGAAAACTTAAAACATGACGCTCCAATTTCCAATTCTGAGCTACAGGTAAAGTCGAAGTGTAAAGACACTATAGACGCTAAAGCAGTTAGTGTATATCATTCCATTTAATCACACGTAGAAAACATAAGGACACTAAAATAACTTTAATATTCTTTACCGTTTTACAGTAACGAGCTCACATTGATCTTTAACAAGTGTTAATGTGGGGTCTATGTGTAAGGGTTTCAGAAGAGGTTGAAATATGATGTACCAGATAAGACATTTGTAAACTAAGAAAGATCTTAATGATGAAAAAATCGATAGTTAAAAGATGTCTCCGACAAAAGCCTTGTCAGTTGTCTTTCAGAGTTTTTCTTACGAGAGCACGAATTTGAGTTTTTACCTCTGTTGGACCATCGTGTAACCTCGAACATTCACCTCGTCTAGAAAGTCCAGGGTTTCAAAGCCGAATCTCCATATTTATACAATTTTATCTGCAATATACAAAACAAAATATTACCTACCAAATCGCTTTATATTTTATATAGGTTTATATGGGTTAATGACGCATAAAACTTATATTAGTTATGAATGCGTATAAGCCACAATTAGTGACATGTATATGCATATAAGCAACAATGAATATCTTATTTTCACTTTTCACAGTAGACGATTGATTTATTTTTTAACTGATTTGGTTGTTTCTAATGCATATTTAGCTTAAATCCTGCATAAGTTAAAAGAGCTGCTTATAAACTGTAATATGCTAAATTTTCTTGACAGCTAATTTATTCTGGTTCTCTGTGTTGTTTAAAAAATGCCTATATTCCTACAACTTTATTTGATAAATTTCAGTTTTCCCGATGTTATCCTAACATCCATAAACTCCGTGTTTATGTACAGTATTCGCTTACCTGATGTTAAACGGCCTAATCGCGGAACAATAAACAATAAAGAAAAAAAAATCAGAAACGAAATATTAATCCGTTTTTTCCATTCGATAAACTTTACTGATTCATGAGAAGCTACGATGTTGTAAGTAAAACAGAAACTGATGAATTGTGTAACCTGTCCCAAATTAAATCATGAAAACAAAACAAAACTTAAGAAAAAAAATCAGGTTTTAAAATGTAGCTATACTTTTATAGTTTTTTCTTAAACTATTTGTACACATCTTATTTAATAGCAGTTCTTTGCAACAAACATGAGCTTTCTTTAAGCAGCGCAAGAATTAGCCCCTGTCCCTCCCCCTTATATAAAGATAACCCAAATTGTCGTTTTTTAAATTTAAAACTTTTCCAATTATATTTCATGCTCGTTTACTTACTTTTCCCTTTAACATTAGTCTGCTGTTTATTATTAATACTATTAAGAAAGAATAGCGGAACTCGAGAAATAACTCATACGTGCGAATACACACATACTGTACACTCACCATATACGACTCACGTGCATGGATTCTTGTAATCGTTATTCATTTGTCTTTATAAACAATAGGACTGAACCCTTTTCATCATATACTTTTTTATTTATTTTGTTTAGTAACACTTTTATCTTCCAGTGACAGCTGCATTACTACTGTAAGGTCTTACGGGTAGCGGGAATCAAAGACAAACACTATAAAATGGTGTTGAGAGGTATTCTGGAGATTAGGACCTACATCTGCAGGTACGAATGAAAGGTCAAAGTGTCAACTGTCGTGGTACCCAGGCCAGTAATTCAAACCATAAACTATACATCCTAAACTTACTTACATAATAAATCAATCTTGGAAGCTAAACCCTCAGATGTTATGAGCTGTGACTAATCGGGTTTATTTATATTATTTTTAGACACCCTCTGTCTCTCAGGCCCTCTTCAAACCACAAACTTATGTTAGGGCTTCATAGCAAAGTACATACTTGCAGTAACAAAAAGACCATTTTCAGTCGGAGAATCTCCTCACAGCCGTCATTTCACGGTTTGAAAGCTGAAGTTTTACAATAAACTTACTGAATTTACGTGAGTCATTGACTCTAAAACTATGCCACGAAACGTTATTTCAAAGTTCCTATAAACAAACGACGGAGTTACTGGACTTAAGTAAAGACAGTCATTATTATTATTGAATAGTCAAAAGGTGAAGGGTTGAAAATTCTTTCTGTAACATTCAAATAGTTTTAAATAATTTTGAAAGCTTTACAAAAACAACAAATAAAATCCAAATTACTCCATTTGCTCCACAAACAATGCTTCAGTTTTCATTTAAGATCGATTTAAATATTTAAATACATATAAATTAGCTTAAAGGAACTCCTACAATGGAAGCGTGCTTAATTCATTAACTTTAATGTATAGAAAAATACATTTAGTTCATATTACCCAAAAGAGCTCTTTTCCAATTACAAAACCAACATTAATTGGTATTCATGAGAAAGAGTTCAGCTTTTTATGTTTATCTTTCTTGATGGATCAATATCATAACAGCATGTGCCGGGAGCGAATAGGCATCGAAGCTCTGCGTGGCGCTGACCTTTCACTCTCTCCTTACAGGTCAAATAATTTTCATCCAAACAGGTCAGACAGCCACCATTTACCGCATGCCGCCCCAAAAACGTGCATAAAGGAAATTCGGTAGCCATGTTCACGTAAGCAAGTACGGTCGGAAATTCACCTCTCTGAGCCGATCTACGTAAATTCGGTCCGAACTCTCAAGCAAACTGACACAACGCGACGAAATGAGTCTGAAAAAAACTGAGTCCAAAAACAATTACTAAGCAGACATGTACTCCACTAGAGCAACTTGCATTATCCTCCAGTATATCCTGTTAATATCAAGCACAATCGTCCACCATGAAACGACAAAAATAATATTGTCTATATTACTCAAATAAATACCAAACTTTGAACAATTACGATTAGAATTGTTTTGAAATACACATGACGAACATTCTCCTTCCGATTTTTTGGCCAACACACGGGTCTTTATCTGTGAACTGGACGTCAAGAAGTTTTAGACGTGTTATAAAAAGTTGTTCATTATTACTCTTGTTACTTCTATTATTGTGCTCAAAATTAAGACCTGCGAGTATCTCGAGACAGCTATGCTCAGTCTTAATGGTCATATACCTGTCACGTACTGTTGTCGTTTATGCAATTTACACTTGGCGATGAATGTAACAACTGCTTTAAAAAGGGACTTAATGCACCATGTGGCTTCTGTAAGGCTAACCACATTTACATGTGATAACACTAAACGAGTGTTTTGAGTTAAGGGAAGAAAATCTATTTTATTGCGGGGCGGTTGTTTCTTGGGTTTTGTGGTAATACATACTGCATAAGGCCAGCAACCCTTAAGAAAAATGTAAAGTTGTATTTTGCATTGATATTCAAACTACGCACTACGAGATAAGATAATATGTTTACATTTTAACGGTTTTACAATATGTCTCATTTTTGGGGGGAGAAAACGAAAGGTTTTAAATATTCCCTTTAAAACCAAAACAAATAAAGCCAGAAGCACGTTTGGTTTGGCTGGCAAGTACTCCGAAACGGTAGTTTTCATTATTTTCATTGAAGAGGGAATTGAACTTGGAGTCCAAATCACAGTCTCTCCTTCTAGTTAAAATCGCGGCCACACTTGAACGCCAGAAAAGCAGCTGAGCTTTTCCACAGAATTTTGTCAATCTATCATTCCTTACTTCCTTTGATTGTAACCCCCGGGCGGATTTTCAATTTTCTACACACCTACAGCAGCAGCGTCATAACAAATAAGATATCAGTATTATTAAGGTATACACATCTTTGCCTGTTTTCTAAGTATGTCTTTTCATTTTTTCATATATGCAATATAGCCATACACAAAGACACTTATATTAGTCATTTCGATCATGTCAGGTCAGGATTATATAAAAAAATGAGTGCTGCAAAGCATAGAACCGGTTGTATTTGTTAACATGATACTCGTGCAAATATCTGCCTCTTGCCCTTTATACCATTTTAAAACATTCTGTTCTTGGTTACAACACTGAATACACCATGAAACCACAAACCCATGTAAGATAAATAAAACCGTGACGTTTTAGACTGACAACTGAACATGGGCGAGAAGCATGGTAGTGACAAGTCTGTCTACACACCTACTGCACAAAGTACAACTGCGTAACCCACATGCAAACAGAAAACAGTCCGCATGAAATAGAAAGCTATTTTCCTATAAATGACACAAAATGTTTCACTACAATGACGCATTATATGTGCATCCACGTTTATAGGCAACGCTGCGTGCGCTCAGAATATGAGTGTTTTATCCGTAGTCAGAGTCAGGTTCAAGTTCATCTTTGCGCGGTTCTAAACCCTGTATTTTAACTGCAGCCTTAGAGGCCTAACATGCTGTAGAGGACTTCGGTCTTAAACAGGATTGAGTTCTCCAGTTGAGTATTTTGTACAGACAATAGGCTATCCATTTCGTCAAACCAGAAGTACATATATTATACTCAAGGAAATGCTGACCCCGGTCTTGCCTTTCCAAGCTCTGCTGGAGAAGACATTTAAGCTCCCGTGGCCTGATGTTGCGTTGCAAAGTCAGCCTTCGATGAACTGACAGGCGGTTTCTAAGACCACAGATAAAAACAGCAAACCAAATATATAAAAAATAACTCCAAATTAGAATTTGAGAATGAAGACCACTTCAAGGCTAGACAAAAAAAAACTCTACTTATTCTCTCACGGCTGGATACAACATTTCTCAGCTAGTTAGCTTGAATATTTTTTGTTTCTGCGTGTGTATGTAAGTTTTTATTAGGCTACAATTTCAATCTGCATCACATTGCAAATCACTACAGGTTTTGTTGAAATGAATAACATTGTTCCCCATTTTGTAGTCATGTCCTTTCGTCTGATCTGTAAACAAATTTACCGAGACCACTCCAGGACCTATTAAATAGTTTTGTCCGTTCTCGATTCCAAGTTCAATAGTTTGTTGCGCTGCAATTTTGTTAGTTCTGCAGCCTACACCGGGAACGTCTTTATTCTTAAAGCTGTGTGTATGACCAAGGTAAATCGCTATATTTTATACGTCAACGACAAAGACGGTAATAAAACGCCCGAAGTTTTCAGGACACTTCAATATTGCAATCCTTACTTCACCTTGTCAATTTTTAGCTCGCAAGATCACGGTTGTTTATTTTAAAAGGTCTTTCCTAATTTGACTTTGCTTTCCACTTTTCCTAATTAGAATCAACGCTCAGGATCAGAAAATGACAGATGGTTTTAATTGATTTATGAATGAACATATCGAAAAATATCGGTTTTCTATAGCGAATCTGTTCAGTCCCTGGCGGATAAAAAAAAGGAAAATATAATCAAAAGGGAATTACCTGGATCTCGCGTGCGCTTATGAACTTTAAAACTTTGTACTAAAATCACTTCAGTTGATTTTGGGGAAAAAAATGAAACCGCATTTGCATTATGTTCAACTTTAAGTCCCGAGGTTTAAGTTATAATTAGGTTAACATGCAATTTAATATATGCTTGACGCCTACATTTACAATATGTTCCCCTTGTACTTAACGGATGCCCATTCCTGCATGTACAGGGTGTCATTTTTCACAATAGCTTCAAGAAATAAGTAAAGCAAAACGGAAAATAATTAAACACTTGCAACACATTTTTATTATATTTCTGTATGCAGTAAAACTCTTGAAACGTATCACAAGAAATGGAGAAAACAAGTTTTATACCTCAAAAAACAATTCCTGTTTAGCTCACAATTGTACATATTTATAGTTAAGAAACATTCTTTATAAATATTGTTTCATCTGTAGCAAGTAAATACCATAATTTAATTACAAATGGATAAATATGGTAGCGGATATTTACAAAAGGGTGTAGTTACAGAAAAATTAACGGCACAACGTTTAGATTCCCCACAATCTTCCCAAATAGTTTTTCACAATTTGAACTTGCAAAGCACAAAACATCACAAGTGAAACCAGCTAACGAAAATATACATTCACAAGCAAACATTGTGTCTGATGGAGTTAACTGTTAACTTTGGCACTGTTTCCAGTTTATATAGTTGTATAGTTACAATCACGTTGTTTTATAATGGGATCACAATAGTCAACATCATAGTACAAAAGATTTTCCTGTTATTATTGTAATATGTGCACTAGTTTAAAAGTCCAGTTAGAGAAATAGCTACCATTGAAGGAACATCTATACACCAAAGATTGACAATTCACTACAGTCATGGGGTAGGAGGGGCATTTTTATTAGCGTAATTTTTACTGTCATTAGCCTTATTTACATTATATTGAAATTTTCCCAAATGATCTTTTTCCTCGGTCGATTATTGTATTCACAATACAAGTTTCCTGATTTCAATTATCGCATAATATGAAAGCGTCCATTATGTGTGACTCCTTTGTACAGGCGGCCCTTATATGTACACAAAGATGTTTTTCAAGTTCTGTCAAAATTGTTCTGGGCTTTGAAGACTGTCCTACACATACCATTCACTGAAATTGGACGAGAGGCTGGTATGGCCGTTGTTATTGTGTACTGCCGAAGCTGGCGACAGATTAGTGTTACTTTGGGTTTCAGTCGATGGGGAAACAAGGCCGGGCGGTGTAGACGATTCGTAGCCTGAACTCGCTGCTGGCGAAGAGTCTGAACCTTGAGGAGACGATTCGTGAACCTAGAAAAGCACAGATTACAATTCGAGTTAGAAAGTAACGGGGGAAAAAATCAAAAGCTCGTTAAATCAAATAACGTCTTTGTGATTTAGGGATAATAAAAATTAGATCTACAGTATTTTAAATACCGAGTGACATTATACTCGCATACACAACGCACCGGTTCGAGAGATTAATATGGTTGTCATACACAACCACTATTTATGCCCTGCTCAATTCAATAAAGAGGGCCAAACGTGGAAGCTAGAAACCTTTCGAAGATGGTGGTGTTAATTTTTCTTCTTACCTTCATGTGCTTTCTTAGAGAGCTGGGGTGAGTGTAGGACTTGTCACACATTTTGCAAAGATACGGTTTATCTGAAGTGTGGACATGCATGTGCTTCTTCCGGTCACTGCTATTTGCAAAACGTCTGTCACAGCCTTCAAATTCACACTGGAAAGGTTTTTCACCTACAAAAAGAAGCAGAAAAAAAAGGTCAAAATTTATTTAAATTACAAGTCGCAACAAATGGTGCCAATTCAAAAATTTAAGGCCGTAAAGAACCGTGCCGAATAAATTGCTGCCAACCGTACAACTGATAATTATGTGTATAAAATCTAAAATACCGTTAAATCAAATGGATATAAAACGTTCTGAAATAAATCAATAACGTTTAAAAGGTGCCCCTATAGGATAATTCAGATTCCTGTTAGTCCACACGATCTTCCCTTAAACAATACTTGAAATTCACCTTTTACTTCCCTTTCAGATGAAAATTAACCTTAACACCTGAGGGTAGCGCCGCCCAAAACAAACAAATCACATTTGTATTTGAAAACAAATTACTTCATCCCTCACAGACAATTTTGGTCTAAAGTTTCAAAAAAACATGTGGACGCTGAAATCAAAATTCAGCCGCTAAATTTCGAAAACGATGGCCAGATTAAAAATTACTTTAATTCAACGAAAATAAATTATTCTTACGGAGTGTTTTAAAAGGCTAATGCGCGCTATTCAGGAGGAAACAATAAGAATTACATTAGCATTTAGATCATCTGAAACATCTTCGCAAACTGAGCGATTCTACTACATTTAAAACCGTAGTTATGGCTCGCCTGTCACCCACTGCAACGCAAGAAAACAAAAGGCCTCCAATTTCCTATTATTCCAGAAAGTAAACATCTCCTTAATTTTACAGTTAATATTTTAAAATAGCCGCACTAATAATACGTAACTTTGGTGGTAGAACATGCCCATTACAAACGGATAAATTAGTATGAAATCAGTATCAGGAATGATTTATTACTACTCCGCACGCGCGATTCGCTACAAACCCAGAGTCCTTAAATTGCCTTTGACCCGTTTTAAAGTTTATGAACCACAAACCCTCGACAGACTGTTACATAATTTAACAAACTGTTGCAAAACATTGCACATTTATTCTAGGCTAGACAAGGCGTAATCCGAACTAGACTTCCGTTTGTTTACCATTTTCAATCCAATTGAGTAAATCTACGCCTCGCAATCTGCCAGGGGGGGAAAAAACACATTTTACTCATAACTAGACCTTAAAGTCGAAACATTCAATTACACCATACTCCCATAACCACAATTGCTAGGCCGTTAACAGTACAAGGATTTATATTTTCCTTCTGACAAGCAAAGTTCGTTGCTTTCAACTTGTATCGCGAGGATGAAATATTTCTACACTCATTTTAAGTCGAGGCGGCTAAACGGTAAAGTAATTCAACGCGAAGAAAAAAAAAACGACAAAAAAAAAGATGGTCAATATTTACCTGTATGTGTTCGCTTGTGTATCTTCAAGTTCTCCGACCGAGCGAAAACCTTGCCACATCCAGGGAATGGACAAGGAAACGGCTTCTCTCCCGTGTGGACTCGGATGTGATTGACCAATTTATATTTAGCTTTGAACGGTTTGCTTTCTCTTGGACATTCTTCCCAAAAGCAGATATGGTTGCTCTGCTCGGGTCCTCCGACGTGTTCCACCGACACATGAGTGACTAACTCGTGCATTGTGCTGAAAGTTTTATTGCAACTCTTCTTCGGGTTACTCAGCTGCTCCGGGTCGATCCACTTGCAGATGAGCTCTTGTTTAATGCACTGCTGTCTCATATAGCGAAAGAAAGCGCCCGGGTGGTGGTGGTGAGCTGCCATATTCATACCCATGTTCATATTCATAGAACCATACTGATTGTGGAGTTGGGCTGCAGAGTAAGGGTCGGTCCTCGGGCTGGATACCTGGTGATATTGATCCGATCGCCCAAAAACCTCCCCCGGTAGTCCAAGGCGCATTTGTCCATTCAAAACATTTGGAGAGCCGTGGGTTCCGTGCTGGTCGTGGATCCCAGGAAACAGTATGTGGCCTTGAGTGTCCGTATGGGAGTGATGAAGAGACCCCGCGGTGGGACCGAAAATAGCATGCTGGCTGGTCGCCGGAGAAGAGTCTCCGAAACCGCGGCTGCGAAAGAGAAAGTCCCTTGTAGAGTTAAAAGGCGAACTCGCGTACGTGGTGACATGGGCGGCATGCGCGCCCAAAGCCGCGGCGGGGTAACCCGGAGCCTGTGAAGTGAAAGCGGAGCTCTGTCCAGGAGAGAGGTCGTGGTTAAGTTTAAAAGCCCCCATATGAGCAGAATCAACAAAGCTATTCTGTGCTAAACTCAAGTCTCTGTCCTGCATTTCGCTTGCCGAGTGATGCCTGGCAAACGTGCCAACTCCCAATCCCGGGAACTGATGACCAGCGTCCAACAACATTCTCTCAGTCAATCGATAAGTGTTCTTCGAGCTAATAGCCAATTGGATATGGATATGCTATAGCAATGTTCGTATGGATTGTAGGTCAAAACTTCAAAGCAGCCTCCGAACTAGGAAAGAAAGTTTTTTTTAAAAAAACCCTAGCCTTTATGTGGAAGAGTCTCGCCTTCCCTAAGCGAAAAACGCCACATCAGGCGAAGTTCGTAGCGGTAGTCCTGTAGCTGAAAAACAACCTAGCCGTTCTCCTATTACGTACTGCTATATATTTTCATGTGGTAAAGTTACAAACTCAGAATCCCCATGAAAAGGTGTAGAAAGATCCCTTAGCGTCTTTTTTCCTTCCAAAACCTGTAGACACCAGCGATTCAGATACGAAGAGTTAAGGATCGTTTTACGAGATCTTCCTAACACGGAATGCTGGTCCTTGGTGCATCTCGGATTGTTGTTCCGATTGGTGTGTTTATTTCTCTCGTTTGTCTGTGTTTATTTCTGAGGGTCTCTTTCTCAGTGGACTGGCAGTTCCTCCTCTAACGCCCCTTTAACTGGAGCCCGGTCATTCATTCGCCGCTTTCTCATTGGTCACCGAGTCTCATCAATCCCAGGTACCCCTCCAATCCCAGGTACCCCCTCAGCCACTAATCGCAGTTCGCCATTTTCCACTCATAATTACCGCCTACTTTTTAGTAGGAGAAAGAAAGGGAAGAACACTATCGGTTATGATCTCTGAAAATCAGTTTTAAATTTTTGGTGCCACTGACAGCCTAACACTGCATTTAGAATCATTCTTGATGAGTTTTCCTCAGACCTGTTTATTACAATTAATACAATTTTCAAACTAAGAACCGTCAATAATATTGTGGGCTGTTCAATTAAATTCCAACAGAACATATATTCAATGCTTGTCAAGAATAATAAAGAATAGAGTACTTTTCAACACAATTTATTGACGTTAACTAATACACACCGAGAATATGAATTGCAATAAAATGTCATAAAATGCGAAATGAAGTCATATTTGTTTAGGACAAAACGGATAGAGATTTTTATTTTATCCCGAATGACATGAACGGAAAATAATATTTATTGTTTACTTCAATTTAAAAAGAATGAACATTGTGACACTGGATTTTGAAATAATTATATAGTTATGAATAAAAGTGTAATGGGATTGACGAGTAAATATTTGGTACATCACTAGTAAAACGAACCTAAATATTCAAGCGTTTTAGTTTCTTAAAGCATGTCCCCTTCATCCAAGCAAACATTTTTAAATTGTTTGATCTAATTAAACTTATTTTGTTAAAAATTGTACATATTGTTTTGCAATTCTTAAAAATAGCGAGCTCTTACACAACATCAGGCTACACAGATTTTGTTCAGCGAACACTTAAAAATGTTTTTTTAATCAACGTAAACAAAAAAAGTAAGGTATATGCCAAGGCAAATACATGTTTTAAATAAATAAAGTTATAACGTAGTCTTACCCTAGACCCGTTGATTTATACTTCCTCTTCCTTTAATGTACCATAAAGTCTTTCACACACAGGCGCATGCATATAAGATGATCGGTCAGAAAACACCTCATAATCTTTTTTAAAGGATGTTGCTCTCAGCACGTTGATTTTCAAAACTTCTGCATATAGTGGCATCAGATAGGTAGGTGATAGATACAGGCCTGTTTCACCTTTTGTAATCTTTGTTTGAAGAATTAAAATGCACCACAGTTTAACTTTAACACAATCAACACTATACGAGGCCCACAATTTTTACATATTTTGAAAAGCTTCGAGAACAACCTCCAGCTGTTAAGTTTGAAACCACACGTTTTCTCATATTAAAATTTGCATGTGCTCTCAATAATATGGAACGCCCCCCCTCCCTTAATCACTCCCACGTATTTAAAATAATTCAATTAGGCTGGTGTGTGTTGTGTTTTTGTGGGTGTTTGTTATGTAGGTATCACGCTGGAATGTTATGTTCGAGCGCTTTCAATTCACAAACTTTTAAAACCATACCCGACTGCTACGCTTGCGAACAAAAGCATCTTGCTTCAACCTCTCCTGTAAAACCTCAGGTTTTGAAAACGTTTACGTACACTTACTTTCTGTGATTTTCGCGTCCCGCACGTTATCCTCCCAGACCGAAATTAACTTGTCCCAACCGCCTCAAACCGTTTCCCCCTTTAGCAGTAATCTGCCAGAGGCAAAAAGAAAGGCAAAAACATGAAAACTTCGCAATACTCTCTCCCCCAGTCTGAAGCCCCGCAGTCTGGACATTCTGTACTATTCTTTCAGGACTCTAGTTCTACCCTCTCTGCAGGAATCATAGGAGCTGATCCAAGTTCAAAGCCACGTCTGCCGACCCCTCTAAGAAGTGTTTTATTTCACTGGAAAACCGCAAAACCCCTTTCCCCTATGTCACTGGGTAGAGGGGGGAAAAGACTGTGAGAGAAAGAAAACGCAAATGCTCTAAAAGCTTTGGCTAGAAATTCTCTTTTCACCACAGCTTCCTGGAAAATGGCAGTTAAACCGTTGTTGAAAACGAGCATTTCAACAGGTTACAGAAGGCCTATACAGTTCCAACAACAGAGACAAGAGGAAAAGACTCTCATTTGACCGGTAAATAATTTAAAAAACGTAACGTCTTCTACCGCTATAATATTTAATTTAAGATTACACGCATGAAATATCCGTTCTAAACGATTCACTGTTTTTTTAAGGACTAAACCGTATTAAGTGGAATGTTTCTTTTTTAAAATCTGTTAAGCTTTTTCATAAAATATGACATTTGATTAGTGTGTTAATTTTAAAATCTAAGGGACGATGTCGCCTCTTGCTACAGGTTCGTAAAGCTGAGGCAGAAGTGACTGGGAAGAGTCAGCTGTAACTCAAGTCTAGCGCAGAAACTCATAAATTCGACAAGATCATCAACAAGCTTGTGCATTGCAGTTTACTTTGATTCCAGCGACCTTGGGTACTTCAAGGGCGCACGACCTACGACCCGTGAAGGACCACATATGTTGTCTTGCAGGTTTCCTCGGGCAAACAAACCGTTTAACAAAACCTCATTGTATAAGAAAGTTGTATTACGAATTCAGATAGACACGGTGTTACATACCGATGGGTAGAAAACTGTTAAATCTGGGAAGTATTCTTGGAAAACAAGAGGGTGTTATTTTAAAGAAACCCCGTATTATGCTGTATTGTTTAGGTTATTGTGCGAATAAGCCCTGAAGACTCAACCCGGTTGCTGAGCCCTTATTTGTAGACTATAGAACATATTTATGTATACGTTAAGGTTGGCTGAATCTGCAATACCCTTAAGCCTAACCTATTTTTTTAAAATAATTGATAACGTAAAATGTTATTTCTTATACCAGTCACGATCTCATGATGTCTTGCTTAAGAGAAAACCTCAAAGTGGAAAAAGACGTCGCAGGTGTCCTTTGCACGACGTTTTATAAATACCGAATTTCAGGTGGGAAGACGCAATGAATAAGATAATACATTTCAAAATAGAATCCAGTGCATAGTCAGACAGAAATTATTTGATAATATGTATTTCAAGGAGCACGTAGTCTATACGGAGGAACACGTGTGTTGCACACACAGCAGCCAAAGATGGACATCATGATGTATGACCCGGTATAAACGTTGAGCTAGCTTCCAGTATGGGTGTGACTTTGATATCAACAAACAATAACCTTATCCGTCTTTCTTTCATTTCACCTTTAAAAACATTACGCAAATGATAAAACAATTTTCTATACTGAGTAGGTGAAATAGTAAAGCAGGTAAGCCTACTAAGTGAACATTAATTACCTATATATATATATTCAAAGACTCGAGTATTTGTTCAATAATTAAAGATGGGCACTCATGCGTGTGGAAACGTGGCTTACGAAATAAGACTGTAGAGGCTACAGACCTCTGCAGCGCTTTAATGATGATTTCGATATGGTCATGTTTTGTGTTTCCTATGACGCATTCATACAGAAAGTGAAACAACTTAAAAAACGAGTGTCGGAACACGGAAAACACAACAAACCTCAAAACATATCAAATTACATGCGTTTAAGTTATGAGATTGTGTAAATTTCGCATCTGGTGTGATTGTGTTGCTCTTTTGTCTTACGCATTGTATTACCCAGTGGCTCTATAATATTTATACATTATATTTTTCATAATAGTCAAATTGTACACAGTGTATTAATGTAGAACTGGAGTTAAGACCCATATTAAAGCAGAAATAATTTGTTTCAATATAAATGTGGAAGACGAATAATCATATATCATAAGATATCACTGATACAACGCAACGCTAAAAATTACCTACCTACTGAGATGAGGTCCTTTACTTTCTTTGTAAAAAATGTCCCTTAATAAAACATGCGTCTAAGTATGCATAGTTAGTTTACAATACATTTTCCAAGACACATATTTATTTTCATGTGTGGATGTAGTTTATGTCATATGTATTTGAATTCTAGTCAAGTACGTAACTAAGGTGCAGTTAAGTATTTTTTTCCACATAACGGACTTGGGGTGTGATACAATGTTATATATATATAGAAAGAAAATTATATTCGTTAAAACACTGAAAATAAAAATCCGCTGGCTGAATTAATATCGAGCTACTCAATCAGACATTATCTGACCACTGTATACTTGATAGTTATTACTGATAATAGCTATTCATCTGTTCGCGCACACTTTTTATAGATGTAGGCCTAGGAACACATATTGTAAAATGTAAAATCAAGTATTTTTTAGAATTAAACTTAGCTGAAATCTTATTGTAATTTGTGTTGATTGTATTATGTCTGAGAACATAAAGAGTTGCGAGAATTAACAGGAATTTGTAAAGCATTGCTTAAGTATTTGTAATCTGTTGCATATCTTTAATTCTCAAAGGCCTAATTCCCAAACCTTGTATGTATTCTATAGGCTTTGTATGTATATAGTATGAATTTAACATTTATTTTCCTGGAGAATGTTTACATTAGTGTTCAACACTCTGAACCCGATCCCACCCATAAACGGGTTTGTTTTGTCGACTATTATGAATCGATTCTAGAGGTGTCTTTGAATTAAGACATATTAAATCGATGACAGATACACATCATGCTGTGTTTAACAAGGATTCTACAAGGAGGCGTGTGCTGATACCATAAAGCCGGGCAATACTCAGGTTTACAAGTTTTGCCTCAGCATTCATGCATAAAGTAATAAACTCGCCCTAAAAGTACAACATAAAAAAAACTTGCATTTCAGAAGAAAAATAAATATGGTTTTCAGAGACAATGACTTTTTGCACAAATACCTAAAAGTAAAAGGTGCTGATTCGCATATACAACATACGGTAAATAGTTCTGTTATCTGAATGAATGGCAGTTGGGACCTGTACGCAAAGTTAGACTGGAGCTCCAAGATAAGGCTTCGTATAAAATCATATCTACACCAAACTTTGCAGTTATTCGATATGTTTACACATGTTTGTTTTTGTATTTCTATCTCTTTCCTTGAAACATCAATGAGACTGTATGAGGTCCAAATAGAGCATTTTGGTAGCTGGATGGAATCACCTTGAGTAACAAAATGAAATATATAAACACACTTCCCCCAGTTCCCCGTTGATTTTCTTCTTCGATTCTCGAGATCAAATGCAGGAATTTACCTACAACGTTCTACAGGTCATAACATTTAATTTTCTACATAAAAAGCTGAAGTGCGAAAATCCCTTTTATGTCTCGAATCAGCAGCTCCCCTGTTATTTGCTATTACTTTTCACATTATTTTGAACAGGTGTAGACGCCCCCTTTTCAATTATTTATTTTACACAAATAAATAAGATCATATTATCACCATAATTATCTAAAGGTTTTTTTTTCAGGTGTTATTTTCCCCTGCAATAAGTTTGAACTTCGGGTTATACTTAAAAGTATTCCCCCAGATGTACACATATCGCTTAGGTATTATAAACCTAAGGTAATTTACTCTTCTTTGCAAGTTTATCTAGATTTAGAGATTTTCTAGACATACAAATACAATTCTTAAATCTTACAGACCACTCTGCTACGCCTAACCTCCACAAAAGTAAAATGTTTTCCGTGTTTGTTCACAGTGTTGTTTAATTGATTATATGATTTTGTAAAAGCCCGAAACAAAGATCTGTTTCAGAAACAGTGAATTTTAAAATACGCAAGTTCGTCGTCACTCAGAGGCTGAGCTAATTATTATATGATTCAGAATGCTGTCCTCAGATATGTGAAACGATGTCGTCGACAACCTCGTGTTTATTTGACTGTACTTATGCATATATGTGCATATATATGTTCACATACTACCTGTTTTTAAAAAAATAAAGATTCTGTACTTCATTTTAAGATTTGTATCTTGATCAAAACAAATATACAGTACGATAATACAGTTCTAAGAAAGATCGTTAACTGATGTGAGATTCAGTGGGCCACTAAATATTTTCAAATTTTTTGAAATATATTAATGTTCACGCACCGCATTTTTAATCTTTGGGCCTTAATGTAATTGTATTTCTATAGCCTCCTTTTCTGCAGTCAGTAGGCAAAATAAAGGGGTAAACGCAAACATAAAGATTAGAATTTCATTTCTAGTTACACGCCCTATTTGTAAATCTTTGATTACATCCATGTGTGCGACTATCAGCGAAAAGAAAAACACACAGATTTGCCGCTAACTTTGCGAGTACAACTTTTTTGAAACAACAGTGAGGAAGAGAGTGAGGGGGCGGATCCCTGCTGTGCCTCTGCGCTGAAAGGCAGCCAATCGCTTCGTTCTCCTAACTGCCAGTCACCGAAATCCGTCCAATACCCGCAGTGCCATTTCTAAACTCTATTCCCCACTGTGTCTTCCAACTGTTGTATGTTCTGCCAATCGCTTGAGGACAGAGTGGGAAAAGGAACAAGCAGAGTTAGAGGCAGGACAAAAGAAGTTATAGAGACCGCTATATACATATATATTAATGTTTTGGAAGGCGTGTAGTGGGGAAAAACAATACCAGTGAGTGTGGATGGACTTGACTGTGTAGTTATGGAGCCCCCTTTGAGCAAGAGGAATCCGGCGCTAAGATTAGCGGATTTGGCAGCGACTCAACCCCTTCCTCATCAGAATATGACAGGCTTCCCGGGGATAGGGGGGCATCACCCTCACTCTCACCATGCCCACCTCCACCCTGGGGAGATGGGCAACGACCCTGGAGTGGCACTCACTCCATTTGGACCTGAGCACATGGCACAGACAAATGCTCTCAAACTTAGTCCATCTCAGCCCATTCAAAGCCACCCTGAAGCCCAGACCGCGGCATCTTTCGCTTCTGCACAGACTACAGTTGGCTTCCCCGCGGCTCACCCCCACTCAGGCTACACAACCAGCAGGGACTACATCCTCAGGAGAGAGCTTTCAGCCTCTGCTATGCATGCACTTGGCGACCAGCATAGTTCCGCCTCCTCCCCTCATCACCATGGCATGTTTATTTCCCCAACAGGTGCTTACGGGCACTCGGAAGGTGGTGCCCATCCACTTTTTTCTGGACTTCACGAACAAGCTGCCCCAGGTGCCCATCACCACGCTCTCAACGGGCAGATGCGTTTGGGTCTTCCGGGGGACATTTATGGCAGGCCAGAGCACTTCGGTCACAGGCCAGAGCACTACGGACCTTCTTCCCTCCACAGCTACAACTCCATGAACTTAAATGTGAACATCGCGGCAGGTCCTCACGGAGCCGCGGGGGCGTTTTTGAGGTACATGAGGCAGCCCATCAAGCAAGAGTTAATCTGCAAATGGATTGACCAAGAACAAACTTCAAAGAAGCCCTGCTCCAAAACTTTCAGCACCATGCACGAGCTGGTTAACCATGTCACGGTGGAACACGTCGGGGGACCAGAGCAGAGCAGTCACGTTTGTTTCTGGGAGGAATGTCCAAGAGAAGGAAAAGCTTTTAAGGCGAAGTACAAACTGATAAATCACATCCGAGTTCACACGGGAGAAAAGCCCTTTCCCTGTCCCTTCCCTGGCTGTGGAAAAGTGTTTGCTCGCTCGGAAAACCTCAAGATACACAAGAGGACACACACAGGTCAGTATATTTGCGCTCCGGCAGCTTTCACTTTTTCAGGCAAAGAAAAATTCAACTAAATCTCAGAATAAAACAAAAATTGGCCTACACGCACACGCTGGAATGTGTGAATGAAAGTTGTTTTTAAGTTTATTTTGAAGGCGATCTATTTTCCAGACTGTTTCGTTTTTCTCTTCATGAAACCGACTCCCACTTTTTATATGTATTCTGACGTAAGAAGAGAACAGAATCGGAGGAAAGTCTATAAACCCAGCGTATTTTCGAATCTGAAGAGACCGTTGCGTTATCTTTATTTATTTATTTTACTTTATTCTGAATGGCACAAATAGCCAGGAAACAAGTCGAGATCACAGCTGCTAAGTTTTATTTCTTTGCGACACTGTACGCGAAGCGTGAGATATGCGAGTCTAGTCAGAATTTATCGCTACGGACGGATATTATTCCTTGGAGAATGTTTAGGTGCTTACGGCTTACTTAATTGTTCGAATGATTTATTGTTTTGTCACTGCAAGGCAGTCGTATAAGCGAATTTACCAATTGACTCCTTTATGCCTTATGTTAAAGCAAACAAGCCGCCGAAAATTAAATATTTAACTTAGAGGAAAAACGGAACCGGAAAAAAAAAGATTAATGTTCAATTTTCCCAAAGGTCTGCATTTTTCATATTAGATTTTGATTTAAAACAACAATCAATACATAATTAATAATAATAAATGTTCTTTGTAAATAACGTTGTCATATACATAAAAACTCCCTTAACACTTTAATGTAGGCTACGCTATTATGGACGATTTAAAATGTTTTCCGCCAGAAATCTCCGTCGTGAATCAAATTCACAGCCCCTCAGTGGCCTGCAAGTCGGATTCATTTCAGGCCTTGAAGAGGTATAGATGTTTATAATTGTTTATAGTCTTTATGTTTACATAATTTATAGCAAGATTTAGTTAAATAAAAAACCCGAAATATCGAAGTCGAATAACTGGATTATGGTTTAATGTAACCATGCAGAGGGATGGTGCCGTGCTACACTAAATACCCTAGATGAACTTTTGTTTCGTGCAATAAAGTAGCTAGACTAGACAGCGAATAGTCTGCTGTTGGGTGAACGTGTCGTTGCAGAGCGGCCTATTTTATGAACCAAGTTGTTTTCCTCATCTCAGCTCACGCAAAAACCAACACGGCAATCAGAGCATGTCAGTGTCTTTGCTCGAAACGCGTACAGTGCTGCAGAAATCCCAGTTCCCTGCAGTAGACGCTGAAAGTAGCACTTTGGGAAAGCAGCTTAGCTTTTGCAGCGTAAACAAGCTACTGAGGGTGAATGAGATTTGCTTTCGACTTTATCGTACTGGGAATAGACTTTGTTATTTATTTATTTTTTCTTAGTTCTGCATGGAACAGCTTAAAGCTTCCTGTTTTGTCAAGAAGCGTCTATGTCATTCTCGGACAGTCTGAAGACCACATGTCTTTTTGACACCGTATTCAGAAGCGACCAGTCATTGTTCTGACACACATTGTGTCATGTCACCAGAAAGTTACATTAAAACGACAATACAGTTGAAATGTGGACATTTAAACTTCCATGGAGACTCGTCCGAGCCCGCATATTAGTTTGCTTTTGTGCTCTGTGCTTTATCTATTTTGATCCCTTTTACTCCTGTTCCTTCTGAAACACAATGAACTCTAAACTTACCATCGGATTTGTATCGATTTAAATCTTTTAATGCAAAACAGAGGAATACAGTGGCGCATTGCAGTGAATTGTTTTCTATAGTGTCTTGTCATAATAATACATTAGCAGGATTTGAAAAAAAACAATATTCTACTTATTATTTTAATTGTGTTGGTGCCGTTTTATTATCAACTCAGACGTGGGCAAATTGATTATATTCGGAAGAAAACCAAAAGAGGTTATCTGGTTATTTGTGTGGAAAAGCGGAGGAGTGGGTAGAATCAGGAGCGTGCTGATGGCATTGAGAAGGACTGAAGAAGGTAGAAGCATTTAATAACGCAAGCTAAAATATTTTTACACTGGAAGTGTAAGACAAGAAAGCAAAGCTTTCTACGCTCTGCGATTGTCTCCGCACACCAGAAACACGCGGTTATGTCCAGCATAGGGATTGCATGTAAAGAAGTGTCATACGATTAAGGTATGCCAAACAGGAAAAGCCCGAGGGTGCGCTGACAACCACACTATCAGTTAAACAGCTCATGAAACAATTATGCTGGAAGTGTTATGGGTTTTAAAGCATAGAAGCAGTAGATGGAATGTGTGGGACGGCACAATACCAGACACAGATATGTAATGCTAGTTTTAATGATGTAGCAACCATTTCGTACTAAATTAACAAATTTCTGTTTTAATTATTAAAATTAATAACTCCATCAATTAATAAGGAAATTATTGTTGTTAATTGTTTTAATGATTCCCTTTGGAATTTTGGCGAGCTGTGGACATGCCTGGAAGAAGCTCAAATTACATGTCCTTGATAACGTTTCTAAGCTCCAATTTAAACGGTTTTTCTTTACGTTAGGCGAGAAGAGAAGAGATCTGACCGTTTGAACCGTGGAATTGAATTCCATTTGCTTTAACGAACTTCCTAGCATTTAAACAGATTGATTTTAAAAGTGGAAAGAGTCTTTCTCCAGAAGATGTTGGGGGCTGGGGGGAGGCATTCCAATATGATCATGTTTGTAATACAGCGTTGAGACACTCCTTGCAACGAATCCTCCTCTTCTGGTCTGGTGGGAGATGTGCTAGCCAGTAAACTAACTATACATGCTCTTGTTCTGCATATGCAATCAATTGCTCAAAACCTTGGAGCCTTCTGGTTCTAAGCACATTGGGGGTTCTGAAGAAAACACGAGCAAATGGCCTAGAAACACCTGTTATTCCATGGCTACAAATGTGCCCACCCATTTATTAACACAACCATTCAAAAACATTGCGTAGTCAATTCTCCAGGGCTGTGGTGTTGGTAAGTGCAGCTGACACACTAGAATTCAAGTTTCCATAGTACAACAGTGGGTAGGTGATATCAATATATTTGTTGAAAGAACGGGAACTAAGAACAGGGTTTGACAGGAGGTCTTACCAATACCCATTAAAAAGTGGACCCAAATAGAGTAAAAGGCCCTTGTTGCAGCCATGCTTTGCACCTTTAATTTGGCTTCTACTTTGCAGGTCATAGCATTGACTCTGTTTCTGATGATTGTAATAAGATGTTAAAGGAAACCTTTGGGGTCCTAATGCCAAATGGGTTTTGCGTTTGTTTTTGTTTTTTTTTAGGGGAGAAGCCATTCAAATGTGAGTTTGACGGCTGCGACAGGAAATTTGCCAACAGCAGTGACAGGAAGAAGCACTCTCACGTCCACACGAGTGACAAGCCTTACTACTGCAAAGTAAGAGGCTGTGACAAGTCATACACGCACCCCAGCTCCTTGAGGAAGCACATGAAGGTTCACTGCAAGTCCCCCCCGCCTCCTCCTGCCAACACCGGCTCCGCGTACCAGGCTGCATCGAATACACTCGGAGCTCCCCTCTCCCCAACCTCCGAGCCACCGAGGAGTCGATCGACAACCCTCTCGCCTCAGGTTACCAACCTCAACGAGTGGTACGTGTGCCAGGGGAGCGGAGGGCCGAACAACCTCCACACCCCTCCCAGCGACGTGCCAACTTCAGACTCCGAGGACGAGGACTCTTACAGAAGCACAGATCCAAGGACAATGCTCTGATGTTGACATTCCCTGAACAACACAATAAACTTTTTATTGATGTTATCCTGTTTCATAAAGCTGTGGCCAGTAAGTGGGGATTACCTATAAGCATATCAGCCTGCAGGGTGGTGGATCGGAGGGGACCGATAAGAGGACGCAGAGTGGTGAAGCAAAAAAACAAACAAATTTACACTTTGAAAACCCCCCTGTCCACCCCCTTAAGACACAAACTGTTTTAATTTCCAATATTCCGAGAAAAACTTTTTGTGTTTTTTACTTCCTTTGGAAAAAAAAAGACAGATCTTGTGCGTGAAAGGCTTGTAGTGAACAATGGGAGCTAATTGTGTTGATGATAATGCCGTTTGAAAAATAAGATGCATTGAATAAGAACGCTGGGTTCCAAATATCACACCCCCTTCTCCGGTAATTCATCTTTCTCAGAAGGATTCACTTTCAGAAATATAGTTGATGAACACCAAAAACTATGACTACAAAAATATTTCTAATCAAAGTTCTAATAAACATGAGAAATAAGTTAAATGATGTGTCTATATATACAGTATATAATATATATCATACCTTTGTTCTGTAATGGTGTGTACATATACATGACCACAAGAATAAAGTGGTGTGTCTTAGTCTAACATGATTCAGTCATCACTGATTAATGGTGTTACGATGACATTGTCCATATGATGTCATCATACTCTGTCACAAACCTTCAAAATCTAACCTGTCCAATCCATCAGTGTCTAATCTGTCCACAGCACAATAAGTACAGAGAATCTTAATAGACCAGTGTCATTTATTCAATTATCATTTAATTCCTTTGCATTAATGTCACTTAGAGCAGCAAATTATTTAGAGAATCCTAGATCATTTTAAAGGTGAAATCGTCTGAGAACATTCCATGCAATATTTAAAATTATTTTACACAGAAAAAAAATAATTTTGAATTTTATGGCGAAGTCGCATTCTATTTTGTTTCATCGATAGGAAAGCGTTAAGGCCTGTTGCGATAAAAGGAAGAAACACAAGGGGTACAGTCGTTGTTGAAACGTGCCCAATAATTACGCTTAGATGACAGTTGTATTTACAAGATATACACAGATATATTTTATGATGAAAAAATAGCATCAAATATACAAACTCGTTAAAGAGTACTAATTTGTCCTTTGAGACCCTAAAGATGTAAAATTGACAGGCCTATCCCTGACGGATTTGTATATAATTGTATTGTTGGCCGTGGGTGTTATAGTCTTTGCTACAGTTAATTAATGTTGCTGTTGTTTTGTAAATTGTAATTTATTTGCTCTCGTAATATTGTTCGAAAATTACAGATACACCAAAGAATAATAATATTAATTTTGGTGAGACGTCGTGATGTTTTTTTTGTCTTTTTTACGTGTTCTGTAAAAGAATATTATCTTTTTACTTGAATGAGCTGTAATGTGAAAAGCAATTCGCATGCCCAGTGTAGTAGTGGCGTAATGACTTCGTATATCGTCGAGGTGCATGGCACTGTGGATTTTGAAAGAAAAAAATGAACCAGCTCTGATTGTGGAGGTCTGTGATGTTTGTGGTAAAAGATGACAACGTGGTAAACTTGAATAAAATGGAATCAGACGCTTAAAAATAAAAACTTGTTTTTCATACATTGTCAGTTTAAATACCGTTTCGCAAAACCATGTTCAAATGATTCCGTTAATGAAAAACTATTGTCTCAAATTGCATTAGTTATTCGCTTTGTTGCCATTCAGATATATTGCCCGTTACTTAAAGTAACACTTGTGGTGACCTACAACATTAGAAAGCTCGAAAACCAGTCACTTCTGAAATGAAACGCCTCAATGTAATATGAATATGTTTAATACGCATATGTACTGTATATGTACACATTGTATATAAAGCAACAATTGATGCTACAAACAACTAAATATATAACTATATACACTATATATACATTATAAAATACATATACATTATATACATTATAAAAAAACTTTATTTTATTTCGTTAATTTATTTTTCATCTTAAATTTAACAGTAGTAGTTACAAGAATAAGTTTAAATCTTTCTGAAACCGCCTACACGAAAAGACTCGCACGTATCCCACCAAATCTGACACCTGGGGTATACGAGACCAAGAAGTAAAATATATATGTATATTACAATAGGACTAAAATATATTTTTAAAAGAAGAAAATGTATCCCAACATGTAAAAGCTAACTGTTCAAAAAACAATGTTCTATTTGATTTGTTAGGAGGGAATGAAAATGAAAATACGTTTGTTCCAGGCAGGTCGACAAATAACAACACACCAAGTAGAATAACAGGCATGTAAATGAAGGCGCCAATCAATGGGAAAACTTATAGCTCCTTAATGAAGTCCCTTTTGAAAGGCAGGACAACACAAAGCCACAAATGCATGAATCATTCATGGGAAATATAAAAGATAAAAGATCTGACAATAGCAGAATCTTGTATAGAGTATATAAAACAAGTTTCCCCCTCTTATTTTCTGCATTAAAACGCACAATCTCACTTTCATAGTCTTCTCTGTCCAGTCTATAGAATTAAAATTGACCAGCGCAAGTCCTGCTCCACTTCAAAGTAATCTACTCGAGAGCGGAAGGCTTGGCGCTTGGACAATCTTCATGGTGTGTTAAGATTTCTATGGTAATTGGCAAGCAAGACGTTCACATTTGAATATATCTGGTAGAAAACCACTTACTGCCACTAAACTGGACATCATCAAAGCAGAGACTGCATCGTCTCTCATGAACCTCTGAAGGTTTCGACAAAGGGTATTGTATTAACAGTTTGTAAAGTGCTATCATTCTGATCAAGCATGGAAATATAGGTTGCTTTGTCCAAGTGCGTGTATAGAAGGTTTTTGTAACACGCAAGTGTGTTTACAAGAAATAATCAACATTGACGCTACAAGTACATCTAAACAATAAAGTTCGTATATGCAAATAAACTCATATTACACTGTAAATTATAATTATTAAGTAATGTTCACTGTCATTCCAAGAGTCTGACTTTTATATTAGATACACAAGCTTAAAGAAATATTGGAGAAACGATAAGCTCTGGACGAGAAATCCTGTTTCTTGAAAGTATAGTGTTTATGTCATACAGAGAATAACAGAATTCGCTCGCATCTACATATAAAGATTTGCCTTCAGTCGTTAGGACCGTCTCTGCACTCACAGCCTGGCTGCTCGGTTCAGAGAAAAATAAGAAACGTTAAAAAAACTGCAGAGGAAGCTCATCCCAAGACACAAAAAGGCACAAGTGCCTAATCAGGCAGTGCGAAGTTCAAAGGCAGATTCTTTGAAATTCAAACTACTGCTTTTATGGTACATCAACATGGAGCGTTTGGATTGCTATGGCAATGAGCACACCAAAAGCAACCGGCATTCAGAACAGTCCACCTCAATTCGAGACACTCTATTAAGATACAGTTGCATTGACCTTTAGTTTCATGCCATGTTAGCTCAGTCAATTTTCACTTCATCAGAATCTTTCATATTTTGGCCTTTTCCCCACCTCCCCTTACCCCTTTGTACACAACCAACTTTCATCTGAAAATATTATTGTCGTTTCATTTTTCCTTTTCGTCCTACAACCGTTATTTGGGAGAGAAAATGATTGTTCTTTGTTTATTTAATACAAGTGCGCGGTGAATGGCGAAAAATAAACACGATGAAAAATAACCACACAGATGATTCCTCCGAGTGAAAAAAAACGGGACTTAATAAAAGGGTGAAGCAGTCACCGTTGAATGAGAAATCCTTTGAAGTGGAACTTATTATCTAAGGAATACTTTTTGGTTGTCCTAACGACGCAGTTGAATTGAAAAGGCTCTCCTTTGTCAGCGATTTGTTCTCCTTTACTGAGATGCCCGTAGAAATCACTTACATGGACTGCCTTAACATGCAGCCTGCAAATCAGTAACTTTCTAAGTCAGACTTGCAGACGCCACTCTCCAGAAGACAAAGCAGGAGTCTCGGTGGAAACACCGTTAGGTCTCATTCCCCCTCCCCACACACCCCCTCCCTAACTACCCCTCCCCTTCTTTCTTGGGTACTGCGGTGGTTTAAGGTGGAATTAATGGTTTCTCCAAATGAACCCTGCCAACTTCGATTTATTCCTATCTGTACAACAGTTAAAGTATTTTCTAATCTAAACCTACTAGGCAAAACCCTTCTGAAAAAACACAAGTTCCTCTATAACAGAGAAGGTAAAGTCAATTAACAGGGTTAATGGAAAATATTATATTAATCACCGAAATGTTCAATCTGGTGCAAAATGGTGCTCGCACGTAGACTAATACAGCTGGGTTGTATTTGTAGCCGCTTTCACCGTCTCATCTGAACTGTCCTTTTATGTCGTATTCTTAAAAAATATTTATTTATTTGCTTTGCAAATGTTCTAATCCGGGTAGACTAACCGTGTTTACAAAGATTATGTTTTTTTTTATTTTCCACTGAATTTGAAGAACCATGCACGTAACACGATTGCATCCTCTTCAAATCGATTACAAAACTCATGTTAGATTTAATTCAACATATAAGGTACCAAAACCGTACAGAGCAGCATTTAGTGTGCGACGCCACTGCAGACTAAAGGCAATCTCATCTGTGGGCTGTTGTCTGACCGTTTTCTGTTCCAGTTTTCTACCATGCACACAGATTTGTCGACTGTTCACTAATCAAAATGCGGTGATTGGCCAACACATTCTTAATTTTCTGATTTCTTAAAGTGCATTTTCCTTATGGTCATTAAAAAACGGCTGAAATCATAAGAGAGAACATTATTCCTTACATCGCTTCTAAAGGGAAAACTCAATACGCCAAGCGTTTAGTACTATATTTTACCTTAGAAATAAGTTATCTGTATACCTATTAAAATATATTTTATTATTTGTCTATAAACACCGTGGAAGATAACGTACTTGCTGAGGAAGAATCACTTCTTGTAGCATTATAAACATAGTGCATTAAATATTGAATGACAGTAGGAAAAAGAGGTTGTCAAGGGGCGCTCAGCCTGAAAGTCTTTCTTTAACTTTTTTTTCTTCAGTTGCCTGTTCAACTGCTTAAGCTGGTGTTAATTAAAGCTGCTTGTAACCGAGTTAGGG
This sequence comes from Lepisosteus oculatus, assembly GCF_040954835.1. NCBI lineage: Eukaryota > Metazoa > Chordata > Actinopteri > Semionotiformes > Lepisosteidae > Lepisosteus > Lepisosteus oculatus. The sequence goes on from NC_090710.1 coordinate 5,814,986, forward strand.
TCAGCCTTTGTCCATTTTCTCACTTTGCAATGAAAGGGAATCTTGTAAGGGTAGATTTATCTGCGTCTTGGTCATTTTCCATCTGTCATTTACAACCATGAGGATTTAAGAAGTAGTCTAAATAACGAAATTTCAAATTGCCTTATACGCTTTGTCGAGGCCTATATATAATCGGAGCCATGGACTTGTGCTTGAAGTGAGAAGTTGAAAAGCCAACGGATTAACAGACATGAAGGCTTGATTAAGTACTTTAGTAACACACAAGTAAAGAAAAAAATGTACCAAAATATATCATGCTTAGCTGTCATTATCTTCGGGCGACTGTATATTAAACATTAAACATCTCTGAAGATGTTTTTGTTTTGACAGATTAAGGGGTTTAACTGCATGTATGACAGAACATTTTGCAACTATAAACTTCTACCCCCTCCCCCGGCTTGTTGACGTTAACTACTCAAGCAAAGGATAAATAAAAATATATATATATATTGTGTCACTGAAATCTAAAATAACAAAACCACATTCATATGAAAAAAAGTTTATTTTTCCCACAAAATTAAATACTGTTAATACAATAGAAAAATCTTGATTGTTTTACACAAATGTGGTCAATACGTGCGCAGATGGAGCAATGCATCTATATCTTTGTATCTGTAGGAGTAAATAAAACTGATATTGAGGATTTTGACTATTGTAAATGGCATATAGGCCATTCCTCGAACGAATATCGCCTAACTACGGAGATAACCGTCCTAGAAATGGTAAAGGAATCCAATATTTTAACAACAATATCTAGGAATGATTATCCAAATGCCTTTACATAGTATTAGCAGCATGAGTTATTATTATTAAGTTTTAAAACACACCTCACACGCCAAAATCAGGAAACCTGTCTGGACCAGGGAAAGACGCAATCCCATTTACGTTTGCACAAAGATGAGGTAATAAAAATGCTAATAGGAAGGGATTGATTTAGGATTATCCCAAACCCAACCAATGATATTTAACTAATTCCAATTTACTGGTTTTGTGTTTCTAATTGACCGTGTTTAAATATAGCCTACTTGTCTTCATGTGGCGCATATGTAACATCTTGTACTCTCCCTGTGTCTTAAATTTAAGTTTGCAACAATCTAAAATGGGGCACAAATGTACATGCTATATATTACATACTATATCTAACACTCGTTTTATCTTGCTTCACATTACACAGAATGCGCTGCCTTTTTTTCAGTTCGCACGCGGTCACTTGTGCAAAGGCTATACTTCAAATAAAACTGGGCACAGATTCTTTATCTAGGCATTTTGCCAAAATCTTGCAAGCACCCTACCTGGCTACTAGCTTAAGTTTCCTGAATAACTGTGAAAAAAAATTACAATCGAGTTGCAGCTGTACACGCTACTTCCGTGGTCAACTCACGCTTTTAAAAATCAAGAATAGTCTCGGAACAGGAAAGTTAACAGACCTATGGATAAGAACTTTTTTTTGTCTGAGTACAGCGCACTGTAAGTGTAGACTTCCGACTTCTTTTCTAACTTCTAATGACAAATCTAAAATGAAATCGGCGTCCGAGATTCGGTCGGTTAGGGCTGGGTTTGCATGTACGCTTTCTTGAATGGTTGAGGTACTTTGTGTGCAATTTCGAAAGGCAGTGGTGGGACAGGGGTCGTGTCCTGTTAAATTAGGACTGGATGAATAGCTGGACTTGGTTTGCAAGTTTCGGTAGTGACTCGCTCTACTCGCACAAGTCCATTTCGAGCAGCTGTGATTTCACCTATTAGCCCCGATGTCTTTCCGAAGAGATTGGTAGAGTTAAACATCCGACAATGGGCGCTCTGGGGCGCCTCTCGCCTGACCTATACCCGTTTTTCATAGTTTCATAGGAACTTCATTAAATCAATTACTTAGTGAGCACATCATAATTTATTTGTAATTAGCTCTGAAGAGCTTGATTTTTGCAACAGACCACAGAAGAGAGCCCAGCGGGGTTTGCTATGTACTACAAGCACTTTGTGTTTGTTCTGGACTTGTATTATTTGCCTGCTACTACAAGAAGTATAATCTTTACTGTCTCAATCAGGTGTTCATTCTTTTAGAGTTGCACAGTGACCTTTCTTCTCAGATTGAAGGTTACTGATGTTGTCCTCTTACCAAGTATTTTTTGTGAAATAATCTACAGAAGGTTGTAAGAGGAACTGTAAACTAGTTACGTGCAGAACTGCCACCGGTAGATGGGGCGGGATAAGTTATTGCACAGTGCCAGAGAGTTTAATTTAAACTTTAAGAATAATCGGAAAAAGCACCGGAAACGACAGAATCCACCACCCCAGTTCTGGGTTGTTGCAAAGAAAAGGTTTCAATATTCTTCATGATTTATTAAATGCCAATGTCATTGCACTCAAATACATGCATTAACATCACCCGAGAAATTAGTAAAACTAAACATTTATACTAATTGAACCACATATTGAAATGTGTCGTGTTATCTGTAGCGAACAGTAGTGTTATCTGTAAGATACATTTCAGAGATTAATTATTGTTAGAAATAATAGATCTACCGATTAAATCCGAGATCCCCAAAAAAACTCAAAGTCTTTGAGGTTGTTTTTAAGAGATAACTCATCCATCAAGATCTTCGCTTTTGTTTAGTACATTGATTTGATATTCTTACTTGTTTTGCTTGGTTGAGCGTTAATTCTGTCCTGTATTTTCATACATTTGTTAGAAAAAACAATACATGCTATCATATGTTCAGAATACCCCATAGAAAATATGAGCCGACTTATTCTGATAGGATTGACCTTAAATATATACAAATAAATAAATCGACATGAATAGCGTGAAGAGTGCAACACTTGCTCATAAACGGGATTTAAGTGTCGCACACTTCCGAAAGCTTTAAAGCTGGTTCTTTCGCGTCCCAATCAGATACATATTAGTATAAAATAAATAAACAAAATATATCATTTTTGATATTTTTCCGTAATAAAATAATCGTGAGAGATCTAGGAGGGCTATACGGAACGAATATGCTTAAATTCCACTATAGTAATGATATCAACTTATCTCCCCACCTGTAAGGTGCTGCTTTAGCGATCGGTCCATACGATTTATTCATTTGAAGGTTATCATTTATGTGAGGCTCTTAAGACAAAAGCATAATTACTTTGATTAAGTGTTACAAACTCAAAAAAACTTTCGAATGTGGTAATAGAAATAGCATGTTCAAAAAAAGAGATGCATATTTATTTAACTTATGTTTAATGACACCTCGTTCTCTCCACTGCTGTCTAGCTTTTAACCTTCTTGACCTTCTTAAAATAACGGGTACTTGAAAGAGCAAAGTCTTCCAGCTGCTAACTGACTTCGTTTGTGACATTATTTCACATTCAAAAGGGACATAATACTTCTTGTTGTATCGTTATCAGTTTTCAAAACAGGCCAAAATCATGTCCTGGAGAACAGCCTGTTGTTTAGTTCTGGACTAAATGAATCCTATAACAATATTCTGGTTTTAGAAAATATTGCTTACCTTCGGAAAAAAACTGCAGTAGTCCTCCGTGCATATGCTAACAATGTCATTCTATGTTCATGGGAAAACTTGAAAAACCTAGACTTGTAACTGAGAGGCATTAATGCATAAATTAATCATTATGTCTATGCTAAGATTGATATGTGATTTGAATGTCCATTTTTTATGGAGAGTCACTGCAATTTAGATTCAGTTTAGATGCTGTATACAATTTATTTACAAAACCTAAACTTCTGGTTAATTGCTTCCTGTAAAAAAATAGCACAAAAGTACCTGCCTGAGAAATATTAATATTTCTTAATTATTTTTTCTCTGTGGGATAATTAAGCAACAGTACTGTGAGATGGTGTAAGGCTTAATTTAAAAATTAACAACAACAAGGGAATTTTAAACCCTGGTCTGTCTGAAATTGTCTCAGTGAACATGGTGTCATGCCGTTACATTAATTATGTATTGCTGAAAGACAACTCACACTGTATAGCTCTGTCACTAATTCTTTAAGTTGCAAAACAATGTATAACCAAGGGTAATACACTGTACCAGACCATCCTGCTTGTACCATTCTAAGATATTTAAATAACCAGTCAGCTAGAATGTGATCATTTTATAGTTATTAAACAAATTAATTAAAGCTATAATAGATTTAACTGGAATTGAGAATTGGTTCTGTTATTTTACTTTATATGCTTTAAATAATAAAAATACACTTATATGGTACTTTTCTGGACACGCACTTTACAGGTACTGTGTAGCCCCACCAGGATGGTGCAACAGCAGCCATAGTGCACCAGAACGCTCATTACACATCAGCTATCAGTGGGGAGGAGAGCAGAGTAATGAAGCCAATTCATAGATGGGGATTATTAGGAGGCCAACATTGTGTTGTGTTTCCTCTAGGCTTAGAATAAATCAAAACTTTGACCCACCTATCATCAGGAATCTCCAATCCCAACACTTGATATTGATCTTCCTTTTTCTGGCTCTGGCAAAAAAGGTCACTGTTGTGTGAATTGAAGGTATACTTTGATCTAGGTTCAAATTGATAATTTTTATCTCATTTTCATTTGTCCCGCGTTCACTTTAATTTTGTCCGTTGTGACATTCTTTATGTTCACCCCCAAAAATAAGCAAAATATTGATTTTTTATCTGAGTACTTTAAACAATTCAATATAGTATCCACTACACCTAGCAAAAACATAAATTATCTGGTGAGATTTGAAAATATTGACAGTTACTGGGTCTCTGATAGATATGGGCAGTAAGTACCACAGAAATGGTGTGCATAATGAAAAGGTTCTATCTCCCATTTTAAGGAGTCTGGGCTTTGGCAGAGTGAGAAAGACCAAAGAAACAGATCTCAGATAAAGAGTTGGAGTATATTTATGCAATATTTCTTATGATAACCTGGAGCTACATACTATATGCACAAACAGAAAAGTCTTAAAGTCAACTGTAAATTTCAGAGAGAGACAGTGAAATTGACCAAGGACAGGAGTTGCTGTATACAGTATGCAGAGTAAGTTAAGTGCATGAGCCACTGAGCTGTTAATGCACTGAAGCTGATTTAGGTCCTTTGAAGACATCCCATTAAGTGCATTACTGGAGTCTAATCATGATGAAGTATGGGCATGAATCAATATTTTGGCATCAGATAGACAGAACAAGGGCTCGTCCAAGCCAAACAAACATTTAGAAAAACAGCCCTAGGACCATTTTCTCTGTATCACAGACTTCCTTCTTGTTCCAGCTGACAGTACAGTACTAGCAGATAATTGAGACAAAAAAGTGGTTATTTTCTGGAAAGCCATGATCCAGTACCAAATGCGGCATTTGGTCCACATATAAAATCATTCTTGAATCTGTTTTGATATATTGCACATTGATGTATATATAGACATGCACAGTATGACATACCAGCTGACCCATAATAAAGGGTGTTTATTTCAGAACAAACTCCACTGTTCTGTTTAATATTGGTGTTGGCTGAAAGAATAAAAGATCATAAGCTTGTCAAAAGCTGTCTGCACGTCTGTTACTTAATTTGTTTTGTAAAGCTTTGAGTTGTAAAGAACAGGGTAACATAGGATGTGGTATTGAGGAAAAGAAAAAGCATTACCAAACATCCCAAGTAAAAAAATACACAGGCAGAAAAGTGTTCAGTATCTGAACCTTATGTCAGCCAAAGCAATTTCTCTAGTTTCCTGGAGACTGGCTGTTTAAAGCATGTTTGTCCTAAGTCAACAACTACAGAACATTTCCAAAACCAATTCCTTACAGCGAGTTGACCTTTAAGCAACCATGGCAGGGCCTGCAGTGAGAGCTCAGAACAGATGATGCAGGCATTGGCTACATAGAATTGGATGTGGTTATCCAGGATATCTACTGTGTGTCAGACAACCTCCTGTTTCATTGGCACTGAGAGAACTGATGTTCTGTACCACACAAAGCAAGGAGCAGTAGAACATGGCTATTTTCATCAACAAGCCACAGAACACTGCAAAATTATAGTGATATGTACCTGAAATAAATCATGTGGTCAGCTCCATTTGTAAGCTATGATGTAAAAAAATCACCATTACAAAGCAAACAGTACAACGGTATGGAGAGAGAACACAGCACCAGTTTTCAGTCGCGGCTGCATAGCTGTGCAAAAGTAAAAGAATGACATTCCATCTCTGCACCTTTTGTGGCAACTCTTGGTCAAACAATCATTTTTAATGGACCAAATGTTCCTTATAGAGTTCACAATCATAATAAACGGTTAAGCTTTCATATTTACTTAATCAAACTGAGGGGAGCGTGGAGCAGAATCTCTCAAGATGTTGGGTTAATGGAAATTGTGCGTCGTTTTGAGGTCTGTACCACATGTTGGTGTAACAATACTCTGTACTGAGGTTTCCGTACATCACAACTGTTGTGGCCTGGAGAAACTGGCTCTGAAATATCCTTTGTTGGCCAAGACTCCTTAATGCATAGTTCATAATATGTAATACATATTGCTGCTTTAAATTACATTAAACGTTAACCCTCATAATACAAGACTGTAGAATAGGCAGGTATTTTTTCAGACTTGACAAACATAATTTCCTTTTGTTTATTTTCTTCATTGCTCTCTCCGCATATGAAATGCAATACTTGAATGAAGATAAGCATATGAGAAAAAAAAATATTTTGTGTCATTTGACAGGATATTTCATCCTTTGGTAACATGGTATGGTTTGAAAAGAAAAGAGTATCATAATGTATTTAAGTCCTTTCAGTATTAGCTCTAACACACTCATGTAAAGCATAGTCTGGCAGAGATATTAAATGGAAGAGCATTCCTATGTACACCCTATGTATAGCAACTGCCTAGGAAATTGGTATATGGTGTCCATAAAGCTGGTTGTCATTTATACAAATTATTGACTGGGTTAAGATAATGAAATATAGCAGGGCAGTGCAGGATCCCACAGCTGATCCTGCACTTTTGTGGTCCTCACGGATTGGGGTTGAGCAGTATTGTATTGAAAATTAAGGGATTGTATTACTTTTTGTGGAAAAAGCAAGACCTTTTGGAACACTTGCTGTCAGCAGAATGTCAGATTACCAAGGACAACAAATGGCTCTTGAATCAATTAATCCATTAATAGCAGCCCATATAATCTGCCCCCAGCAGATGCATTTAATTTAATTTAAAATAATTTAAGATGCGTTGGAACCTTAAAGATCATGTTCCTTCTCTTTTTAAAAGCCATGTGGCTCTCATGCATGTTCATATTAGCTTTACCCGTGCAAACCCACCAGCACCTACAGTATTTCACTCCATTGTTGTTGCCAGTTGTCATTCCTTACTTATGCCTTACTTATGTAAGTTTACCTTAACAGTCACAGTAACAGTAACAATAAAACAAAAGAGTCCACTACAAATAACTGGGAAAAGCTTTAAATAAAAATCAAATTTATTCTGTTCCTAACTGGGTCCCACAGTAATTTACAAACCCAGCAGCTGATAGCCTCTTTCCAAAAGGAAGGAACTGTTTTATGACCTGTGTTGGATATGTCACAGGAGCCTGGGACTACATACCCACTCAGTGATTTCACTTTCATGTACACAAATGTCTTCTCTTAGTTACACACATATAAGTGAACCTTTGAGTAAAAAAAATATTATTTATAACTCTTTTTTTAAAATTAAATATAACAATCAAGAAAGACTCACCACCTCGTCTTGGCTTATATAACTTGAAGCTACCAAAATCTGAAATGGTTAAAATTGCTTTTCCAAGTTAATTTTCATTTTAGTAAGGCAACAATAGCATAGCATAACTGTAGATCTTCCTATTTCTCAATTGGAAAAAAAATCACATTGGAAAAAATAGTATTTTTAATTTCTTTGAGGTCCATATCATCTCTATGATACCAAAAGAGTCATGTTATTGTGCATAAAACACTACTTTATTTCTGTACTTTCTGTACTGAATTACACCAATGGGTTCAATATATTATCAGACATTTTTTTTTTCCTGAAACAGCACCTATATTTTCTTTATTGGGGAAACAAATCAGTTTTGGGTGAAGTCATTTTAATATGGTCAGCATTATGCACGAGAAATTCATTTGCAATCAACTGAAAATTAAGCATAGCCCTGATAAAGAGAGATGTTATCCATTTTCATGAAACTGCCACATATCATAAGTATCATAATAGTGCCATAGGTGTGAAGTTTGTTTCAGGTTCACTGTGCTAAGCCTGAACAAATTGTCATTGTTGAGCAGTTCTGTCTTCCATTGTCATCTCCTCCACTGAACATAGTCCTTAAACCATTAAAGCCTCTCTCTTCAACGGGACCTTAATCCCTGATAGATAAACCCATAAACTAGCATAGTAGAATCCCTTCTGGGGAAGCTGCAGTGACATGCAAGCAAAGGAACCCTCCTGCTGTCTTTGATGAGCTTGCTGCATGGGTTTTAAACATTACAAGTGGTTGTTAGTTTTCAATGCTGATTTCAAACAAATTTGCATAGATCACTTTCTGTTTTTTTTTTTAAAACAGGTATTATAGATTTCAAGCATAATTTATAGAGAGCTTAGTTCTGATTCAAAATGGTATTTGTTAGTTTATTTTATGGGTGTTATTTAACGTGTTGATACATCATACCTCCATTTCTTGGTTAAATTGCAGTTTCCTTATCTGTGTATTCCTCATTGGTGTGTAGGTCCTGATTCAATAGACTAGGTTTAAAGTGGAGATTTACTACAGGTTTGTTTTAAAAATGATTTAGCATAATCACCTCTGTCCAGTCAGTGTTAGAATCATCTAATATTTCTGGGTAATATTACCCTGCAATATGGGTTCTGTCGCTAACAGACTTCACTGATTCCATTCTAGAAACACACAAGGACTTTAAACAGCACAGAGGATTCAAGAGCAGAGAAATAAGTTTAAAAGATATTTTAACAAGGAACATTAGTCTTTACCTTATTTTCTAGACTCGAATGATCAGGGTAAACAGTAGAACAATAGCTACATTATAGCTGTATTAGATGGGAACTTGTACCAGCTCATTGTGATTCAATAAAATTCATACCCTCCCTATAAAAAATAACGCTGCCTCAAAACTACTGTTACGCTATTGTCCTCTTCCCAGTGAAGAGAGCTCATATTGTACATCAATCAGGAGACTGTCATGCTCAAACAGGCACAAACCCTTTTCCTGTACAGGATAGATTAACCAGTCACAGGCACTTCCATGAAACATGTGGCAAATTCTATTTTAGAAATTATAACAAGTAATTTCTAAACACAGAATTAATGGCGTGCACATAACCCAGGATACAGGATAACGTACCCTACTAATCAGTAATATCTTTGAAACCCACATACTAATATACTTGTAAGATGGGTAATGTATTAGACTATATTATACGTTCTTATATTTTAATTTGAGGAGGTTTTGAGTACTGAGCTGTGTCAGTCTGCATACTGCAAAGGAGCAGGTTGAGGTTAATTCCATGCTGAAAGCAGAAAGATGGAAAAAGAAGGCTGAAAAAAGCCAAATCATTGTGTTATGCCTAATTACTTTACAGCATGGAATTAACCTCTAGTAGTTTCTAAGTATATATTCTTGTCATATGTTCCCAAGCAGTTAAAGAGGAAAAGGAAAGTAGCTTTGCTTGAATCTTGAGCTAAAATTGATTTTTTATCCAATGGGATAATTCTACTCTCTTACCAAAAAACATGATTATGAAAATAGTTTTAAGGCAGATTTTTATAGCAAGTAGAGTTACTGGAAGAGATGGTTTGAGAGGCCCCTGTCACAAACCTCACATTTAAGGAAAAGCACCTGGTTTAAAGAACAATTCTATTTAAAAACATATCCATTGGGAATTAGGTAACCATTTTAGGAAGGTGAAAAGACTGCAAAACTCAGAAAGCCTAGCTTGTACAAGACTATTGGACTGAAGACATTCTTTACTGTGCACATTCATTAAAATAATAAACTGTCTTTTATTGTCACCTCGTCCATTGAACACAGTCCTTAACCCTTTAAAGCCTCCCTCTTCCACAGGACCTTAATCCCTGATAGATAAACCCCAGCAAAGTGGAATCCCTGTTTCTCATTTCTTGAACTTAATATTTTGTTAGCAGAAAAAATATGTTTATTATAGACACCTTTTTGAAACTTGTTTAAAGTTAAACAGTTCACGAGGGATGACAGCAGCTGAAGATTGTGTAACAGTAGAATTATTTATTGGATTCAGTGAAAACTTTGGCTTAATCTCCAGGCCATAGGATGGGGAGGCTGGGACCCCCTTCCTTGTTGACCAAGGGGCAGCTGCTGAGGTGGAGGAGAGATGTGAAAACAAACGAGGAAGAGGAGAGGGTGGTGTGTGGTTCATATGGGAAACTGAGGAATTAGTTGTGTGTTATGTCATCTGAGCTTAATAACTTAGGCTGCCTTCACCCCTCCAGAACTTTCATTAGAACTCCATAAAAACATAGACCCGTAAGGGCTTCTTCTGTTGAAAGAGGAACTATTATTTGAACACAAAAGTTTATCTAATCACTGTACTTGATTGAAGAGTATATTGTGGACTACAACACAGTAGTTCATTTCCATCTGTTTTTGTGAAGGCAACCAATCTTGTATTTTATGCCCTATGATCCATGAGGAAGTATTATAATAGTTTTTTTTAATTAATTGCCTGTGGCAAATAGTAAAGATATTTTTTCCCCTTGGCTTGACAGTTTTGTTGTTGTAGTTGTTAGGTTTTATGTGCACAACAAATCTAAAAAAGAGACACAAGGGAGTGTTCTGATAAAAGTGTATATTGTAGTACTGTTTGTCCATTCATGAACTCACTAACAAAAAGGCTCAGCTGAACAAAAGTGAAGATTAGGAAAGAAAGGTTTGTCCCAGTGATATGATGAATGGATTCATTAGGCAAAGCTCATTGGGGATAAGCCACTTCTACCCTTTGCCTGACCTTCATAAACCCAAAATGACAACACATTGAATGCAAACAATAAGGGACCATTTATTATTAAGATGTCAAACCAGTAAACACATGATATAATAACAATTTGCATTTTTCACTCAGTAGAATATGGTTTTAATGGTGGAATATCACTTAGATGCAGAAATGTTTATTCTATGGAAAATATGTGTATGATTACAGAATGAAAAATCTGTCAAGGCATTTAAAGAAGCAAAAACAGAAAAAAAGTATTTTTTTCCCCAAGAGGATTTCTTCTACATTTAGATATGCATTTAGGTTTGATTGGCTTCCTTTTCTCATCCTTCATGATCTGTTGTGTGCAGTGACATTGAATGCCATGCAATGGAATAAGACTTCTTGGTGAAATTCATGTGAAAAAAAAAAGATGTTCTGCAGTAGTTATAGTAGTCGTTCTCCTGAAGTCAGCAAGAATGTTTCTTTTGTGAGGTTTAGTAATGGAAAAACCATTATTTCCATTTGTTTTTCTCCCTTCATTATCAGTGCTGTGATGCACAACTGTTGACAGCTGTGGTTCAGCATGTCCATGGTTCCACTTACCTCAGGAGCTGCCAAGCAAAAATGTACTCCAACCACATGAATTGTCTACTACATTTGGACCAATACTGCGTCTCATGTTTTGTAAACTCTGAACAACCAGAAAGCTATTATTATTTGTGTATTAGAAGCTGGAGTACAAGCTTACATGTTTGGAGTTAGCTTGGAATATGTGACACTTAATACTCACACATTACTTACTTTGTTTTAATGGCAGCTCAGAAATGAGGATTATTCTTACACAACATGTTGAGATAAGTGTCAACGTATTTCAATGACTACTTCTTCCAGTCTGCTTTGACCCTCAGTTGGAATACAAATCATGCTGATGATCAATTAACTAATTAAGGACACGTCTGTAGCCGATTTTTGTAATTAAGTATTTTGAAAGAGTTACAGATTGTGCATCTCTGAACTACATTAAACCTATAATCTGACAAGTTTTTTAAAATAAGCAGCCCGAGTGGGAAAACATTAACATCTTTGAAGCCACCCATCACTTCAACATCTGCATTTATTTAATATGCAGAACTGTTCTACAAAAGGTAAATGTAGATCATAAGCATATGATACAACACCAATCATAAAACTGAAAAGGCACAACCACCGCAGCATCTTCTGACACAGCTGTGAACAAAATACAAGGCCTGACAGACATGTTCTTGCACAGGGCCGATGCTAATACCCTAGTTCAGAAAGCAGTATGAATCAACTATGTTGGGAATAGCTGTTTTAATGGGCCAGAGCTCTGAACAAACCTTAGTGCTTCATCTCAGTAAATGCCACTTGAGATACTCCTCTGCGTCTCAAATATGACTAGAGGGCCAACCTGGGTTCCTTGGCTGGACTTTTCAGCTGAGGTCATGCTAAGCTTCCAACCACAAAGACAACAGGCCTCAGGAGCGCTCATTATTCCTGCTCCTGAAGCAGTCAGCTGCACAGCATTCCAGAGGGGGGCTGCTGTTTGTTTTGGCATGTTCACCTGTGAGAAGGCCCATCCATAATGTCTGCATGCAATCATCAAATCTAAACAAAAGACCAGCAGAACCACATTAAACGCATGGACAAACTGACAAAAAAGAAAGAAAAGAAGTATTATTTTCCACTCCTTTTAAAGGTTACAGGGTATATTTTGGAATTACTGAGCTCCTGTCTAAATTAGTCTGCTAGAACTGTCAAATGGACATCAACACAATTTGTCTTCAAGGCAATTTTAAATAAAGATACTCTCCAGAATTGCGTTTTATGATCTAGACTTGGAAGTCAAAACAACGATCAATGCAAATAGTTTTTCCTTTTAAGTATAGTAGAAATGCAGTCTAAAGTATGATATACAAAACCTAGTGGGGATACTTAATCATTAAGCCAATCATATATATAAATATGATTTACTATTGGACATTGTGCCAGTTTACATCCTATTTAATTTCATTTTATTTGCATAAAAACTGAATATTTGATTCCCAGTTATTCTTCACCTAATCTAGAAAACTGTGTCCTTTTCATAACAAACCATACCAGTAACAGATAACAATTTACATTTCCGAAATGTCCTAGAGCAGCACTTGTTTCTGTATGCAAAAGGTTGTGAAAGTATGGAACAAGCAACCCAGACATGTTATCAAAATGTATGCCATGGATTATTTTAAGAAAGGGATGAAAGACATCGCGGTGTGGTGGCTCTGTGGCTAAGGATCTGCGCCTGTGACTGGAAGGTTGCCGGTTCAAATCCCGCGGCCGGCAGAGGAATCCTACTCCGTTGGGCCCCTGAGCAAGGCCCTTAACCCTAACTGCTCCAGGGGTGCCGTACAATGGCAGACCCTGCGCTCTGACCCCAGGCTTCTCTCCCTGTCTCTGTGTCTCCATGGAGAAAAGCTGGGGTATGTGAAAAGACACATTCCTAATGCAAGAAATTGTATAGGGCTAATAAAGAAATATTATTATTATTATTATTACATCCTCAGATCATTTAGCTACTATTTACCAGACAGGCTAGAAGAAGCATACTGAGGAGAGATTGGATAAGGTTCTGTATGCTGAATTTGTATTCAGTCATATACTTTAGCTGTGGTATGTATTTTTGAAAGCCAGTCTGCCCAGTCTTGAATTTTATCTTAGTATTTTTAAATGTCTTTTCTATTTTGGTACTGTGTGCCCACTTGTCTACTAACTATTCCACAGTATTGACCATTGATATACAGTAAATTAGGAAGAGCAGTGGAACCAGTACAGATCCCTGTGGTACACCACTAATGACATCATGAAATATGAGTATTCATGTTATATCTGAAGATTTTCTCTCCTATGTATTAGTCAGCTCCTAATCCAAAGACATCCATTTCCATGCGTTACAATCTGCATAATAAAAATTAATATTTTAATGGAATACAACCATAACACATGATCTGTTTATATCCATTACTGCTGTTGCTAATTTTATAAATAAAGCGGATTATGCAAGTGTTACTTTTTAAATCTGTTTATTGTCTCCCAGAATCCTATTGTCATACAGATTATCCTACCGTTTTGTTCATTTTTTCTATATAATGCCTCGCATAACAAAAATAAAACTTACTGCTCTATAATTACTTAATTTGTTTTATTGCTCTCTTATGGATTGGTATAATTTTAGCACTTTTCCAGTTTGTCGACAGTCTATAAATAACATCTCTTGTCATTTATCTCCTGAAGTAAAATCAGTACCCTCTCCATCAAGCCCTGGGGATTTGTTTATATTGAGCCTGTAACAATCCTGCCTTTTATGAAACTATTTAATACAGACTTTTATTTGCTCAGCCTGAAATGTTGTCAGTTTCTTGCCTGTGGTAAACGCACTGATATATTCCTTTAATACATTAAAAGCCATTTGCTTTTCACTAGCTAAACCATTTCATTGATAATCTCTAAGAACCTTCATTCTCATCATCTAGCATGAGTTTGCTGTTATAATACTGAAAATAACTTTTTTTTTACTATATATTTTAGCCTCTGTAATATGTATCTTTCATTCTCTTTTAATGTAGTTTTCAGGAAGCATCTTTAATTCATACAGTTGAAAACGTAGAAAGTAACTTCCTTAGTTTATGCTATTGTCCACTTCCTCTACTGCTTGGGGGATTCGTTCCTCAAAAGCAGTGGACTAAAATGGGTTAAGAGGCACTTGTAATTTGATGTTTCAAAGGAGAAGTGGGAAGGTCAACTGTATTTCAACAAGGTCTTTAAACGGAGATTATTGCGAACACTTCAAAATAATGGGCAATTCACTCTGTATTCATTATGAATTCGGGACTGTTACTAATCATTCTGTGATCAACATTTCTTATTAGCAGAATACCTTCAGGAGTCGTAGGAAATGTTATTTTTGTGACATTTCAATAAGAATTCGTTAAGACATTTTCAGCCATTATTTTTAAAAGGGGGCGTCTCTTTTTAAACCTCATGTGGAGAACATCAGAGAAACAGACACACAAGATCAACTAAAACCCGGTCCTAAAATAATTTTAAAATTGTACGTAAATAATTAACGAAGGAATTAACGAAAAGCTGAATGTACTTATTGTATAATATTTTTGTAATAACTGACAGTTTTACTCAATGTAACTGTAAGTTTCAATTAGGAATGTTGATGTTTCATTTTCAAAATGTGCATATCTATTTCACCAACAATGAGGAGCTTATAAATTTATCAGTTTGAATGTCCAATCGTAAAATACAAAAAACCGGTTGCGCTTTCAAATTTTAACCGATCTCAGTTCTGTGGTAAGTCTAGTATATATGAGACGTCACTTCAGCGGAGCTTAAACACGTGAACCCTTCTACATACTTTATTCGAAGACCACATTATAATCATTAGCCTACCATGTTGTTATTGACACGATCATTTCCCTATGTCTGAGCCAAGATTCACTACCCTGCCTTAAAACGAAGTTCAAGTTCTAAGTATTGCTCTGAATTGTTTTCTTCGTATTGATATTTAAATGTTAGACTATGCTAGAACATATAGCACTCCTTTCGTCTAGTTAATAATAATAGTTAGTTAATAATAATAGTCTTCTATAAAATGAGCTTAAATAGTGTCAAATGCAGGTGACGATAATTGCAGCTTGAATCCTTGATTAGATTGTTGTTCATTGTACTATTTAAATGACATCTAGCAAAAAATGATATTTAGCTTCCATTAGTAGTTAAATTTCGAAATTAATTTACGCGTAAAATATTCACTAATTGTACAAATGAAACATACAGCGCATTAATTTCGTTTGCGTTCCCTATTTCAGTGAAATGAAATGGTATTCACTTCGGGTATTTACCGGACGTGTCATGCTCATTATCTTTTCAATTCAGATGTTTGCTTGCCAGTTTGACTCCGGCATTCATTAACTATACACAGAATAGACATTTTATTCTTTCTTTTTTCATGCGAGAAATCATTCTGATAAAAACCTTAACACTTTAAAACAGACCAACAACTATTAACAAAATCTGAAAAAATCTTTCAATATTTTAAATCACAATATCTAAACGTAGTATCTAAAACATATATTTCTTTTTACAGTATATTATAGCAGTGTATATTATAGCTGCTTAGAAATAAAATTTCCCAAGGAGAAGTGAAAGGTTATAAAAAACTGCAATCAATCTGATATTTTGGCTAGCAATAATAGAAAAAGCAAAATAGACTGTAAAGATCAATGGACAAATCTAAGTTGCAGGAACGCAAAAGTTCAATTTACCAATTCACGATATGTCAGTAAAAGGTTTATTTTGAAGAAATACTGTTATGTTGACGTTAAGTGTTGTATTCAATTATGAACTGCTTTCTTACAAATCAGTAAAGGAAAGACGTCTGGTTTAATTTCGAAAACAAATGAAAGTCCATGTGTGACAACACAACTAACTGAAACGGAGGATTTAATATACCCTTACTAACAGTCAAGCAACGCGTGAATACTGCTTGTGTAAATCGTGAGCTTTAATTAAAATAACGTGTATTGATTTACAACCAATTTCCATAGAAGTAGACGTCTCACAGATCTGTTATGTACAATTTAAATGTATGAGTTCCATTGTGTCACGTGTGACTCAGATTTCACTCATTCACTTCTGACTTTTCGTTATTTGCATCGTATCCCGCAGGTATCTGGAAAAAAACACAAACTTTTGTACTTAATTTAAAACAAGCCTGCCGATTGCAGGTTTATCCCGTTTCCTTCTGTTCTCTTGAGTGTCATATTTTGAAATGTTGCATGAATGAATGATGGGTTCACTTTTACCAACAACAGCATGGTTTTGTCTGTATAAATACCGTAAGCAAAGGAGTCAAGAAACTGAAAATAACTCCTAAAACGTAGCCTGTCCAAAACAGGGGGAAAGATGCCTATTTGGATCCTTCTGCTGACAAGAGATAAAACAAGGTCATTCTACAGCTCTGGATTACCATGTTTAATTGGATTAACAAAAATGGTGTCAAATAGCACAAACCCAGGAGCTGGCCGCCGCAATTACAGACACGCGCGCAATACACAGAACACAAAGCAGGCATCTTCATTAATTCAGAGGTAGGGATATTGTTGCAATTAAAACTTGTTTCTCGTCATTAGAACTATCACTATCACTATTAGCAGCAGCAAGGGAATGCGCAAGGCTAACGTTAGCAAAGCAATCTGAAAGAAGAGAGATTAAATTGAAAATTAAACGTCTACATCGTAATTCATAGACTTAACCCCCCCCCTTCCATTAATTAAACTTTAAACTAAATAAACTTTCTTACCTCAAATTGCAGAAAAACGGCTGCCCTTAGTTCCATTTTATTTTAGAAATGACAATATGTCCATTCGCCTTTTTGCTCGCAATAGTTATAAATGTGTATCTTGGTGTATTTTGACCTTGTCAGATTTCTCAATACATATATTTTGTCTTGTTGAGCCAATTATAAATTGGAGAAGGTTAACGGAGCCTCTAAAGTGGATGGAAAATCTTTTCTGCATCATGTTGAATTTCACACAAATTAGATGTTTATATTCATAGGCTAAACGTTTATATAATTTATATATAAATACAAAATGGGCATATCTTCAAGTGTCTCTAGTGCTAAATTGGTAACTGTTAACCAGAAGAGGAATCCTTAGTGTCAGGTGTATAAAATGAGTTTCTGAACTGTCGAGGCGTTTTTTAATTTATGCTGAAGAAAAGAAAATCGAAAAATTATTTAATTATCCTCATATTGCTACATTAAACGCATAAATCTTAGATTGTTACACGGCGGATATCCCGACTGCCTATAATTCCCCGTGTCCTTAAAACATTTAAGGTAAACCCTTTTGCAAAGTCTGTAAAATGTTTCACAGGACTGTACTTCAGTGTTGCATTAAAATTCTTCAACTTTATAGACACGTACATATTATTAGAGCTTTACAGGAAACAAATACAGAATTTAAGTAAGTTTAATTGTTTACAGTTTTGTTTACTGTTAACTGTGCCTGTAAACAAAACTGATTAATTCTAATAATTAACTTGTAAAATACCGTTTTCCCTTCCGATGTTTAAAAGAAATATCTGTCCTAATTTCGCATAAGATGCTCACCTTCACCCTTTCATCTGGATGTTACCTGTTAAGCAATAAAACAATTAGACCTGAATGTTACCCGTTATGCAATAAAACAGTTAGACCTCCAGATATAGACCCAAATGGAATAAGTGAAAATAGATTTGAGAATTGTTGTTTGTAATTAGAGCACAGCTTGCCTTACCTGCAAGCGGTGTTGCAGGTGAAGCATAATGATCTTTTACTATAATAATCCATTAGCGCGTTTTCCGTGAAAATGTAGTAAATAGATTCGAAGACAAGAAAAACTAGTTTTATTCGCTTTCCCTTGGATATTTTAAGACGCGTGTTTATAGTTTTATCATTACGTAATAACATTAAGGGACGAAGGCGCAGCTAAATGATTACTAGAGCCTTGGGCTGCAAATGTTAGCTATCACCAAACATTAATCGTTATTTTTTCATTCACGCCCTTGATAGACTGTAAATGTGGTCTTGCTCCGTGCAAGGTTAAATATAACAAATAATAATAAAGGCTTTCAAACGCTCCCAATAGATAAATATTCGTTTGAATTCCCATGCAAAGGTTGGCGCAACCCACCTGTAGCTTCGCAATATAACTCATAAAACATTTATCTGCTATCACGGGAATCTTTCCGTTAATTATTGCACTCTTACTAAGTGAGTGGGATTTAATTATTATTTGTTAGCCACATAAAAAGCTCTTGCAAATCTCACAAGCCATATTTTGGGGAAGGATGTCTAAGCAATAAGGAGTGATCCTATGGATCTAAATAGAGTACTGTGCAATTTCAAATTGTGATTTCTGTTAAACGGTATCCATTAATTGTAACGCTGAATATTACTCTAATGAGGAAAACATGTTCATTTCATTTATTGATTTAGGCTGCCTAAATCATCAAAGCTGTCTAAGTACACTCAATGCGTAAAATTCGCCTCACGTGTCTTAACAGTCATAGGATTTCAGTGTTATGAATGCCAAAATACTTTTCATGTTCATCTCTTCAGGCTGTTTTAGTTCCTGACGTGTTCGATTTCGGCCGACTTTTGAGTGTTACCAGAAGAGGATGAGAAAGGTTAATCCCCTTAATTCAGTGTTGAAAATGTACATGAAAATGTTTAATTTCTAAATGAGATACCCGAGTCTAAGAAAAAATCATTGACAAGACAGTCTATGCTTCAGTTGAAATGCCGTCACTCACCCAAATAAGCTAATACTTAAGGCTTAATTCGAATAGAATTTAAATAATTTATGACTGCATTCTTCGTTAAGTGAGTCAAGCATCAGTCTTCCTTTAGCCCATTATATGGACTTAATATTATTATATAAGTTATATATACTATCACATGTATAAGAAGTGATGTGGTGTAATGTTCTACTATGGACATTGACAAAGGATTCCGGTAGCTGGGGTAACTGATGGGGGTATGTGGTGTACTGTTTTAAAGAGAGAAGTCCTAAACGTCTGCAACTCTAAGGTCCTGTCGCCAGTTCTTTTTTACATGTAACAGAACATTCGGGAATTTTGCTTGTTTTTACAACACCTAAATGCGATCACTTCATGTTCTCGGTGTAACTTTTTAGGATTTCACTTGAAAGAAGACTAATTTAACGCCTCTAAGTTTCAACATATTTTCATTTTGGAACAATACACTTAAACACGTGCTGTTATGACGCCAGTGTTCACGGTATTGGTATTTATGTCATGTCCAGTATGATGAATCCACTGATCTCTTGAATTGTCTTCACTGAAAAAAAAACTAAAATGTAATTCCATTCACTGAGCCTGTAAATTTTGTTTTATCAAGAGACAAGACCTATTGTCGTTCTTGAGTAAAGTTCTCTGAACGAAGTGAACGCTAAATTGGCCAAAGAAATCTGGCTTTCTATGAAGGCTAAAATGAAAGGCACGATAATACATCACAGAGCGAGACACTGAAGAATTTAGCTGTAACAGTGTGTCACTACTTGACCAACTGAGTTGATTTTCATCGAGGAAGCTAGTGAAGTCCAGCGTTTGTGGATGGAGACCAATGTAATTGAAATGTAAGATACTCAACTTCTATAAGCCACAACAAAGGGAGGTATGATATGTGGAACAGGTTAAGCGAAATGTGGTCTGATATCCTGACATCCACATTACAAGTTAAACTAATAGCTTTCATTTTTAAAGAAACTTTATTTAAGTTCAGCAGAAGTGTATGTATGCCCTGTCGATATTATCATTAATTTTCCATTTCTTTGACTATAAAACAACCCTGACCTCGAAGGAGGAACATTCCGAGGTCACAGCACGTGCTGTCTTTAAGGCCCTTGAGCCTATCTTCCAGCGATCACTGCAAGCAACACCGACAGAGGTCTGCAACTCCTACATGCGGCTGACTGGGGGGCATTTCTCTCTACTTAACTCGCAGTAACTGTATTCCGAATACAATTCCCAAATTTCCGCGAATTGCGCTCCGTTAATTTAGAGGCACGCACCATGGCTATTCTGCACAGCAGGTTCATACCTAATTATATGCGTGTCAGTGTCGTCCTAAGGGAGTATATTGAAATGGTTGTTTTCCATTTAAGAATATTTGTTTTTGAAAGTGTAGTGTCGTCATATAACCATGTAAGTAGAAATTATTCAATTTCACCATTATGGTCTCAGAGCATCATAGGCTACAATTACAGCCTGCTGACCGATTAAATATTGACAATATTATGTCAGTGGCACTTAACCATCAACCATATAAAACAAACCAATCAACCATCCCCGACTACAGATTAGAGGGAAATGTGCTTTTAAAGACGATTAAAAAGCATAATTAGGAACATCTGAAATGCATCAGGAACAAAACACACTCAATGCACGGCTTTTGCCTACGTAAATTTCAAAATCATGTTAGTAGATAAAACTGTGATGGGTGTCAGAAAAAGCCGACATCCCATATTAAGGAAGAAAAGGGACGAGAATAACAAGGTTAAGGGAACAACTGCGCTAACTTCAAGCCCATGCAGTGCTACAGCCTTCACCTGTTTGCAAACTGAGCATTGACGAGAGATGTGTCAAAAGCAATCAGTGTTCTGACTTGGCTGTGTGTATAAGGGCTATGGATGGCTTGTTCTTCAATCTTCTCCACAGTCGGGACACCTAAGTGGCAAATGGTGTATGTAACAACTGTAGTGGAGCATTTAAAACAATGCAGCTGATTGATCCTCGTCATCTTTATGTTATCTTGTAGGTTTAACGTAATCATAATGGCTACTCTCCGTTTGTCATTGGAGATCAGCCTAAACAGACAAATCGAAGACAAAAAAGCAGACACGGCGTTTCTACTCGAGTCTTCTGCTTAAGCGCGGAAATTTCGTCCATTGCACTTAACCGAAGAATTGTTAAAAAAAAGTATCATCAGATAAATAAAATAGGACTGCACTGTGGATGAAAGTGTTAAGCATTTCATTAACTTTTTGTTTATAATCCAACTTTTGACTAAAAACAAAAGGAATTAAAAATAATATCTGTAAATGTAAAAAGTAATAATATTCTTGGAACATATTTTAGATTTCATATAAATAATACAGCTTTGCCTTTAATAAGGGTATTTAAAAGGATTGTTTATAGCGCAGCTTGGGATATGTAAATTCACTGTCATCAGGTAACGTTAAAGTTCAAACAGTTCTAGACATTTTCAAGTATTAGATTACCGTACATTATTTCTCAATTAATTCAATTAATTTATTAAATCGAAAAAAAAAACATTATTCATTACATCATTGAGCAGTGATTTAATATCCTCTGGATGCAATCTTTAAGACATGTAATACCCAGTCTTTCAAAGTTCATCAGTGAAGAAGCTTATTGTCGTGACAGAAGTAACATTTTAAGAATAAAAATACATTATCGAAGGTGTAATATTCTGTGACACAGCTAAGTACTCTATAAATATATTCTTGTTTCATTTGGAAATGTGAATTGTTTGACCACATCGTGTTTCTCAAGTGAAGCAAAATAAAAACTAATTGAAGTAACAGTAACATTTATTTCAAAACATGAAATGCTACTATCTTATCATTAAAATTTGATAAAACAATCCGAATTATATAAAATCACACGTGATTCGGATGACTTTTAATTTGTGTCACTTCGTATAACATAATTCATATTTTAAAGTCTAATATCTTCGGAGGTAGCCAAACCGCCGAACATCTCTTCTCCTCTCACCCCAGCGCTTCTTCAGGAACATGAGTTAATCGAGTGTTGTTTAGACAGTTGTTTTTATCCAGTTTAATAATCTCACAGTTAGGCTTTGTTAAAATTAACACGCCTCTTTTTGCTCTTTGTATTATTTCGATACTGCCCGTTTCGTTCCAGCATTCACCACCTTGTACAGAGAGAAACATGTTGAACATGTCGTGATAACAATGCAATTGGGCGACTTTCTCTTAAAAATCGGCAACATTGTGTTAAAATAGCCCTATAACATCTGGACAGAAAATGTACTATGATATTGTGTTAATGTTAACAAATGGTCTGTTTCCCAACACTGCGCATTTAACACCTTTTATTGTGTGGATGCATATTTGCAGATTCATTTTATCAGTACTTAAAATATTTCACCAACACCATCGTTTTGAAAACAATGTAATGTGTACTCGAAAACCGACAAGATATTTTCGTTAAAATCAACAAGAAGCACATTTTCAACATGATAATTTCACAATGCTATACTTTGTTACGAAAACGCGTTACTGTTAGATAAATACTTTATATCTTTTTCAGTTTTCAACATTTCTTTGAGTACAGATAGCTCCTCTGATGGCAAATGTGTGATATACCCCTTGGCGCTGTGTATAAAATCTTGATTAGACTATGTTTAAAGTTTGAGGCTACATGCAATATGGGTGATTTTTCAGCGCAGGACAGGATTCATCATCGTTTGTTTTGTACAGTTTATTCAGTTCTTCCAGCATGTTTTATATAAACGTGAAATACAACTTGTGTCACACGGGGCTGTGTTAATTACATGTGCTATGCCACGGGTGTCGCAATTCCTATTGTGACGAAAAGTATTCCAAGCTTCCATAGGTTCGATCAAATGAGATAAAGTCAATAGAACTATGTGAGTCACGTTCACGGAGGAAAACGGGAAAACTAGCGCAGTGCCTGACGCATATAGGACAGTGAGTGATATCTGTGTGTAAATTACCTTATAAACACAGCGCTGCAACTTAACCTGGAAATTTAAGCAACATAATGGGGGTTATCAATCACTGGGACCACTTTCACGCCTCTCCTTTTGAAGGACGCGAGGGTGATTATCTACAGTCACATTTTACATGGAGATCCTTGCGATAGGTTACTATCGGATATATGTCACGTGTAATTGCAATTATAATATCAACTATAATTATAAATATGGATTCGTATAAAGCGGTATGTGGGCACATTTAACTCAAAAAAGCTTATTCTAAAAAAATATAAATTTCAGAGTGAGACAAAAAGTAACTTGAACGTGTTATTTTCCTGAAAGACTACATTGATTAACATTCCAGTACTTGCAATCTACTTGTAGTTCAAAATACGAGAGAAATCCTGTACAACTTACTCTCCATCGTTCACACACGCATTTTAACGCATGCTGCATATAGACCTTTCATGGGCTATATATGATGACGCAAACTTTATCTTTAGCAAATTCATACCCCATTTAAAGGACAGGGACTAATCTGCTTCTTCCCAAATTAAACCACTTTTGAAATAAAACAATATTTTTCTCCCCTAAGCTTTACATTGTTTTCCAATGAATCGGTGCTTTTGCATTCACTAATATAGAGTCTGTGGTAGGCTGCACATTTACTGCTTGTGTCTGCGGGAGTTGTGTAAATCCTTACCAGTCGCCTGCTTTGTCTAGATGCGGCCAACGCATCGTTTTTCGTGCGCAACGCTGCAATCATTTCTAACAACCATGCAGCAATAAATGTGGGGTTTTATAAGCATCCATTCCTCTTTTTCTCGGTTTTTGAGAGCATCCGCCGGCAAACTTTTGAACTGGCGGCGCCTGCGCTGTTCGGGCATCATCAGAAAAGCAGTAGGGGTAGTGGCAGTAGCTAGGCAAATACGTAAATCACACAGCACGCTGCCTCTTATTCGATCGCGTTGTTATTTTATCGCGTGTATCAGCAAAGACACGATTGTTTTAATTCATTTCCAACGTGAATATGGATAATGAACAATTATTTGGTTCTGTTATAGCGCACATAAATGCATTTTGAAATAACAGTGAACTCGTTACCACTCAGCATATAACGAGTAGTTCTATGTGACAGAGCACGTTCCATAGTTTCGATCTTTTAGATTCTAAAATACATTAGTTTGAATTGCCTGTTAAACTTTAAACTTTGGATACAAATGTACTTAAAGGTGGAAACTACATAAACTCAATTTATATATTGCTTAGTTGAATGCTGTGTGTGCTATGTAACTCGAGCTTGTGCTTATGTTACAGAATGACAATGAGGTTCTGGAAAACGCTGAAAGCATTTCTGTCAATATCCCACAATATGTTTATATGAGACAGGGTAAGAGACTAACGCACCAACGGGACAAAGACTGACAGTCGAATGTCCAAGTGCTTATATTTATTTGTTCCTTAGGGCAGAGTACATTAAGTTCAAGTATCGAATACAGTTGAATCATTAACAAACTTCAGATATAAATAGAAAGGTATTTTAAAATATGTTATTGCATGGAAACAATAAACTTGAGAATTCCGGTGATTTATAGATGTTACTCATCAATAAAATAAAAATACGCTGCATTCACAATCTTCGTAAAAGTTTTGATTTTAAAGGTGGAAAGTGGAAATGGAGTGGAAGAATCTCTTTATATAAGACGGGTACAGACTTTCCACATCACTTTTAAATTCACTTAAACTCATTTATTAATTACTGGATTGCACAAATTTGAAGAAACTCCAAGAAGATTATCATTTAAGAACTTTCACTAACCTACTACAATCTCTCTGACATAACTAATTGACAGCAAATATAACCAGAAATATGTTCAGTATTAATCACATGTGCCATCAATTAGAAATGCTCATTAAAATGATCAGAATCGAATGGGAAAAGGTTAAAATTAAAACAGTGCTATCGAAACGTATCATAAAAGTATATAATGTATCTGATTCTCTCCTTTTGAGGGGGAAGCTACCTTCTGTCTTTCTCGGATGCCACATACAGACAGAGATGAAAATGTTTATTTCAAAACGCTACCGATGAGAACTATAAAAAAACTAGGCCAGTTCAACGCAAATAGACTGGAAATATTCATGGTTGATATGGGCCAGCGCTAGATGACCAACTCCAGTTTAAAATGACTATAAAAACGTCCACTCCAACATGCAGAGATCAGAAAGGACGCATTAGCTAACAAATTGTTACTCTAAAGTCGTAAAACCTTAGGGGAAAGCAAAGGAGATTCCTAAACAAATTAACTAGTAGACATTATACAGCTTGTAGCGTTAGTAATATCTATACCTGGGACGTTTCCTGTATTATGCCCTACACAAAGAATGCACACGCAGTTGCTGTTAAAACTATAGCTTTTCATGATTTTCCGATTTTGAAACAAATGTGATTGTTGCAAAATGTTTAATAAGGATTCTAATAATAAGGATTCTCGATGACTGATTTCAACTGTGTAGAGGAGATACAGCCCTCTTGAAGATAAAAATGTTACCTGCCATGAACTGGCGATCAGTCAAGGTCGTATTTCTAAATATATTCGTTAATATTTTCTCAACATTTGAAGACAATTAGCAAACCTAATTATTGTGGAAGAGACTATTTACCATCAGATATAAAAAGTGTGCACAAAAATTCACCTTCCATATTTCAGTTCGAGATGATCAAATTATCTGAAAATAAAAACAACTTCAAACTGTGTCACCATCAGCGGGCTTAGACGGATGTTTCGGGTGGGGACAGTTCCACTTCATCTTCACAAAAACAACTCAAGAAACGACACAAGTAAGAAAGCGTTTAAAGTTCTTCGTGTATTTTAAAACGCTGCAAAATCGGCCCATCCATATCTTCCCCTATAGAGCTATCCTGGCTTGAATAAAACAGTGAATTGCAATTCAAATTTCACAAAACTGGCAAAGAAAATGGAAAACCTTGGAATGAAACGTGCGAACATTCGACCTTTTCGACGTGTGTAAGCTAAGTGAAGTCTGTATTGCTGAGCCGGCGTAGGAGAATGGAGCTGCTAAGTAAACAGAAGTTACGGCTTCAAAAGTTATTGAGCGTTTATAAAAAGATCTTAGACCAGACAAGCAATATAACTGCAGGTGCACGGGGCTGAAAATATAGTAAAAATGAAAAGTTGGAGAAGACTTTGTCACACTGTAACGAGTCTGATTAACATGCCCCTGACACTCTTTCTTAGTTTACTAGAATCCTAGCAACAGCAGACAAAGAGATTGGGTTTTAGTGGGGTCCGCTGGGAGACGGTCCTGCCTTTGATCTGTCACCATTAAAGTGAGAGAGTCAGTTCAAACTATCCAGAGTGTAGAAAAGCATCGTCCCACTCCTAGAAACTTCACAAGCCGCACTCCATTGAGAGGGGATTACCTTTCACTAAAACACACAGCAATCCAACACAAGGATCACTTTACTAGCGAGGGAAATGACATTCAGTCAGACAACTTTCACTAGCTTCAGGTTAAACGTTAACCCTTTGCACACATCGCAGTATCAACTTTTTGAACGGGGTAGCTATTCAATCTGGACATTAACTTCAAATGTACACAACTGCTTTAAATGCTATTGGTACTAATATTAAAAATACTTTTAAAATTTTAACCATGTGCCACATAAAAGCAATTGTATGGTATAGAAAGACAATACATTCATATCACGTAAAAAAAACAACCTTTTAGTTCTACTTCAGACAACACAGACGAGTACTGCCTGGACACATATCTGGACACGAACTGAAAAAAAATATTTTTTAAATTATTCGTTTCCATAAAAATATTCTGGGAACTGCCTTTTCCCTCAAGTATATCAAAAAGACGAAAGTTGTCTTTTGTCCGTTCAGTGCACAAAAACAAACGTTTAACAAAATCTATGTCTATGTTGTGTAATTAGTACGATGCATTTCACTTTATATTTTTATTGCGTAGGCTTCAACCTTAAAACTTTTAAATCAGCAAAATTGAAACTGACAAGGAAACTGCGTTAAAATTTGGATAAAATCACTTTTGTAGTTCAATATAATTTGGATTTTAGTAATCAGTTAATTCAAACGTTTTTTCTGTCGCATGAAAATATTTTTGCTATATATTTCATACTGAATTAAGCGGTAACTTCAAACCTGGAGTTCCCATATCAAATATTTTAAAATTTAGTTGATCGGAAACTTAAAATCGGTATACATATGCTACAGCATCGTCATGTTTGAGCTAAATTAATTTGCAACAATAGATCGTTTTTGCTTGACCGAATATTCATTGTGTAGTTAATAAAGGATTAGTTTACTAGAGTGGAAAAGCCTCTTTCACTCGAAGGAAAAAAAAAACTTAACATTTTATGAAACAATTCATAGAATGAATGTTTCATTAAAAGGGACCTTACACCGACGTTTAAAAAAGGTAAAAACTTTGTTTTTCATAAAACACAAGAACACGTTTGCGAGCTCTCACTTGGTTAAAAAATAAACTTGCGGTTAATCACTTCATGGTCCCGAGAAGCTTGATCAATTATAGGTTTAGTTTATAATAAAGTGTCTCGAGTTTCTCCTTCCATGGTTTTATCTGCCTAATTCCAGTGGTTAACATGATTTTGAAAATGCCTTATTTTTTTCTTTATTAAAGGTATTTAATTAGAAGGATGGATAAACTGTTCCTGCATAAAATGCGCTGTCTTGCATAAAGCTGAATTTTGGGATAATGTGCATAAAAGTAATAGTTTTCCGAGAAAAACAATAAAGAACTCGAATAAAAAGCCCAACTCTAAAGATCGAAGACGGAAAAATAAGAAAAAAAACTTCTCACTTTCAATGTAAAAATCTAGTTGGAGGGGGTGAGGGCTGTTTGTACAAAGACCCATCCGAAATCCTGAGCGCAATTATAGCCCCATTAGGTGCACTTCACTAACATTAATATGCACAAAATCCTACTGGTAATCTCGTAATCCGTTTTGTTTCACGAATCCCCTAGTTGCAGAAAGAAGTGCCCCCAATCTTAAAACTTTTTTTTAAAAGTAGATCTGAATAAGCGGCTTTTTGATAATGAATGGATGGATGGAAATGTACTTCAGAAAGACAAAGGATACTTCTTTCTCATCCGTTCTATTTTCTTTCTACAAACGAACCACCTACGGGGTATAATAAGTAAGTCGATGTAAAAAAATGCTAACACTTCACATACATTTAGCGAGCTTCTGTAGAGGTTTGTCAATGTAAAAATATACTCGCGAATCGCTTCTCCTTATCAAGAAAGTGCTGAGGAGAATCGGAAGAATACATTCTTCAGTAGCTTTCAGATGAATTAATAAGTAGCTGATGCATCTTTAAAGATGATAATAACAATAACCATCAAGCATTAAAGCAAAACTGGATTTTCATTCGAGCATTTTTTTAGACTTCTGGGGTCGAGTTTGCTCTCAGTTATGCTTGGGATTTTACAGAAAATAACATACATTCTTGGTTACTTTTTGTTTATATACTTTAAATTCACATTTTATTATCTAGTGTCAATGATGAACCGAAAACAACTAAGGAATATTTAAATACTATCAGAAGCGCTGCCTTTACCTCCTTCACACCAATTATTACCAATCCTGCCCGCTTCAATTTTATTACTGTTATGTCTCGTTTCCCAAGCGAGTGAATGGCTCCAAAGGCCCCTTGCCTTTAATTTAAACGATACATTTTATTGCATTGAAATAATCCTTTGTTAAAATGAGGTTGTCACAGATTGTCATTAGCACACTAGTAAAACAATGAAGACATTATTTGGAGAACCCCCGGGCGGGAAATTAGGGGAATAAAACAATCTTTACCACACGGGTCCTATTGAGATTAATGAAAAAATTATGCAAAACATTTCATTTTAATTTTCCTCTGACAGTGCTTTGCATACACACATTCCGCACAGTATTATACCTGATGATTTATTAAACCAATCTAAGGATACATTCAGCTTTGCACTCAAGGAAATTGTGTTCCTATCTCATTTTCAATATAATTGAATCTCGTCAGGTTTTGTAAGAATTTAATAGTGTTAATTGTAATTTACTCTCTCAGGGACTACTAGTAAAATGTATTTAAATCTGCTGCGAGGGCTGAGAAGATTATGTCAACTTGGAAATACAACGGACATGCCACATAATATTAGAAGGGAATCCAGGGGAAGAAGTCACATTCCTGTTATCTGAAGTAATGTGACAATTAAATCAATAAAATTAACAAAACGCATAGGCAAACCCAGGGTATCCAATTTTAATATAAAAATGATTATCACTTTGATCATTACAAAACCCATCAAATACTAACTGACTTCTGGGAACAAGACCCTTGCTAATTATCCTTCTGGGGGTAGGGGGAATGTTATGTCTAAGCAATTAGAACTGTACTCATACAGGATTCCTAAATAAGCGCAAAATTGACTTTCAAGCTTAAACCCTCATTTACTGACAATACATTCGAGTCAAGCAGGTATTCCTTTCATAGAAATTCATACGGTTTTCAAAATCTTAGAAGAAGAAATGTATCGCACTGAAATTGACCATGAACCCTCACTAGAAAGTCAGGCAAGGAGGGCCGACCAATGCAGTTGATACAATAGCAGACCGTTCTGAATTAACACCTGTTCTGTATTATTTACAGTCCAGGGTGACAGAGCTGTTAAGGAATAGCTTGCATTTTGAAGTTGTAACTATAGACATTTCTAGATTTCTGAAGAGCCATCACTCAAAATAAATGTCTGAGGCGGTAGGCCCTAAAGTTAGTTTGGGGAAAATTCACACCAAAACATACACTTACAGTTAATTCTGTCAGCCTTAGGATAGGGGTTTTAACTGTGGGCTAAGACTTGACTCAACATCAGCACGGTCCTTCCAAACCTGGAGAAATGATAGCAGTTGAAACCTGAGATTGAGGGAAACAAATGTAATACCATTAGAAAATTAAAAATAAATGAAAGCAAAAGGCCCCCAAAAAAGTTTGTGGCCGAGTGCCAGGAAGCCAGCTTATTGTTAGGCCTTTGGCTGGGCACAGCAGTGGGTTCGATCTTTTTGTCTGGCATTTGCCTGGCATAAACCTCAGACACAATTGATCATGCAAGATCAAGCCCACAGTCACCAACAGATGTGTCAAATATTCAAACAGTTCACTGTAAATGACTGTTCTTTCTAAAAACTTGTCAACAAAGAGTGAAACCAAAACCAAAAAACAAAATATCTGAAAATAACATGCAAAACAACAAGCAAAAAAGGAACCCTGTTCTTCATGAGACAAGCCATCTGTAGCAGTGGTGTAATTCAAGAGAATTACATCATCTCAGATAGAACCGCTGACAATATTCTCTTAAAGTCTGGGAGAGAATGTCCTGTTTGTAGGGCTCAGGGTTATGTTTTTGGTTAGTTTGTTTTACTGTGGATGTTGCATAAGAGAATGAAGATGTGGTGCCACACAAAAAGCCATTCTTTAGAGAAAAACATGAATAGCAGGCGACAAGGGAATGACAAAACAAAACAAACTTCAAGATTGCTGTATATTTACATACAAAAAATCAGCCAAACAGCCTCTCCTGCAGTGTTTGTGTAAGTGAGGCTGCCCTGCCGCTGAGGAGGTCAGTGTAGGGCTGATGCCCAGTTTAAAAGTATTCATCCCCACTTCACAGAGAACAGTGCCTCATAGTAAGTGCACAAAGGGCTGTGATTTAGTAAGGGGTCTGAAACAAAATCTGAGATTGTTGGTTTAAGAAAATTCATTGAGGTTCTTTGGCAACCACAACTTTGATCTAGTGCAGCTTGGAGGAAAAAAAGAAAGGGAAAAAAACACTTCAGCTCTTTGGTTTGGAGTATGGGATGAATAGTGGAACAAGGATGAGTTGGTCTGTTTGTTTACCCTTACTCCAAGCTGACTAAACCCCAGCAACTGGAGAGCGACTCTTCTGACCTGCGGGTAGCAGGAGGCAGATTTTACACAGGGGTCTTCAAAGAAGCAGAGTTAGGCTATCCTTCTTTCTTCAAAAAGAAAACACATGCTAAGAACAAAGTCATACTCATACCATTACTTTCTTAGATGTTTGTGTTGAACAAAATCAGGATTTATAAGTATGTCCAAAAATACAGATTTCAGGCAGCTTATTCTTTTCAGGAAATGACAAGATATAAAAATCTTATGTTTTGGCATTTTCCTCAAATGTGTACTTGAGTATTTTTTTATTGGTGGTTTTTCAAAGTGGGTTTTACACTTTTGACTTTTATTTTAATTACATCATGGTCAATAAGGTTATTAAAACAGTGCTATGATTGCTCAATTAACTGGCAGTTAATGGCTTAAAACATCAAGTGTATTTTTCTAAAAAAACGTGTCAATAACAAAAAACCTCAGTTTAATCCAGGAGAAGAGAGTCATTCATCATATAGTGGGGACATGGACTTCAGGAGCAGGTGTTTTCTTCTGAACAGCCACAGCCAGAGTGACAATGTTCTGTGCCTGCTTTAACGAAGGCATGTCGATCATAGTGCCATGAAAAGTAAATGCACCCTGGAAACAAAAAATATAACAAAAGCAGGTCTTACTTCCATAAAGTAAAGTAACTATTGTGTGAAGAGCATTTGCTTTTTACTTTCTTGCCTTGAGATGGACATAATTAAAAAATAACATGGTCCTAACAGTCAATTATTA
Organism: Lepisosteus oculatus; assembly: GCF_040954835.1. Lineage (NCBI taxonomy): Eukaryota > Metazoa > Chordata > Actinopteri > Semionotiformes > Lepisosteidae > Lepisosteus > Lepisosteus oculatus. Next base: position 5,847,030 of record NC_090710.1, read on the forward strand.
TAATTATTATTTTTAATGCATTAAAGAGTTATGTGCAAAGCCAATTACTACAGATTAAATTTGAGGAAAAATACAGAGAAACACTGTAAACATCATGTTAAATATTCTGTATTTTAGGTCCAAATTGCAATGTACTATCATGGTGTCAAAATGATTTAAATAAGAGATGTTTGCTTGTTCACTAATCGGTGGCAAATCACTAAAAAATAAATTAAAGCAATTACAACTACACCGAAAATGATAGTTGTTTTTTAAAAACCACCCTTAAAAACTGATTTATTTCACCAAGTTGGAATGTTTAATCCAGAAAGAAACCCTTCATGCTAAAGATAACCAATGGTGCAATTGCTTATGATATAGCTTGGCAGGCTTCTTTTACTGTGTTGAAGTGAGATGACAGAAAGTTGGATACAAGCTGCAGCGTCTGGTTTTCATACATTCTTGAATAGCGGTTCGGTAAAAGTCATTTAAAAATTCCTCTATCTCACATCTCAGAATGTAAACCGAAATTCTGAACATGATCCTAATCAGCTCTGTAAGATTAGTTTACCTTAAAGAGTACGTAGGAGATTTGTTAATGAAAACAAACAAATAAAAAAAAACAAGTTAGAACTTGTCATGGTGCAACCTTTAAAATAATGAACTGACAACACTGCAAAACTACTATTGTCCCTCCAGGCTATTTCTAATGTACGAATTGCTGGCAGGTGGAGGCAGATTGTGCTTCACCACTGCAGCATCTAAGCAGCAATAGCCCACAGAGCAGAAAAGAGAAGATTCAATGATGCACTAAATTAGCAACAATAATATTCTACACTTAATTTGTTTTTCCATTTTAAAATCTCAGAACATTAAACTCCACTTTACTTGGATGAAGATATTTATTCTAAAGTGGCTATCAATTCCATAGCGCAAATATGATAAACATTCTTCCAAGTATTGCCAGAAAAAAACTCATTTGGCCAATCTTGGAATCATGGTCTGTGTATTCAAAATGAACCACCACATCACGTTTATCTTAGCTTGCATTCTTTCAAAAAATACAATATATTTTCATAAGCACCAATGCTTACCTTTCCTAACTTCTGGTGCTCTTCAAATGCATCTATCAGTTCCTGAGCCCATCTGATTCGTTCTGGACTGGGGGAAAACTCCTCCTGAACAATCTTAATTTGGCTGGGATGAATCACCTGTTTACCTTTGTGAAGATGAGTACAGCACAAATTAATACGTTTACAGCGTTTTGAGTTTTGAGTTTGCAAATAATTTTTTAATGGAAGACATGCTTAAGGCAAGAAGCTCAGATAATTTAGGAAAAATGTTATTGTTTCAATTAAAATATATGCAAACTAAAACATGTCATTAAAATATATGCAGATAAGCTGGATGTAACCTTTTTTAAAAATAAAAAATGAGGTAAATCGCTACACATTTGTGAAGGAATTTCCATATGCAATGCATTTTTTTTCATAGGAAAATACATTTCATCAATCTATTTTTAATGTATCAGGCTGCCTTATAATAAAGTATTTTAAGTAGTTTCCTACTCAAATCTATAATATTATATCAAAGGTCAATTGTTTCCACTTCAGCACTCCTAAAACTTAGCAAAAAAGATCAGGATCATCTATATTTTAATTGTTTAAGCATAATTAAATGTTTTTGAGTTAAAACTGTGAAAACACTGTTACATCTCTGCATGATGCTGATTTGCCTTCAAAAATAGTTATCAACCTAGATAAGAAAAAAATCAATGCAATGTCTTAAACTAAATGCACAGTGTTCCTGTGTATCTAAAACAGATGTTTCATACTATTTTATTTTATTTGTAAATTTTTTTTCCAGTATTGTGATGTTTTGAGGAAGGATTTTCAATGCACTGAATGCCTGGGTCAGAAGCTACATTTTCAGGTTCTGTTCTGTTCCTAATATTTACACTCTATCTTCTCAGGCAGTTCCCAAGTTGTCTGAGACTTCTAAGGAAACAGCAGGGACAGAGGATGCTATGAATCATAGCTCATCATGGGTGTCATCCCGATTTTCAGTCCGAGCTCCAAAAAGCTCTGCAACTTTAGTGTGAGCTCAGTTAGAGTTTAATCCTAAATGTTCAATGTCTTGCCTTGGACGTAGGCTTTCACTGAAGTTGTTTCGTTTGCAGTCACATCATTGTAAAATAGATATAGATGTCAGGCTGAAATGCGGCAATTATTAAATAGCTGAACCACTCGTATTAATGAACAACCATAAGGGTGAAAAATTGCAAGCCATTATGATGTACGACCGTGAAATCCTGTTTTTACAGTGCCATTTGATAGATCTTGTTTTAGATCAATACCTGTCATGTCCCGTAGGTAAATGTAAGACACTGTCATTTTTTTTTCTCTCTTCACCAGAGGAAAATAAAAAACTAAAAGCTATCATCTTTCAAATTTATGTCTCTCTTCACAGGATGTGTTTTAAGTCTCAGGAAAATGAAGAAGTCATCTGTGGTCCAGGTTTCACTGAATGCCAGCACTTTGCAGTTGAAAAATTAAATGTCAGAACCACCAATAATAAACATCAAATAGAGCTTGCCCAATTTCCAGCTTACCTTGTAAACTCTACAAAACCAAGCATCACATGAACTGTTCCAACAGCTAAACCAACCACATAAAATTCAGACTGAGTGCAAAGAAAATAATGTGGTAAATACAATTAGAACATAACAGAAAAATATCATTTTATAATGGTGTATCCATATTTTGCTACATTTCCTTTTTTTGTCTACCATCACTGACAACGTTTCTTATAAGTAAATACTATACCACTAATTATTTTACAGTTCTCTGTCATTTAAAATAGAGCTGAAAAAGTTTGACATAACATTGTATTCAATGCTTTTGGGGGTAATTTGTTTCTTTTTCATGTTATAATTAGTCAAAATGTATTAATCTTCAGATACAGTATATACACTCTATAGTCTTCATATTTTTATATTTTGCATTTCTATATTGTAAAATGTTGACATATTACATATTATTTCTGTATTGTAAATGCTGACATTTACTGTTGATATTTTAGACAGAAGGCTAAACTGTAGATTCATTTTTGTCACTTAATTGTATTCAGTAAATTCAGTGATAAAATAAAACTTCATGATGTGAGTACAAAAATCGATATTTGAGTTAGAACAAATTAGTCTTACAATGTTTATTAATATACAGTATAATATTCCTGTTCTTTAAAAAATGTTTTATTCAGCTACAAGGATTGATACTTTTTTTATTTAAAATGGATTGGATATAAAACAATTATTTTTTTAATAAAAATATTTTACAGTGTTAATTGCTTGTCATCTTTTGAGGTTTCATTATTTCATCTCCTTATAGTCAGCACATTACTGGATCGTTCAGCTGAAGTCAGCCATTTTAAATTGCTTATTTTTCACAGGCACTGCCTCCTCTCCTTCTTTTGTAGTGACCTGAGATGGAATATACACAAAAAATTACCACCTGCCTGATATACAAAAACCCCACTTACCGAGAAAACGGAAACTTCAGCTGAATGCATTTCTTATCTCTGTGGTGCTGTTCTGACAGACTTCCAAACGATTTTGCCCATCTTCTATGGTGTGGAGTGCATGACGATTTCTTTGGCTTAATTTCATTGACTTCTAATTAAATAATGCAACTCCACTTTAGAAACTTAATCGTCTTTCCACTCAGGGGGACAGTTTAGCTTGAAACACAGTTATAATAATAATAATAATAATAATATAATTTTAATTTCTGAAAAATACTGTGTAGCTAGCACAAATTAGCACTGCAAGGCTTAATGTTGTTTCAAAGCAACTAATTCTTAAAGGTATAGCGCTACATGCTAACAACAACATAACAATAGTCTCACCTGCTCACACAAATCTTTATGTAATTTTTAGGCTTTTTAAAGTATTGCTTTCCCTTTTATAGCACAACATATAATGTATATTAGTGGAGGCAGGTTTAAGATTGATCAGATATGTTAATATTTCTTAGGCAAGGGTTTATCACTGTGAAGATACTGCTAATGACAGATACTGTACTTAATCACAAAGGTTTTCTTTAAAAAATGGCCAACCTGTCAGAAACTTTCTCATAATTATCAACACTTTTTATGCTTTGTCCTCTTCTCTGTAAAATCTTTTATGTTCCACTCAAAAAGTGTTATGACATATTCCAAACTACAAGAGTTGCTAATGGTAGGGAAGAAGCTGAAGAACTGTTCAAGCTGGCTGATAAATGTCAACAGCACTTTCAGGTGCACAAACTCTGCAAGAACGCAGTGAATGTCAATACATGTTGAAAATGAAGGGGATGAGAAAAGGAGAACGTTACCAAAAAGAGGTTTTGAAATAAAGTCCTTTTTGCGGGGTATGTGCTGTATACTGTAGCAGCCCAGTGTGCCTCTCCTGAACACACCTCCCTCCCTACCAGCACATTAGCTGATGTTACTCCGTATTTAAATACTATCCTTTACGATTTGTATAATACGCCTGTATGTTTTCATTTCCTTTTACATGCAAAATTCCTGCATGTTTTACATGCAACAAATGGCTGAATTCACTTCAAAATGGCTCAGATTCAGTTAGAAAAAGACATGAACTGCGAGGAGGAGGGGGAGCCCAGGTGAGGTTTGGGGAAAAAACAGCAGCATGTGTATGTTGTGCGTAGAAGATGGTTTTAGGTTTTTGCAACTGGTTTCTCAATGTAAAGAGAGCCTGATAGGGCACAGAAGCTTCAATGGGTCTAGGACACCAGAAATCACCCTCACCACAATCCCTGTTCCTTCCCCCTTCACATCAAGGGCAGGGAGCTGCTACTAAAAGCCCCAGTGTCCCGGCTGTCACACACACCCTCAGAGAACAGAAAGTGGCACAGACAGGAAGTCAGGGGGTTTTCCTTCACACGCTATTTCGATCTAAGTAAATACACCCCTCTTTGCAATCCTGCCACCTGTTCTACAGCCATCCAAGTTCAGCTACAGCTAGAAGAGTGACGTTGTGGCAGGTCTGAGTGGCTTGATGCCACTCACTGCACTGCCATTGGCTCTTCTAGTGGAATGGTCTGGCTACTCGTCCTCTCAGCCTATAGCGTTCTGCCATCTGTGCTCAGCACCTCCTCGGAGCTTTTTGACTAATCTGAGCCTCCATATAAAACAGGGTAGTGTGTGGTGCCGCGGTGCAATATAGGACTCACATATTCAATTAAAATTTAGTTTTAATGCTCTCGGGTCATCATACAACCATAGCAAAGATAGCAATCGCTGTTTTGCATAATCGGCAATACACACCCATTGGTAGTTCTTCCACACAGAGATGGATTGTGATCTAATTGTATTGTTATACGTATAGAATTTTAAATGCAAGGAATTGTGTACCCACTGCTTAAAAATACATCTTTAAGTTAAAAAGATCAATCTATCAAGTCACAAAAACCTCACGATGCATCATCACCCAGATAATTGACCTTGTCTCTCATTCATCACCTTGACAATTGTCACACAAGGCTTTACTTGCAAGGGTCAAATTATCTAGCAGGTAACACTTTTCTGTGGAGAGTATTATTGCTTAAGTAGACTCTAAGCACTAATATCCACTAACTAAGATTATACAGCATAGGGCCCTCAGACTTAATCTTTTAATCCACTGCCTTTTGTGTCCTCTGAGTAAAACTGAAATTGAACAATTACATTGATTTATCCTTTTTCTTTTTATTGAAAACACTGGGGTTGGGGGATGAGAGCAAAACAGCAGTTTTGAAACTAGTATTTGAGAAGAAGCAAGCAATAATTGTTTATTAGGCTTTACTTAAAAATAATCTTTGATTAGTTGGTGTGCCTAAGAAAGCAAACAAACAGAAAAGCAAATCATTTGCTAAATCTAGCAGTATTAATTTCATTCGAGCTCCTAAAAGAATGTTCTTAAAAAAGTTTCAGCTGCATCCTGTTTCTCATGTTGTGAAATTTTCACCTGCTTGGAATGTTAGTCCTATCTGTTAGTTCTGCTGCTTCTCGGACTTCAGGAAAGGTGCTGTTTCTCAGTGGGCTAGTCTGATGATGACTGATGCTATAGCATTGTTTCTGACATTCAGTGCTTTTAGTGACTATTTAAGAGCATACATACCAATCACTATCATGTCACACATTCCTATAGCAACAACATGCTGACTTTAATCTAATTCCCTTTCCACCACTAAATGCATACACTTTCCACACTGATCCTAAAAAAACTGTAAACAGAGCAGCTCCAACTGGACCGTCTGCAATGTCACTAGAGAACAGCAAAGGCAAATGAGGTCACAAACAAATCAGCTTCAATCACTGCAAGAGCACAGCTGATGTGAAAATCCTGCACCATTCATATTGCAGAAACAAAAACCTTTAACTACATTCCACCAGGTGCAAGCAAATGACTGCCATGCACAAAGTGTCGAGTTTTCTGACTGTGATGATTAGCAAGCAAGTGCTGTATAACAATTAGAGAAGGAGCCAAAATCATGTCTGGAAACTATCTTTAATGACAAACCTATCACATTATTAGTCAATGTTTCCTGTTTACCATGAAGCATGTGATAAAAGTATTGTGTGTTTATTTTTATAGAGATTCAGAATTCTAAAATGACCAAACATAAAATTTCCTGCACCCCATTCCTGTACACATAACTGCAATCCAATAAATATTTTCTGTAACAATCCTGTATTTTAAAACCCCCAAAATGTATGAACACTATACTAATCAAATACTAAGAGACTATGCCACACTTTATGACCATGAATGCGATAGTTCTTTGTTTCTTAATTTTTACAAATGGGCGGAGGAATAAAGGTGTTATTTCAGTAAGACGGGAGAAATAAGAAGTCTAAAAAAATTCATTTCAACGCAAGGAAAAGCATGACACAGGATAAATAACGTGCCGGCTATGGCAAGATATGAAGCTGTAAATGTGTAATACGCTGGCTTATGGTAAAGAAGTAAGTTATCATATGCATAGATTATGAGTGGTAAGAATAATTTAAATACTGCAAACATCAATTACACATTCATTAAAAGTCTCATCATACTGGAGCTCCATTTCCAGCCTCCTGTGGACACTTATCCACTGTATGTGCTTCTCTTGTGTGTTGCTTGGCTACGAAGCTTCCGTGTGTATTACTGCCGAAGCTTTCCCCATCTCCTCCCGACTCTCCTCTTAAATTACTTTCCTTTCTCTTTTTTCGTGATAAGAAATGTCAAAACCAAGGAAGGAAATGTGACATTTGTAGGGTAACATCAGTGTGCAGAAAAAAAAGAATGAATTTAAGAAATTGTTGCATTTTTCCACCTTGTGCACAATAAGCACTGTGATTCAAATCCATCCTGTTGGTAATCGATGAGGACACTGCGTTCCTAACGTCACCTCCAAACTCCTCAGATTGAAATAATGTTTTTTGGAACATGGAGAGTCCCGAATAGTACAGAGGACACAACACCATTCCAATCAATAATAATAATAATAATAATAATAATAATAATAATAATAATAATAATAATAATAATAATAATAATAATAATAATAATAATAAATGTTTTGTTTTTGACAGATAAGATGGCTGGTTTGTGTCTTTTTTATCTCAATGAAAGTGACAGATAGCAAACTTGAAGCATTTCTGAAATACTCGTGGGTTAAATGTTATAAACACTGTGGCTGATTGTTGCCATGTGTACCAGCTGTGCCAGTGCTGGTGTGTGCATGCAGCCGGAGGCCGAGATCGTACCGGTGAAGCCCATCAGCGCGCCCTCTCTCGACTGCCGCCGGAGACCGTCGCCGTCCTGGTAGTCTATGTAAACGAGATCTATAGCCTGGAGGCCGAAGGCCTTTGCTGTGACAACCACTTTCTGCCGGGCATACAGCAGCTCAGTCGCTTCCTTCGTCCGAGAAGCGCCTAAAACACAAAGTGAGAACGGAAGATATAAAAACTAAATATAAAGATGAAACAGAATCAAAATATTGTCAAAATCCTTGGTTACATCAAGTAAGAAGTGCATGTGAACACGGCAAAACCCTGATTTAAAATGGGAGCAAGAAAATACAAGATAGACCCGACTGTCACTAAATCCCCATTCACAGGCTTTCTTAATAATTTAATTGCTTTTGAAAGTACTTGCAGCAAGTATTACAGAAGTAGGATTTAACAGCTTTTCCTGAAAGACGGGAATGTATAAAATAATCACTGTTGCCAACAATGGGCTGATGGAAACTGGATTTTCTATGGACATTTTGGTCTTCTTCATTCATAAAGATAATAATCACACATTGCAAGTGGGGAAAACCCTCTAAGTGTGTAACAGAAATTCCTAAATGCAACTGCTGACATTGATTGGTGATAAAAAGAAGCCCTTGAATGCCTTCAATGCATGCATCAGACAGAATCTCTTGCCAGTCCTGTAAATTTTTCTTTCCCTATATTTGGTTGTGGTGTTTTTCAATCAAAAACATTTTTACACATCAAAAACCGGTTAAAAATGAAAGGGATGCACTACACATAACAAGGAATTAGACAAAAAGAAAATAAAATGATAACCTATGCTGGCACAAAAATCATCTGATCCAAACACCACCCCATCATGATGAAGACCAGCCTTTGGTCCAAGCTGATGGATTTCTTCACAGACAGACTGTGAAAAAAGGGAACAAAAAGAAAGCCAAAGATGTCAGTGTGCTGAAAGGAAACATAGTTTTTGGCAAACTGTCAACTCACCGTATAAACTGCCTAGTGTTACCACTGGTATTCCCAGACTGGATATACAAATGCCTCATCTTCACATCTTATGAGAAAACAAGAGTGCAGGAGCCAGACAGATGATGAACCACTTTAAATGGATGTGTGAACCAGTGACACTAAAGTTCGATTTCACGTTAGTTAAAAAGCTGAAAATGAATATCATTGCCATCCATGTTTACTGAAAGCTGCCTTACTTACTGCTCTCTCTTCTGGTTCAAAGTAAGTGAGCTGGGGGAAGAATACAGAGCACTGCAAAACAACCCTCTGTGAAGAAAGTTTGGAATTTGATATGGCATTGTGTCAGCAATGGAGCAGTTGGAATTTGTCTGATTCTTTTGTCAGGTTCCAAATTAATTTCACTTCTCGCTGTGACACAGCGATATTTTCCTGTCAAGGCTCTGGACTCAGTCTAGCCAAAGCTGGAGAGAGGTCGTTAGAACAAACAAAACAAACAAAAAAAATTGAGTGCTGCACAATTCCCCACAAAGAATCAAAAGAACCCCCTTTTCCCTGCATTCAGGAAGACAACAATTATTTTGCCGTTTACTCGGTAATGTTTCATTTAAAGAATAACTTTGGAATGATCATGTTTCATGAAATGCAGGGTATGTTTATTTACCTATTTTTGAATTAGTAGTCTATCTTGTGCACTTTACTGAAAGATAAAGAACATCTAGAAAATTACAACCTCTTGGTTTGATTTTATACAAGCACTACTACAAAATAAGAACAAGGACATCTGCTTAGATATGGGCATCTTTTGTGTTGGCTGATTATTTCAAATGTCTTCCAAAAATTATAGATGTTTTTCCTGCACTGTTGAAACATTGTATTTTACCTTGAAATTAAGCAAACCAACTGCTGTTTCCACAAATGTAATCAAATGAATGGGTTCCACCAGAGTTCTTCCCCTCAAGAGATGCAGAAACTTGTCAACAAACTGAAAATAGAAAAAAAGACCACAAATCAACAATTTATCAATTTAAATTAATTGGGGGAAAGTGAATCAAATGGAAGTTATGTATTCCAATGGATTTTGGACTTTTGTCTGACTGACATAACAGATGATATCTGTGCTCATTTAACAGTGTTATACTATTTCAGTTCTGAAAAACACAAGAGCCCTTCTAGAGCTGTTCTGAATGATTTTTTTTCTTTTGAGATCTCAACAGTACATAACACCTTGAAAAAAGGTTTTCCAATTAGATTTCAGGCCAAGTATCATGAAATGTAATTAAGTCATAAACATTACTCGTAGAATTGTCACATTTTGATGATCCAAATAGAATTTCAGTTCACTGTGCCAGTGGGTATTTTCCTACTATTTTATTTCTTTGTACATTTCTCTGAAAAAATACTACAGTCTTCAGTTTCTTTTGAAAAAGAGACGGAGAGAAAAAAAGAATAAACGATTAAGTCTGGCTCAGAATATTTTTTTGAAGTATTATGTAGTTTAGGGTCCCCTGATAGAAAGAATAGTGTGATTGGTATGAGAATTCTTGCCACAGAGTTTGATATGATACTTCTTATGCCCTTTATTCTGTATGATTCCCCTAATATTTTAGCTTACCTAAGAAGGCTTTAAAATGAAGTTTAGTTCTTTGAAGACCAAAGCATTCCAATTTTTTCCAAGAGACCAGTTCACAGCTAGCTTTGGGCTGCCAGTGGGGTAGCCCAAATTCCAAAATCTATCATCTGGAAACACACAAAAGCTCCCTCCGTCAGATTTTTTTCTTTCAAAGCAAGTTAAATAAAAGAAAAAGTAGAAAAAAAATAGAGTCGAAATCTGTTATTTCTCTTCCTTCCACTCCCTAAACACAGGGGATTCTAGAGAGATAAAAATAACCACAGGTAAGTAAAAGCTATTTTTGTAAATAATGACAAAAATATCCCACATACAAGCCTGTTGTAACTCAAAGAATATTCCATCATTGAAGGATTTTTTAAAAAAAGGGAATTTTAATCATCTCTCCATTCAATCTCAGTTGGATAAATCATATCTAAGAGATTTGCATAAATATAAACCATCAAAGACTTTTCATCTTCAAAGGGGTTTTCAAGACCCAATAAGCTTTGTACTGTAATCATCAGAGGTCACAACCCTGCAGGAGTAACGCTGCTATGGCAACATAAAAACTAACGCTAAAGGCTTAGCATATTATTCCCCCTAATAGAAAGAAAAATCTGTTCTAAAAGAAGGAAGCTTTTTTTGGAGGCCGCTAGTTTTCCCTTTTCACTGGCTATGTTTCCTGCATTATTCACAAGAGATTTTTAAATCAAAATTTCAAATCCATTTTGGCACTCTTGCGAGACACCAGGCTTCACGTAACGTACGAAATGCACAGCATCCTAGATTAAATGAAAGTGTACAGCAAGGCTGTACAATGTGAATACTTAACAGGCCCAGAGATTAAGAGGGCTATTAGGATGCCTTTGAATGATAGCAAATTACAGGAACATCTTTACTGGTCAGGGTATACGGATCACTGCGTCTTTAATTAAATGTTTATTTGCTCTGGCCTGGACTGGAGTGAGCAGTGAGGTACTATGTTACAGAGCAAAACTGCCATGATGCTCATCAAGGAGGGGTGCTTGTGCTCCTCTATTGTTGTCTTATTATAGGGTTCTCTATTTTCAAGAGCAAGAACCCTTATACCTGTCAATTACTCCTCATCTGCTGACCTCAACAGCACTTACGTAGCATTAACTAAAACACCACCCTCCATGTGCAGCACGATTCCCAGCGCCCGTTCCGATGGCAGACGATGTCTGAAATTTGTGAAAGTGCTAGTAAGAAGCTCAAGCAAGAAGGCGGCAAGCGGACAAGTTTCAATTAATTTTCCTCAAAAGGAGCAGATTAAATGTTTCCGGCCTGCTGAAGTGTTCATTTCACAGAAGAGAAAAGAGGGAGAAAGAAATCGGGGAGGGGATGGACTAGCAGGCCTAAACAATTCTTTCAGTCCCAAAGCACACCCAATAGTGTGTTGGCAAGGACGCACACTGTTCAGAATTTGTGGGAGAATTGTCTCCCAACAAAGGAGGGAGTTACGCTTGTTATAGTCCAATAAGCCATGTCAGTCAAACAAGCACCAAGAGAAGGGACAATAGGAAAGCAAGAGATTCTCACACAAAAGGAAACAAGTAAGCCCATCTTTTAGTAACAAATCAGCCTCTAGGTTCCTCTCCCAATATAAATAAAAAGAGAGGGAAAATAAACAGAAGAAGGATTTACAGTTCCCTATACAAGCAAGGGAATAATGAGCCAAATATTTCCCCATTTTTAACAAAATGGCAAAGACTTAGGACTTAATCCAAAGCTAAAAAGTTGGGAAAACCATAAACAGCAATAACAAAGCAGTTGAGACGAAAGAATCTTTTGCATCAAAATCTCATTCCTGACTGTGCTGCAGTTTCTACTTACGGATTTAAGGAATTCTACGTTTTGCAATTAGTGGGTCATTAATGATGCATTTTAACTCCCTGATGCCATTAATATACCGTATTAAAAATCTTCTCATCAAAAACAAATTAAAAGATGACTTAGATATTTAAAATCCTATGAATTCATATTGAAACTAAGTATGGAGCAAAAACTAGTACAATATGACAAAATTCAAGATTGTCTGTTCCTAATTCTTTTCAACTACATAAAGTGCTGGGCACAAGAGGTTGGTGCTTTTTGCAAATGACATCCCACCAAACAAAAAAAATGATGTGTAGATATTAACTTGCAATACATTAGCATATGATATGTCAGTAAAATGTGTCCATTTCCGCACCACAGAATCCAGTTGGTCTGTTGGGTAGCAAGTTAAATTGTTTTTACACAAAAGCAACATTTAGCCAGTAGCTGTTCCACAACCTTATAGAAGGCTTTTGGTAGACTGAGATTACAGTCTTACACACATCCTTAACTGCAGATTAGCAGAAGATGTGTTTTTCAATTGCTTGGATCACTCGCCGGAATGAGATTGGGTTCTATTCCCTTAAAGCAGGAAATTCAGAGGCCTACGAAACCTGCAATCATGGAACAAGGATCTCTGCTCTCTTCACTGACAAAATGCGATACACACTACAGACTGATCTGCAGTGCATACAGTATGTGCCTCAAGGACCTTTCCAACCTGTGGTTTTAAGATACATCTTTCTGTGAGATAGTATCCAAACCTCATTTAGAACATTGTGTACAACTCTGGTCACCACGTTACCGAAAATATACAGGTACTCTGGAATCAGTCCAGAGAAGAGCAAACGTATGCACTCCTGGACCGAAAGGAATGTGCTACACTTACGGGCTAAAAGGACTGAACCTTTTAAGGCTTGAAAGAGAAGACTACTGGAGGACCTGATTCAAGTCTCTGAAATACTCAAAGGCATTGAGAAGTCATTGGAAGGTCCTGAAGTGACTTGCAAAGTCTAAGATGGGCTAGAAGATCATCCCATAGGAGCAACAGAACAGGAAGCACAGTCTCCCAGCATCTAGAGCCTCATTTTGTGAACTGAAACACAGAATGTGAGAGTCCATATGTATATATTTCCATTACAATGACATGTGTTTAACCTCCTTCTGCTGCTTCCTTAAGGCCCACTTGTTCCACCCATACTTCCAGAGCCCGGAACATACAGTACAGAGCTCTGCATTGTGTTTAGATGGTGATCAGTGGATTAAGTTAAATTAATATACTCATTCCCTTTTTACAAAACCTTCTATTCTGTGCTACTGTTTTTACAGTTTCTTGTGATTCTGTTACAATAAAAGACACTTTAGTAGAAGTTGATAGTTGATAAAAATATTTTTTTAAAAACTAACTTAATAATTAGGGCCACTGCTCTTCCAAATTTATATCCATGAATAAGATTCCGGTACAGTTAGAAAACTAGTAAGATTTGCAGATGTTACCACAAAAGGAGGACTAGGCAACATTGCAGCAGCTGCAAAGGAAACTCAAAAGGATTCAGACAAAAGTTTAGACTTAGTCTTGACTTCATAGAGTTTTAATGCAGACAAAAGCAAAGCTTTACACGTGGATAGCAGAAACATAAACCATACATATAAGAGGGATACAGTGAACTTGCAGATGTTTCTGTATATATTAAATACATCTTCTAAACAGCATGGGGAAGCAATAAAAAACAATGTTAGGGTTTATAGTTGAAGGCGTTCATTTTAAATTGAGGGATGTTAGGTTAAAATTGTAAAATGCAATACTCAAAATTGTGCATAATGTTGGTGGACACGCTAATAATATTTTTGCTTTTTGGAAATATATCAGGAGTGATGTATAATCCCAGAATCAAAGGAATGTCCTACACTGACAAGCAAAAAGAACTGAACCTTTTTATTCTTGAACAGAGAGAAGACTGCAGGGAGATCTGATCCAAGTATTCAAAATCCTTAAAGGTATTGACAACGTTAACTCTGGACTTTTTCAGAAATAGTGAAACACAAACCAGAGGATACAAGTGAAAGCTAAGTGGAAGTGCATTTCAAACTGAGAACAGGAGGTACTTATACACACAAAGGGTTGGGAGTCTGGAAGAAAACTACCAAGCCATGTGGTTAAAGCTGATAACCTGTCTTTTTTTCAAGAAACAGTTGGATAAGAGCCTCGGATCAATTAGCTACTAACTACTAAGTGATCCAGATGGTTTGAAATGCCTCCTCCTTGTTTGTAACCATTCTTACATAACCAGCAAGCAAGAAGACTGTACTTGTTTTATGGCCATAAACTGCCACTCTTTCTGAGCTTGTACCTCCGTTAGGTCACCGTGCAACATAATTACCTCGCAGTTCACAATCCGATACGTCCTGCTGAGGATATAAATCCCACCATGTGCAACTCACATTGAGAGCATGTTCAGTGCTACACACACAGTTAAATGTACCATATAAAACAAGAACCTACAAGCAAAGGAATTCAGGGGTGAAGGATAGACATAATAGGAAAGTATACAGTATTTAAATATAGCACATAGATATTCAACATTTCATTTCCATGTTGAAAGATCACCTTTTTATTCTGGGGCTATACACAGCACTTGTGAACTATATGTAAGGTTAATAATTCAAATGCTGCCTAACATTTTCACATACAGTACAATGTGTGGATGAGATCAGCTCTCCAATGGTCTGACCAGTTACAAGACATGAAATCCCCTCTGTACACGTGTGGGCTGTCCCTGACTGATTCCCTCATAAAGTGTCCCAATAAAACCACTTCTCAGTATGCTCCCCAGATTCTCTGTCATGGCCCTTTAACTAAAGGCAATAAATGGCCTTCTTGTCTTAGATAAAGCAAAAACTATCAGCACAAAGTATTAAGTATTCCATAGGTAAATGGCTTATAGAACACTAAGAAAAAACAATTACCAGTTAAAATAATGTGGACATCTCTAAGGGCAGCGTACAGTAGGTTAAGGCTCTGGGCAACTGATAGGAAGGCTGTAGATACAAGTCCCCTCTGCAGGTGTCAGTGATCATGTTTTTCCAGTGTTTACAGGTGTACAGTGCCTTGCCCTTCTATTGATCCAGTCCACTTAGTTGTAAGAATGGATTCCAGCAGTGCTCAGTAGGGAGTGGATGAGTGTAGTCTTAGGTATATTTAACACCCCTCCCAGGATAGTCCTGTCCTGGGGGGCTATTGCATATTTTCTTCACATCAATTGATGGAGAGCAGAATAAACTGTGACGAGCTTCTTAGCTCATTGAACAGTACAAACCTACCTAATCATTTTTTTCTTACAGGTATTAAACAAAAAATACAATTTCAATTACGTTTGCACTTCCTGGAAAGGAAAGGAAAGGAGGACTTCATAGGAGTGTACAGCAAACCACACGTTGATGGCCTGACTGATGATTTAAGACAATAAGATTCACCTTGATCACAAAGAATTTACAAAGTAAATCAATTAGCTCTCAGATAATCAAAATGTCTTTATATAAACTCAATAACAGCTCAATATTTGAAAGCTCTATGAGTGTTTTAATAACATAATTACCGTTCAAGAATGTATGTTTAATTAGTAAATACTTCAAAAAGAGTACAAAATATTAATTTCTAGGTCACAAATTGTTTTAATTTTACCAGATAAAATAGCAAGCCTGACAGATGTGTAAAATAAACCTTTTTTTTCTTGCCTCCTTTATCAAAATGCCAGAATAGTATCCAGTATTTAAAAGCCACTCAAAAGAGGAACATAAAAGGAATCTTACTTAAAGCAAAAAATATCTGAACACCTGTCGGCAATTAAAAGGAAAGAAACTGAGAACTACCCAGGAAATAATATCGGCACTAATTAAAAACACTAGTTAAAAACTTCCTGTTTCTAGCCTGAAGTAGCTGTAAGAACCAGACGGCCCACCCCCTCCCTTTTTCCATCTAGTTAAGACACTGTGACTCCATTCAGAGCCTTTTAACATTCATGTTGTGCCTCTGAATATACTGTATACGCATTTCTGTTTCACTGTGGAGCCTCAGCTCATGACTGATTAATTCACAGGACACTCTATTGCTTACAACAGAAATGGACACCAGAAATCCTCATATCTTCAACTTCAAGCAGAATCCACCTAACAGTGATCCATATGGATCCGATCAGGACACTTTTGTTTAATGATGTCACCATCTCCTGACCTGCAAGGAACTGACATCCGTGCTGAAAAACTTTTATGGAAAACCACTGGGACATTATGTCTTAGAGTGAACACTTGCCACCACATCTCCAGAGATGGTATGAGTGCCTGAGAATTTGACACAGTTTTTAACAGATGGCTGTTGAAACCTAAACAAAAGATTCTCTTCAATAATAACAAAACAATATAGTGGGCAAATATAGGCAA
Source organism: Lepisosteus oculatus (assembly GCF_040954835.1). Lineage (NCBI taxonomy): Eukaryota > Metazoa > Chordata > Actinopteri > Semionotiformes > Lepisosteidae > Lepisosteus > Lepisosteus oculatus. Next base: position 5,863,648 of record NC_090710.1, read on the forward strand.
TATTTAAGAAGCTCTAAAAACATCACACATTTTAATTTCATATAATGTTCTCATATAATGTACTCACTTCCAATTTAGGAAGGCAGTTTTCCACTATTAATTGCTTTTTGTGATGATACTTGAGGGGGTTTTCAGATCATTCAAGCAATAAATACCTAGGAGCTGTCCATGTTACAGCTGTACTGAAAAATTGAAAAACAGCATATCCCAAAGGCCTGAATTTTAATATTAACCCCAAAGACAAGCGCTCCAATCTGATAGAAAAAGATCGATATATACATATTTGATGATGATTAATCTGGACTTATCACAGATAACATTATGCATTGTGATGTTTCATGTGCGTGATAGTTGCAAAGGCAGCTTCAGCAGGGATGCTGGGATCTCTGTTGTACTGCACTGGGCTGAGGCTAAAGTCACACTGTTTTCAAGACATCTTTGGCTTCTAAGGAAAATCTCAATGTCAACTGCTTTGTGAGCAGATGCCAAGAAAAACAGTCCAAATCCCCTTTGCACAGCAGAAAGTATATCAGTTCACATTTTACAGAGAAAAGGAAAAGACCGTTATTATTCTTTTGAAGAAACCTGGAGTTTCCTTTTTCAGTCTGCATGAAGAGGCTGTGTTTTTGTAAAGAAGATGAAAAAAAGTTAAATACCACAGATAGCATCGGGATTCTCATTTTTCTTGTTTTGCCTGCAATAGTGTTTTTGTTATTTTAGTGTGAAGCACAGTTTCAGTCACACCCTAAATGTAGTTTTTGCTAATGAATCCAACCCATATCACATGCAAATATGTAAAAGCACTTATTTGAAGTATGATGACAGAAATTAATGCTTTACATTTTATGGCTTAAATGTAACATCTATTTTATTTTAGAGGAAAAACTGATAGTGAATTGATTAATTCATAAAATGACTAAAAGTGATGTTTTGATGATTGATTATTTTTACAGATTCACATATATTGCAGCCTATTTCACTGAAATAGTAGGCAGGGATTGCTCTGTGAGGTAAAAATGGCATTATCAAATCATTCTGATTCACATAATGAAACCTACAGTGTAGTGTGTATAAAGCATGTTTTATGACTTAGAGTTTTCTCATGTATTTGTATATTACGTAAGGCTGCTGTAAGTACAGTTTTAAATATCAAAAAGTACTGAAGACTTGTAGAAGATAAACTGATCAATAACAGTACTCACCCATTTCACCTCTTCAGTTTTCTCCACTTTAGGCAGCATCAGGGAAGGAGGCAACACCTTTGATTGCAAAATTACTTCCAGGTCCACCTCAGCAAGGCCACTTGACACAGAGTTGACACGGACACATTTCTCCGTGCGGCCCAGATTCAGCTCCTCGAGCATTTTTGGGATTGTCATTCGAGCTTCAGCCTGTAACATAAAAGTTAAAGTGGTACAGAGCAGTTATGACACTTCTGGAGCCCTTGTGAATGAACTGTTTGGATGCTACTTCTACTGCTCTTAAATGGTTTAAATTGGATCTTACTGATCATCAGCATTTTGTTCCCCTTACTTGCTTTAGTTCTAATGTAGGATTTGCTACATTTTGGTGATCCACGGGGCTCAGTACTGAGTCCTCTGCTGTTTACTATGAGTATGTCTCTCCATGGTCAAATATAAAACCATATTTGAATCACTATTTCAAAGCTATTGATACTCACATTTATGTTCACTCTAAACTTGGCACCAAGATAACAATTATTCTGTGATTGCTTTTCTGTTATAAAATCTTGGACAGCACAACATTTTTTTGTCTTATGTAAAGACTGAAGTCAAATAATTGGGTTCCTCCCATCAGCTAATTAAAACCAATGCTATAACCTTTGTAGATTGATGACATCGTACCTGAATGTCAATCCAAAATAAAGAATTTGGGGTGGGTTGATCCTGGATTGGCTATTTAGATTCATGAGTAGAATATAGTGAAGAGTTTGCTTCACCAGCTGAGAAACATTTCCAGGCTGTGTTCATGCTGGCTGTATATGTAGCTGAAAACCTTACTCATTCCTTTGTTTTTCTTAATTATCATACCACCATACTTGTAGGAGTCTCCAAACCTTCACCTGACAAGTCAGAATTTAGTATCTAGAGCCATGACTAGGTCACACACAGTGATGACACCAATCCTGTATTACAATGCAAATCCTTTCTCTCGGATTATCGAACAATCTTAAAATCATTCTGGTAATGTTAAAGGGTTCAACATGAAATTACATCTATTGAAAGTTATATTGGTGTATTGAGAGTCTATGTCCCTTTGCACACTATTTTTGCTGGGTGATAGAGCCTACTGTTGCTGGGCTCTGGAACACAGTAAGTCTCATAGTTCTACCGTACAGAAACTGCACAGCTACCCAGCCTTGTTTACAGTTAATATCCTGGCTTCTTTTTACAAAACAAATGGATAAGATCCTCAGAGCCTTAATTATCGTCTAGAAACCAGGCAATCTTAAAGCCTCTCTTATGCTCTTATGTACAGTCACTTCTTTAAAGAGTCAAATGTTATGCCCTCTGTGTTACAGTATATAACTTCAACAAGTTATCTTTTAACACCCCACAAACCCGGAAACAAAAATTATATTCACGATAACACATCTCACAGTGCTAATACAAGCAAAAATGCAGAGCGTGAAATGTTAGAGTGCAAGAGCAGCTTTTATTAGCATTAATAATAAGCATACATTCCATGATAAAAATGAAAAGTTCAACTAATTACTACAGTACATTGACTCTAAGCTAAGAAAAGTGTAGTTTTAAGTTGATGTATTATATGTAGGCTTATCTGAGGGGTACTGATCAAAATACACAACAAAAAGATAAAAATGTAATGATCTACAGAAGTCAATAATTCAAATCTTTTTGTGACAAATATACAGATAAAAGACAGGAAATTTCAGATTTGATTACATACTTTTTGGGTGGGATTATCAGCATTCAGAAGAAAATGCATGTGTGATAAGCATAACCTATTGGCCTGTTTCAGAGTTCAAAAAGAGTAGGGACTGGCGCCTGGGATTACACTGTAAGCCTGGAGTTGAGAAGGATCTTTCAAACAGGAACTCAGGATACAAAACTGCACTTAAAAAATAAAGGCCTAAGCAGGCAAAAAGGTTTTTTATTATATCTGCTCATGTAAGCCTTTAACCAGCTCACCAAACAGAACAGGAGCCAGATTACAAATGAAAGTATTGTAACAGGAAGGCTGGAAGGGAAGGCAGAGAGAAAAAAATTAATCAAAGTAAACATTCAGTCAAGTGCCTGTCAGTGAGATGGCAGCCCACAACTGCAGATTCGAAACAGATGGATGTGAACTCTACCTGAGAAGAAACGTAGGGGCTAGCAGAAATGTGGACCGAGTTAAACAGCATGAGGAAACAGTAGCTTAAGACTTGTCAGGTCAGATCAGAAGCGGGCCTCAGAAACAAGTTTGAGACAGCACTGCAGTGCGACTGATTTACAGGGTCTGGACTGGCGATAATTAGTGCAAGCTTAGACAGAGTGGAGTGATGGCTCTCTGCAGTTAAAAGAGAAGGATAATGAAGCCGAAAGGTTAATGAAACCTGAATGGAAAAAGCACCTTCAGCCAGGCCATCCTCACACTTTCCGCAAAGGCTAACACATGCCACTCAGTGGGGGCCGAAGACAGGACCGCACGGAGATGCCAGCTGACAGCAAATTGGGAAGCTCGACAATAAAAGTAAAACCAGTGTCTTGGCTCTGGACTGTCATGTTACTTGCACGAAAACTACTGCCTGTCCAAAAGTTGACGCAGATTTTTACACATAGCGTTACTGAGTAAGAGCCTATTACAAAGCTTCTTTCGCTTCCCTAAAAGTATTGCCATTCAGACCCAGGTGAAACGGGCAAAGGCCTGCTCACCCACTATGAATTTAAACCCTGAAGCCTTGATGTAAGGGTAGAAAGTTATGCAGAAATGTATCCATTCCAGTTTCAGTTTCAAAACTAAAAAACAAAGGAGAATTCTCAACTGCCCCGGAGAGTAAAGCGATTGGAAAGGATAAAAGTGATTCAAAGGGTAAAGGGACTCAAAACAAAACAGAGGTCCTTCGTGAGTCCTAAAAACAGTGCAAACACATATATCTGAAGAAAGAGCCAGAACAGCAAGTGGAGAGAAGTACGCAATCTTATCTGCCAGCTCAGGCAAATGATGCTAAAGTCTCTGTGGAATTATAGGCTTATATCAAATTGTCTTACATCTATTATTCTCTTTATTAATATCAAGCAGTCAGCTTAGTTTTAATAATGTGAGAAACAGCAATTTTTAAATAGAGATGATTCAGTCCTTGATGCTGCAAAAAAAGTGGCCATTACCGAGGACAGTTTTATTCCTATAAACAGGATTATCTTTGATTTTGCATGCAATGCTTTGAAAACATACATTAATGGATAACCATCAGGTTGCTTCAAAGCCCCCTGCTCTACTCCACTCATACCCCACGGAGGGTCTAAGGAATCCGAGGTTTGAGAAATCTTTGATTTGTTCCTTGAAATCTGTCGTTAAGCCTCAACCTTTACAGTACACGTCTACAGAGCTGTGCATCTTGCTCTTAATGGGGTCTTTACAAACAGCACAAGTAAGTAAAGCAGGGAGAGACCTGTGAAGAAATACATATTTCACATCACTTCCAGTAAAACAGACTAATTTCCCCGAAATACTGCTCTGGTGTGTCTTTAAAATAATAAAAAATAGCTTCCCACAAAAAGAAATTTATAGAGTATATTTTCAGAAGCACAAAGATTTGCTTGAAGATAAACTGCATGTACCCTTCTTTAATAAATCATAGTGTAACAGATGCATTTGTAAATATATATAAGTGGCACGCAAATAGTATAGTATTTTAATAGTATAGAATATCATGTATATAAGATGTTTTCATGTGAGAACTGACAGATTGCACATCCACAATGCTGCTTAAGGTTTCTAGCCAGTGCCTGAATGATGCCACAAGGCCTCTGGTTTTACCTACTTAAACTAAATTGAGGATTTAAATTAGCAGTTTGCAGTACAGCAGATTAATTATTGTGTATTGAAGCAAGGCTTCCTTTTCTTTTTTGAAGAGTAATATTGATCACAGTTATTCAGTCTAATTAATAATGATGTACACATAATAGATTATATACTTAGCTTGTCCTAAAAATATATTTCTTGAACTTCTTATTTGGATTTATGTCCTATGTCTGAACTCCAACAGTTTTTCCTCTTCAGGTGTACACATTTGCATATTAGTACACTAAAAGCTGCACAAAAGCTACACTAAACTCAGATCCAGAAATAAAAGATACAAAAATAAACAAGGGCAATTAAATGTAAGCGATGAACTTTAACTTTGTTGTAGGTGGCTTTTAGACCTTAAAGCATTTAAAAAAGAAACAGATCTTTAATCTTGCTTTAATCTTGCCTACTGTGCATTGCAGTGACATACACAATACATCATACAATTTTGAAAAGCAGATCATTTTTTTATAAAAGTTCACTCTTAATGCCTGATGGTTTGAGGGTAACTGGAAAACTAATGATACATTAGACACTAATGATATATTCTCCTACAAAGATATCTAAAACATATTGCCACTCACACATAGAATTTAATTTCAAAAGTGCTCAAAATAAGATGAAGGTCATACATGCTTACTTTTCACATCAGAACATTTAGTGTGCTGCCTTTCTGGATCAATGATGCAGTAAAGTTTCTAGTTCTGTGACAATGCAATAGTAAAAATTATAAAGCAAAAGCAACCAAGTGAAATGTTCTGCCTCCCTCTTAACTTTGAGGATGACTTGACATATCAAATTAACTATTAATTTATGTATGAGGACATTTGTGTTAATGGAAAGGGGTGAGGAAATGACAGAATTTACGTTTTTGCTCAAAGACTGCAATGAGAAACATTTTAACAGTACAAACCCTCACATCTGATCCTGTTTTGAAGTTAGTAAAGACCATTTCTCTCTCTACATTTAATAAAGCTAATATTGAGGTGCCTGTTTGTTTCTTTTTTTCTGCCACGATAGATCCATAAATATTGTTGTTGCTTTTTTAAGATATAAAGCATGAGTCATCCATTTTTTTCTGGCATCACAGCATTTTGCAACCTGCTGTGCAACCTATTATGCCATCTGCAATGAGCTGTGGTTAAGCACTGAAGGAGAGGCAGCCTGTAGGTGTCTGAGCTTTTCTAGCACAGAGTCTCCTGATGGTAACATTTTGACAGGTGACAAACTGAATATATTAACAAAAAACAATTATACTTTAATAATTTACTTTAGTAATGTATATTATGTACATATTAAATGCCATATATTAAATAAATAAGCCTATAATCTGAACTCTAATTCCCAAATGAATTACCCTGGAACTCCAAGCAACCATATCTTTTTCCTTTTGTTTGAGAGGTGAACATTTAATAATCTAATTGTCCAATGTTGCTGTAGACCAGATTGTTCTCCCTATCACTTTGTGAAAACTCGTTTACAGAAACAGAAATCTGTACAATTGTGGGTATTTCTTCATATAAGAGAACAGTCCTTCCTTCAGTATTGCTATAGTCACTGTGGTGCAGGATTCCACCAACCTCAGAAGAAAAACATTCCAGGCCCATTATAAAATCTGTCCTATTCTCCGTGTCCAGTTACAAACTGAGACAGAATGCTCTAGGTGCCAAAGAAAATAAGTGCTTGTAATTTGATAAAGAGTCCAGGACAAGTAACCTTTCCTTTTATCTGAAGTTCAGGGTTTTGTGTGATAGGTTTCCTTGGTTTGAACTGCATTTTTTTAGAAGAGCAAATTGTCTATTTCATGAACAAGCCAATGAATTTCAGGTTCTTTGCCTCCAATGAATCACTAGGTTTACCTCATGCAACTGAATGACCTCAACTGTCATTGCAAGTACACTTTTTTTTCGGCACAGATACCTAAATTACTATTATTTTTGTTCACATAAACAACCACCCATCTTTGAAACAAACTACTGACCCCAGAGAATCACCCGTCTCACCAGATATCATATTCGTTATACCAGGAAATCTGTATAGCTGTAAGACAGTACACACTTGAACTCGTGCATGACGTTTTGGGAGGATAACACTTTACAAAGTTTCAATAACAAAATGTGAACTGTGTGTTCAGACCAACTGACATACTGTTCAAGCAAACAATTTAAATGGATATTTCAGGCAACGGACACTTTCCACAATTACTCCAATTCCCCACTACAAGTATGATATATCAGGCTGCCAACACACTATTCTATAAAAGAAAATCATTCAGATAAGAAAAGACATTAGTGTATTAAGGAATTACAGTCTATAAAAATTACAATAATGCTTATTATTAATATTTCTCCAGTCTTTATAAACATGATTATTCTATACTTATACATAGTGTACATACAGTACATTACCATTGACATACAGTACATAGTAAATGTGAAATTATATACTCGTGACCAAATACATTCAGTGAATCTCTTTACCACCTGATATATGCCTTGCCATTGGTAAGAATGTGTTTTAAGCTATACATGTGGATCTGATAAAGTCTACCCACTAGACATCTTTAGAACGAACAGTGCCACACGAACCAGAGGGCACAGGTGGAGAAGAGAGGAAACCATGTTCAAAACAGAACAGCACGTCTTTATCTGAAGGGTTGTGGGAGTATGGTACAAGGTACCACAGCATGTTGTTGAAGCTGATACTCTGTCTTCTTTCAAGAAAAGGCTGCATGAAATTGTTAGCTACTAACTACCAATGGGGTTGGATAGGCTGATTTATGAACTTTCCTTCTTCTGTTCTGTACTCCTGCATACTCGAAGTACTGTGTATGCAGAAGACACTGAGATATCGGGGATTAGATTGGGAGGGGGAAGATACATTATGGGATTAGAAGAGTATAAAGACAAGATCTGATACATGGGACTGATCGAGATGTATCAATCTATGAAAATCGGAACAGCATAAAGCAAGAAAAAAAACTTAGTTTAAAGTACATGGAGCTACGGATGGGAAAATCCTAGAGATGATGAAGGATCAGCTCAACTACAAGTGAATGACAAGAGCTGTCGTGTTCACAGTTACCTGCCCGGAATGTATTTTTGAATAAAACAGGAGCGGAAAGCAGCAGGCATTGCTAGTACAAGATCTGCCCTTTAAAAATACATTAGTTTGGAGTGCTTGCAGTTGACGTGCAGAAGATTGCTCTTTTTCCATTTCAACCGTCACAGTTTCTCAAGCACCTGCTCCCGAGGCCATTTATAAAATCATGCAATTTGCTTTAATTGGCTCTATTGGTAGAGAGAAATTCTCACTCACATAAATGGAGTTGCAAAAGCAGTTAACGTTGCAGGGTGGCCAAAAACATCCCGAGCTTTGCTTGAGGTTTCAGTTTATGATGTCCACATGAAAAACACAGACTTCTTTCCTCTAGTCATTTCTTCCGTCTTACTATCACAACATGCAGCTATCAGATCACCCACATGCCAAAGGTGCAAGGTCTTACTTCTGTAATGCAGAATAACTTTTACTATTTAATCAATGAAATGCATAGAAAATGTAAGAAGAATAACGCTAATATATTATTTGATAAGTATGTGTTTGACTGTAACAATAAACCAATATAAACTGTGAAAGCTGACTTCTACAGCAGTAAACAAACAAGTAAAAAACTGGTTTATTTAAAAAAGCCCAATGACAAGGTCATTGGTTTAGTGAACTGCTAGCAAGTCCGTTATATAGTGCCCTCTAAAAGCACTGGGACAGCAAAGTCAATTCTGTTACTTTTTTTTTACTTTAAGCAACGTTCTTTTACTTCGCACCTGAAGGAGGGTCAAGAGCCGAAATGTTGCCTTTCTTCTTTTTACTTCTTTGACTTTTACAAGTCATTGCTGAAGTCACTTGGAGTAATTCCCTATTCTTGAGCTGTTTTTTTTTTTTGGTTCCGCATGTAAAACAAATGCTCAATTGGACTTAAATCTGGAGATTGACTTGGCCATTTTAAGATTTTCTAAAATAATAATCATTCTAATTATTAGAATTATTTCTTCTTATAATTCCTTGGTTGGACTGGCCTTGCTTTGGGACATTATCTTACTGCACGGTGAAGCACTGTCCAATGGAAACATTTTGTTCTTTATAATCTGACAAAATGTTTTCGTCATCTTGAGAATGTATTTTTCCATTATTATGTACGTCATCAATAAAGCTGAGTGATCCAGTATCAGAGGTGGCCATGCATGCCCAGGCCATGACATTATCTCCACCATGCTTCACTGATGAGATGGGAGTCTTTGGAGCATCTGCAGCTCCCTTCATTCTCCCCACTTTAATGTCATAATGTCTCCACTCTTTCATCTGTTCATAAAACATTGTACCAAAATACTCCTGGCTCAGTACTTCCAAACAAATTCTAAAGCACAGATAACGTAATGTCACGTTTTTTTCCCAAGAAAATCCCAAAAGCTCAATGTTCCAGCAGAACGAAAATATGGTTAGGAATGGATTTAAATGACTTACATTTCATTTAAAACATTCTGTCATTCTTCACTTGGGTTTTCATTAATTCCAACAACTGGAACTGTTTAAAGATTCCTCCACAATTAAAGCCTACGATAATTTTGAAATGATACAAAAGTCCACACAAAGAAAACAACAACATCCTGATGACTTGACGTTCTTGATTTAGGAATCTGCTGGCAACAGCAACTTGGGAGTTCATTTTAAATTTCATTTCAGCTTTGACACAAAAAACTAATTTCAGAAAATATAGGATTTCGTCAAGAAATAGAGAATGTTGAAGCATCCATTGTATTGAAATGATACAGATGAGATTATATTGTTCCCTCAAGATTGCCTGTTTTCTCTCATCTAAGCACTGGGTCTGCACTGAGTATAATTCTCAGGACTCAGGAAGATTGAGTTAGCAGGACACTGCCAACAGATTCCCCGGGTACAGAGGCAGAACTGCATTCTCTGTATATTTAACCCAAAAAGGAAAATTTGCTTGTCATTTGTGCATATCTCACTTTAGTACAGTACTAAATCGGTACTAGAGATTTAGATACTATGTCTAATTAATACCCGTAAAAACACAGATACAAACATCCCTATATAGATTATATGCACACATCAGTTTACTTTTTGCTGACAAAATGTACTCAAAATCCTATCTTCTCAACACAAATACCGAATAACCTCAAACGCACGCACTTTGATATTTACATTGTTACATTTACTCAAGTTCTGTATTAAAGAAAAATGTTATAAGCAAAGTGAATGAATATCCAATGTAGATGTTAACATTGGTAAAATATATAAAAAAATAAGTACAGTTTAATCAATATATTACAATGTCTACTTTGAATATCTCATGAAGGACATGTTTTGCATATAGTCTTAGTATAATTATGAAGCTGTTTTATGACTCTGTGTCCACAAAATCTTACTTTGACTATAATATATTTAGAGATATCACATAAAAAATATAGACAACTAAAGGCCTATGAAAATATAAAAAAAGAAGACAGCATAAGATAAAATTATCTGGACAGTTTTTTTATATTATTACACAGGAATAAAAAATAGATTTTCCTTTTTGAAGTATAATGGTTACAACAAACTCCATAGTTTCACTCACAAATTTACTGTATGTTTCTCCTCCTGGTGAGCTTTCTGTGAGCTGAAAGTCTATTTCATTTATTTGTTTATATAATTATTTATTAATTATCTGTAATGTCTCTTGTCACATACATCTGCTGCCACCACCAGGACATTTGTGAAAAATTTAAATACTGTAGCACAGATCGCCATTTAAGAAGAAACAAAACCATTCCAGAGAGTATATATGATTCCACATTTCATTTTTTTCCCTGAAAAATGAAAGTATTGAAAAATAATACCATATGAAAAGTAACCAAGGGAAAATCCTCTCTCTTAATGCATTTACTGTCCCTGGGTAAACAGATAAGACTTCCCTTAAAATGTGTACTAATTCTAAAAGATAATATACTAAAGGATACTGATATTATGATGCTGAACTATAGTTTAGTGCAAAACTAAAACCTCCAACATATCAGTCTTCTGGGATCATAACTGTATAATTATCTGATTTTCTAAATGTTATTTGTACAATAAATCAAAGATCTTAATATGTGAATTACCAGGCAGCACAATTCATTCGGTACCAATTCTATTTGTCTATATCATCAGAGGTCGACTGTCCTTGAAAATGACTTTTGCTTCACAGTCTCTGAGGGAAAGCAGAGATGTCTAATAGAATTTAGTACTGCACAAGGCAGGTATGCTGAGAGTCCTGGAATCTTTTAATGACCCAGGAAAATTGTGTAGCCATTGTCTTACAAAGGGAAAGAGTGGAGAAGTCATGTATGACCCCAGAGATAATACTCTGTGTATGCTGGGTCCCTCCTCACAAAATAATGCAGTGACACTCATCTTGCATTGAATCACCAGGCAACTGCTACACAGGATTAGGGTTGAAGAGGGAGAGGGGTGACTGGGGGGGGCGGGGGGGGAGTTGGTATTCAATTTCAGCTGCTTCCCAGGGCCATCAAGGTGCATTGTGAGACCTGTTGCTAATAAACTCGTTATTGTGTTCCTAAACACGTACAACGGTGAGCTGCCGAGAAAGCCGAGGCACGTTGTGATTTCAGCTACCATCCACTACTACCACCTGCAGGAGACGAGATCCGATGACACAGAAGCAAAACTAAATCACCCGTCACAAAGGCGCACACACGGCGGAATTCAAGGAAGAGACGAAAAAAGAAAGGAAAAGGCAGGGCAAGGCAAGACTGTGATTGCCGTCCCCACAGCCGATCTATTAAAGCTAATAACGGATCATCCTAGCACGTTTTCTAATTCTGAATGATCAGATCTGCAAAGAAAACAACATCCGTCCACTTTCACACTCCAGTGGAAGAGGTGGTCCCTCTCGGCAGGGCTGCGCAGTCTTGCCATCTGGAGAATAAATCGAGTGTGAAGTACAGTATAGTTTGGGACCAAGCTCCGTGGCGGCAGCTCAGCAGTTAGTTCATTAGTTCCAAACTTCCAGGGATTAGTCCAGCATTTCTTCTGCGACTGGAAAGGATGAGACCGACAGGAAAGCAAAGCTTCAAGGAGGAATGTGACAACTAAGTTGGAGACTATAGGGCAAATAAAAAAAAGCTATGCAATGCACACTGCAGAGGAAAGGATTAGAACTGTGATTCACATATCTCTCACTGGTGAGCGCCAGGCAATGGTTTTTTTTCTTCCTCTTGCATTTTTAAAGACAATATATCTGTATTAACATCAACACATTCTTCCCTGGCTTTTCCCCTGACAACCATGTCCTGGGTGACAGTTAGCGGTTTTAGACAAACCCTCATACCGTCTGTCACATTGCTTTCTCAGAGCACGATACCTGGCGCCAAAGAGTAAAAAGACTGACTCATTTTTCCCCTTCAAAACGGACTCAAACAGTGCAAAGGCTGCAGAGACTTGACATGAAGAAACCCAAGGAAGCAGCTTGAAGGCCATTAACTTTTTCTAAGCCAAAGAATGGTTTTGGGTTATTAAAATATCCTGCAACACAAAGCAGAAGAAATAAAAAATATTGTGCATGTAGTAAACAGATACTTTACATACAAACACAAATATATTTGGTAAATCTTTAAGCCGAGCATTCTCAGCTAAAAAAAAAATCAAATTTAAGTAAAATTTTAGAACGTAGTTACACTTTAGTTCATTCTTGTTTATATCATGAACACTCCTTCATCGATAGGTTTTGAGGTTTTAGAACAATTGTGCTCATTTTAAAAGACCAAAATCATAAGCCAGCCACCAGAAATGCTGCAGCTGTATATGGGTCTGTTGTGTATATATACAGTATATTCAAGCACAATAATACAAAAGGGATGAGTATAATAAAAAATACATAACACAGAGATAAAAACAAAATATTTGCAAACAAACATAAATACTACCACGTGTTTTTAGCAGTCACAATGGAAAACAAAACTGAGAGACCAGGGATTTGAATACGCATGCTATGGAGAAGGTGGATTTAATAATTGAGGCAACTTCTTTTTGTTTTGAATTCTGGTACATTATATTAAGGAACACAGGTCCTGCATAAACCTGCAGTACATAGACCACAGCCAGCCTCTAACAATCATGTATGGTTATAAAATAGACTAAGCTTATTCCAAGACTGCCTAACGTATTTGCTAAACATAATTGTCAAGGTTTTTTTTTAGGTTTAAAAATCTAATGAGCTTATTTTCTAAGCTAAAAAAATAGGACTCAGAGCAATAATTATATATAAGTAGTACTCAATACTCAGTAATAGAATATTTTATCAGTTTAAGGATTTGCATTTCTATCTGCAAGGCTTTACTTTATGTTAATACTATCAGTTGTAACAGGAACATTACACAGAATGGTTGGTTTGCTATTGAGTGAGTGAAGGCCATATCCTAATGCCATTTTCCCATGTCTCAGTTCAATGCTGGTTAATATTCTGCAGCACGATAATCCTGTATAAGCAGAACCTAGCTATTGAATTGGATGAAAAAAGATTTTTATTCAACACATTTCAATTATTTCGTTTAAATGGTTTTATCGCTGTTTTGGGGAAAAAAGAAAACCACACCATGAAGCTAAAAATGATTACTGAAACAAATTAAATAAAACATAACAGGCACTTTCCTTATTTATGCTGGTCTGCTACATACAGTATGTTGCATTAGGTATCAGTTTCACATCTGAGCCAGGTGAAACATCCCATTCATTAGAGGACACACAAATAAAATGCTTACTGCATATTTGTTCAGATACATACTGTATGTGACTTGAAAGGAAAAGTATTTCACTACACTCTTTGGTAAATAAGCTAACAGCGTGATAGTATCCTCCATAGAAGCAGTCTGTTGTGGACAGAGGTTTGACTGTTTGCAACTGAAAAGTTCTCAAACTCCAGTCATACCAAACAACCATAAATAGCACAAATAACTTTCAACAATATAGCAAAACCAATTGTTCTACTTTACATCGTGACTTAAAAGAATTCTTGTTACTCCTCCCCCTCTTCATGCCTTCCTCCAATCACGTTTCTCTCCATGGGAAGCCAGGTCCAATTGCTCTGTCTTGTGGGCGGGTCGAGAATGCTTTTAACCTGAAGCATCTGTTCGTTTCCTGCTGTTATCTCAGTGTGACATGGTCACCTTGTTTCAAGAGAATGGGCTTTTTTCTTTTTAATTAAATGTAATGGAAAAAATGTTGTTGCGTTGAAGTTTTTTTTACATATATCCTTTATAATATAGGTAATTTTGAATAGCTGATCATGTCTAGCAGTACCTGCCTGTTTTTGTTTATTTTTAAATATTCTGTTGCAACAAGTCATATCATCTAAGCCTTCTTTAAAAGACTTAGCTCAATCAGCAGAGGTTTATTAAGAAAAAAAACTGCAGTAAATCAAAACTTTCAGTATAAACAACTTCTCAATTAAAAGTATTTAAAGTTAGAAAGTTAGAAAAGTAGCACAAATATTGTTTTTAAATCATGATATTTGCAAGGCCTAAACACATTCTCACAAGACTATTAAATGTAATTCAGTGATGTGGACTGGAAAGTTATGATTCCTTATACCTTCTTCTGAGAAAAATTTATTGTTTTCTACTTTGTTTAAAAAAAAAACGGAAAATCTTTTTCAAAAACAGAAAGTTTGAAATGTTCAAGACTCACTGCATAACCGTAAAGGTTTCCACTGAAAAGTGGAGCCACAGGTGCTGCATCAGTTCTGTTTGCTCCTGTCTGCGGCCTTAAGATCTTCCAATTGCATTACTTCATGCTTTAGCTAATTTAAATGCCCTTTGTGTGGAACTTAAAACGCCAGAAAACTTGCATCTGTAATGAACATACCGGTTATTATGGACGCAAAAAAATTGCTTTTAACAAAGGATCATTCAAGACTGGTGAATTGTCCCTTATGCTTACGAATATTCCAGTAAAACTACAATTAGACCACTCTAAAAAGATGCTCCTGTTTACCAGACAACAGCTAGCAGTTACCTTTCTGTTGAGAGCCACACCATCCTCACAGTCAAACACCGCACAGTCCACGTCTAGAGAGGCCAGTTTCCGCATCTTCCTTTCATCATTTCCAGGGACGTACAGCACTGCTCGTCTGGGGACGTACTTGATGGAAGACTCCAGTGTGTGCTGGTAGCGACAGCTGCCATAAAATTTTAGCCCTTTCAGAGAAATGGGCCACGGCTCTCTTCCCCTACAGAAATACACATCAGAAAAAACACCACTATACACACGCATATACATAGCACAGTGATTCTACAGCGTGAAAGGAATCCAGGCATGGATGTTTACAATATACCAAAGTAGTATTAAACAGTGAAGCAAAAAGTTATTTACTTCTTCTTTATTTAGCATCAGATACTTCAGGGAAAAGGAAATGGAATAAACAGTGCTTTCAGCTGGACCTATAAGCTCAATCAGAGTTACAGTAAGAACAAAGAATAAAAGAGAGGAGGCCACTCAGCCCATCTAGTCTATTAGAGTTTAATTAACCCAGGGTTCTCAGTCAGCCATTTCTTGAAGAAAGCCAAGTACTGGATCCAACATCATGGTTGAGAAGTTTGTTCCATACTTCCACAACTCTTAGGGTAAAGTCATGCCTTCTGTTCTCAGTTTTAAACGCACTTCCACATAGTTTCCACTTGTGCCCGCTAGTTTGTCTCTCACTGTTCATTCTGAAGAAGACTGCTGAGTTGAGTCTGTCCCAAGTCTTTGAGACTTCTGAATACTTGTATCAAGTACCCTTGCAAACTTGGTCAAGACTAAAAAGGTTCAGGTCATTTGGCCTTTTAGTGCAGGATATCATCCTTCATTTAACTACATATCCAAGTATTTTGGTTTGCTTTCCAACATTGTCTAGATGAAAATGATACGTCAACATAAACACTTACCTTTCCTACACAGTACCTTTTTTCATACACAACCATTCCTCGCTCAGCATTATAGTTTATATTTTTATTATCCAGCATTCATAATGCTCGTCTAAATTAAATGTTATCTGCCTTTTTCCTTGTCAGTGAATCCTTCCTTTGATAAGACTGAATTAATGGATTGCCAAAATGTTAATTTCAGTTACTGAATAAAAAGTTTTTCTACTGTTTTGTATGTGGGAAATAGTTTTTTTTTTTCATTTTAAGTAGTTAACATATTAGTGAGATATAAATTTCAGGTATAAAATTCTATAATAAAATTTAGACATGAATAAAATGCATAAAGTGCAAAAACACAACACACATTTTATTTTCCCATAATAACCTGTAACTACAACAAAAAACATATAAATGTTTAAAGGAAGTGATGAAATGTTCAACATCAAATAATTGAACATAATGAAAGAAAGCAACTTAAAGAAAATGGTTCATTTAAAAGCACAAAAGAACAAAATAGCAGAACCTCTGAAAATACTTAAACTGGGTTTTACATACCAAATTACCCCCCCCCCAACATAACCTGAATTTTAATTTCACCCAAGGAAGCCAAAGTAACAGTCGCACATCTGACACCTGCCAATTAAAGCTCTACAAAACACTGGCCAGCTACTTAAAAATGGTTCATGGGAAAGTTAAAGAAAACAAAAAAAGCCACAAGTGAAAGCATTTGTTTCATGTTTTCCTATACGTTTGACTCAGAAGTGAAGAATGCGTTTTCCTTTCAGCTCCCTATTGAAGCAGATGAGCAATGCTGACCTGCACTTTTGTAACTGTTTATCACATCAGAAGCAACTGTCCTCTTCTCTTCCCAGTTCTGACAGCAGCTTAGCTGACACAGCTGAATAAATCAATTAAGAGGTAAACTGAACTATAAGTGGAGGAAAAAAGCTTAGGAGCCCCCCAAATAATTAAAGTTTGGACAACACAACAAACCTGCATAATACTTCCTACTAATTACTACCGGAAAATAGAGGGCTGTTTGTTGTAAACAGCAGTGGCGCTTGTACAAACATTGGCAGTCCACAACAGAGCCAAAAACTCTTGTTCGCACTGAGCATGGTCTGATGAAAGCAGTCCTTCCAAAGAGTTTTATTGATACAGCTGCTGAGCATGCATTTTATCACACATGCTAATAATCGCAGTTATGGTGCTCACATTTTAATTATTTGTTCTGTAGGCCTGGTTCTCAAACAATTAGCACTAATGAATGGCCAAAATAGCTGGGATCATATATATCTAATTACAGTCAAGAATAGTTCTCGCCTGCATGTGCATTCCAATTTACCTCAGAGGGATAATATTTGTTGATTGTGTTCCTTTATGCTGCGAGAAGGGAAAGAAAGGGGGAGAAACACTGCACTAAAAGAGGGCAAAGTATTCTCTTTTCTGTCTTTGTTCTTGAAAGAAGCTAAAGTCACATCAATAGGCACTTAATCCTGTCATCCACGCTTACAATTGCCTTGCAGTATCAATCAAGCAGAATTTGAACCAAGATGATGCAGCTATATTGTGCAATTAAAAGCAATTCAGGTAGTTATTGCTTAGGGCACTTTGCAGGTCCAAGTACATAAAGTGGCTCTGTGGGGATTCTTAGCGCTGTAGTGTTTAAATTTGGTCAGTAACAATATCTCACAAGGGGAAGAGGGAGGAATATGCAAAAAAACCCTCTTGGTGTGGATTGTGAAACAGAGAAAAGGGGAGGAACTGGCCAGCACTTGAGGGACAAAAACCTACAGCACCCACATTGATAGGGAAACAAAAAAAGCAAACAGCAAAATTAGAAAGAAAAATAGAGGGTAGGGGAGGGAGAAGGGGGGAAGGACCAAATTAAGTCTTCCACATTCAAAGCACACTGCTGCGGGGGGAATGTTAAAAAGCCATTTTAAGTGCCCACTTGAAAGGCAAATAAATTATAATGTAAGAGGGAGGCTTACAAGAAGCCGGTAATTAAAGAATAGATATTACCATATTTAACAAAAAAGCAGAGAAAAAAAGGGGTCTTTAGTATACTGTCATCAGAGGCAGCACAGGACTCAGCAGATTCAGCACTGATTGAAATGAGGAGTCTAATAAAGCCATTATAGTCTGCATTCCTTAAAAAGCTTTTTTATTCACTTTTTCTCTTTTTTTTTGACACAGTTGGGGGTTTGTTTCCAGCAACCTTGTAGTTACTGGCGCGTGAGAGGATAGTTTTTCTTCCCCAGTTGTATATTCTGACAGAAAGGAGATTCTGTACCATAAAGGAAAGTGTTCGCAGTCCTTAAATGTGCGTGACACATATTCATTACAAGCTTTCCAAGATTTAACAGCCTAAAGAGCCTGATTCAGGTTTCTGATTGATTTTACTTACCGTGTACCTGTGCGGCCCATGGGGAGATAAAACGAGTTTTCAGGCCCACACATTATAATGTGGTGTAAATATTATTCTTTCACTACACTGGCTGTCTGGAAACTGTGACGAAAAAAGGGAAAAGAATCCTAAATGCAAACAAGTGTGAGGTAAACAACACATTTGATTTTCAGAGTCAGCTTTACATAAAAGCTACTTTTTTTAGATATTTACAAGCATTCCTATTTTACTGTCAAAGCAGAAACCACTCCAAGGGAGTTCCAGTCAGATGATAAGAGTACATGTCATGTACTCCTAAACTCTGGAATCAACACAAAGGGTGCTTTGCCAAATGTAAATACGTTGCTTTAGCCTCATGATCAAGATGAATGGAAGACATGGGGCTGAAGAAGCAACATAAATGCAAATAAGGCATTTTCCAGGACCAGTAACCAAATATGTTGTCACACACTTTAAGAGATCAAAGCCAGAGTCATTTTCCTTGTGCTTGTGGAAGCCATGTTACAAAACTTCACTTTCTACCACAGCAAATTCCAAGAATGTTTTACCATCAACAGCCAAATACAAGTAATTAATTAAAACAAAAGAACTTGGCCTACCAGCATTTTATGTGTAATAATGTAATATGTTATGTAATGCTGTATCACATTTGTGGTTTCAAAATAAAAGACTTGTACAGTACAGCTTCTTTGAAGAGAAAGTGTTTCAGCGCCTTTCTTTTTAAATGTTAATTCAAGGATTTGGGACCAGAGTTTCTATTTAATTGGGGGTATATGGGACCGAGTGTTTGAATTAGTTTATGAAATCTGGTTTAACAAAAAACGCAGTGTGCAGGACCAAAAGGGGCCCTCTCTATCTTTAATCCTAATTTATAAAATCTGCAGCAATCAGATTTCCAGTCTTCTGTCTGGCTATCTGCCTGAAGCTTAAAGCAACTTTATTTACAGTAGATAAGAAACTAAACTACGTTGCCATATTAAAGCAAGAAGCCTTGACATCTTGCTACACAGACAATGGGAAACATCACAAAGAAAAGAAGTAAGCAGGCACAGCACTATCTACCTGTAGTAGTTTGTTCTTGTCAATCATGCAGGGCCTGATGCAGATGCTCAAGCTAAAGGCTGATACTCTACAGGTCAGGGATGGGAATTAGAAAAAAATAACAATTTCAGTGTCCGAGTGTGCGTACCCCTGCACCTGCTTTAGACTCATCGGTTTCACCATCACTAGCAGCATCTCTCAGCTCTCCGATATCAGTCTTACACTGCGTTGCACTAATGCTGATACTCAGGATGGCAATACGATTTGTGTTATTGCATCACGCCTTCTTCATTACTGACTGGCAGACAAACTGTGCACTGTTTTAATTCTTACTATTTCTTTATTCCTAGTGCAGCATGCATTGCTCAGTACTAATTTTATTGCAACATTATTAAGTTATCTTCTTGTACAAAGTACAAGAACAAAAAGAACAGAAATGAAAAGAGGTCAGCCAGTCCATTTGGCTCTTTTGGTAGTTAGTTTGGTAGCCAGTTGATCCAAGGATCTCATTCTGTTTTGTTTTTCTTGGTTTATTTATATTAATTGGCTTGTTCTGGATAAATTGATAAGAAGTTAAATTTGAATTTGAGTACAGGATCGGTGGCACTGTAGCTAAAGATCTGCGCCTGTGGCTGGAAGGTTGCCGGTTCAAATCCCGCGGCCGGCAGAGGAATCCTACTCTGTTGGGCCCCTGAGCAAGGCCCTTACCCCCAACTGCTCCAGGGGCGCTGTACAATGGCTGACCCTGCGCTCTGACCCCAAGCTTCTCTCCTTGTCTGTGTGTCTGTGTCTCATGGGGAGAAAGCGAAAAATACGAATTCCTAATGCAAGAAATTGTATATGGTAAATAATAAACTGATCTTAACTTTCAAAAATGTGGCTGGGTAGCTTGTTCCATATTCCCACAACCCTTTAAGTAAAGTCTAGGTTTCAAATGCACTTCCGTGTGATTGCTCTTTGTACATTCCTAACATCAACGTAATTTATGTATTTTTTGGTGACTTGGGTGAGGGCATTTGCTAAGCAAATTAACTATTAATAACAACAATAATATATCCCCTTGTGTAGATGCTTGCATGCTTCAAACCCTTCCTCAAAGGTTTAGTGCCATGCAATTACATCAAACTGCAAACAAGGATTTCTGTCACCCCAGCTTTATCCTTCGCATCCTGAAAGACTTTTCTCTAAAGCGGTGATACAAGGTAGGTTTCTCAGGACATAATTATAAACAATATATAACATCCAATATATATAAATTAAAAAAAAAACATAAAAACGAATTGATTTTCTAACCTTAATTCACCACAGAGTCTTGAAATCCGATTATTGAAAACATGGTCTTATATCACAAAAACCCACAGATATACCCACAGATATTCAAAGAACAAAACTGAGCTTTGAGAAGATCTCATTATAGTATTGTCTACATGCTACCAAGGAGAATAGTATGTTTCAAATCATTCCTATGGTTTCAAAGGTACATCACCTTCTACACAGTAAGAAATTTTACAAATGTGATTATGTTTTCAGGAACCTACTGTATATGACTTAGTGTGACAATTACATTTTTAATAAAACCCCTCAAAAGAAGGGTGAGATGAAGTGCGATTATGCACTAATCTGGAATTTTGAACATTTTAATGTAATATTTTCCAAACCACATGGGGTGTCTTATTAAGTGGAGGTTTGTGCGGCCTGCTTTCACACCAACAAGAGAAAGACTGAAGGGAGTTGTACTCTCTAGTTTCAGTAAAGGACAGATAAATGGAGTCTTGAATGATGTCTTTCAAAATTCGGAAGGCAATTATTTAAGGTGACTACAGCTGTTATTTAAAAAAAGCAAGTGTAAATTTAACAATCCCAGAAAACCCTTTTAAAGAAGAGAATTATTGATGCACATTGCAAATCACTAAGCCGGGTTAACACAACGGGATCTTTCCAAATTCAACACCATCGAATGTGTAAGAAAATGGACTGTTGCATGGTAGCCTGATTTCATCATAACATTTTCTTTCTCAATGAAAAAAATCTTTTCAAAATCATTTTTTCACAAAATGAAAACACAAAAATCAACAGTTCTGTGAAGGACCAACAGTGGCAATTAAGATGTCACTATGATTTTACATAAGCTGCATGCTAACTAATTGCAGACAAAAAAAATTTTTTTATTAACAAATATCTTTATTAGGCCAAATTTAATCAACACGTCTCTTTAATACCACAATTAAACATCCATTAAACAGCTCTGTATGATTGAGTAGGGGTGAACTAAACAAGCAAAGATTTATTTGCAAGATAGCTTTTAAAGGCACTATACGGTATAAATTAAAGATTTTATTCTGATTATAAGATTAGAAAGGAAAAGTTTGTGATAATTTAGTGCCTCAGCTGCCAACAACAAGGAGAATCCAATACAGCAAGTAGTAATTATTAGGAGGATACGTTTGGTATTGGTAATGAGGACAATGAGGTTTTATATTGGAAAGAAAATGTAAAAACAAGGAGCTACAATGAATAAATACAATGGTATTGATATACTTTCAGATTTGAATTGGAAATCTGGTCAAATTAAACATATTTCAGGAATGTGTTTTTTCCTGATAATTCAACATCTGCTCAAACATTTCTTACTATGGAAAAATGTTTTTACAGCTTAACAATAAATCTTCTTCACACCTGAAGAAGGCTCCATGGCCGAAACGTTGTGTTGTCTTTCTTCTTTTTTTCAGCATGGAATAAACCTATTACTTGTTCCTTAGCAATAAATAATACTTAAGAGAGACTGAGCCTTGAGAAGATCTCATTATAGTTGTCATTATATTGTCTTATAGTATTGTATCATAGTAAATTAGAGTATAATAAATTAAGCAGTATTTTGACTTCAACATTTATCACAATAAATGGCAAAACACTCATACATTGCCAGACATAAATTAATTGCAGAAAGGCATGCGGTTATCAGATTTTAGATCTGACTTTAGAACCTGAAGAGGTTGTCCGAAATTTCTATACTTTTCTTGTTTCAGTACAGTTTAATACAACTGTTCCTGATTATGAAAACACATAAAAGGTCCTTATATTACCTGTCCCTGTCCTGGGACTTATTTCTGCCAATTTCTCTCCTTAAGACAATATGTCTGTGATGAGTCGGTGCACGTGGCTCTGTGTATTACAGTGTTAAAAATGAACGAAGGTTTATCTTTACTGCTGACCACTGCGAACTCTTTTTAATGAAGGACAAAAATAATGGCTGCAAGTTACACTTCTGTGACGAAACTATTAAGGCCAACATATGCATTACTTGAACAAACCCCTATATTTCTAAACTCTAGCTCTGGCTCTCTTTGTCGACAGAGCTTGTAAAAGAAAAGATGCAAATAAATAATAAGTAAAGAACATAAGAATGTTTGCGAAGGAGGCAATTTCATACATCTAGCACATTTAGTTCTTAAAAACTAACTGATCTGGGGATTTCACCTAAGTGAAGAAATTACAATATTGGCTTCGACAACATCCCATAGAACATAGTAGTTTTTCTAGACTCCCACGGACCATAGTGTTAAGAGGCTCTCAGTTTTAAAAGCACTACCCTTTAGATTCTACTTGTGTCCTCCAGTTCATGTTTCACTGCTGATCCCAGAATTCCTGAGTCAGGTCCACTTGAATTCTTCTCTGTTCAAGACTAAAAAAAATCTGTTCTTCTTGCTTCTTCTAGCTTCGAGCTGTTCTTCTAGAAAAGCTGGATGTTCCTTTGAATGAGATTATATATGGTTGCTCTTTTTCAGACTGATTTCAGGGCAGCAAAATATTTTCTACTTTGTCTTACTAGTTCACTAGGTCTAAGTCTTACTAGTTCATTGTATCTATCATCTGCTGGTATAGTTCATTAAGTTATCTGTATATCCTAACATTTTATAATGCTTCTCTAGGTCAGACTAAACACATACTTCTGTATCATAGGGAGATTCATTAAGCTATTTTAAAAGTAATTAATATTTTCTTATCTACATTTAAAGCTTTG
Source organism: Lepisosteus oculatus (assembly GCF_040954835.1). Taxonomy (NCBI): domain Eukaryota; kingdom Metazoa; phylum Chordata; class Actinopteri; order Semionotiformes; family Lepisosteidae; genus Lepisosteus; species Lepisosteus oculatus. The sequence continues at coordinate 5,887,115 of NC_090710.1, forward strand.
CACTTTGCTACAAACCACCTGCAAGATGATTGTCCAATCTTGAATTCTAAATGTTTTTCAATGTATTGACAGCTTCTACCGTGTTTGTTAATTCACTTATTTTGGTTTCACTGATAAACATCTCTAGTTTACTACCTACAGTATACCAGAATCTAGATCACTGATATACATTAGGAAGACAGTAGTCATAATACAGATCCCTTTGCTACTTCTTTATACAATCCCACTTACAATTTAGCATACACCTCTTATCTGTACTCTTTGATTTCAATCTATTAACAGTTCCTAAATCCTGCAAATTTGAAAAATAATCTTGTCTTATAAAAATCTAAATATGCCAAATCATGTGCTCTGTTAATATACATTACTGTTGTTGCTTGTTCAAACAACTAACTTTAAAGTCAGTTAAGCAAGACCTACCTTTCCCAAGGCCATAGGCCAGCTATCCCATAGAAACCTGTTTTTACACATATGATCCAGTAGTTTAATTCTATTTATTGTTCCATAACCTCATATGTAATAAAAACAAGACACAATGATTTCATATTGCTTATATCACATCTGCAGTGACTGCTGGAAGTGTTTTGCTAACAGTTTATGAACAACATCTCTCGTTTCTTTAAGTACAATTGGAAGTCCCACTGACAAGGGGTACATTAAGGGTTAAAGTCAGGCCAGTGTGAGTCAGGGACATGTAATACAGTAAAACCTTTCATAATCCATATGTACATTGTATACTGTTTTTGAAAAAAGACATTTAAAAATAGAAGTAATACTTTACAATTATAAAATAATCTGCCATTTTTTAGAAAATAATTTTAAATGGGAGTTTATTAAATACATCATTTGTATTAATTGAGTTAGCATCACTGGGGTCGTAGGCTATCTGTGTGGTCTGTGTATGTTCTCTCCATGTCCAAAGACATACTGGTGGGTTAACTAGCTTCTGGGAAAACTGGTCCTGGTATGTGTGTGTTGTTGTGTCTGTGTGTCTTCCCAGTTATGGACTGGTGTCCCATCCAGGGTGAATCCTGCCATACGCTCACTGCTCACTGGGATAGGCACTGGTTCCCCCGAGACATCAGAAAATGGAGGAATGGATTCCATGACACTATCCTAATCTCTACATCCTTCCATTCTCCACCTCTTATGTGTACAGAGGAATGGGGTAGGCCAAAGCCTAACCCGACAGACATAGGGAAGAACCTCACCCTCCCAGTCCATTGCAGGACGAGAACAAACTCCGCCACACAGGGACAGACACAAAGTAACTTTTTGGATGGAACGAAATCAGCTAACCTGTAGAAAACCACACACTGTTGGGCATCAATGCTAAATGTCTTGTCAACTTTCCTTCCTGCTTCTCTATAGAACAGGCTTACATTCTAGTTACAACAGGTATAGGTTCAAGTGTTTCTGATTTCAGAATAATTCTGTTTCAAGGCACTTTTTTCATGTGGCAGTGTAGAATGCCATGACTTTTAAGAATCCTGAAAAAATGACAATTTTAAGATTAGTTACTGCGTGTGGAAGTTAATATAACTCTAGGGAGACAGCAGGCCATAGCACCACTATCGTTACGAAACAAGGTGCCTTTTAAAATCTCCAAACTCCACATCTGTCTTGTATAACGCTGAAGACTTGTGTCTTATTTTCACAACACTATGGCAGCAGACAGCAAAAGCATACTTTAATCAAATAAATCAGGTGAGATGCAAACCAATGAAAAGTCATCAATATTTATCTTTTTATAGTGATTTATATTTATCTTTCACTACGACATCTGCAAAAAGCAAGAGATACGATACACATGAAAGCTAATTCTTAGAATGATGTCCAAGTTCTTCTTAGGACACAAGACAGAAGGTACAATCATGAAACAAAACAATTACTGAAATTATCCACAGCACAAAAGGTCTGAGGCACTAATCAGAGTGCTTGTACTCAACACAAGGACTGACTAAATGATCCAATCCCTTCAAAATAGGATAAACTAGAGGCAAGTGACCCCACCAACACATTTCAAGAGCAACACAAGCACCACTTGCTCTCTCTCCACTCCTCTCCCTCATTAGAGGGGATTTTACAGCTTAATCTGAAGAACTACAATGAAGTAAGGCGAGTTATCTTCAGTTCCCTATGAATCTACCTGTAATCCTCCTCAAATGCGTGTCTTTTTATTTCAATGCAATAATAAAAGCACAATCTGAAAGTAAAACCTGTGCATTTATTACCACAATTCTCGTTTCTATAGACAGTATCACCTCAACCCTTAGAGGAAATTGCTTTTCAAAATCTAAATCAAAGTTGTTTTTTACAGAATGCTAGATAGATAAACTGGGAATTAATAGAAATTAGACTGCACCATTTCACAACTATAAGAAACAAAACAAAATTCCACTTTTGTGTATAATAAAGTCAGCAGCCACAGACAGCTGTTTCTCCTTATTAGGGCTCATCAGCAGGGAATAGCTAAGTTTGACCAGTGTAACGGGCTTATATATGTGTTTTACAAGGAACAGGTTTCAGGGTTACAGTGTGTTTTAAGAGCAAGCACTCGCTGAGAATTATGGGAATGATTATTAATTACCTCTCACTGTTTCAGAATTCTGGTGGCATAACCAAAAGAGAGATGAAAGTATTTACACCAAAGGTGCTAGAAAATTAACCCTGATGGGTTTCCTAACCAGACCATTCTGCTAGGTAGATTCTATTAGACTGCATTCATATTTTAAACACACAACGCAGAACTGATATGCTGCTTCTGCTTGTAATGTCTCGGATTAATTTCAATGTAGATAAATCCTTGATCTTACTTTTTGTTTTACTTCAGTCAACAACAATAAAAAAAATATCTTCAAAAAAGGTGAAACAAGTGTTGGGTGTGGGGAGGGCACAGGGTTAGCTTTTTAACTTAGCATTTTTATTGACTTCCAAGAAAACAAAATAACTGGGCACATTAAGAAGTGCATTCTGCAATAGACATTCAGTCCTTCCGAAGGCCATTGTGCCACTTTGAAGAGAATAAAAAGAAACCCCACTGTTTGAAATCCAGTGGAACATCCCCACAACAGAGCACAACTGTTCCCTTATGCATGAATGGGATGGAGACAAAAGGAAAGATGGACTTCTGAGCTACAGCAAAAAACAAAGGCAACAAAAGTGCTGATCATGAGGGAATGACACAACTCGATGCGGCAGAAAGGCAAAGAGAAAAGGGCCTCAGACAATAGCACACACAGCTAAGTGACACGTAGAAGAATTGAAAAATCTACAGGAGAAGTGTCTCTTCTTCTCCGGGCCCAACAAGAAACAACTACTTGTCAGCTCTACTGCTGTAAACAGATAAACTAAAGCTGGTCAAATCGCCTCAGCCAGAGGCTACCCTCAGATCTGTGACATGGATGGAGAGGACAGGAGAACTCTACTCCCTGGGCTTTTTTTGTGAGATTTTTCCTTCTGATTTTTGACAAATGATTTAAACGTGAGGCGTCCGAATTGTACAGCATTTTCCTAGCCTGGCATCGACCATTTTGTAATTAATATTAATTTTTGTCAGCTAGAAGTTCATTTTTTTCAACTTATTCTCCCCACCCCCTCCTAAATAAAAATCCACTTAAGCCGCAGTTTTTTACATTAGTATTCTGGAAGCTTCGACGATTTGTAAAATATTCTCCCCCTCATTTCCTGTACTTTGTTTCTACTGAAAACATCTCTCATGGTGTACAGGAAGCAGTGTGTGCTCCTAATTTTAATCGCTTGTAATGCTTCATTTACAGTAATATCATGCCACCTAGAAAGAAAAATGAATTTTAATGCAGTTAGAGCAGAGACCCACAGGGAACTGAGAGACTTACAATGCCTGACGTGTGCATTTAGCAGAAACTGTCCATTAAAAAAGCAACATACAATGTACAAATATATTTGTCCTCCCATGAAGATCTTTATACTTGCCAGCATTTAGGAAGCCTCAGTACCAACACTTTCAGAAAGTCTATTGGCAGTTATTTCTAAGAGTTACAGACGATGAACACACACTGAAAGTTTTGTGTTCCCTTTTCTCTCCAGGCGCAAGATGACAGTGAAGGATACAGTAATGCCATAATCTGAATGTTCAACACTTGTCTCTAGCCTTTACCAGAAGCACATATTAAACGAAAGGGCTATTATTAAGCCTGCCAGTATGCTTGATTAATGGATAAACGCTGTAATTGATTAGCAGAGAAGTGGGAATTAAAACAGAGTTCAGCATCAATAATGACTCCCTGACAAAGGTAACTGACATAAAATGTAAAATGATAGCCTGGAGCTAAAACGTCATCAAAGACAAGCAATTCAGCCCAGTCTCCTGTCCTCTGCATTTCTTTGGTCCTTTTCTTTTGGTAACGCTGTCCGTTAAACTGACAGGAACCATTATAGGAGCTTCTTGTCAATGCACCTTCATAAAACAAGTTGTAAAACAGCAAATAAGAACCCTAAATGGCTTCATTATCTTTGGCACTCTAAATTGATGCAGAGGTGTTTCGGGCCTGCCATTTTTGTCCGAGAACTTCTCTGTATGGCCCTGCTCCACAGGCTCAACTTCAGCCTGGCTTCCTTTCCATAAAGCCCTTCCGGCTGTCTGTGTAGAGGTTACTGCATTTTAAGACTAGATTAACCAACTAAAAACAAATACTGGCTGAGCGCTAATGAGGCACTTTCACAGAGTGCAAGGCTGTGCCCAGCTTTCACCACAGATAATGCCTTCCATTTCATCATGCTCACAATACGGAGTCAAGTGCTTAACGATATTCAGCATTAATTATTTATAAAAATCTTAATTAAACCATATTTGCTCGCCCATAGCAAGAAAATAATGCGACAAGGGGCTAAAATGTTAAGAAAATGTTCTCTCTGTGGGTAGCAGTGGAGGAAAAACATGAAAAAAAATTATGTCATTAACAAAAGTACTTTTACAATACAATTATTTCACAGTTAACACTACGAACCAAGGGAAAAATGCAATGGTAGTAAGACAGATGGCTACTGCATCTGGAACATTATTCCTTTTACAGTACAAAAGCTTGGTACTATCTGATTTTTATTTATTTCATGCTAATATATTTAGATATTTCACTGCATGACAGCAGGACTGCAGTATGGCCAGAATCTTTGGGTACATGTACCTAACCTTTTAGCTATTTCGAGATACCATGGGTGCTTGGCATTACACAGACATATGCGCTGGAGGAATAATTAGGTTATAACTTTGCTGGAGTAAAGTAAGGACTTACTGAGGTACACTAAACCTTTTGTAACTCCTTCTCCAATTCCGCTTTCAAAACGATTAAAACACTCAATCTTTTAAAATATTCTAGGTTACATAGAAAACGTTTAAAAACAATATGTTCGATAAAGCATATAAAATATAAGGTATGTTGGCATACAGCAGAGTAATCCCTTTTTATTCCTAACTTAACCTGCCTTTCCATCTATTTTCAGAGTAACCCATCCTTTATAAACACTCAGTGCTTGGAAGAAGACTTAAGTCAATTTCTAATACCTAACCCTCTGTTCAAGGGCTTTGTGCCAGTTCAGGTTTTTTTAACATATATGTTCTCTTTCCATCTACACGCTTGCCTGTCTAAGTACCTAGCTGTAACTTTTAAATGTCACTTTAGTTTGTGTGCCTATTTTTTTCCCGACCTCCAGCACGCCTTAAAAAAGTATCCGATCATTCTGTGACTGTAATGATTTACCCACCTACTAGGTACTAATGTTCACATTCAACAATTGCTGCTCAAGGGACATATAAAGGTCACTCACTGTTGACCCTTTCCAGGAGATTCTGACATAGATATTTAATTAAGTTAAGCAATGAGAGTCTCCACAGGCAAAGGGACAGCTTCAAACCAAGTGAATGTCAGGAAATTCCTTATAGCTTTTAAAGCATGCATTAGATATGGTACAGACACAAGCTGGAAGACAAAAGTGACACATTTTATCACCAAGTCATGCTCAGAAGACAACCGTGATAGCTTAAAATGTTTTATATGTGTATACTTCATATAAATACAGAGAAAAAAGCAGGCATAGAGCACAACCATTTTTCAGGAATCTATGGTAGTCCACTGACCAATTTGACAATATAAATTCTTAACGTTTTTTGTCACTGGCTAGCAGCTGTCTGAATACATGTAAAGCACTGAAGAGGCTCTGATCTTAATGAGGACCACTAACAAGAAAAAAATAAGTTTATACTGTAAATTCCCTGATCTTCCCATATTAATGGGAATCATTGGATGAAAAACTGCATCTTTTTCTGGTACTAAGTCATCAATTAAAGCCAAAATACATTTAAAATATAAGATGACATTTTATAGAATTATGAAATCCACACATCCTTTGAAAGCATTAATATGCACAGGATACTATCTTGAGGCTTTTGAAGAACTCTCAAACGGAATTCAAATTCATGCTAGTGGAATACTAATCAAAATCGAATATAGTAGCAACCATATTATTATTCACTGAAAGGTATGCTGAAAAAATAATAAACGACATCTCCCAAAAAAGGAAGACTCCATGCAATGGAAAAAATGGTTCTTCTTGATTTGATGAAGGTTCCTTTCAGGAATACAGCTTCGGTTTAACGTTCTCCTGATCATGAGGCCATAATAGAGCTCTGTCATATTAAAATAAGCAGGACATGACTGGAACAAAATACACCTGTGACAGAATCACTGGGCACAAAATGGAGTACGGCAGATCCCAACATATGCGTCTCTGGTATATTAGATTGGCCTTGTACATCACACCAAGTTGGATGCAGATGGTGATGCAGACGGTTGATATTTATACCATAATTGCACAAGAACTGTGGGAATGCTGGATACTAGCGTTATATTTTAGGTTTTCTTAGTTTAATATTGTAGGCGTCTCTGTATGAACAAAAATGCAGAATGGAGAAGGAGTATTTTAGTCTCTACGGCTACATAACAAATACGAATTGTGCACCAGAGACATCTTAAGAATTATAATGATATCTAAGGGAAAAAAAATTGGTCCACTCAGTGGGTATCTGGGACTGATTAAGATGTGTTTTCAGTCAGCTTTATGTCCCACTTCTGCAGTAAAGTTAAGCCTTACATTTGAATAGGTTCACTGCTCCCTACATACAGAGCCTTTTCTCACTGCTCCTTCAAACTGCTCGGAAGCTCAACTGAAAAGGTCTTAACTCCCCTCCGTCCCAGATCTTCTGTGGACAGATTTCTGCTTTATATTTTATGGTAAACTACAGTGAACAAAATATAAAAAGGAAGAATCTTTTATTTTTCCCCTTAATTATTTATAGTTAGGTAGACCATGTTTGTTGGTTTCCTCCCTACTACTTTTGAAAAATGTTTTATAATATACATTTAAAAACACTGTGCAATTAAATAATTTCCTCTTAAAATAGCGGACTCCATCAATAGATTTCACTGATCTGTCTCATGTTATCTTAAAGCTCATGATTATATCAATGACCTTTGATTGTCAATTTAAAAAAATATATAACAACATTAGAAAGTTACAAACAAGATGAGGTCATTGAACACATCTCTTTCCATTGGTTAATAATATTTCAATAATCTGAGTCTTATCCGGCTATGTCTATAAGTTTCTCAAGGAATTAGCTTCAACAACATGTCTTGGAAACCTGTACCATACACCCAACACCATTTATATAAAGAACTTCTTTCTATTCTCAATCCCAATTACACTTTCTCATGTATGTTACAGAAGGAACTCCTAAATATTTAAAGTAACAAATACTAAAGATTTAGGTCAGGGATTTCACATATTTACTTAGGCTTATAAATACAATGTATGAAGGCAAAGTACATAAAATAATTACACTGAAGAACAGTTTGGGATAGGTTTAGTAGATTTGGGAGATTCACACAAAATCTGAATATGGCATTTGCTCACATTTATTGGCTCCAATACAATGAAGAAGTGAGCACCAAACTGATTATCTGCAAAAACTGCACAGTGTACATTTGTGTTACCCACTATTGTTTATCAAACCGACTTTATTGTGAATGTAGTTCCTTTCCAGGTAAGTTTACTGTGCCCTCTAGTGACGACATGAAATTACTGCAGTTGATTCTGAACAATCAAAACCAGTAAAAACAAATCAAATAACACAAACCAATCAATAACTTGTTGTATTCATTGACAACAATATTGGCATGAACTTCATCAACAGCAATTATTTATAACAAATTATATAACTTCTAAAAAATTTTAAACTGGAAACTTTATCACCCCACATGTCAGACTAACAGGAGGATCTAGTTAAAGAAAAGTAAGTTTTATATTGTACATCTAGTTTAAATAATTAAAATAAATAATTTCAGGATGTTTCTAATGCATCTGAAGTTTTGAAAACCATTATAACATTTCTGTTTTTGGCCTATTTTTATATCTATAAATCTTGAGTCAAACAAAGAAATGTACTTTTCAATTATATATTTGTATACTGCAGTCACACTGTTATAAAAAAAAAACCTTCAGGAGTTCCTAGACACTTTTTGATACTTTCTTGATTTTAATAACAATTAAAAACTCTTCAATAATAAAATGGTTCCGTTTACTACAGTTAAACCACACAATATGTCAAAGGTCCTTTTATAATACTGAAGTGTGCCATTGTAGTGGTAGAGAGTTATAATGAAATGTCCCGAAAGCTTTTTACTCCTCTATTACACAACTTTGTCTTATTTAGTAAGAGATTAACATACATTCATCCTACAGCTTGAAACTAGCCTGCAGTGTATCGAAAAAAACGTTTGTTTTTTGCTTTTGATTTAAATTTGATTGTTTTTTGAAATACGGGAACTGAATTCCTTGAAACTGGTTCAGTTTTTAAAAAGAGCTCCTTCTTTTCAGAAAACGAGGAAAACAATCACTTCTTTACCTGCTTCTCCACGCTGCCAAGAAGAACCTTTTTCTGACACGCTGGTGCATAAACCTAACAGTTAGAAGGTTTTGACGTGAACGTCTAATGGGCTTTTCATTTATCTAATCCTCCAATACATTGGAAGTCCTCAGCTGAAACATGGAAAACAAAACCCCTTTAAACCCAGGTCAGTTTTGATACTACAGCCATGTTGGATTTACCTTTGTGGGTGTTACTGAGAAACCCAGCCGATTTCAAGCAGTCCTGCTCAGTGTTGCCAAGCGGCAGGCCGAGTGACAGCAGGAGCAGCTTTGTGATTTACACAAAAGTGGGCCAGAGGAAGAAACTCTGCCCTGGCACAGAGGCTTTCAGTGGACTGCTCTCTGACCCTCACAACCCCTGAAGGAAGCAACACTATTTAGCTTTCATTATCAACAGGATAAATGTCAAATTAAAGATGAGAGATATTCCCCCATGACCAAAAGCATAATGCAGGATGCTGAAAAGGTCAGCAGAAGTCCAGCACTAAATAATCCAAAAACTATATATAAATAGATGTACTGAAAGAGTTGATTACAAGCCATTCTCCTCTCATAAACAGACATATCATTTATGAATAACACTGGAAAGAAATACAGCCCATTATTTTGTTTTGTTGGCACAAGTGACATTTATGTATGGCTCACAGATGGCATTCAGGCCCCCAGACTTTTTGTTTTAAAGAGACACTAGGAATGCAGTTTCCGGTTACTGAAGTAGCTACTGTCAAGTTAGACACAGTTGAGCAGCCAGTTCACCGAAATCAGGTCCTGGCTACTACACCACTTTTGTATTTGGAAAATCATTTCAGAAGAACACAGTATTTTCTGTAACATTTCTCTTATCAAGACGGAATAAAAGCAGCTCGCAAACACTGTTCAACTCAGAAACTCCAACACAAAACAAAGATTCTCATCATCTCTAATACCTGTAAGAAATGAAATCAGAAATTATGTTATGGCTTTCTCTTTCAGAAAGACACAGCGACAGACAGACAGAATGCAAATCCTGATGCAACAGTATTCAGTCTGAGCCTGATCTTGAATACACTCCATTTAAAACACGTAAAGCTCTAGGCAGCTAAAAAACATGATTTGAATGAAATATTCTTAAGACCTTTGGATTCAGAAAATGTTTAGAAATACAAAAATATCTAATGGGTAAGAAAACAATAATAACAATCCTTCAAAAGCCAGCCCTGGCTTGATAATGTGGATACCTTTTGTATTTTAGCATCAAACCCCCTTTGTCTCAGAGCCCAAGAACCCCTGATGCCCTGAACTCCCTTTACAAATCAGATCCTTTAATTAATACTGGCTTAGGCCCGATTGCTCCTGGCGCTCCAGGGTGTTTCCTGAGACCAGCCGAGAGTGGGTAACGACAGTGGGACAAAGTGCAGCGACTAAATCCGCCCACCTGGCAGGAGAAAATGACAGAAGGTTTTGCAAGGACAATAATTACAGGCAAAACCTTCTTCAGGTTAAGAAATCAGTTGTGTAATTAAGCCTTGGTCTCCCCATATTGATGTGAAAGTTAACCACAAGGCCTTAATGAGATCTACTAATCTACTGTACATAAAACACCTTTTTATTTGTGGCCTCCAAATTTACCCCTTACATTTACTTTACAGTTTTATTTAAAGCTGCCATCGAAATAAAGAAGTAAGAAATATTTCAGTACAGTACCAAATACATATCTCAAACTGCAGGACCGTCTAGATCCAGAGAGAGTAGGACTGTAGAGAAATGTACATATCTCAACTTCTTGAACTATATAGAACCATGTACAAAACACAAACTGTAGGACTATATAGAAAATGTACATACTTCTATCTTAAATGATAGGACTGTATAGAATCATCCATATATCTCAACCTGTAGGACTGCATATTACCATGTACATCTAAGGCTTTATAGAACCATGTACAAAACACAAACTGTAGGACTATATAGAAAATGTACATACTTCTATCTTAAATGATAGGACTGTATAGAATAATCTATATATCTCAACCTGTAGGACTGCATATAACCATGTACATCTAAGGCTTTATAGAACCATATGCTTAGCTTACACTTTAAGAATGCCATCAGTGTTTCATTATATAGTATGGCAAATCTGTTTACTTCAGCAATCACATAGAAATATTTATCCCTGATGGAAAACTAAGGAAATTTAAGTACTCATGTTGACCAATGGTTTTACAGTTGGAGGATTAAGTCACACTACTGACATACTGACATGACAATTCTCTTGAATGTACTACAGTATATAGCATTAGACATGCCTTTGAAACCTCAATTTTTAAAATGGCTATGAAAGGTCATTATTGTTCTGAGATTTTCATTGTGTCATAAATTTCCTCTACACAAAAAAAAAATGTATTATGATATCATGTTCACAGAACCGCTGTTAGGCGCTCGGTATACAAAGTAATTACTTCAATGTGAACTAAATTCACAATGTGTTCCAGAAATGGCTATGGATTAAGTAACATATATCATCATAACAGGGGTTTAACTTAGAGCTTTTAAAACATCACTTGTTTTCATAGCAGTCAGGGCATGATTTAAAAAAGTGTTTTATAAAGACACTAATATGTTTTGCTGACAAAGTACCTGGATAAAATACTGGCTGTATTAATATGTTCAGAAATCCATTACAGTCCCTAGCAAAGATTTTCTTACAGCCAAATTAAGCAATTTTAACAAGCATAAAACAATTTCATATAAGAAAAATCACCGTATACTATGTGCCTCTGTAAGTGCAAGATTGACAAAGTAGACATGTTTACCTTACGTTTTATTGATCAAATTAAATTCAGAAAAGAAAATCTAACATGCAGGCTTAAGACAAACAGAACAAATACCTAAACTGAAAATGGGATAAACAGACATTTCTTTCCTTGCCTCTGGCTAATGAATTTACTAATATGACAGTCAGATACAAGTCTTCACAGCACCTTATAAATATGACATTAAAAACGCTTGCTTGCTTCTGAGAGGGTTTGGGAAAGACGAACAAGGGATTATGCGTGTGCTGATGAGAAAGGGAAGGAACCCTCAAACCAGAATATTCTAGAAAAGGTCCTTCTCTTCTGAAGCCACACCAATAAATTAATTCAAATAATAACATGTGATCCAGACCAATCCAATCCACCTTGACAGCAACAACATCTTCCCGCATTGTAGAGCCTCATGGTGTGGAAATCAAAAGGTGTCCTGTTATAGCATTAGGGGCAGGACTGCATGAGATCTGGGCCTTTTAAGTCTGCTTTTTTTTTTTTCAAACAAAAATGACTTTCACTGATATTCAGAACTTTCCCCAAGGCTGAAGATACAAAGACAGAGAAAGCTAATGAAGCAATCCTAAAGAAGTAGAAAAAGGGCAAAGCAGAGGCACTGGCAGAGTAGGAAGTTGGCTAATGCAGGACTGCCAGGCATGACCAGGAGATCTGACTAACCAGTGCGGGAAAGAGGAAAATACTGCACCCAGGAGAGCTGTCACAGAGCTGCTAGATGGCAGGCTACAGTCTCCCCTCCCCTCCAGTCAGGAAAGGCAAAGGGGGACCCTCCTGTAGGGTATGAAGGGCAGGAAGGAAGAAAGAAGCAGAAAACTCAGGCCTAGACTGGAGACTTGGGCGGCTTTTGATGTAAGAGGGACGTCAAACTGTCACTGTCGGAGACCCACAGGATCAACAACAACACTTCACAAGTCACCAGTGCTGCCCTTAACTGCTGTTACATCATACATTTAGCTTTCTGCTTTTCAGGACTGTTTGGCCAACACCTCCCCCCCCCGACAACACGGAAAACAGAGCCCGCCAAAGAGACAGCCCAAATAATAACACAACTGATCTGTCATCGTTCCAAAGCTTTTAGCGCATTAATTCAAACAAATGAGCAAGGAAAAGGCCAAGACCTGTCCCGCCTTTGGATAATGGAAAACTTTCTCATGAGCTGTGGCCGGTGTTCATTCTTTCATCTGCATAGAACATTTTAGTGGACAGGAAGGCTTCTAATGGAACTGAGAACAGCAACACCGAGCTATGAGGAACAGGTCTTCATGTCAACATTGCTGTCCCAAGGACCAGCTTCATCGTTCCACTTCTTACCTGCAGGCAGCAACTTTACCTGTTACTGTATATGAAGATGTATTTGTTAAGCTGTACTGCAATTATACACAGGCTTTATACTAAGAATCGTAAGCTTTAAATGAGCATAATGGAAAAATGAGTTATCAAAATATTTATACTCAACTCTTAGCTTTGTTTTTAGAATCTAATTCCACAGAGATACAATATAACTTGTTTCTTTGTTTTTACAGATGGCATACATTTTTTCACAAGCTGTAAAACTTTTTTTTTTACATTAGACTAGAAAAGCAAGTTCAGTATTCTTGACAGTTCCTGTTTGCCAGCACTGAGGGCATTTACTTTTTTGTTGAAAGTCTTTTCAGTTAGTCACTCCTACAGAAGACGTAAGTCCAACATGGTAATGATTCAATTTCTGCCATGACACGCTACTGAATGAATCTCTTGCCCAGGTGCACAATGAGGACTAAATTGACAACAAATAATCCTATTTGTTTCATTATCCAAGTTATATTTTCAGGGGGACTTATTTGAATGGATATCATCCATACTGTATATCTTCTTGTCACAATGTGGTAAAAGTCTGTATAAGGAAATATTAAACAAACCAGGAAACATTATTCGTAACGGCCTTTTAAAACCTTAGGGAAGGTAGGTAAGCACGGAACTATCATGTGTCCAGAAAAACATTTTTTGTAATGGGAAAATCACTTTAGCCAAGTCTAGTCATAGCCCAAGATGAACGCTCACTGTAAGCAGGTGGTATACAGTGGAAGTTGAGTTCCATACAGAGAAACTGTGAGAAACTCGGTGATACAGAGTATAAAACACCTTTAATAAAGAGTTCCCTCAACACCACCACATTTTGCTTAAAATATAAACTTTTCATTTGTTGGTGAGAAACACTTCAATTATGATGCAATTCAATCCCAAAGCCATTTCTTACTGTAATGTTTGTCATGCTTTGGTAAGATAAAAATGAGTGTATGTTTTGGTTAGCTATTTACTTAAATTAATTACTGAATAATGAAGAGGTATTTGATCTGCCTGTGAGGGAAATTATATAACTGACAGTTTTAATGATTACTTCAGATATTTTTCCAAAGGCAACAGCTTACTCTGGTAGAGCTTAGTAATTAAAAGGGAGGAGTACAACACAGAAACCCCATTGTTGTTTTTAACAGTCAGTGAAAAAATAAAAATGATACTTCTTGATCAAGTAAAATACAAACATGGACAAGAAGTCCAAGTGTGAGTCTCTACCTTTTGGCATTTAACCAACTAAAGCAACAGCATTTAATCTGTAAACAAGTGAAGAACAGAAATTCAGAAAAAAATCCTAAATGTTTTTTTTAATATACCCAAAGCTGAGACTCAAAATATGGTCTTTCTGTAATAACTCTTAGTATCTGATATTAAATATGCAGCAGTTAACTAAATGTAACAAGAAGTCCCCATTCTGCCTATTGCCATATCCTGTATTTTCCAATTATCGCCTTTTAAAGGCCAGCTGGGTGCATTCCAAACCTTCAGGGGGCAATTCCATTTGCATTGCTCTGAGACTAAGTCATGCTCAAGTACTTTAATGGTAAAGTTCATTTCAAGGAAGGGGGGGGGTATTTCTTTTGGTAACACATCGTCGTATCACTAATTCCACAGTCAGGTTATTGATCCAATCACCCCCTTAAACTACTTCCTCATCAGGAAAACACAAAGACCACAACTAGCTGCTGGTGTCGCTCAGCAACATTACAATGTCCTGTTTTAGCTGCATTTGCATTTAGTCACATTACACCTTTGTCCCCATGTAAGCTAACATATTTTTATAGACTGTATTGTTGGCATTTCACACTAATAGTGAATGCTCCCCTTTTCGGAATAATGTCTCTTTTTCACTGGCACTACACACCATTTTCAAACTGCTTTTTTATTTGAGACAGTATATGCGTGAGTGCGTATGTTTCTGTTATTTTTGCTGACCATTTTGAGCACTTAATTTGGAAGGTACGCAATATTGTATTTGCGGAATTCGATACCATGGATCATACTTGCTAAGCTCTAGTTCCTTATTCATTTTCAATGGGGTGAAAACCAGCATTTGATTTTTTTTTTCATTCTTCTTCTGTACTCAAAATAGCAGCATTTAGCTATGAATTAATTTTCATGTTTAGATGTATCCCGCTGTGGTGTGGCTTTACTGGTGCATAATAAAATTCTGCAACACTGTACATATGGTCTTATTGGCCTTTTGGGTATTTTCCTTGAGTTGCACTGTATCTGCAACAAAGGCAAAAGACTAGCAAAAAAAAAGGAAATACAGTACAGTTACACAGTGAACGAAACATTAAAACTCTGGGGCAACATAATAGCACATGAAACAGAAAACCACAAGCAAACAGTCAAGTCAAATACTGGGACACCACCCCCCACCCATTCAAAACATACAAGAAGAATAACTAATTCAGCTACCCAGAGAGAGGTTTATAGCACTGGAGACCCCATTTGAATCCAAATAAAATATTTTACATTAAATTATTTATTTTTTGCTGCAGCACACTGGAGCTCCCTTCAGTCAGGGTAGAGGGCTTAAGGTGTGAGTAGCCCCCAGACTGATGAGGATCAAGGAGCTAACACCTAGGACACTGCCAGCATTTAATGCACTTTGTTTAATGTGGCTGTTTAATGTTTCAAGAGCAACAATGCATGCAGTCGGGTCTCGCAAACTACAGCTATCACCTATCTTAACAGCTGTGTCCCAGAAGGGTAAATAAAAGGCTTTGAGGATGTAGCGCATCACTGCAGACAAACCTAAAAGGCAGACCGGCCTGACCCTGCTTACTGTACTGCAGCCTGATTTACGACATGCCTCTCTGCTTTATTCTGCTTCATAAAACCACATGTTAGAAGAGCTTCAAGTCTGTGAGTGAGCAACTATACTTTATCTTTCTTGAAGGTGGGAATGATTAAGCAGCAAGGAAAACAGTTGAACGAGGAAAATAATAATCCCAGCTGGAGTCAGACAATAATGCTAAACCCCACGGTCAGGCGATTGAACTAAAAACAAACTTAACGAAAAACAAAGGGAAGACCGATAGGACACGCACAAGTAAGAGAGGAAAATCAAAAAAGGAATAACATTTCTTTAAATGTTGCTCTACTGATTCCTCAAGAAAGCAAAAGTCAGTGCCAGCTGGATAGCCTATATCATGTGTGGATACACCCTAAGGTATTTTATACCAGGCCTGTACATTGGATGTAAAATCAGGTCTTGACTCCAAAGCTTTTAGTACCTTTCCTAGATCTTCGCACTCAAATAACTGGGTTGCTCTGAGATCTCACAACAATCACACTCATTTACACCAACTGCAAATTGCAAATAATGGAAGTGCATTCAAAACAAAAAACAGGAGGACATTCTTTACATCAAGGGTTGTGGGAGTATGGAACACGCTGTCATGTTGCAGAAGCCAACATCCTGATTTCTTCCAAAAAACAGCTGGATGAGATCCTGGGGTCAATTAACTACTAATTAACAAATATGTTAGATGGACTGAATGGCCTCTACTTGTCGGCGACTGTTCTTATGTCGCAAAAATGAATCTACTTGGATGAGCCACCTTGCAAAACAGGAAAAGGTTTAAAAGGCAAGAGGAGCTATGTGATGTTTCAGTCTCATCATGTTAAATCAGTCAATTGCATGATTACAATTAATTCAAAGCAATAAATATCTTACAAAGATTTCCCACAGCCCTTCCAGGAAATCTCTTCTCGGAAACAAAGCCAACATAACAATAATTTAAAAACATGCCTAAGCACAAACAGAAAAAGAAGGATAAAATGGAGCTCATATCCTGACAGCTTTAAAAAGTGACCTAATGAAAAAACAGATGCAAATAAGTATGCACAACATTAATTTATAATTATACCTAGCAGCTGGGACTGATTTTGCTAAACGTAGCTCTATTAAGGACACTTAGAAAAGTGTTAAAATAATTTGCTTTGTGGTCTTGGGAAAGCTAAATCAGAGCATAATGAGTTGTTTGCTGGTGCATAATTCGTCTACAACAGCTAATAGGTGTTAATTAGATTAGAAGTAAATTCTTTTATACAGCCTGTTTGATCTAAACCTAATTTTCCCAGATGGGTGTCTGTGCTTCCCGTATTAATTAAAACTTCCAATTTAGAGGTCCATTAGGGTTCACAAAACAAGACATAATATTTATCATGCTGGTATCTCGAATAACTTGTGAAGAACAAACTTCAGACTGACAAACATTTGTGCTTTCTTCTGGAAACAAGAAACCGAACGTCCATGAGCACTAGGTTGGAACACTGCTGTCATAAAATGCTCAATTCCTCTTCAGTCCTTACCTAGCCTTTTTATTTTTTACCACACTACAGCACTTCCTTTCCATGAAATGTGCATATTAAAAATTGATCATTGAAACATTTTCTGACATTTTTATTTAATAATTTCTGCAGCAGAAAATAGTCACTGAAACTTATTTTATAAGGCAATGTAATATACTGAAAACATGACCATCCACCCATATTTGTCCAATTCAGAGTTGTGGGGGAGCCGAAGGCAAGGCAGGGTACACCATGGACAGGATGCCAGTCCATCGCAGGGCAGACCGACACACACACACACACCAGGGCCAGTTTTCCCTGGAGTCAGTTAACCTACCGGTATGTTTTTGGACTGTGGGAGGGAAGTAGAGCAATCAGAGGAAACCCACACAAACACGGTGAGAACATACAAACTTCACAAAGACAGCACCCCAGATGCAGAATTAAACCCAGAGGCTCAGCGCTATAAGACAGAAATGCTAACCACCTCATCACCACGCTGCCTTCAAATATGACCAAAATGCTTAATAGCTGGGTCCCCCAAAAGGATGTCTAACACAACAATGACAAGCTTATTCAAACTAAGGCTGTCTTCTTCCTGTGATAGGAATCCTATGTCTTTTTTTGTTCCTCCTAAGGTGCATGGTAAAATAGTGCATCACCTCATTTAAATCAACCTGGAAATCTCTCCTCTTAAAGCAAGGCAGCAGAGTGGTCACAGCAAAAGCAAAAAAATATATATCCACGAGGAGTAAGTAGCACAAGGATCTCAGCTTCATGTGACAGAAACATGCAAGTAAAGTGGCACACATTTCTCAAAATGGCTCACCCTTTCACTTCACTCATTTCATATTAAAAGCTAAATAACCATCACCTATATATGACCACATAAACGTTGCATGATCCTATTGTTTTAGAAATTAAACCATAACTACAGTTTATCCTATGTCACTGAAAACATGATTCAGCTCGAATTAAAACTGAAATGGATCTGCTTCTTAAAATGCTAATTCATGAAAAGAATCACATGAATTCAATCATCATTAAAACTTGCTATGTGTTGCTCTTGTTTTCCAATGGCTATAACAGTAACTGTGTGGCAGGAGGGTGAAGAAAGTATTTTTGGATCTCTGTCTGTAACACAATAGGAAAACTATTCACACATCATGAAGCGGAACTTCCTCTATTACACCCTTAAGTCTAATAGAAAATGTCAATAGGTTTTCTGACATTCAAAATTTACACAGTTTCACTTATGTCATCAGAAAACACTTTATGTTTTGGTTTCAAAGGGTTTTACTATCCCAAATAGTTTTATACCTGCTTTGGAATTGTGGGAGAAAACCCACAAGCTCTTTTTTTTTGCAGGAGTATTAACACTCCGATGTACAACATAAGGTTATGTAACAGCACTTCCATCCCATTATACAAACATCAACCTTCTGCATGAAGATCTGTGCGTCAGGTTCTGCTCGAGTCACTGCGCTTGAGGTTTGTGCTTTGTGTTTTGTCTCAGATGTACAACCACGTCAGCAAGCTCTAGCATCTTAAAAGGCTCTGTACATGTGTGCAAATCTTATTGATTGCTTGCTTTCTTGAACATTACAAAACAAGCAGTTTACTGGGCAAAACTAGAGATCACATCAGAATGCTTTATATGAACTTGTATTTTTAAGCCATGACATTGCAAGCAGCAAACATCAGCGAGAGAAAAACATTTTCTGTCTTATTTGAGTTGTTATAAGTAAGAAAGAGTTAAACCCCAGTCGCAGATGCTAATCATTATCACCCAGCCTGTGGATGGTGATCTGTTTTAAGTAGTCCAGGCAAACATTTGCTCAGAGCCCCAATTCTGAAAGTGTGGGAAGGCATTTCCACACAAATGGCTCACATCATGTGTCAGGTATTTTGTTTAGACAGCTCTGGTCCCTGTTTATGGGGACCTGTATCTTCTTAATGACAATGAGAAAACAAACTCAAAGACTACAAGAATCTTTTAAGACAAGCACTTGGACAAAAGCCCCAGGTCTTTTACTGCTTATACTCCATGATACACACTAGACTCTATTTGAAATGCTGGGATTAAATATCTGATGGCTACACCAGGAAAACTTCAACAAGAATATTGAGTCATTTAAAAAAAAATATTGCAACCTTAAAATAAATCTTTTAAGAAATGATATTATGGTCAGGCTAAATGCACTATCAATAGATACCAAATCCTACATAAATTAAGGATATGATAAGTGTGCGTGTTTGTGTTTCAATTTGAACTGCTCCCTATTTAAATTCCTTATTAAATTACATATTTTCACTGTGTACACAAAATATTTTCCCCTCATCTGAAAACACAACTGTGATGGACTGGCATCCAGTCCAGGGAGTTACACTGTCTTGCGCCCGCTGCTTGGATAAACTGGTTAGAAAATGGGCGGATGGACCAAAAACATAAACTTATCTTAAACTTAACTTATCTAACTTATCTAAGCTCTTCTTGGCAGCTCTCTAAGAAGAAATATAACCACATGTTCTTGGTCCACAGTGAAAAACACACAAGATACAGCAACAGTAAAAAAAACCTGTAGAAGGAACAACTGGAAACAAATACACAAGACCTAGCGCATCTGTTGAAATTTGCTCTTTACAAATTTCTCCATCACACTTATGTTCCCAAAGCCAAACAAACACCTCGTCCTCAAAGAGCTTCACCGGGGTGTCAGCCCAAGGCGCACCCTCCTTGCAGAATTATACAGGTTCGCAACAAGGCCATGATTCAGGGCAATTTCATCCAGCTCAGCCTTTTACTACCCTACGACCCCATTTGCAAATGTTCTCAGCTCCTTAACAATGCGCTAATAAAGCTATGATTAAACCTGACGTCACCTAAGATGTCTCCACTAATAGATTCAATGTGACTTGTTTTGCGCCGGATTTTGTTAACAGTGGAGACAGTTCCTATTAACGTTTTCTTTTTATTGACTGCCCTCAGTTAAACCAGCTGTCTTTACAAACCTGCACACAGGCAAAGAAAATGTTGACATTCAAGGAAAAGAATCAACAGGCTTCTTTGGTCCAAGTTAAAACTTCACATACCCCCACGAGATGAGGTGATGATTCACTCATTATGGCCCCAGGTTAAGCCACTATGAGAAAGAAGAAGGAGCAACATGGAATGCCCAAGTGATCACTCAACTCAGAGGCACAAAAGAGAGGATATTTTAAGAATGGGAAGGATTGATACAATGGAGAGCTTTGATTAGGGTCTTGTTTTGACCACATCCGATGACTAAAGACCTCGGTGCCTAGGTCTTATTAACAAGTCCTGCCTTCCCCAATTCCTGTAAATAAGTCTTGCTGTTTCTAAGGATACAGAATCAGGAGGAGGGTGAGTCCCTCCCCCCAGATAACTAGAATATTTTGTCATAAAAGCATATGTGGTCGAAAATGACGTGCTACTCTTATCATTTAAAAGCCATGAACATTAGTTTAAAAAATGAAGACGGCTTCACGTGCTCTGTATAAGCAAAACACTCTCTCACTCCCAGAAAAAAAGTGACCATCACACTTCATGATCAATTCATATAGGGTACAAGTCCATTCACCCACTGACACTGAGAAAAAAAAACTTATATAAAAACTGCAACATTGTTTAAAACAACCACCACGCTGTTCTGTTTGAAGAACCCAAAGGTGTTTTTAATTTTCGACTGAATTTTCTTATCATAAAATGTGCATAGGAAACAGGATAACCGCTCCAGCAAAGGTTGTAAAACCTGCCTGGAAACTTAAAAGTTGTACAATAAGGGTCTGCTGCCGCCATCTGGAAACAATAAGCAAACCAAACAAACAAGTAAACAAGCAATAGCCATAACAGTAAATTTAAACTGAGATACAAAACAGATATTGAACTCTATGTAGAATTAGGTTTAATAATTCTTTATTGGCAGTTATTGCCTCTCGATCTCATTTCTATAATATATCCAGTTAGTATAGTAGGTAGGCCTGGTATTAATGAACAGCAGCAGCAGCAGTAGCAGACACACTGTGGAGAGAGGAAAGCTCTCCGAGCTGCTGCAGCTACTGGGAATGTTAAAGAGGGTCCCATCAAACAGTTAATTAAAGGCACAAGGTAAACAGCTCAATGAGTAAGTCATGACACTAGAGCAAATCAGAGGACAACCACGCCAATCACTGCTGTTGTTCTTAGCCATGTATGTGACAGCTGAAGTGAGGTGCTGACATAATAAACATCACGACTGAGAAAGACAGTGCTTCTTCTTGCCTCTTTTCAGTGGTGACGGTGATGGAGAGTCTGTGGTGTGGGGGGGCTGTTCTCCGACAGGTTTTTTTGTTATGTGGATTTAATAATCCATACCATTCAATAATCCATATCTATATAGTTATGTACTGTTGGGTTTTCTTTTCAGAATTTAAGAGTCTGTGCGACACAACAGACAGAAAAGAAAAGGAGTGGAAAAAGTAACAAATTACCATTATTTGATTTTTTTTAAGAAGCATCCCATTTGGAATGGAATTCTGTTTCCTGAATATTAATGTTGTAACAGTTTTGTTTTTTGTTGCAAGATCCTTTTCAAGGATGATATAAAGCTGTGGTTCCAAAATCTATTTAAAATATGAAAACAAATGTCAAATTATCCATTAAATAAGATAACACACATTTATACATATAATGTTTCACTAATAAAGATATTGAGTTCAAGAAATCTTTCTTAGGCACTAACACAGTAAAATACTTCCTTAAAAGTCTGCTGTCATCTCTAAATCAATATACAGTATTTCTCCTGTCCAAAACGACTGGAACCTGTATTATTTTTTGGTCGGTTAATGTGACCTTAAAAATGTCCATGTTTCATCTTCCCATTTAAAACTGAATAAAGTAATACAGAATACAGTAAGACACTAATAAAGAGTATGTTATAATTTATTCAAGGAAGGGCAAAAAACTATTCAAGTGTTTAAATACAAAAATATCCAGAAAAATCTAAAAAATACAGTACACCTTCATCAGATTATTATGAAAACCCTCATGAAAAACCCAAGTGCGACTGACAGCACATTTAAATATAACATCTAGATATTGATAGTGCATGAGAGCTACATTTTGCTAACTACAGTAGTGGAATTAGAAAACGAATGGATCCTGACTTAACTCTAATTATTTCTATACAGTGAACTGTTTGTAAAAGAAATAGCCTTTGAACCACACCACACGACCAAAGAGGAATGCTTTTAAAACTGTAATATATAACAGAGTTGATCATTATTATTTATATATCTCATAAATGCTGTTTACTTGTGAAAACACACAATACCACTGTGATTGGGAATCATTTCAATAAATTAATAAAGTAGAAGGAGGATTGATTTTGCTTACAAACCACTGTGAATGTACTGCTAACTGAATGCTTTTCATTTGTTTAGTGTAATTACTATAGTACCATCCTGTTGTCATAGTAACACTGTAAAACTAAATTGCAATAAATTTTTTAACCCTGTTTTCTAGCTGCCTCTTTCCCTTTTGATGAATAAATTTACTCTTAATCTTCTTTTATTTTAAACAACCTCATGGTGAGCGAAAAATGCCTAAAGGCAATATGAAAATTGCATTGACATTCATAAGGACTGCATACATACCAGCTCCTTAAAGGATAAAAAAGGATAAAAAGAAAGGAAGAAAAGCCCACCATGTAACACTATAAAAATGTGTTCTGCATCCAGTTGTTAAAAATACAGTGACGGCTCAAACCTCAAGGCCTGAGATTTAGGACAGGAAACAGTCGGGTAATCGACAATAACTAGTGCCATCTACTGGTCTCTCTGTAATCAGAACCCCCCCCCCCACACACACACACTGGTGATTCTGCTGCAAGACTTGGTGTGCTCATTTCCAAACCTAATGAGAATGATGAAACATCTCTGGCCTTCGGAAAACCTTGCAAGCAGACATGAGCAGCCCCTACCCCTACGGAAGGCTGTCTTAAAACCTCAGGGGTTTCGACACAGATTTACATCTACTGCACCCAGGGAAATATGTCAGGATTATTGCAAAATTTTGTTATTGCTTATGTTCCTTTAATATTTAATTTTTCATCACCCGTTTAAGCAGTGTAAGATATTGTTTTACCAGCATACACTTCAAGAATAATATGCTTTAAAAAGTCCCACTTTTTTGTATTTTAGCACTATTTTTCTTCTCAGTTGAATGGAAAACTAATATTAATTTGATATACTTGAATTAAACAAAGAAGGAAAATGCCAGTGTTAATCTAAAGAAACTAATTTAAAGTACTCAAATTACTATATATATATTGCCCATTAATTTTATATATTTTCTACATGCACGTGCAGTAAGATTTGAGCTATATATTACTTTATATTAAGCTTGAGCATAATAACTATTAAATCAAAACTGCAGTGGAATGAGGCATTTATTCCTCAACAGACCTGTTCCATGCTCTTAAGAACAGTAGCATGTTGCAAGAAAAAGAACTACGTCAGCCAATTGCACACCTCAAATCAAAAACAATCTTACTGAATTATATTCCAAATGCTGATCATTGCCAATTAGAAGCACATAGTTACTCACTTTCAACTTCCCTAGAACTTACCACCATCTACACTAGCAAAACATGCATGCTGTCATTTGAGGTATCAACGTTGAAATTGTTATTCTACTATTTTCCTTATAGTGTCACATTAAGTTTGAGAAACTTTTATAAAAGGCAAAAATATCATAAAACAGCTTCAGACTATTTCCTTGAATTTTCAGAGTTTGTTTCTGCAGTATCAATAAGCAAGCAGAACTGCCTAAAAGCTATTAACCACGGGATACCATAAAAAAACGTTGTTAACACTGACATCCAGAGGTGGGACACGGGACAGCTACTTTTTTTTACGACTCCGTGCAATGGATCATTCAGAATCCAGAAATCTTTCTTCCAAAGCAAGGTGGAAGGAAAATCATGTGGACGTAGTCTAGAGCTCATTCACAACTAAATTAAAAACTTCAATGATCTGTACTGTAGGTTTGATAAATGAAAGCCACTGCTCGCTGTTTCATTTCAGAATGAAGTGTGAAACACAAACCATAAGGCAAAAGTGGCAACTATGCATTAAAATACTGAGAAGTGTAGGCACTTCTTTATTAATCTTTAAGGGTTTTGGGAGTCTGGAAAAAGCTATTTAGCCATGTTGTTCAAGTCAACTCTCTGGCTTCTTTTAAGAGACATTGGGATTAGAACCAAGGATCTATTAACTACTAAGTACCAAATGGGCTAGATGGAAAGAAAGTCATCCTCTCATTGGTAACCCTTCCTATGTTCTTAAGGTCACTCAAAGCAAAATACAAACAGTTTTGTACAATGAACTCTGCAATATAAGGCAGGGTTTAAACTAATAGTAGAATTTAACAATTGAAAACCCCGGAAAACACACTCTCAACTTAAACTCTGAAACAGGGAAAACAAAATCTGATTGATCAGGATCAGATAATATTAAAAAAAGAAGAACAGTAATACCAATGTGAGGCATCACTTGGGACAAACCTTCAGTGAAACATGACCTATTGGAGAAGGAACCAGCTGGAAAACATGAGATTACATGAATGGTCTGAGTCCTCTTCTATCACAAAAGGCACTACACTACCCTGATTTGCTTTTCTTGAGCCTTTTAAAAGTTAAGAGTTTGGGCTGCTAAATGGTAGGAAGCTTCTTTGTAAGACAGATAAGTGTGTAGAACTATACTGTACCAATAGTCATGACTGCTATTGAAGCCAACTCATGCTACAGGTGGTTGACTTTATGCACAACTTGGAGAAAAGAGGCATGGCCTGCAGGTTCTCAATAAAATTATCAATTATAATGCAATTATAAAACAAGATAAAATTGCAAGGCAAATTTGGATGAAAGACACTTAGATGACACAATGTGGAACATTTAGGACACAGCTCTTCCAACGATACTTTTATCCTAGAGTTTTGAATTATTTGTCATTGAAACACCAGCTACAATGGCCAATTTGACCTGAAAACCTAGAGGAGAAATGAAAGTGCCTCCACATTTCCTTGTCTTCTTTGATATATGATTTGATCTGGGTCAATCACTGAAGGAGTCAGGCTATTTCTGTACATGTAATGAAAGAGGGCTTCAGCAAAGAAGGTGAAAGAGATTCTAATGCATACAAAGAAAGGAGAGCAGCATTCATAGTGCTGGTCGTGTTAATAAAGTGTTTTAATGATCCAAACCCAATTAATGTAGTTTTACTATTTATGTGTTCAGGAAAAGTCTACATATTCCTGTTGGCAAATCTAAGAGCAACAAGACGATATGCTTCCACCATGTAAGATTACAAACTAAAGCAAAAACTTGAAACAATATTCACCATTGTGAGCAGAACTCTTTGAAATCCCCTACTGCATAATTTGTACAGCTTGCCTACTACATTGCAAAACAATATAGTCTAATGAGTTATCAGTGGGGAAAAAACACAGAAGTGCATAAATAATTAAAATCTTTACAAGAAATTGTAGCTCTAGTGCGCCACAGACTGAAAACACATGTAGATCCTTCGCAAGCCCCAGACATCTGTCGGCACTTTTCATCCCAATGTATTTTTCATTATTGTCTTTCATAACACTTCATATTTTATCAACTTTCATCAAAACCCTGGTGTGAATTAATCTGTTTACTCCACAAAACACATTTAGGCCAGAACATGTGTTGTAGAACAATATTCTTTCTGTTTTACTGTTCTTGCATTCCCAGAGGCCATGTTTATACAGATGCAATTTCATGTGCTATCTTTTGAAGGACCAATCTTTATCCAAGATGTTCTGCTGATCAAAGGTTTTAAAGCTAAAGCACAGGCACTTGTTTGGATCAAGGCTTTGTCTGCAGGGACTTGTAGCATGACTTTCCATCTGTTAGCCGTATGTATCTTCTTGGGGATCTCCAAGACAAGTGCAGTCTTCACTGCCACTCTGACTCTGTCGTTTACTCAGCTGGTACCCAATCCTGTGACCATATCCTTACTTTCCCACTACAACATGTGCAAGCTTAACGCCCTGTAAAATATTTCAAAGACTTCAGCTCAGGAAGGTCAAAAACAGGTAAAACCCCTCGTTACCAATTCACAATTTTTTAAAAATAAAAAAAAACATAAATGCAGCAAGTGTTTATTATTTTGGTTTATAAAGCACCATCGGTTCCTTGCCAATAACCTTTTCATGCCTAATACAAGCGGGCATGAAAGGATAAACCACTACATCACAGGCTTTAAGCTTTTATTCTGTGAGGCTTCTGAAGAAAATGGAAAAAAAATGGGTGTGTTTTAAAAATAGATCATTTGCGTTGTCCGGAGAGGTAAAGGAGGAGAAAACCGGCAACACCTGTAACTAATGAAGCCTGGTTCAGATATTGTGGCTGCTTCAAGGTTCTGACAATCTTCTGAACTTAAAAAGTAAGATTCACCCAATTGTTTTAAATGGCTTAACATTTTAACTAAAACATTAGATTTTTTTGTGTTCCCGAACTTTCCTGTCCATTTATTACGACAGTTATTTTAAATTTTAGGATAATGGCCTATAAAAAAACTACACTTTTTCACTGTGGCACTTTGGGATCTCCCACACACAGGACTGTATCCTAGGGTAAACTATCACCATTATTATTCTAAAAGTAATCAGATGAATCAGTGTCTAATTGGATTAAGACCACACACCTCTATCACAGCTAATCAAGGCAATCAGTGTGGAAAAGCAGTGTCAACAGACTGGAATGTACTTAGATTGATTTGTCTATGGAATGCAAACATTAGTTAAACACCGCTTGGGAAAAAGCCTACTGATGTTAATAAGGCAAACAGGCAAAATCACAACTAAAAGCTTAGAGGTGCTTTCTACCACTGACAGGACTAATGCTGTGCTATTTAATGAAGTAAAACAAGGTTTTCAGAAACAGTCACAAACAGTGAAACAGAGATTTTCATTCAGAAAGAGATGTTAAGCTTAAATCTACAACCCAGCCATGCTGTTGAAGCTGATATCCTGGCTTCTTTCAAGAAACAGCTGGATGAGATCCTTGGATCAATTAGCTACTAAAAACAAACATGCCAGATGGGACAAATGCAAGAAAACTCCCACTTGTTTGAAACCATTCTAAGGTTTCCAAAGGTGTTTTTTAAATATATATTAAACATATGAACAATGAGAATACTCATTTTTTTGTCTACTGATCCAGATTATATATTTGGACATAGTGGGACCCAAATACCATATAAAAAAACTGTAGAATCATCTTAAAATACTATGTGATTAAACCAAATATCATCTGCTTGTATCTTCCAAAAATAAAGATATCAAAATAACTTTCAAAAAACATCCGTAAGCCAGAAAACCACATTTCTATTATTGCTAAAAATACATCAAAATGCAGACATATTGTATCCTGACACCACAGATCTGAAGCAGATTAAATAAATGTGTGCAGAACTCCCCAGTTACCTGATACAGATATTGGAAACACAAGACAAGTACATTAATCTGGATCTGCAAATTACAGAACAGCTAAATTGAATTGAATTGAATTCTTACGTTCAAAACATTAACATTACAGATTCAATAATGTCTAAAGCTAGAATTCAAGAAGGAACCATTTTTTTCTAGCAATGTAAGCAATAACAATTTGGTCTTTGATTTATGTAAAACACTATATTGGAATGGTTAGCCTTCACTGGTAAATGTCTGCAAGAGTTTATGTGGTTGCTCTTAATTGGAAATGTTATAAGAACACATTACACTTCTGATTTTATAACCTGTGCTATAAAGCTCTGGCAAGCCTGAAGAGAGGAAACTGCCCATTAAGTTATCAGATCCAGGCCTTCTCTTTCTAATTGACAACCTCAAGGCTACTTTCATCACTTGTCGACTTCATAACGGCAGTCAATTTTTCCTTTAGGATGCTGTGGCATCTCTGCTGTGGCATCTATGGTGTTTGTGACATACTGCAGCTTGCTGAGAACATGAGGGTTCTGAGCCTTACATAAAAAGCATATGGATTTCTGTCCCAGAATTCCTAAAGCTCTTGAGTTAACCATACATGTACAATGAGATAAGCTACTTTCAGATCCATTTAGTTCTTACCCTTTTACAGTAAACTGGGAGTGTAGATTTCACTGACAGATTCAGTAGGAATGTTTTGAAAATTTTAAGGCAACAATTGGTGCAAACACTATATCTAATAAATAAAAGCACTAACACTGAAATTTACCACTCAATTCTGTGAATAAACATTTCTCTAGTAAAGTTCTTAGTGTTAGAAACTAGTAAGAAAATGTGTAAGACATTGTAATTTTTTTTCCGCTGGATAAAAAAATAGAAATCTCTAAAGAACATTGGTTTCTGTGTGATAAACACACTGGAACGACACATTTAAGAATCCCCTGAAAGAAGTTGGGGTCTTAAAACTATCACTCTTTACACCATACATGCACCAACTGCAATTATACAGCAGATATGACTATGCATGGCGTGACAGTTCCTCTGCATTGTGGATTAGCAAGGCTTTTATAATTGTGCCTCTAGAAAATCATCTGCCTTAAATTAAAAACACCTGTGGCCATGTTTCGATGACCAATATGGACAGATTACTGGAACTTTAAAACCCTGCTTTCTTTGTAATTGACATTTAAACTGTTTGAAGTTTCTCATTAAGTTTCTTAAACAAATTAGATACAGATGTATAAAACTAACAATGTACAGTACTGGGTAAATAGGGACCTAAAACACAAATACTCCTGGTTGTTCTAACCAATTAACTATTTATTTGCTAAACTCTAATTGTCCCACTGCAAAAGATTGATTTTCGGATGGTTAAGGGCCATACAGAACTAATTCTCTTCAAGCGATTCTGGATGGGAGCAAATATGAAATCCATTAAAATAATTAGCAAAGAATCTTTGCTTATTTTAATAATCGTCTTTCAACAATGGTGATATGTATATTACAAACCAAAGTCATAATACTCTAGGTAGAATTTGCTTGTTTATTGAGCAACAATTATTGGTCATGCTGGAAACTGCCCCTTACACTGAGGCAGTAATTGTTTTTACTTTGTTTTTTGGCATATGAATGTTGTTCTTAGGCCAAATACTTTTAAACAAATGTAGTTTAATCTGGTCTGAATTAAAAAAAACAAAGTATGAAATATGACAATAATGCTCTTTTTAAGTATTTTAGTTGAGAGAGCAGCCTTTTATTAAGAAGACGTGCATGCTTTAGATCTGAAGTTATCAGAATGCAGCTTTCTCTAGGCAGAAACACAAGATTGACTAAAAAATACAACTGTTCTGGAACTGTTTAAAAAAAGACTGACCTGGATATTTTCGATTTTCGACTGATAATTTACCTATTAGGCACATTTGAATGGTTTTCATCGATGCAAATTGTATGAGAATTTAAAGTGTACATACAGTATATATATTTGAAGCAGGGAAACAAATAAATAGGACATTATTCGTTATGTTTGGAGTTTACTTAAACTGCCGAGAGTCCGGGGAATCCAGTGTCAAAGAATCAAAGCTATGTTTTAAATTAGCTGTCTTTTGCAATCATTTGCAAGCATAAGCAAATAGTACCATTTGGTGGATCCTCAGCATTGATTCTTACAATAATGCCACATGCTGGCAGTAGCCGGCACTCAGTTACTGTAGGGCGAATTTGCATGTTTACAGAGCAAAATTTCTTGTTAATGCTGCAAATAACCCATTACACAAATGCTACAATTTGATTATTTTTATTTACAGTACTATTTTCGTATTTACATTTCGTATTGTCTCCTTTAAATGTCATAAACACAGGCAGATATGACCTTGCTCTGAACAAGCACGCAAATATAAAAGAGATTTTGATAAGGGGGGCACTGGCTCAGAGAAACAAATATTCAAAGCCTTGAAATCATGAAAATTGTTTGTATTACTACATCAAGAAACTCAAACTTACTGAACTGCGTGTCTCCATAACACTCGACTCACTGACAACGCCATCTTCCCACGTGTGTACCCGAGCTGTACGATCCAATTGGTCTCTGCTTCAGAATCTGAGAACTGTGATTGGACAGTGGACTGTCCAGGGGGATTGTTCAGTCAAATTGCGAAATGAATTTTAAAGTTACAGTGAGTCTATTGTCATCTTGGTCAAAGGTTTCTAACTGCTCACCAGCATAGATGAACAACAAAATATGTCTGAGGAATAAAGAATGTATTATAAGATCTTCATCACGCAATATTTAATTTGTACTAAACAGGTACAGTATATAGACAAGTAGACCCTACTCGTGTAACAAATTCATCATCTATTTTAATTTCAGAGTATACGGTTAAATGTAAATATTTGTATTAAAAATAGTGAAAATATTCAACATCCTATTAGCGCGGTCCAATAAAGCCATTTCATAAAGATAGACTACAGTAGTAGGTTACAGGTCCAAATTAATTTTCTCTTTTCTAATTTTGTCCTTCCTTAGGGCATAAATTAAGGATTTGCTCACCTTTGAAAGGCTTAATCATTTTTTTAGTTATTACTAATTTTAATCTAGCACATCCTGGCGTATGACCCAGTTGACATAGGTTGTAACTTAGAGTCTTCCACTTTGCGTGACACCAACGAAAAATGCTTCTGGCTTTTCTGTCTCTCTCTCTTGAACAGACACGTGTTTCCCCAGCCAGGTCATCTTCAGTCAGGCAGCCGCTGGTGACAGAGCGCACGGGGCACCCGAGGTACCAACCCATGCCTGTTAGATAGAAGACGCACTCCGGGAGAGCTCGTTTTACATCAGTGGCGATTCATTAATACCGCCATCATCGCAATCCATGTAAATAAGTGCAGCTAACAAATGACAGGCAGAATTTGCCATGATGAAACCAGCAGGGGCTTCTGAAATGTCAGAGTTGGTGGTAACGCAGACCAGAAATATGCAGCCCAGTGAAATATTAGGCTACTTATCTACTGGCCAGTGAGTTAGGTGAAGATCTGCTCTCGTTTGCTGTTGTGATGACTGTTTATCACTTATTGAATTCATTTAGTAATCAATGCTGGCATAAGGAGAGAGAGAAAAACACACCCAGACAAATGCTTCATTATTATTTTGTGATATCGTTCACCTGTACGTAAATACGTAAATTAAGAGGTGTTATTTGCAATTTGGAATATTAAATTTACATTGAAAGTCTGATCATCATATAAACTTAGATTCTAAGCAAATAATCCAATATGTTGGGTGATCGTATTGATATTTTACCATATGAATTACTTCACAGATGAGCAACTCCAGTCCCCCAGGGGTACCTCTGATATTATTTAATTGAACGAATTATTTGGATAATAAATCGATTAATACGATTCTAAGGTTATTATCAGTTTGCAGTTGTAAAATCTGCAGAACTCCAGCTGTCAAAGACTTGAGCTACTTGTCCCTAATCACATCTAAAAAAAATGTTTAATTTAGCTGTTTTCCAAAGATGCGTTTTTAGAATACATGCATTTTTAATATCAGTAAAATCAGCAAATACATTAATAAGAACAGATTGGTTCACCTTATACTCTAGTTTTGTTGAAAAGTCTTCTGTAAAGGTGAAAACAGAGTTGTTTCCCAATAGTAACTATATTTTTAAATGCTCGGATTTTAAATTAGCTCATGTAACTCACAGGCATGCTTTTTTAATAATAATTTAGAAATTAGTAATGCCAATGACTATGCACTGAAAGCTTCTTAACACACCTAAATGGTGATTGAACAATAAAAATATTGTAAAGGTGTGCAAATGTGGTTTTCATATAAAGTCGATCAAAAATCACAAATTACAAAAGATAGAAATCAATTCTAAGCAATTTCTTTTGACAGTACTATAAACCTGTGTTAACATACTGATACTGTATTATAACTGTTGGCTTCCCATCCAGGTTGTATCTTGCCTTTTGCCCGTTGCATGCTGGGATAGGCTCCTGCTCCCCTGTAACCCTGAACTGGATGAAGCCGTTAGAAAATGGAAGAATGTACTGTCAGTGTCCTTGTGTTTTATATTTTTAATGATATTCCTTGTCATTAAGTATCCCATAGTTCAATAACTCAATGAATAATGAATAAATTCAAAATGAGGTGGTGAACCGGCACACCTGTTAAGTTCATGTATTAAAAAATTCCTTCCATGGGTTCCTTGGAAACTTGTTATAGTTCTCCAAAGCTTTGCTTCTTTTCACCAGACACAGCATCTCCTAACTGGCTTTGATTGCACTTGGCACACTTTATTTGGCTCACAGCAAGATGCTCAACTTCTCTACTGGTTTCCCCTAGGAACCACTGAGTCCAAGAAAAAAGCCAGAATATATTCTAGCCAAGGAGGAAAGCTGTGCTTCAAAATAATGAAAAATGCTATTCAAAATAGCATGAGCTGAACTTCCCCATAGAGAAACATTTTTGCCATGTATCCATGTTTCTTTGGTAATTGTACTGACTTTTCTCAGATTTTTAGTTTTGTGTTAAGACTTTAGTTCCAAACAAACATAAAAATAAAAGTATTTTCTTCATAGATCTTTTTCCAACTCCTCTTCTATTAATATTTCAGATGACAAAGAGAAACTCCTGGAATGCAATTACATGTAGGTTAAAAAACATTTATTTGCTTGGCTCTTTGTTTGGTTCTGTTTGAGAGAAGCTGTCTTAACTACAGTATATGGATAAAAGTTAGAACGCTCTATAACAGCCCACAGGGTTGTTGCTAAAGCAGAGGTACCGGGAGTGCTGGAGAACAGTTAAAGTGATGATAACTGGAATAATGGCCTGAAGACCCATATTTATATCCTAGAGAACTCTAGTCACTCATACAAAGATTAGAAACTTCAGAAAGTTCAGTAAAGAGGTATGAAGAAGGCACAGAAAGCAAAGTTCTGAATGCTTGACCAAGGTATACAACACTATCAGCTTGAACTATTACTGTATGTTTCTCATTTATGTTATTAAATGGCTCTGATTTTAACATGGACAAAAAAGCAGAAAAAAATGCATTTACATACTTACCTGAACAGTTTTAAGATACATATTATGTATTCATCTTGTTTACAAGATGATTATGATATACTGATGATATGATATACATGAAAGCCAGCAGCCATATCACTCTGCAGCTCACAACTGGCAACCCACTGAACCTAAGCAGGTGTGAGCCTGGTCAATACCTGGATGAGAGACCTCCTGGGAAAAACTAAGGTTGCTACTAGAAGAGGTGTTAGTGGGGCCACCAGGGGGTGCTCACCCCGCAGTCTATGTTGGTCCTAATGCCCCAGTATAGTAATGGGGACACTATACAGTAAACAGGTGCTGTCCTTCGGATGAGACGTAAAATCGAGGTCATGACTCTCTGTGGTCATTAAGAATCCCAGGGCTTCTCTCGAAAAGAGTAGGGGTGTAACCCTGTAGGCA
Source organism: Lepisosteus oculatus (assembly GCF_040954835.1). Classification (NCBI taxonomy): domain Eukaryota; kingdom Metazoa; phylum Chordata; class Actinopteri; order Semionotiformes; family Lepisosteidae; genus Lepisosteus; species Lepisosteus oculatus. The sequence continues at coordinate 5,921,010 of NC_090710.1, forward strand.
TCCTGGCCAAAATTCCCATTGGCCCATACCAATCATGGCCTCCTAATAACCCCCCTCTATGAATTGACTTCATTACTCTGTTCTCCTCCCCACTGATAGCTGATGTGTTGTGAGCGTTCTGGTGCACTATGGCCACTGTTGAATCATCCAGGTGGGTGCTGCACATTGGTGGTGGTGGAGGGGAGTCCCCATTACCTGTAAAGTGCTTTGAGTGAAGTGTCCAGCAAAGCGTTATATAAGTGTAAGCAATTATTATTATTAACTGACTGGAAGAACAGAATCTTTTAAATCTTAAGCAAAGAACAAAATTAGGGCAATTACCTGATTCAAGTATTCAACTTCCTCACAGGCACTGATAGTCTACCCAGAGTATTACTTTAGAAACAACACACATGGAAACTAAGGTGAAGCACATTTAATACAGAGAACAGGAAACATTCTTTATACAAAGAAGTGTTGGAGTAAGCAACTCAGTTGTGCTTGTGACAGCTCATACTCTGGTACCCTGGCTTCCTTAAGGAAATGGCCGGATGTGATCCTTAGATCAATTTCCTACTGGAAAACCAAATGAGTTGGATGATCTGAACGGCCCCCTCTTGATTCTATGTGTTATCAGATTCTACTTGTTATGATGTAATAAGGATAATCTTTTCTTTTTGCAAACAGGTTCTATAAGTCTGCATACTGAATGGATCAAATACACGACTATGACAAATCTGATGGGACTTCTGCACGTTACAAGTTGTGCTACCCAATGGGTATTCCATCACACAAATGCCACTGTATTTGTTATGAAATGATGACATTTAAATGGGTCCTGTATTGTTTGTTGATTTGAGGGAGCTGCAGGACTCTCATTTGTAGTATTTGTAGTCTCTTCACTACACTACAGCACACCGCAACATGGTATACAAAATATGCAGAGCATAATTCCACTTTGAAATGTAGAAAACAGAAACACCTTTCACCTTGGTGAGCTGTCTTCATGGGTTAAATGAAGGTGTGAACAGCCAAAATGTTTAATTTCTTTCTGCTTTTTCTGTGTGGAATTAACATGTTCTTTTGCACCTTGCACATTGTCACTGTTCCCCACTCTGATAAGCTATACAGAATGCACAACAAGCAATTTGTGGAAATTGTTTTCCTTACAACTGAATAAAACAGATGTAGAACAGGTTATTCGAATATCACTGCTTATTCTGTTTAAAAAAATGTGTATACTAAAAAGCAGATATAAATGCAATTCTAACATCTTAAAAAAATAAAAAAGACCCTAGTTACACAATGCAAACATTTGTACACCATTTATTACTATAAATTTACAAATCAAAATATCGAAGAGGCACAAAGTGTAAAGGCAAATATATAAGTTAAACGAAAAAGCTCAACAGATTAACAACTTAAAGACTGCACCATTTCAACACACAAAAACAAGGGTAAAAAAAGAAATCAAAAACTCTTGTTACTAACAGATCTAAACTTACTTTTACGCACATATCATGATTAATCTTTCCTTCAGTATTACAAAATGTTATTTACAGTTATATTTATTGGACTGCAACTTTTCAGTGCCTACAGTATGTATGTTAAATGCTTAAGCCTAATGTTTGCTGGGTGGTTAAATTCTGGTAGTATAAAGTAATTGCAATATTTACAAACTCCAGTTCTTTTTTTCTGTCTTAACTGTAGTGATAAGGCATTTCATATGCAACTCAACTCATAATGTTTTGTACCTCTAAGGTAATATAGGAATGGAAATCAATTAGCATTTGAAACAAATTTACAAATGTTAGATTTTATTATGATTGTTATTAAATCACATCAATGCCAAGACTTTCAGTCAAATGTACACCATTCCTGAAGAATCCAAGCCGGAAAAATAGAGCCAACTGTAGTCATCTTAGTCCACTTTCACCACACTGTAGATTTTGGTCACAAACCAAAAACAGGCAAAGAATCCAATTGTTCCTGGTGGGGAAAAAATGAATAATCAATTTTTAGCACATCGATACATTATGAAAAAGTTAAAAATTTCTAAATTAGTTTGCAAAATGAGTGTCTTGTAGGCACTCTATTGAGTATCCTTCACACATTTTGATTTGAAAGTACAGAATTCTACAGGGCAGTCATCCCACACCAAATAAAAAAAAGAAAAGAAAATGTTGACAGAATTAAAATCACAATGCTACCAAGACCCTGTAGGATAAAAAGCAAAGCCATCTAAAAAAACACCATTCCTTTTAAGAAACCTGCAATAACCAAATATTTGTAATAAACCCATCTTAGTCTTGAATATTTGATGAAGAAACAAACACCAGAAACCTACCGGAATAAGAAAAATCATTCGTTTTAATTGTAATCAATAATTAATCAAAAATCGAAAGCAAGACAGAATGTCATGAACACCTTATGTCGAAAGATACATCTATAACCAAAATCACAAAGCCAAAATTGGTTAATTATTGCCTTCTTATATAATAAGATTTCACTCATTGCACTCCAGTGTGTAGTAATGCAACAAACGTTCATTACTAGGCCTGTCCACCAGTAATTCAGATCAGGAATTACAAATGATATCATGACAATTTTTCACGCTCTTCAAACCGGTGATGTTTTACCGACTCATTTACTATGATACCTTGTTACAGATCCAGCTGTGAATCAGAGATTTGTCATGAAGCTCACGGCACTTTCCCTGCTGAGTCTGACCAATGACCTGGAAGGCAATAGGGATGCCAGTGCCTACAGCATGTGCTGCACTGACAGAGCAGCAGGGCACCGTCAAGAAGCCTCCAATGCAAACTTTCCAAATCACTCTGTTTTTAACAGATGAGTAAGCACTGGCAAAGTATTTTTTGATACAAGAATCGCCGATTTCCCTTTTCATTCTCTGCCCCTTTTTGACAGGCAGTGTATCGTGCCTTTGAGGGATTGTGCAATACTGGATCTTTGCTGCAGGACAGAGATTACATGTGGCAGGGTCACTGGATAGGTTAAGCAACAATTCAGATATGTGCTTTTATAGTATAGAGGCCGCTTCTAAGGTATCTTAGTTTGTCAGCAAAACACATGTTAATGGGCTGTTTAGTGTAGGTCCTTGAGCCCTTATTTTACCTCTGTTCATATTTAATAAAGAGTTCCTGACTTTAAAGTGTTTAAGGTAAGACTACTGCATTAACCACTTTGATTGGAGTAGAGAAAAACATACATTTAGCCTAGATTGGTCCTTCTGTCTTAAACAAAGCATGTTACTTTGATTTAAAACTTTCATGGCATTTGGATTGACCTGAATTTGTTTACAATGAAAATAGGTTAAAAACAAAGGGACTATTTTTTGTACACGAAAAAAGATCATTTTCACAAAAAAAACTAAGCACAGACTTATTCACGTCTTAACACCTACAAAGGACACAATCGGGGGTGCATTAAAAGGGTTAAGACCAACATTTCTTCCAAGTTCCACAAAGACACTCAGAGCATTACTTCTATAAACAAGACATTATATTCCATTTAAGAAAATACACTAAACTCTAGACTTTTAAAAGCTTCAAAACCAATTTTCAGTTCCATATAAAATGAATATTGTACGTGTATTTGCCAATGGAGCATTCCAAAAACGGTTCTGTGCTACCTGTCAATTTGAAGCACATTCTACTACAGCAATATAAGTACAAACACAAGACCCAAGACTGTCGGAGCCAATTAAGTTGTAGCAGCGTGGAGTGTGTAGAAGAAACGGTTTAAGTAGGTAGGAGCTGGCACAGTTGCTGACCCAACCATCTCTGACCCTGCATGTCTGCGGTCTGCACATTAACTAAATCAGAGGAAGCAGGTCCCATTTTGTTTCCTGTTCACTTGATTCATTTCTTTACTTTCTCACTTCATTTAACTGTATTAATGAGCAGACCAAAGGATACTTTAAAAATGGAATGGTACAATAAAGGCATTCACATGATAAAATTGCTTGAGCAATTGAGTGCCAGTATGACTAAAAAAAAAAGTTCTAGACACTCACCTGTAAAAAGGAAAAAGATCAAAGCCATTATCATAGTGTATCCAAAGTACAAAATTGTGCTTGCTAATCCTGTAATTTGAAGCTTTGAAAAGAAGTAATGCACGGCATATACTAGAAAGTACAATGCAGTAAACCCACTGGTCAGGAAAGATCGCCACTGCCAGTGGTAATCCTGCAGAGGGAAAAACAGATTTCTGTTAAAAAAATCAGTGAATCTCACAACACACTTTAGTGCTACTTTAACTTAAATATACTGTTTATAAAAAGAAAAAATACAACTGTTCAAAAACTCTCAACAACAACAAAAAACATTTTATACTTTTAAGCAAAAAAAACATTCTTAACTAAATTAACTGTTCTGAGTTACTGCCAGTGTATCTGGGGACCTGGAACAAGCTATCCAGCCATGCTGTCAAATTTGAAACCTTTCTTTTTGTAAAAAACGGCTGGATGAGATCCTCAGATGAAGTATCTACTAGCATGTAAACGGGCTAGACTTTTCATTTCTTCCTTCTTTCCCCATATACTCTCTTTTGCAAAGACAAAATATATAGGAACAGGTCCAGGTATGAAGTGGACTTTGAAGAACAGAGCTAATACCAGTTAGGCAGTTATTCCAAATTCTTTTTCCATACCTTCCAGCCCACAGTGACAGAATATACAACTGTCAGAACTACTATGAAGTGTTAGACAGTTTCTAAATGTTAAGAAAGCAGGCGGTATTCCTGTTCATAAACTAAAGATGACTTATAGTAATCTATAGTCTATCGATGGCTAAAAAAATGTAACATTCTCTAATAGTTGGACATTCTGTGGTGGTTTGTAAAATATTCGCCTCTCATGTAAGCCCATTTGCATTCTGTGTTTAAATATATCTCTTTGTCCTAAACATGAATGTATGGGAACTCAAAAGGTTGACCAGGGCTGTGCTTGGATTATAAAAAGGCCTTGACTTTTTAAAAATGACTGTTTCAGAGCAAATTAGACTGAGTTTGATCTGGTTTCTGGATGGTCATCCGATTAATTTACAGTAATCCAAACGTGCACTGAACTGCACCTTGACTTCTTGCATCCCTATACAGGCAACAGGGAGGATCCTCACAGGAATTATGATGCAAAGCTTTTCTGCCCTTCATCAAATGCTCACCTCTGCACAAAGGTGGAAGTAACACAAGAGGATTGTGGCTTCAGAACATGTGATCACCAGAATGATAAAGACCAGGAACAGAAACCCAAACATGTAATACATTTGATGGGACCTGAAAGTAAAATTTAAAAAGTGCAGGATACAATGTAAAAGATATGATTAAAAAAAAATCAGAAAAGTGCTCTGACTATAATAAAAGCAGAAAAACATTACTTTAAAAACTTTAAGAAGACAGGCTAATCAATACAGTGGTTAATGAACTAACAAATCAGTCATAACCTAAACAAGTAATGACATCTGACAAATCACAGAAATCACTATTTGTTACAGTGAGGAAAATACATTATACCCCCTTCGGCATCAGCACACCATTGATTAAGTATATACATTTTTTAAATTCTACCATTGTACTCACCAGATGCTGTTGAGAATGAAGAAAAGCTGGATGAAAATGCACCCAAAGGGTAGAATTCCTCCCATGATGATTCCAGGGAGGGGTTTAGTGTAAAAGGACTGTTCTGGAATTTGACGTGGAATCTGGTTGGTGCGCACTGGATGCTCAATTGCCTAAAAATTAAATTTATAAGCAAAACGTTTTTATTCCATGAATAAACTTTGACAGGGGGGTATGGAAGAAAATACATGACATTGGAGTTTTGATGAATTAAAAAATGGCTTTAGACTGGTTCTATTTTTAATATCTCCATTTGGAATAAAGGATGTGTCTTTCATCCGTGAGGCTGCTGGATGAAATTTAGGATAAGTCACTAACTGTGGCTGGGTACTCCAGAGCACCTTGGTTTTTGCAGGGTGTGATGCGGTTTGAAAACCCCTGTTGGTAACTAGGTACCTGCAAGATTATGGTTAAATTAGCCACAAATGTATTAGGCCCGTGAATATACGAAACCTCTCAGTTCTTGCAATGGGCTCCAGGTGTTAAAAAGAAATTTTAGATATTGCATGTATGTTTTTTTTAATTATTCCCTCCATTTATGCAGGTATGACGTTTGAGTCAGTGGTAGCTGGGTCAATCAGTAATTGGATAATACCCATACCAAACCTATGAGTATTAACGGAGAAAAATAGCCACCAGTTAAGATATACCTATGTGAAAATGAATAAATAAAAAAAACAGTTTCATCAAGCAGAGATGCAGCTATAGTACTAACTTGCTATGGAGACACATAGACCTTCTCATACATGAAATATAACCAGCGAACTAAATACCACACTAAAGCTGGATCTTTATCACTGCTATAAACAGCACACCACTGGGTACTTACATTCTTCTTAAAGCCAAAGTAAGCGCCAATGAATGTCAGTGGCACAGATATGCAGAACCACAAAGCCAAGATGGCAACCAGTGTGCCAAATGGTATGGCCGCTGAAGAGCCCTCTCCCCATAAGATCAAGTTCATCAAAAAGAAATCAGCAAACACAATCCTAGAAGATAAAGTTACACAATTATCCTTACAAAATAATTAGCAATTTAACTGAGTTATAACTGAGATTATCTCGTTTTAGAACTTGTATTAAAAACACTGATGCACAAAAAGTGCCAGCCTCGGGATTTACTCATTTAAACTCATACTTAAAACATACTGTAGATATTAAAACAAAATCACAGAAAATGTCAACAGCTCACTTGAAGTTGAAACGTGACACTATCAAAACAAAAACATTATGAAGTTATCAGGCAAGTCCTGCAGGAGCATTAACACACATCTGATTAGCTTCTGGTCGGATAACAGTGGCATGTTTCACCACTCTTTCTGCATCTGCTGTGACCGGTTGGTAACATTTGTGTCCTGTTAATAACAAGGACATTTTGGGCGCGCACAGATTCTATTGGTTAGGAGAGAAAGCTGGTCCTATAAAGACCTGAATGTTGTTTTCTTCAAATAGCACTTCTGTAATCCTATCACAGTGTGTCTCGCATTGTTCCGCTCTGAAATTGACACTTCCAGATTATTTTACTGAAAAAAATAAAACTTGGCCCAAGGACACTGACAAAGCATAAGCAAGCTGTAATGTTGCCCTCTGTCAGTACCAATGGTGTCCTTGTGTAAAAGGACGTTCCTGCCTTTGAATAAAACACTCCACTTCTCTCTATGTTACCATCTCACACTGTTCCCCGACTCACAAAAGAGGGTTTGCATCTCTCAGATGTCAACATTACCCCAGAACAATTTCAGCATAAAGATTATTTTAAGGCAGATGGTGAGCCAAAGTCATTTTGCTGTTGCGTGAGTAATTGCTTCCTGGAATTTCTCCTGTTGTAATCACTGCAGTTAGCAAACTGTTTCACACATGGATCAGATAGATATTATGGTCCTGGGCCAATGTAGTGACCCTCTACCTTCAAGGTCCTTCCGTCCTCCACAGAACCAATTTCCTGGTTTTTCAGCACTAGTCTGCTGTTTGTTAGAGCAGAACATCTCATTTGCTTGGCAACTTGTCTCACAGACAATCTGTGTTGAAGAATTCTAAAAGCAACTAGGTGACCTTCCATGGGGCATGGTCATATCTTTGATTGTTCTTTCATCACTTAAAAGCATGACCTTCTGAATGGCTGTCCATACAGATTCTGTTTATTTTAATTCAGGTCTGATACCAAATACTGAGCAATTAGTATTTTTTATTATTCAAATCACAAGGCTCTGTATTTTATAATCCCTAGTGATAACACTAATCAAACAACAAACCTAAGTTCTAAATTCTAATTAAAATGAAATAAAATTATATACCAAAAGTATAATTTTAGTCCAAAGAGATATTGATGTAAAACCTGACTGTTCCATTTTCATTGTGCATCAGTGTACAGTATTTATGAATTAAATTGTTTAGAACTTAGAGATTTTAGGTTTATTTTTAACTCCCTAATGAAACCTATTCCATTAACCATATATAAAAATATCAAAACCATATACATATCTTTTTATTTGTGGGATCTTCCCCTTATTCTTAGCACATTTGACTGATTGAGATGTTCAAATGATGACATTTCTTCAATAAACATTATTTTTATGTGCACATTATGAAATGGAACCAGTAAAGGTTTATTCCATGCTGAAAAAGAAACACAACATTCTGGCTGCGTTTCTTCGGGTGTTTTGTGCTTCTGTGTACGAACTACATCATGAAATGGACGGCCGATGCTTCTATGTTTTATTATTTACACACTCAATTCTGCAATCACCAATTGTCTCTTTAAAGATCTCAGCTCAAAGTAATGGCCCCAGATATCTACAAGGTAAGAATGAGGTAGTGATGACAGGCGACTTGAGGACCTTGAGTCAACAATACCATTGAGTCATTCATCTTCTGATATGTTATAACCTCTGGGGGGGTTCAGTGCCGATATGTTCAGTGCCAATTGGTAGAGAGTCACTGATGATACTGCAAATGTACAGGCACCTGTGGAGTTGTAGAAGTTGCTGTTTAGCTGGAAGCCAAGACAGCAATGATCGACTAATCCCAAGAACACTTTCCACGGTGCTGCTAAGGGAAACTGAGTCGCGGTGAGCTAGCGACAATCTCATCTTAAATCCAAGATGTCTGGATGTCATAGCTTAATCGACACTGGGAGTGAGCACCTTTAACAGCTGAGCTACTAGGAAGCCCTACCTCTAACTTTAATAACTACATGCCTTCCTGGAGCTGTAAATGCTGTAAATATTAACAGTAGATATGGTAACCCAAAACAACACCAGCTCCTTCTGAGAAAAAGTACAACATTGATGTCACCTTAAAGAAAAAAACAACCTGTAATAACCTATTCCTTTAAAAACATGTATATATGATAATTTCAGTATTATCTCAATTTGTACATTCACTTCATCACTTAAATCAGTGACTTCTTTGGGTATCATACTGTACATGGTAAACAACACCACATTTTAGCACCTTTTTTATATAAATATTCACTCACCCTGGGCATAAGAAAGCTGTCAGCAGAACATTTGTTTTCCACTTTTCACCACCAAAGGCTGTTTAAAAAATGACAAGGTGTTAAAAAAAATACACCAAACACTTAATATTTTGCCCTTCAAAAATGTCAACGGACAAACACATGGGATTTGAAAGTCAATTCTTTTTAAGTTTCCAGAAAGAGCACTGCACCTTTCATATTAACTGAAAACTAAATGGATACCGTTCTCCATTGAAGCAATATTTATTGGACTGCAATGATTAAATACAAAATAATTTACTTATATGCAGTGCTACATACATAAACTTGTAAATATTAATTGGAAAGTTAGATTGCTATACAATTATCTTAGTCGATGTAGACACAATTAGCAGTATGATATAGATGTTATAAGCATCAACACTTTATTCAAAACCTCCTCTAGTGTTTCATACTACTGTAAAAACATTATTCAAGTAGATTAGTTTGAAAATAATTACCTTGTCATTTAGTTATCTTTAACTCGAACTGATCAGAATTTTCAAAAACCTGATCACAACAAGGTAAGCTACATATGAGCAGGCAACATGAAGTGTTTTATTAGCTGACCCATCACAGGTACCAATTAAATCTAACTGAATCATTGTCAGGTGTTTCTCATTATTAACAGAATTTCTCTCTCTGCACATGCATAAAGCTAAAAAGATACTTTTCAAAAGATCACCACAGGACTGTGTTTCTGCTTAAAAGGAGAAAAAAACCACTGCTCGAAAAGAATAAAACAGTGCAAAACATCTAAATCATTTACTTTTATATATTTTCACGGTACATCATCACAAAATATTCCCTAAACATATTTTTTGTTTTCACAAGCTTGTAGGTATTTGTTTCTAAAACCAAGTCATTTCCAAACACTGAAAAAATATAGGTTTGCCTTATCAGCCATAAGCCATTGTAACTTGACTAAATTGACTAAGTTCTAAAAATGATCAGTATTTCTAACAACTTTTAAATATCTTGAGCCTAAATGATATTTCAAAGACGAATGAATTGTGAGCAGTTGATTGTAATCACATCAGAGCTTAAGGAAAACTAGGCATCCTACTTTTCTCTGAGCAATAACACTACTTACCTGCACCCACCAAAGAAACCTTATTATACCTAGAAACCACACTCCACCACACAGGCTTTTGCTCAAGAAAGGAAGAAAAGTAACCTGAAAACAGACCTTTATTGCTGTACAGCACCTGAAAGATTTTAATTACCTGCATACGTATAGTACTTTCCATCCTAAAGTCCCTTCCATCTACATTATGAGTGGACCTACTGTACTGCACTTCATCATCCACTGAATTGCTGCACCCATTTGGGTGATCATGTGCCATCAGCCCCACTATGTGAGTAAAAAAGTAACTGCCTCTGCAATTTAATAAAGGAAGAGATTTAGAAAGGTCCAATGTGGAAGTCAAACACCAGCCACAATAGTAATACAATTTTATTTATGAGAATATTTCAAGAAACTTGGTGTTATGAGTGACTCAAAGCTGTCACTCAGTGCTGTACTACAGCACATTCAAGACAGAACAGAAGCAAAAGGAAAGTGAAAAATGAGTACAGCAAATTGATAGTGAAATGAACAAGAAAACTAAATTACACATTAAATGTTTTATTTACAACAGAGGTCTCTTTGACGATTTAGAACTGCCATTTTTCCTTTACACCCACCTGATTTTCTAACCGGCAATGGTGTGTTTTTTCACATCTCAGTTTGCGGTTACACACCCTGTGACTGCACACAGGAGAGAAAGAGTAAATGTAGTCGGACTCCTCCAACCCACCCACCTTCCATTCATCTTTTCACACATCACAGGCAACACCGCCCACTACTAGGAAGATTCCCTGCCAGTTTGTGGAGAGGAACATCTCTCATCGACTGCAATCCAAATTGGCAAGCGCTGAGGAGGCTACAGGGTCACGGTGTTGTTTCCATCCTATATTCAACTGGCTGAGCTCCGCTGGGAAATCTGTCACAAGTGGCTACCGAGATGACCCAAGTTCGAACCCATGACACTTGAACCAACTTTCAGTTAATTAAGCCTCCCCAAACAGACATGTATTTAATAAAGTTATGAAAAACTAAAATGATTTGACCAATGAGTTCTATAAATGTGGTGCTGGACAACTGGAGGTTTTATCAGCCCTTGAGTAAAACTTAGCCTACAGCTGAGTAAGAAGGCCAGAATAAGCCGATTCAAGACTAGGAGCTGGACTGTATGCATGCAGCAAGTCCTTAAGAAAACCTGGAGCTAGACCATACAGTGCAGAGGCCCACCCTAAATTTCACGCAGAACCAGAGCAACTTACAAAGCATGGGAATTCTTTGATGACTATAACAAGTCAGGACTTCGTTTAAGTGTCTTAACCATAAGAAGGCACTACCTACAGTATACCAGTATCCCCTGTCATAATCCTGTAGCATCGGACTGGAAATTCTGGACCAGAGAGAAGTGTCTAACCTACATCAGCATCACTTACAGCAGTAAACTGGTTTTCCCTTAGCAGTCTCTCATCCCAGAAATGATCAGGCACAGCTTTACTTAGCTTCTGTGGTCTAATGAAATTAGGCTACAAGGTTGTAATGCCATTTAATAATGCTAATTTTGATATTATTTTCAAATTAAAATCTTCTAAATAATATGTTAATTATTCTTAATAATTATGATAATTTTGGACTTAAAAGAACTTAAAGGTACAGTATGTCGGTTTGGTCAATTTCACAGCTTTAAGACTGGCACAGCCATTCAAACCAATGTTTGAGGAACAGCTGGTAAGCACAATAGACTTGAATTTTAAAATACTGAAAAAAAGAAAGCAGTTGTTTTTAGGGGATATAATTCAACACACAGTATACCCTTGGTTAAACAGACTAAGGGGGGGAAGGGGTGTCCGTTATTTCTGAATGATCGTTATATCACAAATGACGTTTATTCAGCCCAAAAAACACTATTATGATAAGATATTAAACAACATAATTATGAAAAATACAAATAAACTATACATATACACTTTCTGGATCTTTTGACTTATTTTACAATTGTAATTAACACAGTCATGAAGATTGTTCTTCTTTTTATCATAAATATTCAAGTTCTTTTTTAGGTGTCATAAATAATAATGTATAAAATTTGCTAAAGCATATGAAAACCAAAGGACACCAACTGTAAGCAAATGATCTACCCCTATAGGACTCCATTGATATTCCTCAATTTTAAAACGTAATAGTTACTTTCACTATGTTTAATTACGTCTTACCTATTTGTCTCATTTTAGTGTACAGTATTAATGTTTATTATTTTACATTACATTATTTATTATTGTAACATTATTATTATTACAGTATTATTTATCTTACCTATTTGTCTCAATTTAGTGTACTGTACTGAATTATTATTTTTGCATGTTTTTGTGCATAGCGTATTGTCAAACCATGATGCAATCAAATGTACTTTCACAATATTTTACATTAAATGTATTTTACAACTTAGTTATATCTTTATCTCTCCTATTTATCATATTTTAAGAATAAACCAAACCTGTTCTCCAAACTACCTACTGTATCTTATTTTTTTATTTGTATTTCTGATTTTATAGATGGAATTTTGTCCGTTAAATCCGAAATGAAGTTAAACTGAGGTTTTACTATAGTTGAATCTTTTAAGAAAAATAAATATAATAAATTTACAAAAAAGAAAAGCAAACACTAAAGACTTAAGGATCTGCAGGTTTTTTTAAAGAATAGAGCCAATCACTCTAAGTGTTTTTTAGAAAGTAAAACACAATGTGGTCATTTTGAACATCTGCTATTTTAAAAAGTCAATATATAAATACAGTGTATATAATATGCTTGATATTTTCATGGCTTTAAGCAACTCCAAGGCTGATAAGTGTTAAAGACACTAAAACATATGAATGTGATGGAACATAATTAATCCCTGAAATAATCATTCTCTCAAGCCACAACACAGACGTTAAAATACACAGCAGACTGAAACAGATATCACAAATGAAGCCTGAAGAATCAATCAAGGGAATTGGTCTTAACCCAATCGAGCTGCTCAGTGAGATCTGTAGGGTGGCTAAGAGCAGAATGGAATCAGAAGACATCACAGCACACAGCAGAAGCCTCAAGTTGTACAGTTGTCAGAGCTGATGATAATTTAGAGTAATGAGCAGAGTCCTTGTCAGTATGCATAACTTCAACTTACACTTGTAGAATCTGGCAGCAACATAACCTGCTGGAGTTCCCAGCAGAACCCACAGCACTACAGCGCATGTCATCAGGGCTCCTCTGTTAGCAGGTGATAAAAATCCCAGGCATGCAAAAACTGTGAGGATTGGGGAAAAGAACTTCAGTGTAAAGTATTATGCACTTTAAGGGAATAGAAAAACAAATGCACACCTCCATTACTTGTATGTCTATCATTCTGCATATACCCTTACTACTGAATCAATATCAATATAAAAAAAAAACATTCATAATAGTAATACCAATTTTAAGAAATGTATAAAAGAAGACTTCAAATTGTCTGAGTTCCATGCTTTAAGATTAAAATTCTAAGAATTTATCAATTAAAAATATTTCATTTGCTGTCTAATATACGATATAAAACTACAAACATGGCAAAGAATTCTAAATGAAAACAGAATTTTCTTTTTTTAAACCAAGCTTTTCAGAGAACTCCCTTTTTTCCCCCACAGATGTCCCATAGTCTCTGAAGAAAGAAAGCTCGAAGGACTGGTCTACATACACAGAGTGACAAAAGTCATGATGGAGATCTGTGTTCCAGACCCAAGGAAAACAGAGAGAAGCATTCCCTTCCTCGGTGGTCTGAAAACATCCCCGTGGACAAGTTTCCAACCAAATTCCTCCTGAGCATCCTCCTGGAAAACAGCACAGAGGTTTACCAAGCAGCATTGTGGGTGTGTAACCAATTACGTTTAATATACTTCAACTAAAGCAGTTCTTGTAACAGCCATTTCGCACAGCACTGACTGATCACTCCAATAATGCCAAGTGTCAGCCTGTTCGCCGGCGAAAGGACTGTTGAAATAATTAGTCCATCTTCTGTGAATAAAACAATAAGAAAAAACTCAACCAAAACTCTAATCCTAGCATGTCGATGCACTGACATGACCTAAAAAATCTTAACATCTGCTGGGGCTTAAAAAAAGGTTCAAGATTCAACCTTTGAAACACCAATGGAAATGTAAGCATGACAGATCAAGATCCCAGCATTTATAAAATAATACGCACATGTAATGATAAAAAATAAGCTGAAACCAATTACACAAAGAATGCAGTAGGTTCAAGGCTTGAGTCTTAAGAGAAGGTTTAAAAAGTAAATGTGATTCTACAAATAATTTGCTACCTGGCATATATATCCCATTAATACATGAAAATATCTAATTTACATTCAGCAGGGAATTGATACCCTTAATTTAAAGTAGACACAATGCAATCTTTTAAACAAACATAGTGTACAAACAAAATTATAGTATATTAAAAGTATTTGTTCATGACATTCCACCTTTTAGGTCTGTATTAAAGTGTCAGAGAGCAGAAATGTTAAATATGTTAATTAGCAAACAAAAAAAATAATTATACAGTTTTACTTACAACTGAGTCCATCTGATTGTATCTGGCAATATCTTTGTGTAGAGTGCGAAGCATGATCATAGCCACCATACCAGAAAGAAACAGCACAATTACGAGAGAATTCATGATGCTGTAGTGCAAGGGAAATAAAGAAGAGGAGAGGGTCAAAGCAATGCATATATTTAAGGACAGCAAAATGTAAGTAATTTCACAATACAGGTAACGTCGTACCTAAACCATTGAATGTTGGTGTGTGGCATGGACTCTAGGATATAATCCCACCTCGAAGCCCATCGGATGTTTGGGTCTTCCTATAAAAACAAGAGTTACGATATACAGTAACATACAAGTGTCAGTAAAATTCTGTTTCACTTTCATGTGGTAGTATCAGTCGTTAAATTCTATCCAGTGTAATACTTGACAATACTGTCCTTTTTATTAGTGCCTTTACAATAATATTCTGCCTTGAACATATTTTAAAAGTCCTTCTGAAATCAAAAGAAACATGATATAATAGTACAGTAAAGTATTATTATGCCTAATATAGAAGTTCAGCTCTGACAGACTGACTCTATTACATGTGACAGATTACTTTTAAAAAGAAACATTAACAATGAAACAAATTAACATCCTGAGGATCCTCAACAGATTAAAAGATAAAACTAATGGATATACAATTTACTGCTGAAAAAAATAATTTGCTGACTGATCTAGGAATACAATTGCTTCAGACAAACAAATATTCTCACATCTCTATTGTGATATTTCTTCATCTCTGAACTACAAAACCATTTTATTAGTGCATCTTGTCTTGATGAAGTAAAATCAGTAAATAAGGTGTAATCAGTCTGTAGAAAAGTTGACTTAATGCCAAAAATATGCTTGAACAATTTTTTCTTGTTCTGCCATATACCGTATTATGTTGAAATGTAAATATTACCCCATATTATGCTTTCTTTTACAAACACAATGTATAGGGATAATCTGACTAACCAAAGAAACATTTTAATAACAGAATACTTACCAAAAACTTGACAGAATAGGTATAAGCGATTTTGAGCTCCCCAGAAAATGTGTTGCTTATGTCCATAGGAATATCAGGACAATCTGGATTGTCAATATGGGTGTGTTTATGGCTTAAAAAAACAAAAAATAATTTAATTCACTCATTAAATCGGATTGTAAAAAAGATGCATCTAACTGTAAAATATTCAACTTTACAAAAGTAAACAGTTCAGCTTAAAAACTCTTCCAGGTATATTTTTACCTTTTCGGTTCCATTTTTGCCGCAACAAGTCTTGCCCCTGCAGCTTCATTCTCAACAACATGGTAAAATATTTTGATATCTACATGGTTGAAAATGTAAAATGTGTCCTTCTCATTAAACTCCCCCTGCAAATTAAAGCAAAGATGAGTACAAAATACAGTACATAATGGCAGTATTGCAGAGTATTACATTGAACAGTAATCTTAAATTTGGTTGCTTTCAGCTTTTACACAATTTCACAGATCTACGATGGATAACTGCAGCCCAGCTGATGTGCAATGTTGGATGTTTACTGGTTAAAAAAATTTATTGTGTGACTGAAGACTTGATTTATACCATGTTTTTAAACTATAAATATTATTGAAACATCAAAATAGTGCTTTAGCCTACCATTTCTCTGCCAAAGCAGAAACTAAAGATATAGTATGAGTTCCAAAGAATTTGTATTTCTTTCAACTATTTGCCTGCTTATTCACAAGTTTTATCATTTAAAGAAAGGTGTTCCGCTTTCTTCAGCTGTGTTAATAAAGTTTGCCATGTTCCCAAGGGATATCAAATATAAAATACAAAAGCAGATTCCAGATTAAACTGATGAGGAAAAAAAATGGGAATTTCTAATATAAAAAAAAATCCTTATTCAGATAATTAAAAGAGAACAGAACATTTAAACACCGAAACAGGATTTGAATATTTTAAATCCACAAATATGTAATCTGGCACAAGACTGCTTATCATCTATGTTATAAACTGTTCTCTAGCAGATGGAAACAGCCAGTAATTGCTAATATGAAAACAATGATTTTCAGAATGTTACTATAAGAATATAAGGAATGTACTGCAGAACTAACATTAATAACGCAAGCATCCTTTTGCAGACCCTCTTTGTTAACATAACATCCAATAGGAAAGCCAGGATTGCAAAATTTCTGTCCGTCTTCAACATCATAACACCATGTCACAGGCATGTTATCAACAATCCTGCAAATATGAAAAAAGTTGTGTTAGTCGCACTGTTGAAAGTGGCCACTGCAAGCAGAAACATCTTTAAAAACAGATGTGAGAAATTACTTGTTTTTTTCTGTCGGTTTCATATTGGTATTTTGGACATGAAGAATTAAATGGACTTAAAATTTAATGATAAAATGCATTTCACAATAGAAAGCTCAAATAAAATACAATGATACTGTCATCCATCTTAATTAAAGTTGCATTTAAATAATACACAGCAAATATAACAGAAGACGCATATATTTGGAACTAATCTTCTCATCTCTGCCATTAAACGTAGCAGGAATACTTAATTTTTTACTGAGATTTTCACACTTGTTCTTGATTTTTTTGTACAGGTTCACAGCTCTGTAAAATGTGATGTTTGCTATGGCACGCCTCCTCAGAAAATTCCATACAACTGTCATCTAAATTTTGGCTTTACTCTATATTTATACTCTTTGTGTATGACCAACAATGTAACTGTTAATAGTACTGAGTCAGTCTAGTAATACAAGAATCCAGCCATCCTCAAGTATTATGAAAGAATGCCTTAGCCCAGGCCTTTGCTGATCAGTTGAACTGTTTCCATAAATTCTGAAAAGCAGGCGAACGCTGGGTCTAGCTGAAAACAACTGACACTGACCGATGTCTTTTTTACAGAATTCTGTTGGCTGACAATTCAGTTGTCAGGAAGTCCAATTCCATTCCTATTGCCGTTCCTAACTAGGTGACTCTGTGAGCACTGAAAATCAGGGGTCCTACAGATTTTGAACAGAATCCCTAATGAGCAAAGACACAAAAAAAAAGAAAATCATGCACACCCAATTAAACTTCCACAAATCTTAAAAGATATCTGCATTTTCTTACTTATACGCATTAATACATCTGAGATCAATTTAAATCCTTTCATTCGCTTTCTTTTTATTTGGAAACGCAGTCCATTTCGTAAGCAACTGCATGTTTGTCACTGGTTAGCTGCAAGCTCTCAGACAGCCAGTTCCTATCAATGACTGCTCCCGGGGCCAGCAGCCAGCACTCAGCTAATCTGTGGGAAGCCAGCTGGCACCGGCTTCCCTAGGAGACAACCACTCATCCCCCTGCTGTGCGCAATTGAGATCTGGAGACCTGCTTTATCTCAAGGCAAAGTTGAGATACCATCCTGACAGACAGTGTCAATCTTGCACAACCGTACAATTTACCACACAGGAATTTCACTTCATTGGGACACAATTTTAGGGCACTGTTTTTCGGAAAAGAAAAAACGCTTTGGAGAAGAGGTCACTATTAAAACAAACACATAAATAAGTGAATACAATGCCCGGAGAAATACAACAGAGTGTCTTAACATAATAAAGTTTCTCTGGGGTTTAAATGGTCACATGACTTCTAGTGCACCATCTCAAGCCGTGGTTGTGTAGGGATGTGGGACAACGTGAAGCTGCAATCTTCAACACGTCAAGGATGTTTTTTACATTTTTGCTAAATGTAGCAGGATTCTCCATTGGCGAACCTATACTTTATTTTGTCAAGACTCGCCAGGCCATAAAAGGGCAGTTATTTTATGAGTAATAATGTTCCCCCAAACTAGAGATTCAAAAACAAATCCAGAACTGACCATCACAATCCCTCCATGGGGCTTGGTCAGTATCTGGACATAAAGCACGTTGAGCACTTGTACAGAAGGTAAATGTGGACTGATCACAAGTTTCAGTAAACCAGCAGTGCCCCATCTTGGTCCTACAGGGGGTGCTATATGTGCAGGTTTCCAAAGCATCACTAAAGCATCAGAGGTTCAAGAGCTTGGAGAAGCCAGTAACTAGCTGGCGTATCTCATTTTGAGATGAGTTAGAAAGAGAACCCATTGACATACCAGCTCTCCATGACCATGATTGGACACCTCTGCTGTGAATCAACTTCACTTATTTAGATCCTGTGGAATCCACTTCAGCGCAGTCGCTGATCGCTTCAAAGCACAACGGAAGCCATTTGCTCCTAGTGTGTGGCCAAACATTCATACCTGAATACAAGCTCATTTCTGTATTCACAAAACTAAAAGGCATTAAACTAGTGATTAAAGGCATTAATGCTAACATACAGCAGAAGAGCTAGTTTACAGATGGACTTATCCCACTGTACAACCAGAAGAGCAAGTAAAGTTCAGCAAAGAATACAGTACTTACAATAATAAGACAAGAGGAAAAGTTACACCCCCTCAGTTAAACCCAAAAGAACGGGATTTGCCTTGGCATTTATATTTACGTGAAATACAAACAGAACACTAACTGTTATAACACTCATTATATTAAATGATATTAATGTAAGGCATAGTACACTAATTCTTAAAACAATTAATACCTAAAAAAACCTGCAGAACTGCAATAAGTACCTTTGAAGAACATAGGGTTGTTTTCAAATCTAAGACTTTCAGTAATCTGTACGCAATGAACAGCTTGTCTTCAAGGCCAATAAGGCACAGCATCGAAATTACAGCTCCTAAACTGACTAGACAGCTGACCATGAATCCATCATCTCTGTCACAGAAGAAGTTTCCAACCTATTAACTTCACAGGTTAGTATTTTTTTTGTAGAACTGTGGATGGCTTGCATGGTTTTAGAAAACAAAATGTACTGTAAATGACTACCCAGATGTAATTGTGTATTTCACTTCAAGTGAAATATATATGAAGTGAAGGAAGGTCTCAAACCATATGCCTAACATAAGCAAAGCATGACATACAGTATGCACTGCAAACTGAAGCATGTTGAAGCAGCTAGAATCTGAACTAATTTCCAGTCTGATGCCCATATTACTCCTGGTTTTGAATCAGGGACTGGCTTCCTGTTGTGTTCAGAGTTTACTTTAAAACCTAACTTATAACTTACAAGGAATAGCTTCCTTACAGCTTTCTCCAGTTATACACACAGATGCAGTCTTTGAGCCATTGGTGCGGGTCTCTTGTCTGTCCCCAGGATCATACTGTGGGCCATGGGCAGTATCTCCCGTTTCCACACACATTAAAAAGAAATGGCTCGCTATGAATTTGTCCACAATGACACTTCACGCCAGCTCCAACACACATGCTCATTTTAAGCACAAGTGCTGATCAGTTAAAGTTGTCCTGTGGGATTTAAGTCCCCATTTGCAGTCACCACCCATGATGCTGGATTGTGTTATGCACAAGAATCCCAGAGTTTAAAAGTTTGATGTTGAACTAGAGGAGGCAAAATTCATCTGATGATAACTGGCCAGTGAAAAGCCAAAAATGTATTTAAAATCATAAGCAGTCTGAAAACGATGCACACTAGCACTTTTTTTAGTCTTTTGTTTGTGTCTGATTTTGATGTTTAATACTTTTGAATGGCTTCCTGTAAGGTACTTTATAAGATAAATATTATTAAATGAAGCAAAAATCATTACTGCAAAATGACAGCAAATACCAGGAAGCAAGCAGTAAACTGTGGTTTTCCATGTATGTTTATGTCAGTATGTGGTGAAATTGAATTGTTTAAAAAAGCAAAGCTTATAACAAAACAGAAGTTGAAGAAACATCTGCACTGAGAACCCTGATCATTTCTGAATTCTTATAAAATAAAGCATATTTTTTAAACATCACTAACTCCCTCTAGTGGCAAACATGGGATTACTTGGTCCTTATTTAGACATTTAACACTAGGCCAACTTTGTTAAAACCAAAATATAAAAATGATTAAACTTTATGAAGTATAAAGTTTACTCGATTGATTATATATGATTTTTTTTAGCTTTTTTGTATGTAAACTGCATGTTCCTAACAACCAAACATAAACACGAACAATGGAATCAATTAACTTTGTGATTGTTTCACTACATGTTAATGAAATACCACTCAGGAAGGCTTCTCTTCTTGACACAACTCACCAATGATGCTGATAATTCAGAAGCATCCCTTTCTTCAAGAATTCCAGTTTTTGCTTATCTTCTTGTTTCTTTGTGTCATAAGTTTTAGTACATACATGTTTACATTCTTCATTCTTCTTAAAGTGTAACTGCAAAGGGAAAAAGCAGATGGTTATTTAAAAGATATAAATGTCTTTTGAACGGAATCAAAATCTTTTGGATTTTGATCCACAAAAAAAATAACATCAACATGGTAACTTGCAACATTCTATAGTATTTATATTACAATGTATAGAAATATGAAAAGCAATTATAAATAATGAGTGAAAAGAGATATGAGAATGTTGAACAGAAGTTTTGATTAATCTCTTCCACATTAATACACACCTTATATGGGGATGGTTCAATTCTCTCTCCAAACAAAACTTGGCCTAAATTCTCAGAAGGCCGTTTTTCAGTCTCTATAGAGCAGAAATCAAACCTATGCATAAAAAAGAAAGGATTTACATGTGTAGTCAAAGAGTTTCAAAGATTCAAAAGTGAATGTTTTAAGAAGACAGTACATTTTGGATATTTACAACACCAGCCACTCTTGGTTTACCTCATGGGTACAAACATACAAAAAACAGTCACTCTTTATTTAGATAATCATGATTCTTTTAGCCTGATATGCCTTCTGGGAGTTTTTTTGTACCATTTACTATATATATTCCTTCCAAATCAGTGACCCCCCTCCTCCCTTTTCCCTTTTTTAACAAACAGAAAAAGGTCAAATTTCTGTGAAGTGACTTAGATGCGTGATTCACGCTGGGTCGTCACTTTGAATTTTCCAAAACCTTTTCTGTCATGTACCCATCAATGGGCCATTATCTAGTGCATAACATGGTGTTCTAGCAGGATTCCATGCATGTGACCTTGAAACATCCAATTTTGTTTTTAAGTGGGACCCTTTACGTTATACAAGAAGACAAACTTGAATTTCATGAATTTCAATTCACAACAGAGACGTGTTAAAAAAAGATATAAGTCAATCCAGCTGCCAGTTTGTGGAAGGATGTTTTTGTCAAGGAGGCAGAGGATACCTCTGAAACTGTTGCGAGATGTAAAATTCGAATCGGATGCAGGCTAATTACTCTTGGCTTTGTGCCCTGGCAATCTATACAAAAAAACTGAAGTAAATATTAATGTACGTTTTATATACAGCCTGCCCTAACCAAAAATATAGATGTTGTGTGTAGACTGAGAATACAATAGTAATGAAATAGGAATAATCTTACAAGATTCATTTGATGATATCCATATATCTGGATTAAATCATACCTTCATATAGGGCTGGGCGATATGGCCAAAGACATTATCACAATAAAAATGTTCATATCAGTCGATATAGATAATTATCGCGATAAATGTCAAATCAGTATTTCTTTCAAGTTTAAAGGCAGATTTTTTCTCCCGAGTGAAAGTTGAAGAAACCAGACAGTTAATTGGTAAATTAAACAACTATTTATTTTAAGAACACAACACTTTCCAAACAGCAGAAACATTAAACAAATCTGTTAGCTGCCCAGTCTGCAATACGCACCCACCCTCGTGCAGTATTTTGTGCGCATCATGCGCAAAGCATAAACATATAGCGAACATTTATCTAACATTTGTTAAAATTATATCGAGAAAAATTATATCGCGATAATTATCGTTATCGAATTATCGCCCAGCTCTACCTTCATCCAGTTCCATCACTAGATATCACCATTCTGTTTGCACACAGTTTTTACATCGACCCAGCAGAAAGTTGGGATGAAGCACCATATGTGGAATTTGTGACTGACAGGTGGGTTTGTTTTTATTTCAGTCTAAGGCTCATGGCAAAAAAGCATTTAATATTTTGTCAATGTCTTTGAATATGAGGGCCTTAATTGTTTTGTTTCACAGTTAATTGTGATTTCACAAAACAATGAATGCCCCATGATGCTGCAGTGCAAGAAGACAGGTTCCTGATGGCCTGCTTTTGCAACAACTTTATTTTTCAAAATCTCTACCACTTCCCTCAATCTGACACAAAAACGCAAATCTCCCTTGTGTACATGTCCCCATTGTTTTGAAAGGGCACCTGCAGGGTCCACCCATTTGCTTTTTCTCTAGAAGAGATTGATTTCATTTCTTACTTCCATTCCTATTACCTCCTGAGTCTTTATCAACACTCACAACGATAACCATTCTGCTGGTTTCCTCTCTCATCTCCCACTCACAGGGCTGGAATGACAGTAAGACCTCATCTTCTCCAGGAATTGCTCTCCTTCCTCCCTCTCAATAACCTCACTACATTCCCTTTATTATTATTATTATTATTATTTACTGTTGCCCTAAGTTATCAGCTCCCTTTTGCTCTACATATTTGCTTTCTTCTCCTACCTGCTCAACGCTATCCATCAACTCAATCTCTTAGCTCTCAACTAGTTCTGTAGGCTCTATACTGTATCTTCCTTTACTGTTCACACACATCAGTCTATTTATTCCAGTCTATCTCAAACCTGCTTCTCTTGTCCTCTTCACTCAGAATGAAAAACACCATGGTCAAGTGAGAGAAAAAGGGAGAAACTCAAAAAATGCTACTGAATTTAGAACTAAGTTGTAGACTTTTCTCCCGTTGCACCTGATCTTGCCTTTGCTCCATCAGTTTTTCTCTGATGATGCCCACCACCTTTATTTCTCTAACTTCTCCCACCCCTCCATCTTCCTTCGCCCCACCATTTTCTTCTGTCATTCCTTCACCACCTTCCTCTACCCTAACAAAGTAAACGCTTACTAACTTCCTTCCGTTGCTCAATTTGTCTTTGTCCCTCATTCTTTTCTTTCAGCTCCCCACCCAGCTCAGATATTTGCTAATAGCTCCAGAATCACAGGTCAACAGTCAACTGCACCTTCTCCCATACCATGTCTTTCACAACAGCCTCTCCACTTTAATATTTTGTATGACACATTACACTGGTTTTCCTTGTGAAAACTCCTCTTCCATTCTCAAAAGGCTTTCTCCTAATCTCATCCACCTGTCTCCTTACTTCTAATCTATAAAGCTCTTGAGTTAGTGGCTCAGTGTCAACAAACCAGTTCACTCAATAAACACTCCCTGCTTTACCCATTACAGTCTGGTCTCCATCCAGCGCATTTCACAGAAATTATGTTACACTCTAGCTTCTAATTCGCTGCTTCACTCTTTTCTAATTCTTCTTAACCTTCCAGCAGCATCTGATACTGCCAACCACACTTGCTCCTTCTCCACTCAACCTTGGAATTTTTGGTGCTGCCCTGGCTTGGCTCTGTTTCTCAGATAGCACCTTACTTTGTCTACAATAGTTCCCAGGATCCAGCTTCCCTATTGTAGCTCTTTTCATTTCCTCATAGCCATTTAACATCCTCTCAGCTGCCTTATCCTAGATTTCAATACATCACCTCAAACTCAGCTATTCTCAATGTGTGTTGCTCTGCGATTTTCTTCCGATCTATTTCCCTTAATCCTACCACCCTCTTCTAATTCTGTCAAGAACCCACTCATGGTTTTTGACTCCTCCCTCTCTAATTCCCTGCACATCTTCCCTCGGCCACATTCCTGCTACATCTCTCTAAATAGTTATAGAATACATCCTTTGACTTTTCCCAACAACCTACCATGCTCATCTCCTATTTTAGGTACTGGTTCTAAAAATGGTGGCTGCAACTTCCATATGCATTAGCCTCCTTGTACCAGCAATCCTATTTCTCCAGCTCATCCAAATCTCTTCTCTTGCCCTGTATCCCTCCCTGTCTCTTTTATTCCATATGACTCCTATACATGGATTCTCCACAGGTAGCATCTCTCTACATACACTTAGCTCGAGATTCCTGTTCTTATCTATCTCTCCATCGCTTTGCCCTCTCCTGTCTCCTGCCCTGTCCATTATTATCGATGAATTATCATCTCCATTCATTCAGCTACTACTACTGTTTCCTTTCCCTGTCATGGGGCTTTCTCTTGTCCAACACCTGTGTGATGGACACAACTGCCGGTGGACAGTGCTTTTCAGTGCCTTTTTATAAAGCCCACCTTTTCAGATTATGCCTGAAATTCCTACACCTTGTCTGCTTTGACACCTACAATTTGTCATCAGCACTGCACATCTTGGTATATAATGTATAATTTTGTTTTTTCATGTAAATTATACTTATAATTTGGCTTTAATTATAAATAACTTCCCCGTTGCTTCCCTGAATTCAAAGTGCATGTTAATTTCTTTGCCTCTAGTTTAAGACTGCACTATCTATTGCACATTAACTCTGGTGAAGCATTGCATTGTTTGCAAACAGCTTTATACATGGAGCCTCTTTTTATCTTACGTTGGTAAACTTGGCTTTATAATGTTGTACATCTGACTCAAGAAGTTGATAAAATGAATGTTAACACTGCTTCGATACCAGGCCAAAATATGCTTAAACACATCATTGTATGTATGTGACCTGTATCATCAGATACAAGCTAACCAAGGTAATTATTGAAAACTCACAAGGAAGCACTTCAGTAAGAAATTAGAAAAATCACAGATGGTACATTTACGGTATGCACCACACTACTCCTTTAAGGTATAGATTTTAAGACTTGAAACCTCTCCTTATCTCTACATGTGCTTCCTAAGTACTTGGTCTGCAAAACAGGTATTTTTGCTTCTTTACATTGTTTCTTGTCATGACAGAAAAGTTAGAGCTCTTTGCATTTACTTAGAAACTAAAGAAAAAAAAAACAGTATGTTAGTTGTAACTCACGCTGTGTATTCGTAGGGCAGGACAGACTCCACAGAATCCAATCTGTTCACAAACAGCTCGATTTCAGACTAGGAAGACAAACAATAACATTCAGAATAAAGCAATTAAAGGTTATTAAGACATTTTAAAGAAGATTTACATCTATGAATACTACGACATGTTAAGACTATTAACCCGATCCAATTAGAAATGCATTTGACAGAAATCATAGGCCTGTAACAAAGCAGTTATTTTAAAGTATCAGCATTCTCTAAACTTCTTCCCCCAGTTTACACCCCACTGCTTTTGCACTGAACTCACATAAGTCACTCATATACTGCTGCTACTGTATTCCATAGTAAACTCACGTATACTGCTGCTACTTGCTACTATTGTATTCCACTACATTGTTGGCACACATGCTATTGTCTTATGTTCTTGTATCCAACAATTTGTCGTTTGTTGTATCATTTGTTATGTGAGGTAACAGGCAAGTTTTTCATTGTATTCAAGTACATATGATGAAAAAACCTGAAAACATAATGTACAACTGGGGCTGTTGTTAAAAAAGGGAAAACTTAACATTACACTCATCAAACTCCAGAGAGATTTCGTTTTTCATTTTCATTGACTGATTGAAAAGAAAGAAAACATAAAACACTCGGATAAAGACTAAAGAGTCTGCTCTTGTATTCTTAATATTAATACAAAAAATCTGTACGATTCGACTACAGAGCTAAAGTTTTTAGAATATATTGATAATGTTCACAAACCACATGATATTTGATGGTTTAACTGTTAAATAAACCATCATCTGCATACGGCATTGCAAACATATTTAAAATAGCAATGTAATATGGGGACAAATTAAATATAAAAAAGTTATATTTTTTATATTTATATAACGCAAACTTTAAGATAGGTAATGAGAAGACTTCTGTGTTGTGTTGTGTTATGGTGTGATGTGCTATTGGAACTTCTACTTATAATAAGGTAAAGCAAAGACCTACCATTATGAGTGTACAGCAGCAGCGATTGTTTTGTCTGACCAAACAATTAACTGTATTATTTTTTATGGATCATAGCTTGCTATTCATAAAGAAGGTTATATATGACCTGCTACATAAGATTGTATGATTTGAAGCACTTACTTAAAACTCTGGCATCTGAAATGCAAACAAAAGCCCCATTTTTGTCCCAGATCCTGTTATTCATGATAGTGATTTAGTAATAATATATGAAGTTCCATTAGCTAGATCTAGAGGATATTACATTTAATAACACAATTTGGCAGTGTGAGGAAAAAAATGGATTTTTTGTCATTGTGGACACACAGGCCCTGCAGAACTAAACAGGATTGTCCATTCTTTTGCAGATGCATCGAAACAATACATTTAACTCCGTGCAGAAAATTAATGGAGCATGAAATCAGACTATGATCTATACAGCGGGACATTATTAAACTCACAGGTGTCACTGTCAACCCACTTATTATTTTGTGACCTCAGTGAGCTGTATCATAACCGCATATGACTGGTGACGTTTAAATGACCTTTTGCTTGTCCAGAACCATCCGTTTGAGTTATATAATTAAGGCAGTGCTACATCATGCAGTTGTGTGGGATAAAGCGAACAGACACTAGATCCTATGCGTGTGTGTCACGTTCGGTATTTACTCTTACAGAATGATTCGTTTCATGATCTGACCTATGTGGCTCACAAGCAATAAATGAAATCATTTACAGTGAAAGCTTAGCTACAGTAACTAGCAGCACTCCGGATCCGTTTAAGTGATGAATGTAAATAATGTCTGTTAAAGATTGACACATATCTTTAACGTGCAGTATTTCAGTCTGGAGTGCGGATTAGCTATGTGTAGCAGACATCGGAATAATAGCAGTGCAATAGCAGTGTTAACATCCGATTACTAACAATGTCAAACATGCAATTTGATGCGGAGCCCACAAATGATATGTTATATCGTGGGATTAATATAACTGGTCTCTCGGGCCTTCCTGTTGTAGCCCCATAAAGAGACAGGCAGTTCAGGCAATGTTTACTTCGCGCTCAATAGTTTTAGAAAAGTAACACAAAAGCCCTGGTGTATTTGGGTGATAATTACCCGGCAGTCCGGTGTTTCTTGGTCTTTCGCAGCTTGATCTTTTTCACAGAAACTGACAGGAGCCAAACCCGGAAGATAAAAACTCGAAGCGATGTGCAAGCTTCCAGTCAGCAGAAGAAAGAGAAGTCTCACAACTGGAGGGCTATTATACAAGATGCACATTTTCTTTTCTTTTAGTGTCAGCTAAATCACGTCAAAATAAACAATATTTACATAAGTAAAAAATGAGGTATATCTGTCACACTGAATAAATCAACGTTCCTGCGCAGGACGGTGACATGGGGAAAGCTGGCGATAACCCACTTTCAGATCCAGACACGTCATCCCACAGCCTGACCGTCGCTCTCTGCCGCGGAGGACTGTGGGAAGGTAGAAGGGGTGGCTAAGGCTTTGCACTACAAGGATATTGAATTCCAGCACATAATTATTGAAGATTTTATGAAGAAAAGTATATTTTGTAACATTTATCTGTATGTGTCATTATTTATGTGAGCCCTTAACCCTTTAATGACCCGCTACATGAATAGTTTTTTTCTGTTAACGTCTATATCTCCAGTAATCCACAGGTTTGCGCTCTGGAATTTGATAATTTAATCTATTGTCATTTGTTGACCTTTGGAGTCCATTTAAGTACCTAGTCCGACAGTAATACAACAAGTGACAGGCACTTATGTTTGCTAAGTGTCCATTTTGGCGTCTTTACTCTGTCTTTACAGAGTTAAATTTGTGCTCTAAGATATTTTAAAATAGTTTTCCCCTTTGGTTGTTGTGAGCATATACTGTATGTTTTCAGAGGTTAGAGTTTTTTTTATAATTTTTGCAGTTGTCCATGGTTCCTTTCCAAGCAATGGACAGTATGCCTGACTCAATATGTGCACAACAGTCAGACTCTCAAGGTAATAAGTGCAAATATTGTTTAAATAAGGTTTATATTTAGTATTACATGCTATGACCGAATAACTGGGTTTTCTTACTGCTTTGCACTTTGTAATTTCATCTCACTAGAGAGAACCTGTTTTTCAAAGCAGCTGCATGCAGTATTAGGTTTCCAGTAGGAGACTTGAATACCCCTTGCAGGGACCTTATACATAATGGAATGGTTTGGAAAGGGTTAAAATAGCAGTAGTCTTGCAAAACAAGATGTGTAATTACCTAAACAAAGATACAAAGTGGGAGTATGTATTATATCAGGCCGAACAAGTCTAATAAGGAATGTTTACATCTCAATGTGCCCATTGCTGTCAGGTTCATCCTGAAACAAACCTTAAAAATGGTTTGTTCCATGCTGAAAAGAGGAAAAAAAGCAACATAACGTTTCAGCTGTGGAGCCTTCTTCGGGTGTGAGCCTTCTCACACTCCATAGCCGAAACGTTGTGTTTCTTTCCTTCTCTTTTCAGCATGGAATAAATGTTTAACTTGCTCTTTTGCAGCCTACGTGTGCTGATGCAGCCACCTCCTTAAACTACTTAAAAAATGGTGTTTTGAAATGTGTATGATTCCCCCATTTTGATGCTGCTACAAAGTCAACACTGTGTCTCAACAACAGAATATGGCAATTACACTATTAGCAATTTGTATTTTTCATTCTTAGAGTAGTTTGGCTTTGTGAAAAGACAAGAAACAGAGATAAACTTAAGAGTTACTTTTGAGAGGCAGAATAGACCATAGTGGGGTGGTGTCATTTATACCAAAAGTGTAGGTTTTAGATATTTACAATACTTTTTTCTGTCTATTTAAGTAAGCCACAACAAGTGTAGGTTTTGCTTGTTGCTCTTTATATGAGGCAGACGTTTCTGATTTGAATATTTTAATACCTTGTCTTTCCTCTTTAGCTTTGCAAATTGTTCTAGAATTGGTTCACTTTCACTGGTTTAAACAGGAGTTTAGTTTTCTCTACAGTTTAGTCTTGTGTGGCTTGTCCCAATTGATTTAATAAATCTATGTACAAAATCTAAAATCAGCCTCTGTTTATGTTTACTATTAACAGAACTAATTACGGAATTGTGTAATTATTTTCAAAATATTTTCCTCAACATTAGCACCAAAGCCATTTGTGTTGTGATAAACCAGAAGCAGTAAAAACACAACAAAATCAGTTGGAATTATATTTATTTGTTGTATTTTAATATTTTCAATGTATTATGATCAGTGTTGCCATGAAAGCATTCATATCTCAGCATAATTCTATTTATTTTTGTGTAGAATGTATTGCAAGGGTGGACTTCACACATTCACCACTAGGTGAAGCTGTCCAAACACGAGAGTTACTATATAGATTGGAAACCCTTTAACAGTAACTAAATGTAAATCAAACCTGGAAGTAAAAAAAAAGAAAAAAAAATCACATATGTTTATACAGTATATATATTTGCAAATCAATCTGAGTGCTTGTGTAGCCTTTCACATAATTGTATATATTTTCACAGCAGGGTACACATAGTTTTTTGCTATGTTAGCAGTGCTTTATTTTGTGGAGTAGTAGTCATTTATATATTATCATAACCACTTCTTTGACTTTACTGGTTCAGAAGAAATAGAAACACAGCTGTTAAAAATACTGTTTAATTTAGTAAAAGTAAAACATTTTCCGAGGCTACACATATTCAAACAGGATCTTTATCAAAGAGGAAATGAGTTTGTTGACTTACCTTGCTTTTAATGCACAGGTCTTCACCACAAGCCACTGCTCAGTGCTTGTACTGAAAAAGGACTGACAGTTTCTAGGTCAGGTGCAGTTTGTAAACATCTGAGAGAGAATAATCTTTTCTCTAGCTACTGTCAAACATTGCTTGAACATTTGTACATTTGGGGAGCAGTAAGGGTAATTTTTTCTGCCTTGGTCCAAACAGTTTGAATACCCGAAGCCCAGATGAGATTGAGGATTTTATATATTTGGACAAAGTCTCTCTTTAATCTCCTTTTCTCTAAACAGAAAAGCTTTATCTCCTTTAGTCTTTCTGATAATCCCCTTAAACCGGGAGTCATTCTTGTTGCTACTCTTTCAACATTTTCTAAAGGTAAAATACCCTTTTTGTTTGATGATAAGAACTTAATAAAATTCTAAATGAGTTCTTACTACAGTATTACGTTGTAAAGCTTGAGCATAACATCCCTTGATTTAATATGCTACACTACTGGGTGAATAACCAAGTAATATTATTGATTTTCCTATTGCATCTCCACATCATCAAGAGGATAGCCTATAAGATTCTACCTAGACATCCATATTTCCTTCATGTGTACTTTTCTGCATCTCAGACTGAGCTGTGTATTATGTGTTGTGTTTGTTCCTACTATGTGTTTTTGTATGGATCACTTTACACTTACCAATGTTCAATTTCATTTGCTAAATGTCTTCCCAGTTTGTGGATTTTGTCCAAGCCTCTTCATTTCTATTCTTTTGTTTCTGTGGTTGCTACACCTTTTTTTTTTAGCAAATGTAACTTCTTTGCTAACTCTGTCAGACTTTAATTTGTTGAGATGGATCAGGAAAGGCTGTGGATATAAAGCTGAGCTTTAACAGACAAAGAAACAAGACTGATTAGTCTCTAGTCCCCTACATAATTTTTGTTTCCCTTTTTTATGAACTGGTTTTAGTTTGCAATTCTCCAATTGGTGGGTATAGTTCTCACCCTTAGTGAGAGTTTATACAGTATATACAGTTATTTGAAGTAACTGTAGCCCATATCAAACATCAGTGTCAATTATCCTAAAATTACCTGATACCAATGGATCTCTTTTGCATGATGTATGTCCTATTATTGACATATTCTGTTGTAAAACCCCACATGAAATATTCATTTAGCATGTTTATTACCTTATCATCTTCTAGAATCCTAAAATCTGTAGTAAACTATGGTACATCTGCATTTTACAGATATTTTACTGTTGTATAACAAAAATACTTTGGAGTACAATATATTTTACTGTTGCTCTCTGTTTACAATATTTTGTTTCAGCTGCTCTGTACCTCAGTATACGGTTTTATTAGCTTTCTATTGTAGAGAGCTCTCCTTTGATTTGTTTCTTTGAAGACAGCCCACCTTAACCAAACTGCACTGTACCCCAAAAGATGGTTTCCAAGATATCAACAGCTCAAACTACCAGAGTTTGAGAATTGGTTTTATCAGTCACTTTCGGGTTCATGAAAGACAATCAGTGTTGATCTCAGTGGATGCATGGACCATGACAACCAGATCCTTCTCAGCTCAGGTGAGGAGCCCATCCACTTGCTCAGGGAGGTCAGAAACCTGGGCACGATACAAGCAACATACTGTGTGAGACTGGCTATTGTTTGCCCACACTACCCTGGCTAAACCTCTAATAACTGGGTCTCCCATTATCACTACCTCCCTTTTAGGGCAGGAGCAAAAACTTATGGTTCAGCCATTCGACTCTAGACTGGAGGGCTGTGAGCAAATCATAGGAGGGATGTAACATAACATAACATAACATCACTTTATTAGCCCTATACAACTTCTTGCATTAGGAATTTGTTTTTTCGCATACCCAAGCTTGCTCTCCATGAGACACAGACACACAGACAGGGAGAGAGAAGCTTGGGGTCAGAACGCAGGGTCAGCCATTGTACAGCGCCCCTGGAGCAGCTGGGGTAAAGGGCCTTGCTCAGGGGCCCAACAGAGTCGGATTCCTCTGCTGGCTGCGGGATTTGAAACGGCAACCTTCCAGCCGCAGTTGAAGATCTTTACCTAACTCTTGTACCTCTGAATAAGGTAGTATTCTCAAAGCTGCTCCAGTAAAAGCCCTGCTGAGTAAAATGTCATGTTCAAAACTATCCCTATTGATTTCTCAATACAAATGAGAATTTTTTGTCCATTGACTGATTCGGTTATATAAAGGATTATAAAAAGCTCTCTTTTACTGGATGTAGTGGGCTCCTGAGTGCCGAGTCTTCCAGTTTCCTCCATGCTGTCAGCGCTCAGATCCTTGCCCAGTACGGTTTGGAAGTGTTTGAACACAGCAAGCTTAGAAATTACCGTCACTATGTCCTGGGTGATAACAGTCACCCAGTTATCTCTTTCTCTCTTGTCTGAAGTGTTACACTCCTCTGCATGAGGTGTGCACACAATCTTCCTACAGGACAAGGCAAACTAGTTCCTTCAACACTGCTCAATGTGTTTTCCAAGTGAGGTCAGCAAACTGGCCCTCAGCCCCCCGGATCTTAGACTCAAGTTCTCAACTGATAACATTCACAGACAGAGTTTCACAGATGAAGGATGTCATCCAGAAAGACACTCAGTATGAAAACCACACTCTGTAATGGGATCATTCTGGTGCTTTATATAGTACCATATCATTTTAACACAAAGTTACATTTTTTTATTTTGTAGACGGAGTATGAGATATAACTCAGAAACTCTCTAGACTTCTCCATTCAATATTGTTAGATCACTTAATAAGTGTGATGTCTTCCTCCAGGAAGGCAGGCATATCAAATTATTGCCTTACGAATAAGCAATATTTTCTGAAGCTGGATAACTAGACAGCCCTGCTATTTACACACAGGTAGACACACCTGGTAAAATTCTGTTCTAATCTACGAGGTGCTTAAAATGGCAAAGTGGTAATTACTGTGCTAATGCTAATCTATAGATACAATGTATTACAATACAATGACCAAAAACATTTCAACAATGAATAAAAACAAGAAATAAAAAGAGACTAGATTATCTGTAATACAAACAAAGAACTAATTGTTCTTCTGAGAAAAAACTCATGCCATAGACTATCATGGGTTTGTTGTAAGACCCTATGCGAGGCGGTAGAATCCGGAAGAGACAGGAGGCGAACTTTAGGGAAGACACACAAGGATTTATTGGTGATGCTAGTGAACAGTGACAGTATGTGAATGGGTGCACAAGGGGATTATCAAAGGCAACCAAGTCCAGGCAGGTCCACAATAAAGGTCAGGGCACAGTCACAAACTCCAATACTGGGAGATCCATCCAGAGACAAAGACAAGGCTAAAATCCCTGGGAAGGGGGAACACAAACACAGGAACATCGAGTGATCATGGGGTGACGTCCTCCATGCCTCAGGTTCAGAGATCAGGGATGTCGGGGATGAGGCCTATGCCCTCAGGCAAGCCATAGCCTGGTAGTAGGTGGGCCTCTAGACATCTGCAGTTCACACGGAACTAATGACAAGAGAGTAGTGGAGTGCCCTCTAGGGGAGGGATGTCAACCGTGAGAATAGACAGGATTCAATCTCACAACCTAGAATTTACCAGTCAAGTCAAGACCCCTAATCACTAATCACTACTTGCATTAAAAAACATCTGTGCCTTCTCACTTCTAAAATTGTGGCAAGGTAGGTTTAAGATGCCTACATCATTTGTTGCTGAACATTGTGGTTATGAAGGGTAAAGGTTTTCTGTTTCTTGAAAGAGGGGTTGTTTATGGCCATTGCAAACATGAATCCACATTATGAGAAATCAACATAATTTTATGTTTCTTCAGCATCATCTTCACAGATGTGCAATGTTTAAACACCATCTGGGTTTAACCATTATGAAACATTTTTTTAGCTTGGCAGCATGTTTCTGATGCTATTGTGGTGGAAGTGTGATTTTTAACTTGTGCCTATTCTGGTGAGGTGTGATTGTTTCAACACAAATTCAGAGGTACAAGTTTCATACCATTATGCATCATAATTACAGACTGCTACACAGATTGATAATGAATGTGAAACCTTCTCAGAATATTCATGATTCATTAAAATTTTCTCAATTTTTGAATATCCCTCTGTTGCCAATTTCGGTAGCAATGAATAGTCAATACGATACGAAGTTTTATGCATTTAGCTTTAAAGTCAGAACACTGGTGGTCTGAGTATTATGGGTGGCTTTGCGAGGCATGATAGCAACCAACATTTCTGTAGTAATAGCATTCTCACATAATCTTTAGATCTTAAATAACGTCTATATTGTCTGTTCAGACAATATTGTAGATTGTAGAAGTTGTCATTGAATACAGAATGGAACAGATTGTTTTGGACAAGTGAGCTGTAGGTTTATTTTATGAACACTGAATTTGACTCTGCTGGCCAAATACAATTGTCTTGCACAACCAAAAAAACTTTCTTTTCTCATTCAGTAATTATTTACTTTTTACAACCCATCTGTTCAACAAACAAGAGCAACCATAATTATTTTTTTTCAATAGATTGGAGGCTTTTATAACAGAAATGTTTTTTCCTTCAAATGTTTTATACACATTAAATGTGACATTAAAAGTCTAACCATTGAAATTTTTACTGACGGTCATGTGGGTTTTGGTTTCAGAAAATAACATCATAAACATATACAGTACGTGGCATGACTAATGCAAAAAATGTGTTCTGGTAACTTTCCTGTTATAAGTGAACTCATTAACTTTTAGTTATCAGATAAAAAGCAGTGTTAAAATGTTAATTTTAAAAGTCACACATTTTGTTCAAGTAAATGACATATGCTTAAATAACGCTTATATAAAAACAAATGGGTGGTATATTTCAATATATAATGTCAATATAAAAACGTACAAGTTGCAGTCACACCTGATATACCTCATTTTTCCAGCCAGGTTTCACTTCCTTTTCTGGAAGTGAGATCGTGCAGTAGGGAGAGAAATAAAATTAATTTTGAATAGTATTGCTGAATAACATGAATGCATTTTGACCTTGAATTTCCTGTTTGTGAAATGAACGTTGTTCCATTTCAGAGTGGACATTTTTCATTGCACAGTGAAGTAGAGCTCACTATGCTGGGGCATAGTGCAACAGAAACCATGTGCCCACATTGGTTGTTGCTAGGTGTTCCCTGACAATACATGGGCGTGTAATCATTAACTTTTACAGTTTGATTGCATGGTGTAGCTGGTGTCAGGTCTTGCTTTTCTCTGTGAATTTATAGCTTCATTCAACTCAATTCATTTGGTTACGTCCCACGTTGGGCTTCCTGACCCAGCTTATAACAGGTGGTGTTTATAACAACATGAACCTAGTTACTCTGTTCTGTCTCTCTTTGTGTAACATAGGTACCCTGTTACACATGTAGTTATACTGTAGTTTGGGCATAAGTGTATAACATCCACTATTCTGAAGATGAAAATTCCTGGTTCTCCTAGGAAAAGCTAACTCAGACTTTGGTCTCTTGAAACAGCAGAAACAGGCCATAGCTAAAAGTTGTTAATGTACTGTAGCATTAGGAGCCTCTTCATTCCCTCTCCTGGCATCACTGGATCCTGTTTTTCGCGATCCCTGATGATCCTTGACATCATTTATATGGAGCTTTCATCCATTCAGATCCAGCTGCAGCTGAATTTCCAACAGCACAGATAGAGCCTCTGTCATAGCTGTCTGATGCTCCTTAGGAGTCTTTTGGCTGAAAGCCTAAAGAAATATGAGAACATTTAAATGTAATGACACGGCAGGCAGATGGAGGAAGCTTTGTCTTGCTGATAGGCTGAGGAAACCAAATGCTTGAACCCAGTGAAGAACTGAGGAATGACAAGTGCTGACGGCGATAGCCGAACAAGATCGGAGTAAGAAGGCAGGGGGAGAAAGCAGAAAATGGTTGATCTGAAGCTGAGGGAAGGGCTTTTAGCTCAATGACAGAGCATCAGATCAGTGGAAGATCATGGTTCAAATTTCCTGGGCTGATGGAATAATAACCCATTAATTGCAGGTAGGTGGTTGGGACAAGCACCTCGAGGGAGTCCTCACAGCCTGAGGAGGTGTTCAACTCCTGCAAATCTTTCCTGTTTTCCTGGAGACCGAGGGCTGTGAGCTCTGTCTCACCTGGGTGTAACTGTTAAGGATTCGGCCAGTGAAACCAAAACCAAAGTAATGAACCCACTTGCAGGAGCCGATAGAGACAAGCCGTGATCCAAATACCGTAGTCGAAGGAGAGAGCCGAGAGTCCAGGGGAAGCCAGAGATCCAAACAGAGAAAGAGCAACCGAAGCCGAGCCGTAATCCAAAAAACATAGTAAAAGGGGAGAAACCAAAGTCGGAACCAGAACAGTACGAAGAGGTAGAAGGCGTAGCACAACTAAGTAGCTCAAAAGGAAAACCAATACTGAGGGAGAAGGTAGGGAAAGACTAATGCTTAAATACAAGATGAGACGGAGGTGTGGTGGTGAAAGCGTACACTGATAGGTAGACTAATGAACTAAGACTACGTCTTCTTCTGCCTCTTTCATTGCCGGGAGGCAAGGATCGTAACAGTAACATTACCTTCTTTCGCATTTTCTACAGTTCCTGAAGTTTCACTCTGTGGCTTTTAAAATTCTTTCACAACTGAAAACAATGGTTCATGTTTCCCTCAACACATAACGGTAAAAAGCATTTAGTACAGTCTCCATGTATTGCAACATGATGTTAACTGAAGCCAGTACTTATCTCCTTCAGTCCTGCTCTGTACTGTGGCTTCATTGCCCTTTATCCTATTGTGCAATCAAAATATAATACAGATAATTAAAGTTAAGTAATCATAAAATATGATTATTGGATTTAAAAAGAGTCGTTTACATGGTATGTGTTAGAGGAAGAGGTGCTGATGAAAAAAATATTCATCTTGTGATTGAAAAAGGAGTAAATAAGAGGTTTTCTAAGAACTCATCAAATCAATACAGGAATAGAGAGGGGTTGAGTAAAACCATATATCTCACATATGTCATTACATTGCTAATGATTTTTCATAAGACTATTCAATGAAATCCCAAGAGTGCTTGATAATATCTACATAAAATACTATGATCCTTTAATGTGCTTCAGAAGCAAAATGAATAAAAGAAAATGAACTGAAAAGGTATAATGTTGAAAAAAAAGCTTCACAGTGTGCTAAAATGGCTAAATTCATCATTTAATTATGAGATGATCATTTCAAATCAAAGATAAAATGTGACTGTGGGATTCTGGGATTTTACCAGGGAACTATACATTACTACTCATTTGATTCTCAAACTGGGATTCTGAGGGTGTTGGGGAACCCAAGAGATATTCCGGGTAGTCCCCAGATATTGAAAATCAAAAAGCTATTCAGTACAATTAAGATTCAGTCATTGTTGCTTTTTCAATAATTACATTTCCTTAATTGAGAATTGTCTAGGTCCTTTCCACTTATGCCTGCCACTAAGCTGGCATCGCACCTGACCCTCAGACTTTGTTTTGCAGGTGGTGGGCCCACAAGATGGCCCCACGTTGCCTTTTTGGCCAGAGCCTGGCAAGGTTATGTGGTCTTTTATTGACCGTTCTTTGTCTGACCTCTCAACTCAGACCTGTTTTCCAAGGGAGACCGTACCAGGGGCACAAGGCTTCAGACGACATAGCTCTGCACATCCCTGAGGTACACAAGCCCCACCACCATGACAAGGTGATGATTCATCGTGCTCTCAGTGGAGCACAGCTGCCCTTAGTGGAGGAGTTTAGGTATCTCGACATCTTGTTCACAAGTGATGGAAGAGGGAAGCATGAGATTGATAAGCAGATTGGGGCAGCTTCAGCGTCAGCTGTTTTGTGGGCAGTGTACCTTTGAAGACAAAGCTCTTGGTTTACCGGTAGATCTACGTCCCTGTCCTCACCTATGGTCAGAAGCTGTGGGGAATGACCAAAAGAATGAGATCGTGGATACAAGAGGCAGAAATTAGGTTTCTCCACAGGGCCACTGGGCTGACTCTCCGTGACAGAGTGAGGAGCTCGGCAATCCAGGAGAGCCTCAGAGTAGAATCGCTGCCCCTCCAGATCGGGAGGAGCCAGTTGAGGTGGTTTGGGCATCACATAAGGATGCCCCCCCCGGTGGCTTCTGCTGGAGCTGTTCCGGGCACATCCCCCTGGGCGGAGTCCCCGTGGTAGACCCAGGACACACTGGAGGGATTATGTCTCTCGACTGGCTTGGGAGTGCCTGGGGATCCCCTAGGCGGAGCTGGAATCTGTTGCTGGGGACAGGGAAGTCTGGGCTGATCTACTCAGCTTGCTGCAACTGCGACCCTCACCAGGAAAAGCGAAAATGAATGGATGGATGGAAGTGAGAATTGTCCTACATAAAAATTTGGAGAAGTTTAGTTGGTTAGCAATCGATTAATCAAATCAATTTCAACATAAGCATAGTAACATGGTGGCCCAGGGGAACAGTGGTTAGCATTTCTGTCTTGCAGGGCTGGGGTCCTGGGGTGCTATCTCTGTATAGTTTGTATGTTTCCCCCATGTTCAAGTGGATTTCCTCTGGGTGCTTTGGTTTGTTCACATAATCTATAGACATACTGGTAGGATAATTGGCTTCCGGGAAATCCCAGGATCAGGTGTGAGTCTGTGCATGTTTGTGTTTGTGTGTGCCATGTGATTGACTGGTATCCATACCAGGATCTATACCACCTTGAGCCTGTTGCTTCCTCTGTGACTCTGTCCTGGATAAAGCAGTTCTGTGTTCAACAGAAGGATTTCAACATTTAAAAAATTCTCAGCTGAATTACAATTACAACACTCTACATTACAGACATGTCACTAATATTTAACTACTAATAAAACTATAATCCAGCAGGATCCCCATTGAACGTGACTGATTAGAAAGAAATTCCTCAATGAAGATAGTCTGCAGGCCACTGTGCTGTTCATTTTAAATGCACATTAAGTTTAAGATTTTCAAGCTGTTTTTTAGCTTCTGCTTGTTTTGAACTTTAAAATTATCTCTGACTATTAAAGGAAGATGTTCAAAGCTGATTATCATTTCCATCTGTACTTTTTCTAAACCTTTTGAATACCTTATTTATCCTTTCAGTGAAGGTTAAGAAAACACAAAGCATGGCGTGCTGCTGTAAATGCAGGAAGTTATACCGCAGATTGAAGATTAGAGCTCTTAACACTTTCAGTTTTTGGTATGAACATGGATGCACATGGCCTTTTAATATAAATTCTGGAGATCTGCTAAACTGACTTTGTAGCTCCCAACAAACCACCGTGCGTGAGTTGAATAATTTAAGAAATTAATCTTCTTAATATGATCAGTAATAGTAAAAATCAAGATTCAGCAGTAGATAAAAAGCTTTCAGAGGTTTTAGTGTTTTGACCCAACATATTAAAATTTAATAATCAGTTTTCCTCCCATTAATTAAATTCAAGCGTCTATTGTCCTAAACTTAAAGTCAGAATATATCAGTATGATGTTTGTTATTTGGGCATAGCATCTGACTTGGTACTTATTTTACTCTTGTAGTGCTGTTTTTTAAATATAAAGACAGGAAAGAAATTCAAGTGACCTGAATTCTGTGATGAATGATTGTATCCACATACTGACAGTAGTCCGAGCAGGGTTAAGTAAATTTCAGCCCTCAGGTTGTCCTCATGAAGGGTCAGGATCAGGGTTGATCCAGCCAGGCAGGATGTTGTTTAATAAGGCTGAGAGGTGAAGGTACTGGATCATTTTCAATGTGTGAAGAAAAGCAAGTGCAACTCTCTCTATGTGACTCTCTGACTTCCTACTGTCAACTTCAACACTCTGCTGACCTAGAGCCATGGCAGAAAAATCTTTTGAAAGGAACACATTGAAAATGAATCTAATTGTGATACTGAAAT
The DNA here is from genome assembly GCF_040954835.1 of Lepisosteus oculatus. Lineage (NCBI taxonomy): Eukaryota > Metazoa > Chordata > Actinopteri > Semionotiformes > Lepisosteidae > Lepisosteus > Lepisosteus oculatus. The sequence continues at coordinate 5,961,336 of NC_090710.1, forward strand.
ACATAGGCCCCCAGATGTAGCTTATTGTATAGAGCCATTGAATATTTTATTTATGATCATAAATATACCATGAGATCAATATGAAATCTCATATGATTGTTAGATTTATATGAATGATAAGTACAAAATCCAACAAATCATCCATTCATTTTCTAACTGCTTTATCCAGTACAGAGTTGCAGGAGAGCAGACTGAATATAGCAGGAGCCTATACTAGCAAGCAATTTGGTTTCGAGGCAGGATACACCCTGGATGGGATGCCAGTTTATTGTGGGGCACAACAAAGTACAATATCATGTATTGTTGTTATGCATTACTATAATGTACTCTCATAAGTATGAGGTATAAGAACGTTATACAAATTACGCTATACACATTTTTGCTAATCTGAACATGAAGAATTTGTATCTTGTGATTTGTTATAAGAACAACATTTTGCTAATCCAAACTTTAAAGTTAGAAAATGACCGAGAACTTTCTACGAGCATTTGAATTCAGCACCACCGAACAGCTGTTTGTTTCTGTGCAGGTGCCAGGCATTATGGTTAAGGACGCTGTGAAGTAATAGTTTACAACCACAGTGAAAGCTTGGGCTCTCATTTTTAAAGTGTTTTTTTGGGTTTGTTTTGTTCATTATCAGCCCTAAGGAAGTGATAAAGATGAAAGTGTTGGCAGGTAGGATTGAAAAAAAACTGAAAAGGGCCTGAACGGCACACAGTCTGAAGTTAAAACTGGAAGTGTTGGATTGTATTGAGAAGGGTGAGTGAAACAAAGACATTTGCTTGGGATTAGGTTTATCAAAGTCCACTGTGTACAGTTTTTGCTAATAGGGAAAAAATAAAAGCAAGTCAATCGAAAGTAACAGGTGGTGGAAAACTGTTTAAACTTACCAAAGGAAGGCACGAGATATACTGTATGAGACACTTGAACGGCTTCTCATGCAATGGATCAACTCCCACAACAATTGTGGCATTCCAATATCATTCCTCATTATCTCGGAGAAGGCAAAGTCTCTGTTTGAGGATTTGAAGAACAAGGCGATGGAGGAGGGGTAGGATACAGTTGCAGACATTGAGTTTAAGGCCAACCATAGGTGGTTTGATCATTTCCAAAAGAGAGCTGTTCTTCATAGCACGAAATTTGAGGGGAGTTCCTGGCTCCGCTGATACCAAGGCTGCAGCGATCTCTCCTACAGAACTGCAAGATATCATCAATAGAGGCAATTATCATGCTAAGTATATTTTCAATATGGACGAGAATGGCCTTTTTTCGAAGTGTGTGCCTTCACTTACATTTATTTCCCAGGCGGAGATTAAGGTATGAGGACACAAGGCTTCAAAGGATAGGCTAACACTGCTGCTGGGCGGTAATCTTAAAGGGGATGTGAAGCTTAACCCCCTTCTTGTGTATCATTCTGGGCATTGAAGGGGATGGCTAAAGTTGCATTGCCAGTGGTGTGGTGTTCCAATAGGAAGGCCTAGGTCACATGGGCATTCACTCCTTTTGTTGCAGAATATTGCAAGAAAAACAACCTTGATAACAAAGTTCTTATTATTGACAATGCTCCTGGACATCCCGAAAGTGTTGCCGAGTATGCAGATGATGTCCGTGTTGTGTTTGTGCCAGCCAACACCACGTCATTGTTACAACCCATGGATCAAGGCGTAATCAGTACCTTCAAGGCCTATCACCTACACCTTCTAATGAAAAATCTTGTGACGAAGAGTGACAGTGATCCCAGCATGACCCTAACGGATGCGCGGAAGGATTCTCTATTCCCTATTAAAGGGAATTCTGAGTAGGTTTTTCATTTTTCTTGTCAGTTTCTTTAGCAAAATAGTCGACAACAGTATGCACATCGTTCTAGCCAATTGCTTGGATAGTGATCTATTATGAAAGGATGAAAAATAGAAATATGATATTATTAATTATTTTACAGCTATAGTTGGCTTATTTGAGTAGAACTGCATTGTTCACTAAGATTGCTATAACGGTCTGTATGGTATTATATGTTTAGGGTGTTTCTTGAGTGAACGGTATGGAACGATGTGGAATTTTCCCCATAAGAAACACTGAAATTTTTATTTTCAATTTACGATCTACCGCCTTCCGAACAAATTTTCAGAAACGAATTAGGTTCGGATACCGGAGTATGAGTTTATATTAGTTTTATGTATGGGTATTCCATGCACTGTTCATAGCAGAACTAAATATCGTACCCAGCTCTACCCATATTAATGTAGCCTTCCTTATTTTATTAGCTTTACAGAAGCATTTTAACTGTTTCCTTTGTCTGGAAATTTGGCTTGAAACTGAAATCAGCAAAATGTTAAGTGGAAATTATCGATCAATTGGCCTTTAAAACAATTATTGAAATGAAAACATTATAAGAGTTGTAGTGATTTGATTGTTTGAAATTACTTAAACAATCAGAAACTGGGACAGTAGATCCAAAGAGTATCTACAGTACTGTGGCTACTAGGAATCAACCAAGCAGAATAAACATATATATAGATTGAAAGAACACAAATATAACATTTTACTAATACAATTGTATCAAAATAATAATAAAATAAGCCAAATAAACAAATACAAGAGTATATAATATACATGGGTCATAAACTCTGGTTCACTCTCCACATTGACTATAAGACTCTGATAAGTGTACTCATCCACATATTAACCTGTGTCATACAAACATTAACATTCATAAACGCTGACAAGGTAATGACTTCATTTTTATCAAATGTATGCCTATTTGGAACACTTAAATCTCAACTGTAAAAATATGGACACTGAATTTATCATCAGATTTGAGAACAGAATCATCAAAATTGAGAACTTTGTTAGGTACAGTTCTGATGAAGTTCTAAAAAGTCTCTTCAGGAGAAGAACAGCTGGATATGTATCAAAGTTTGTCCAGTCTTTGTTGGACAAAGAATATCTGTTGGCACTGGTAGAGGAAAGTGTTCCATGCTTATTGGTGTACTGAAATCACTGAATCAGACAGTTTCAAGACAACAGAACCAATTATAAGTGAGACTTAGATGGAGAGAAATTTAGTCTCTTAGCCAGTATTTTGTAGATGCTACACTGGATATTTGTTGATAATCAATGGTGAAAACAAATATATCACTCTAGACCTGGATTTAAGACAGTTGAGCTTTGTCTGCAGTTTGAGACCAGAGTTGGGCCTTTCTCTTTGGGCTGTAGACTGAGAGGTGTTGTGGGCAGTTCATCACTGGAGGTATCAAAATGAGTCAGTCCAATTCATGCTGACCTTTTTTGTGTTAGAGAGCAAAGACATACCCTATGTCCCCTCTCAGCAGCATTTCTAAGAAGCTGAGTCAAAGGAGTTAAGCAGTTCCAATATATTTTCAGTTCAAGGCAACAGAAAGATTATTTTAATAAGAGAGAAAGAAAAACAAGATGAGAATTGATACTGGACTCAAAGCATGAACAGAATATGGCTGAAACACTGAAATACTGAAATGAATCCCAAGACAATGCATGCAGGAAAGCAGAAGATCATTTGTAATGGGGCAATAGGAGTTAATGGAAGAAACACATGAGGACTTAATGCTGAGGCAGTTAAGAAAAGGATGAAAATATATGTTTTATCTATTTGCTTAGTGTATGGCACGGTGTAGCAATGGCTAACATTGTGTCCTCACAGTACTAGGCCATTAGGTTATATTCCCGAACTGGGGTTCTATCTACAGAGTTTGTATGTTCTTCCATGTTTGTGTGTGTTTCCACCTGGTGCTTGTTTCCTCCCATAGTCCAAAAAGACATACAAGTAGGTTAATTGGCTTCTGGGAAATTTGACCCTGGTGTGACTGTGTTCGTGTCAGTGCCTATGTGTGCTTTGCAATGGACTAGCGTCCTGCCCAGCATGTATCCTGCCTTGCGCCAGGATAAGCTCCGACTCCCCTGTGACCCTGTATTGTATAAAGCAATTAGGAAATGGATAGATGGGTATTTGCTTAGCCAGAGACCTGTTGTCTTGAGTGCCTTTACCCAGTACAATTTTGCTGTGTTCAAATAATATGGTAAATATGTATAATGTTACAGGTGCACCCTAGGAAAGTAATTAATACTGAAGATAAATGTACATTATATCCAGTGGGCCTGCACACATTAGCAATTAAAAGACTCTTCTTTTCATGCAGTTTTGAACTTTTCACCACAAAGAAAGTCACATGCATTTCCAGCAGGCTTACAGCCGGTGTGACAACCCTAGCATATCACATAGTATTAGAGGTTTCCCAAAAGCTGAAACTGCAATTTAAAATGTCAACAAGTATTTCAAACATTTTAATATGTTAAAAAATACTTTTTTATTTCATGTCAGAAGTTGAAAGTTGTGATAGTAACAGCTAACACACTTAGTCATAGCTATCAGGGTGGACAGAAACAGCTAAAAATGAGCAAATCATGAAAAAGAAAAGGAGATGTATTATCACTTCTTAGAATGTTACCAATTTGCATACATTTCGAACTTTTGTGTCTAAAATGATTTCCCCATCCTCACCTTCAGATTAAAATAGTGATTCCAAAATTCCTTGAGCATATGATGACTACCTCCTTAATAAAAATAAAATACACGTGTCTGAGCACCTCAAATTTCAGAACACTTAAGTAAATCTTATCCACATTTATTGAACAGTATTACAAACAACAGTGCTTTATTACCAAGAATACTTTTTTGCACACTTTATTTCACAGGACAAAAAAAATAATTTACAACAGAAATGAACCATCTCTTTGGAACTTATTCCTGATCTCCCCCTTTGGTTGAGAAGCAAAACCTGCTTTAACTCCTTGCTCTAACATTAAGGTAAAACAGAAAACAAATTTAAATTTTTATCCAAGCAATTCTTTATTTTCCTTCATGCCCTATCTTATTGACCAGAACACTCAAATGACCCCAGGTACAGGACACCAATTTCTCCAACAAATATGGTTATCATGGGATGGACCATATGAGACAGACTGAGGGACTATATCAAAAATTGAAACGTAGCTTCTATAATATGTACTACACATCAAAATAAACATAATACTATATTTATGTCTGTTTTCAGAAAAAGAAAATATACAGAACATTTTTTGGCATTATTTTGAATACATGCTCATTCTTGCTCATGCTAATGCTGTACGTGATACTTACTGTATTAATGAAATAGTAGATTGGGCAAAGGAAATGATCTTATTGAACCCGTTGAATGTATATTCAGTCTAAAATCAAGACAGAAAGCAAATAAAGGAACCCGTTTACCAAGAGAATTGTATTTGTATGCCATTGGTATGTTGGAGCAACACCTCAGGTAGACTTGCTAGTTGTGGAGCCAAGTCATCTTCAGTGATAAATCAATGTTATGCTTAGTTATCCACTTTAACAAATGTCAGTGAGTGTTGTGTGCATATAATATGCTAATTGTGTACTACAAACCAATAGATCAGGAGGTTCAAGTTTAATGGTCTGGGCAAGAGTTTGTGCGTATAGTGTTTGATGGCAATCTGACTGTATGGCGCTACACCGATAAAGTCCTGGGATCATAATTTCTACTCTTTCTTTTTCTGTGGGTTCATCTTGACATGACAAAGACAAAGCATGTCTTCATTCTCTTCATGGAATGCAGCTTTCTTGCAAGATGAGAATGTGAAAGTTTTGCTGTAGGTGCCGTGTTCACCAGACATGAGTTCTACTGAACATTTGTAGGATGAACCAGAATGTGTTGCAACTTTGAGGGCACAGAGAACAGTGCACAGGCATAAACTTGTCAAGGCTCTTGAGGAATGGAAAAGAATACTGCGAGACAGCATCCACAACCTGGAACAAAGCATGAGTCACAGAGGTAGAGCTTGTACTGCTTCAAACAGTGGTGGGAGATACTACTTGCCTGTGACTTTCATGTTAGGTCTGTTTTTTAACCCTGGTGAGGACAAATGTTAATCAACGAAAAGAAATGACCTAAGTCTTGTCTTTTCAGGAAACTGCCAGAAAGAGAAGTACCTGGAGCTAAAAATGTTGTATAATTTTACTGATAATAGCTTTTGAGAGCTTATTTCCGTTCTAAGTGATACATTTTTCTCAGCATACATACATTGACATACCTGCATACTGTATGTACAACATTCAGTGTTTTTAGCACAGCTAGCTTTGTTCTAACAGCACAAAAATGGGTCAAAGCTGTAGTGGAAGAAAAGGGGTTAAAGTTAATGTACTGTGGTTTGAATATTTCTAGATGCATGTGTTGTTCATAGTATCTATTTAAAGGTGAAAAAGTACAAAACACCGACACCCTTATAATGTACATGCTCTGAGTTTGTCAAAATACACAGAAGTTCTTGGAGAGGTTTAGCATGGTGTAGTGCTTGGTTTATTTGTTTTAACTGATTTTTATATCACTTCCCTGGGGGGGGGGGAAATTAAGCAAATAAAAGGAGCAATCTCGTGTTGCAATGAAAAGTAATGAAAATGACAGAACAGGACCATCATTGATAGAAGGAACAGATTAAACAGTATATACAGAATTCAAATGAGTAAGCCAAACTAGCATTTTAAAATATATTTCACTTTTGCTTACTTTTTCAATGTAATAATTATTGTAATAAAATATTTAACATTTATAATGAAACAAGCCTAAACATCCCATAACATTTCCCTTTTCCTAGATGGTGTTTTAAAGAGCAAATTAATAGTCTTTACTTTACATACAGTATGTTTTTTTAAAACGCAGATATAGTTGGTGTCAGTATACACATAGAAAGGTGTCTTATCTCACAGAAAAGGATGAATGATGAAATATTGAACATGCGTGGTGGGAGTGATTTAAGTAAGATAATGTGCAAGGCACTCAGACAAATCAATGTCTGTACACATTCACTCTCATTTGACTAAAAGCCACAAGAGAACACAGATGTGAGAAAGGAATGTTTGTTTTTCTCCAGTACATTTGCAAGAGTTATTGTAAGTAACTAAATTACTACATTTTCTTTCAACATCTCAAGTATAAAAATGTTAAAACAAGGCTGAATACAGATGATTGTACTGTTGATTTAACAGTAATTACAAGTGTTTTAATTAATGGAAACAATTCACAGTGTAGGACAACATAGTTTCTCTTCTTTACAGTTAAGGTTGTTTGCAGGCTTTGTGAAGGGGTTTATGGTCTTCAATGCACCATATATAAAGAACATAAATTCCTATATTTATACTTGTATTTGTTGATACAGCATTATAAACTTAATGTTAGTTTACATTTTTCATCCTTTATATACCTCCTTATTGGAGTGATAGCCACATCTGTGATTTAATTTGTCATCATTTCAATTAGGATTTATGTTTTCAATTTGTCTTTTTACCAATTGTAAATGTAAATGTAACATGCAAGTATAGTATCAACACAGCGATAGAAAATTTGGGATGTTTGGTCAATTAAATTCACTGTAAATTCACATTTACCTCAGGAGTGCTTGAAGCATCCATTAAAACTTTGATTTATTCAAGTAATAATAGTTCTAGATGTAGTCTTAGCAGGCAAAATATTTAAAAAAGGGAAATAATTTATTTTAAATATTATCTGGAAGAAATGTAGACCAGTAATGATTTGTAAAACAAAAAACAACATTTCAAAGAAATGTTAATGGTTTCTGTATTCATGTTAACTAGTATCTGAGCCCATTGATAGGAAACTCAAAGGAATCCTGACAGGAATGGGTTAACATATTCATTGTTGATTATTTTAAATTGTGGAAAAGTGCAGAGAATGTGTAGCTTTCTACAATTTAAACAACACAAAAATGCTTGAGTTTTATTTTGGAGACTCAATGCTGCCCTATCCAACCTCCTTGTGCTATGAATCACACCGCTTTCTGGAAGATATGATTGGCTGTGGTGACTAATGTGAAAAGTGACCATGATTGTGATTTCAGCAGTTGCTGAGGGACCAGCCCCAGCCACACAGAGGCTTTCTTTCATTGCTGTCATGAGCAGATGGTAGTATTAAAAACCAGTTTCGTTAATTATCACAGTACTGACATGACATTCAATAGCTTTAAATTTAGTTGAAGCAACTTTGCTCTATCATTGCACATTATAGTCAAGGTCACATAAATACTAGTGAAATTTCCAGAAAAATTAAAACTGATAAGGAGGTCTTGACTCCAAGTTTTACAGGGTTTATAGTGATATGACTGGAGATGAATCATATTCTTCTTGTAATTCCTGGTGTCATGTAAGAAATAATCTCAAATATCAGTAAATACAGCACACTGTATCTACTACTTCGACATTTTAATTCTACGGATAGGAGGATAGAAGAAGATTATTATGTTGTGACAGAAAGAAAGAACATACATTTACTGTAACTGTAAAGGCTAGTTTGTGTCTTCATTGGTTATGTCTGTTGTAAATCCAAAAGTTAATTGTTAAAGCGAGTTTTATATACAGCCTTGTAATATATAACTGGAGGTGTCAAGGCCAAGGAGGGACTGATTGGAGAAAGGTATTCCATTACATGGGCACTTAGGTCAGTTAGTCAAAAAATTAAAACTTTCAACACAGCTACAGCTTTAACAAATTAGTTTATTTAATTCAGACATTTGTGAGCAATAGTTTGTTTTCACCTTTCTCTGAGATTCATCACATGTTTTCTATATTCTAAAATGAATAAGAAACTTCTCAAAAACCACAGATAATTTAACAAAAATGTGTATTTGCTCCATGAGCCCATCTTTGCTGTGTCTGTCAGTTTGTCAGCTGAGCTTGGGTTTTAAAAACGCTTTACAAGATGTTATGAGGAACAAGTTGCTTGGTTCAAGACTCACCCATCTCAAGGGAGTAGGCAGGGTGGACTCAAGGTTCCATTCAGTCTAAATCCAAAGAGTGGTACAATAGAGATACTGAATATGATAGTACTCAATCCCTTAGGGAAACCAGACAGAGTATACATCAGACTTAAATGCAACCATGGTGACAGACTGTGCTCTGTGAGACAAATCAGAAGTAAACCGCTTCACTGCAGAGAGAAACCATGTTGACAGTTCTCTAAACAATGTACGAAAGTATCCCAGTAGATAGCATCAAAACCAGAACTTAAATACAACCGAAAAAAAAGAGGAGATGAGTCTGAGTTAGCGGCCATTAGTATATACTTATTTCTTCAGTAGACCAGTGACTGCAGTCACTTTGGAAGGGGAGAGGACAGCTCTGGATTACTGTAAACGGTTAACCAAAAGAATGCTGAGAACAAGGTTTTAAAAGGTTGTCATTAAAAAAGTAATGTTACCAACTAATATCATCCCAGGAGTACTGACTTAAGTTAAGAGAAAAGGGAAGAAAAAAACTGCATCTGAGAACAGAGTAGAATTGATTGATTTTAAATGAGAAAACTTCATGAAAAGCTTTGTATTATTTAGAAATACAGCTTGAACTTTATTTTAAAAAATAGCTAAACCACTGGAGGCCTGAGTCTTTTCCAAATAACCGTAATCAGGTGATGTTTTTTCATCCAGAAAAAATAATCTCCTATTTCAGATCCTTTCCCAACAATACTGGATAGACATTTAGATACAAATTTGGATTAATTAGATTTTAATACATAGTGCTTTTGAGTTAAACACATAGATCATCAAACATTGTGGTTAATATGTAGGGTTATTTGATTTTCTTAGATTCCAAAATAGACACGTATTTGCAAGATCTTATTTTTTTAAATTTGAATGAGTACAGTTATGTTTCTTTACCTTAATCTCAACTTCAGAATGTAAAATGAATACTCTTACATTGAATTTTTCCTTTGCTTCATTTTTTTCTACTACAGAAAACACCAGCAGAGAAAAAGTTACTATGGATTCTACAGACCTCAATCAGGATCTAAATGCAACCATTTTCAACACGTCCTGTGATGTGTACATCTACCAGGAGACTGCAAAAATCCTTTTTCCAATATTTTACACCATAGTATTCCTCGTCGGCATCTCCGGAAACATACTTGTCCTTTATGTCACTTTGCAGAAGCAGCAGAAATTCAATTCGACCACTCTATACCTGACCAACTTGGCCATCTCTGATACCTTGTTTGCTCTGGCATTGCCAGGGAGAATCACCTACTACATAAGGGAATTTGACTGGCCCTTTGGCGACCTCATGTGTAGATTCAGCACAGTCATCTTTTATACAAACACCTATACTGGCATTGCATTCATGACCTGCATAAGTGTTGACCGTTACTTTGCAATGGTGCATCCTCACCGCCTCATTAAATTCAGAAAGGTCGAGGTTGTGAAAGTCATCTGCGGGCTAGTGTGGCTGTTGGTGTTTTTTCAGACAGCACCTTTACTTTTTAGGAATTTGCTTGGAAGCAATCAAGGCAAAAAGACATGCATGGAATACTTCAATTTCGAAGGGTCCCCATTTCTACCTTATTTGCTTTTGCTGGCTTGTACCATCAGTTTTTGCATGCCGCTGGGAGTTATTCTGGGTTGCTATTCCAAAATCAACCTTAAACTGTCCAAAACCGCCAAGCAAAACCCAATGACTAGCAGATCTGGCCGCAACAGAAGAGCCAACAATATAATTCTTGTGATTCTTCTTACATTTGTGCTGTGCTTTAGTCCCTATCACGTAAACCTCATGCAGTTTATGGTCAGGAAGATACTCTACCAACCTTCGTGCGAGGAGTTAAAAGCCTTCAAGATGTCCCTTCAGGTCACTGTATCCATGATGAACATAAACTGCTGCCTGGATCCCATCATCTACTTCTTTGCCATTAAAACATATAAACAAAGAGTAATTAGCTTATTCAAGGGGTACCTTTCTATGTCTACTCTTTCTTCAAAAACTGTTTCTGATAACAGCAGCAGTAATAGTTGAACTGGAAGTGGGGAACATTGAAACATCTGATGACTCATCTTCTGATGAAGTCATGGGGTTTCAGTGTACAGAGCCTGACATCACCTCATACTCCTGATGCACTGTGAGGGGCTCTGTGTACCATTCACAGAGGATCTTTGTATGTATCATTTGTTCATGTATGTCCTTTAACAAAATGATAAGCTAGATAGGCGTTTTTCATGTAAACGTATTTTGGTTTATTTTCTTACATTAAAAAAAGTTACTTTTTACTGTCCGCAAGGCCAATTGATTTTGCATTGAGATCCTACTGTAAATACAATCTTTCGCTTTTTATAACAAAATAAACACACATTTTTAGCAACACCAGCAAATGGGTAAAAAAAACCTTCAAAATCAGTGGTATTGCAGTTTCTAAATGCAAAAGATATTTCAGCTCACACGTAAAAGCTGAAAAAGCACAAGAAGAGGAGACTTGTGCTATTGAGATGTTTTGACCAAGTGGTCTCTTCCTTGCTTTTTTAATACATGATAGGAAAGTACAGTAGTGGCAAATAAATTTAAATCTTATTATAAAGGTTTTGTACAATAAATGCAGATCTGTTTAAGAAAAGACTGATTCCAATGTTAAGGTGTAATGTGAAGAGCAATATTAAGGAAATTCAGATCCTATGGTTTTTGTAAATGTTTTCTTATTCATTGTTGATTGCAATGAAAAGCATACATTTTGATTTTTTTCTGTGCAAATACAGTACATTATGTTCAAATGTCTTTGTAAAGGACAGTAGGACAGTTCAGATCCTTAGAAGTTGGATCCACATGCTTTAGATTTGAGGATTTGACACCAGACCCTTAGAAGCAAGTCTCTATGGTATTGTATTGCATATACTGTATAATTGTATCATTCAACATGTGGAATATTGTGTACCTCAGTATTGCAGTTTTACAATCTATCATAAAAATAATTAAATTTGAGAAAGAAATGTTTTTGCTTATATCTGGTATAAAACCACACATAAAACTCAGACATTTTAAAATACATTTAAGTAGTAAGTAGAAACATGTCCTATATCAAAATGCTGAAACTGTTTTCAATTAACTATAGAATCTAAACATTTTAATGAGCCATTTTCCTCCCATTCATATTCTCTTCAAACCCAAGAAAAAGGATGTAATTTCTTTGTCAGTAGTAATTAAAAAGCATAGTTGGTTAGAAATCTTCTAGTTCTTCAACATTAGACGATAATGTCAAATGTCAAATTTACCGTAGGTACTTCAGAACAGTCTTTGAATTCAAGCAGGAAAGATAACATTTTGTAATCGAACCCACTAACCAATAAATTAATTTGGTCTTTCTCAATGTACTTTTCACTCTACTAATAGAATATATGCAACCTGTTGCATAGTTGTATTTGTGGGAATATGTAGAAGAAAAATACAATCAAAGCTCAACTTCTGTTTACTTTTAAAACTTTTTCCTTTTCTCCATTTGTTACATTATTCCATTTGCTAACTAGTAGTGATTTAAGTTAAAACATAATAGTAAAGACTGACTTGTTGGCAAAAACTAAAACAATACCCATCAAAATGGACATTATACCAAGTCAAACTTCAAACACCATGCTACTGTAAAGAAAACTGAAATGTGAAAAAACTTGTATTCTTTAAAATTAAATAGAAAATGATTTAATTCCCTATCTATGGAAATAGCTTAACTTTTAAAATGATCAAGAAAAGTACTAAAATTAAAAGTAATCTTCTATACACTCTACATCAAAGCAACACACTGACCTTATATTAATTAAACTAATTTACAGCTGTTGCAAATCTTAGAATTTCCTTTGACATGTTATGTTTTAAAAAAAAATACACCAAAACGTGGACACCTTGTAATGAATGTAGGTGCTTTCATTTGAAAAACGTTCTATGAAAATGGCATACGCCATGTTTATATCTATAAATCTAATTTCCATTTTGATAAAACAGACATTTTCTATGGTCACAGAATGAATCATTAGTAACTGAAATTTCTGAAGATATGAATACTGAGTCTTTCCCCTTCATGCCTGATGTATAGTGAAAATTATAATGATACCTTATCTGAAGTAACTAATTTCAATTCAACAAGTGTCAGAAACATCAGACCTTTTGAAAGCATAAGCACATCCTTCATTTTACACAAGATTGTCTCAGAATCATGAAACTAGAGCACCGCAATGATTTTAGAACCCATGACCACAACTGTTTAAAATTGTTCTTTATTTAAAATTGAAGAGTTCCATACTGGCTTTTAAACTTTTAAAATGCCTCAAAAACATTCAACTACATTGTCTATAATCTTGAATATCTATTTAAAAAAATTCAATATATATGTTACTTCAACATTTTGAAAATCAAATCAGAATTTAATAATTCAACTTACTAAGAAACAAATTTTATAAGCACTGCTTATAAATCAGAATTCAGTAGTTCTCCTGTAGGTATTTTTCCATCTTTTTAAACTATTATAAGCACAAGAGGATTACCCTTGTGCTGCTCAAGTTACATAAAGGCATCAGAATAATTAATACATAAATGATAATTCGCAGAAATGTGACAGTTTTCAAATCAAATTGTATTCTGAAACTACAGACTAACCTTGTACAAATTCAGCATGGAACATCATTCTAAAACTTGCTTTTGACTGAACCATAAAAAAAATAAAAACCATTTTAAAAAATGAAATGACAAGAATGTTTTGAAAGAATACTTATTTTGTAACTGAAACAGGCTAAAAAAATTACATTGCCTTTGCAAGCCAATATGAATAATTCAGTTTTCTAATTCTTTTTTAACATCCATGCATTCATTTTTCTAAACTCTTCACCTACCTAAGGGTCATGGGGAAGCCAGAGCTTATCCCAGTCCATTGCAGGGCACAAACACACTCGTACCAGGGCTAATTTTCCCAGAAGCAAATCAACCTACCAGTTTGTTTTTGGGTTGTGGGTGGAAACCAGATCATACCAGAGTATACTGGAGGAGAAGACACAGAGAGAAAAATGAACACCTTCACCCTCCTCTTCCTCAAAGCTTGTGCCAAGTGAGATGACCTTTAGATCAGCCTTGGACAAGGGATTCTGATGATGCAATCTGAACTTAATTTTAGAGTTTGCTGTCCTGTTTATTTTAGGGAATGCTGATTTTCTGTATTGAGGAATCCTCCGACTAAAAAAAATTCTCTCCAGATTGGTGACGCATCTTTAAAATATGGATTTTCATTCACATTCACTTTTGGACATCCATGTTGTAAGAAGGGACATTTAGTTCTGAGTCATATCCTGGTTTTGAGATGCAGAGTTGTTTTCTTTGTGGATGGTTACTTTGGAGCCCAGTGCTCTCAGAGTACTTTACAGGTGTAGAATCCAGGGTTTATAGGTCGGCATGACAAAGGCCTCTGAAACACATAGATGTATTATAGTCTATGTGTTACAGTCTAACTGGTGAATGTTGTTTAGTGTTTTGTGTAGTGTTATGTTATTGGTCATAATGTATATTTTTATTTGTCTTGTCAAAGGTTTGACTATGTTTAATTACTCTTTCACCAGAGCTGTGCCAGTGAATATAAATAAGTCATATGCCATATTCTCACATGCTTCATTTTTACTTAAGACTCAGCTAATTATATTTACTTAACCACAGTCTCTAATTTGAAACTATATCCACCTATTTTGTTAAATATCTGAAAGCAGCTGCAAAGTGTTTTTATATTTCAACCACTGAGCCAAATTTCACCTGCTGACACCATCCTATTCTGTAGTGCACACATCTGCTTTGATTAGGCCGGGCCAATGTTCCTTGGCAAGCAAACTGGGATGTGCAAGTTGTCTACAGACATGTATCTCCACTCCAGCTTACCTCCTGTAAGACACTCAGGTGTCTGCAGCAGCCAAATAACATACTGTATGATGCAAACAGTTCACTGTGTCAGAGGACTGCATTCAGAAGCTCTCAAGTCAGCTTATCATCAGCAGACCACTGCTGTGGTCAGTCAAGATGATAAACAGCTGGCAATTCCATTGTGAGTTGGTAAATAATAAAAAACAATTGGTGATTTTCTTGATTTTTATTTAAAGATGACTACATTACCATTCCTCAATCACAATATGGTATATCTAGGGGAGTTTGGTTGTGGGATCAAATTATTATTTGGGCATCTGAAGGTAGTAGGCCTCAAGCTTCTCAAATCACCCCATGACATGACAGTGAACCGCAGTACATATCCCCCTGTTTTATATTGTGTTTAGTTATCCTCCTTGTGACTGGTGAGGTTTTATAGCTTCTATATTCAGGGAGATATGGCCTAGCCTGTTCTTTGAAATGATTCTCTCCCCAAGTGGAAACAAAAATGTGTTCAATACCATGAACCTCCACAACCAGCCTGAGATAAAATGTTAAATCTAAATCCTCATCTAATGAAGGTACAGTAGCTATAGTCCCCCCACCCTTTCTTTTAAAGCAAAACAAGCAATCACATTCTGTTAGGGGTTTGGGTAAAACACACAATAAAGGAATGATTGAGCAGACAAAATGCAAAAACAAATGACGGGTGGATTTTGGTAGGATACATTACAGGGATCATGTTCATACTACAGATCTGCAATTGAATAAAATTCACACTACTCCTGCTTTTATTTTACATCGGTGCCAGAAATCACTTGGGAAGTAGCGGAAATCCGACTTTTTCCCTATCAGAAAGGAAATCAGCAATAATGTAGTAAGAAAATGCTTTTTCAATAGGTAAGGGGGAATGGGAAGTACAACAGCAGTCAGCAATGAACATTATTAAGGTCACTGCCACTGTAGAAATTACTCCTGAAAACGAAAGCAGAAATTCATTGTTTTTTTGCAGTACATCTCAACATTTGCGCCGTCAAGCACAATGTAGCTTCTACTGTAGTTCTGGTTCTACAGTATGTGTTTGCCTGATACATTCACACCAAACTCTGTTGTACTATCAGTAAGTTAAAAATACTGAATTATGAACAAAAAAGGATATTACAGCCTTAGGAAGAATTCAGAGAACTCTTCCCTTTAGAACAGAATGCAAACGGGAGAAAGGAACTAAATTGCTGGTCAAGAACAAGGCAGGATATTTGGACCAAGTACAGTATATACTGTACAGTAACATGCTAAAGCACATACTGTACTGACCACTGGACTATCTCAAGCTCAGAAGGTAATTATGATGGCATATGTACATTTAGGGTGGACAATAGGAAGCTCTTGTTTACACAACTTGTTTGGCTGTTTTGAATAGCCTCCAAGCTAAGTGGATTTAGTTCAAACTGGGGATTGTCCATCTAGATGGCTGAATGAAATTTTAGATCCTCTTTTCTACTAACAGGCAGAAAAGTTAGATAGGTCAAATGACCTTGCTTATGTTCTTACAGCAGACCACTTTTTCTCTGTAAAGCCAAGGACCTGCAAGTGGTACTGGACTTCAAGGGAACCGAAGCTTAAAAGTGAAGTTAAAAATACTACCACACTAATAAATCACATCTGCCATCTATATCTCAAAAGGGCCAAATGGCCTCCGCTCATTTTAACCTTTGTTCTCTTTTTCTTTTATTATTATAGTAAATCATTTTCAGATTCATTCCTTTTGCCTGTTCTTCAGAAATCCTGCCTGATCTTTACGTTACCAATAAATGTCACTAGAATGTTGTGATTGTTAACATATTAATAAAACTACAAAAACAATCCTGACCCATCATAACTGAATTATTAGTGCTATATATTTGCCTGCTTATTTATGAAATAAGCAACTATTATTATTCAAATGTTAGCATTAAGCTGTTTCATTACAATTTGTGCTATTTTTAGACAGGAAGTGTAATGTGACAAAAATAAGTTTACATTTTAAATATTTATTAATAGTAGTACAAATATTAATACCAAATTTAATTACTTCTCTAAAGAGTCATTTACTTCTTACATGGTGCTTGGTGTTTGCCTGTTTCACCTTCCACAGTTTCAATATGACTGGTATATTTTGATGTCTTTCAGTATATTTTTGTGGATAACACCTTTACTTTTCAGCATTTGCTGTGTTTGTTTTGCAATTCTGAGGTTTCTTTGATCGTAAGACAATTCTTAATAATCTCCAATTGTATGAAGACTTCCATTTTTTTAATTTATTTTTGTTACCAAGGCCACTTGATGTATTTTCCACACTTTTCTATAGTACAGCCTATAGTCCAGCCTATTATGCAATTTAGTAATTCACAAAATTATTCTTCCTGAGGAACTATCTGCCGGCTTGATAAAATTGTCCAAAACTCTGGTGGGGCAAACTTCCGTTTGTCAACATAATGTAAAGTAAGAGGAAAAAGTAAAAAAAAGAAATGAAACAATAGTTCTGGTAAGTGTGCTGTTTAGCTATTGCATTCTAAGTCATTCCAATGAAGGCCAACAAAATACTTCAATTAAAGAAATATTTGAAGAAAATGTGTACTGCAAATGTTATTTCTAGCTTCAAAAACTAAGACAGAAAAGTAGAATGGTTGAAATGAAAAAGCAGCAGGATTGTCTCTTTTACAGTCACTTAATGTGTTTGCCTGCTTTTCTTGGAACATCAGACTTTTCACATAAAATATTATTTACTATGTCGGTTTACATGACAAGAGACATAAACTAAAGAGGGAAAAAGTTCGAAAGTGAATCTGAATTCCCCCACCATACACCTTTGTCAGCCACTACAGAGATGTGTGTGGGTGACTGAGGCTGATAAGCCTCCGTGAAGTTGTCCTCCCCTTGATAAAAACGCGGAGTGTGGAGATGAAGATTTACTTGGAAACTGTCACGCTTTGCCTGTACGTTCGCCTTCCTGTCCTATATAGCCTTCTAACATTATACCTACCCCCGCACGCTTTGGCAATGTTTTTTTTTTAACTCCACTGCTTAAAAAAAGCAAAAGCAGATGGTCTTTCGCCGCACTTAAAATGTATTGTGTTGCCACAACTCTAAATATAGATCAAAACCCAAGCTTTTTGTAGAGATGCGTATGTGAAATACACATCTACTGTAGAACAAGCTCAGAACAATGAGCTGCTCAGCACCGGTAGCTCTTAGAATTATTTTCTTGGTTAGGCGCACCAAAAATACACCCTGTTGCTAATATGAAAGTCTTAAATCTATGTTGTCTTAAAGCTGTACGATCCATTTTATTGGTTTTGATATGGTACTGTACGACTGGGGAATTTTTGGTCACACTCTACACAAGATGTTACTGAAATGGAAGTGACGCAGTTGAAAAGCCTCATGTCATCCTGACACTTGGTTTTCGTTCATGGCCAGTCCCCTTTGAAAAGTGACAACCACGCTCACGCCAACCTCAAATCATGTGAATGATACATTTTTGAAACATGCGTAAACATACAATCATCACCGACTAAAAACTTTAATAAAAAAATTTTGAAAAGAGCTAGACCCCTCACCATGCTTTCTGTAGTGTGCTGTTCATTGCTGTTTCTGTTTCGGACCATGGCTCTTTTAAAGATATGTGTTCCTTCATAATCGGTTGAATATGTAATAAAGGGCATGTGATTATTTATACAGGTGATTCTGGAGTGCCATTGTGTGTTGAATTTTTCATTCCAGTCCAGCTCTTAATGAGGTAAATCAGATAATTACAAACCAATTGGTTCACAGACTCACTGGTCCTCCAGGACCAGCAACAGATCGATTTACTCAGTATTTCACTTTACCTGATTTACACTTCCTAGTTCACATCACTGATCCAGATTTTGGTATAGATGGTACACTAGTCAAACTGAACATGATACCAAATTAGGAGGATTAGCACTGTAGAACAGGGGTACACACCTCCAGTCCAGGAAGGTCTGAAGGCTTCTGGTTTAATTTCCTCTTGAGCCCTGAATGACCTTATTTAACTCAGTATTTGCTCGGTGAAAAGCTTCTTCTTGTAGCTGTAGCTGTAGATTTAAAGAAACAATAAAAGTGCTGGACAGAGGCCTTTGAGTTTGGAGTTGGGCTGCCCAGATGTAAAAAATAGAATCAAAAAGATTTAGGTAAAATTCAAGACTGGCCAAAACTAACTAGCAAATAGCACTTAATGTACACAAATGTCGTGTTTTGCATGCAGGTAGCAAAAACAATAATAATGCACTAGTAATACCTTTTTTATAATCTTCTGTACAATGTTTGTCATAACATTTTAGAAAAAAAACATTGCTCTACTGAAATAGTCCAGCAACCAGACAGATTCTGGGCCTTAAGGGAATGTACTACACTGACAGACTGAAGGAAATGTACTTCTGAGTCCTGAGCCAAGAAAATTACAAGAGGACTTAATCCAACTACATAAAATCCTCCAAGACACTGACAAAGCCAACCAAGTGGACTTCTTCATGATGATTGAAAAATAAACCAGAGGACACAAGTGGAAGCTTTGTGGAAGCATGCTCACTGCTAGTCATCAGTTTTCTTCACAACAATAAAGAGGAGCTTCAACATTAATCTCCTTCATGGTCTTCATGGGCTACATTGGTCTTGAAGACTGACCACTAGCCTAACTCCTCTAACACTATATACATCCATACCAAACCTGACACCAATGTGGCTGTCTCTATTCTATCTAATTGCATCTCTGACATAAAAACTTGTATGACTCAAAATGTCCTTCATCTTAACTGTGACAAGACTGAAGTCATGCTCATTGGCACCCCCCATCAACTTCTTAAAGCCAATCCTGTAACCCTATCTGTAGATGGTTCTGTACTTGAGCTTCAGTCTTAATTGAAAAACCTTGGGGTGATATTCTATTCTGGCTTAACATTTGACCCACATGTGCAACATATTGTCAAAACATATTTTTTTCACCTCAGAAATATCACTAACCCTATGCTATCACTAACTGTGGCTGAAAAGCTGATCAACACATTTGTGTTCTCTCGAATTGACTACTGTAACGCCCTACTCGCTGGGGTATCTAAATCTATTTTGAACAAACTGCAGTATGTCCAAAATTGAGCAGCCAGGATCCTGACCAGGTCTAGTGCAAGTGATCACATTACTCCTGTTCTGGAGTCCTTGCACTGGCTTCCTGTCAAATTTCGTGTGGACTTTAAAATCCTCATGCTCACCTATAAGACTCTGCATGGTTTGGCACCTCAGTATCTGTCTAAACTATTATCGCCCTATTCCCCACCTTGCAACCTTTGCTCTTCTAATTCTGGTCTCCTGACTGTCCCCAAAGCCCGTCTACATTGTATGGGTGACAGGGCCTTCTCCTGTTATGCCCCTAAGCTCTGGAACTCTCTGCCCAAGGATATCAGAGAGTCACCTTCTCTAAACTCCTTCAAATACAGAATCAAAACCTTCATCTTTAGAAGAGCCTTTACTTAACTGGTTCCTTTCTTCACCCCTCTGCTTTTCCTATTACCACCATCCACGGTTTCCTCTGTATATTGTAATTGTGTTTTATCTTGTGTATTCTTTTTATTTATTGTTGTTCTCATTCTGTAAAGCGCTTTGAGAAGCCACCTTTAAAGACGCTATATAAAATAAAGTTTTTTATTATAATTATTGTTAACACTGCCAGTGCTCCTTCCTCTTTGAACAACACCTTTTGGAGATGATACCAGTCACTGCAGCTAAACCAACACTTCCAACACTTGCATATTTCATCATTGTCATGAGCATATCACTCACGACATGAAGCTAGTAAACCCATTTGGTTGTCAGCAGCTTGTTGATCGGAGAATGTTATCCGGCTGTTTCTTGAAGGTTGCCTGAAATTAGCTTCGGCAACATGGCTTCACATCTTGTTGCACACACCAAACACTCTTGCAAAAAACACTGTATATGCATGTTTCAGACCAATATACACTGCTTGTGCACTTGTGTTCTCTTTTTCATCCAGCCATCCACATTCTAATCTATTGTATCCAATCCAGGGTTGCGGAGGAGCTGCAGCCTATCCCAGAAAACAATGAGCACAGGGTAGGGTACACCCTGGCTGGGACGCCAGTCCATTGCAGTGCACACACAGACACAAGCACACACACACTCAAACCAGGCCCAATTTTCCCAGAAGCCAATTAACCTGCCAGCATGTCTTTGGACTGTTGGAGAAAACCCCCATGAACATGGGGAGAACATACAAACTCCACACAAATAGCACCCCAGGAATTGAACCCAGGGCCCCAGCAGCAATGTTAATTACTGCGCCACAGTGCCACCCCTGTTTTTTTCAACTGAGTGTAAAAATAAACTCTAGTATTGATTTCTCAATAGTTTTGAATACTTGAATGAAGTCTCCTTGTAGAGGCTAGGGTTGAAGTGATTCAGTTCCCTTTCACCTTTCTGTGTATGACATTTCCTGTAGAACTCAGATTATTTGGGTTGCTCTTCTTTGAATGCTTTCTAGGAAAGCCTTTCTGGAATTTTTGTATTGTGGTGATCAGAACTGTAAACTAAAAAAGACAATTCTGCCTCAGAGAAGGTACAGTATGGCCCAATGTTTGTTACACTAATACACAAATCTACCATATTGTAGTTAATGCATTTTTGGGACATACTAAATATGTTGCACTGTTTGGATTTTATTTAATAAGTATATAAAAATTAGCTATTAGAAATTGTGGGTGTTTCTGAAGGTCATCCACAGAGCTATTATAATTGTTATAAATGAGGATCAATAAAAAGCTTTCAGAGCAAGGTTACTTTTGTACTCATATTCATTTTCCAAAACATACGTTTTTTTGATACCACAGTGTGCGAAAACAAAAGATTATAATTTTAACTATCTACCTGTGTTGTCATAAGGATGTATATCATTATGCAATATACTGACACTTTTAAGAGCAAATGAGACATCATTACCAGCAAGCAATGTGGAAAGATATAAGAATTGTGCCCCTCCTCAGGACTCTTTATTGTAGTTATCCTATAGATAGCTCATTTACTGGTTATGAAAAAATTAGGGTATATTTCTGCATGACAAATAACCTGCAAGGTACCTGGAGGTATTATTATTGTGCATGTTTTGAGATAACATCTGTGCATTTTGGAGCTTGCATCTGCAAAATGTACCTAACTCTGCAGATCTAAAGATTAAAGAACATTTTGTTCACATATTGTGTAAAAAGCTGGTATGCATGTACAGAAATAATGTAACATAAATAATCAGATGTTTCTCATAATTATAAATGTTGTAATTGTTTCAACAAATTCCAAACATAATTTAAAATAAAGGATTAATTTTGTCAGTGTAGGCAACATATTGATTCTGTGAGACACTAATGAACATTACTGTTGAACCTTCAATGTATTGTATTCTTGTCTCTATGACCTGTGAGGTATATGCTCTATGTAATTATGTTTAAATAAAATTTTTGTCATTAAAAAAATTAGTATAATAGAAGGCTCCACGGCCGAAACGTTGTGTTTTCTTTTTTCTTTTTTTCAGCATAGAATAAACCTATTACTTGTTCCTTAATATTCTAAGTACTATCTTACAGTACATAACAATGTTTCAAAGAGAAATAAAATGTTATATTTATACTCACTATGGATATGCAATGGCACATTTTTCTTTTCTTTAAATGATTAGCTTTTATGTGTGCTTTGTTTTGCAGCTCTATAAACTTAAATAACTATAAATATCTATAAATAAGTTCTCTAGGCCTTCACTAAATTCTTTTCTATGACAATGCTATCTAGGCTGTTTCCCCTAGATTTCAGTCACACTGACCAATTAAACATCTGTACCTTTGCTTAACAATTGATGATATTCCCTTCCTTGCAGCTGAAATATAATGGCACTCAATTCTCATACCGACACTTGCCACAGTCAGGCAATTCTCAGATCAAAATAACGCTATATAGCAGATGCAACTCCACAACTCCTGGTTTTTAATGAAGTTTATGAAGATCATGGAAGGAAAAGAGAAAGAGAAAACTCACTAGATATTGTAGTCTTTGCTTAATTTTTTTTGCATTATCCTTTTTTAAACAACATAACTAACTTTGCACATACTTTGTTCATACAGAAGTCTCTTTCTGTTTACTGGAAATCACTTTAGAAAGGCTAACTCTTTAACTACTCCAGAATCACTTCAAAACCCCCAGAAGGTAAATGGTATGGCTAATCATAATATCTCTATACGGTGATAAAAGACAGGCCTGACCAAAAGAACTAGCCATCTTCCCACATTTCCAGTTACATTAAGAAGATCCCGACAGCATACTTTCTGAGTCAGTCAGTGGGGACTTCACCACCACCAAACACAAGAAGAAAAGTCCCTTGGTATTCTTCTATACTCCACAAACACGTGTTTTTCTGCTCTAAAGAGAAAATGCATGTAACCAGTATTAATTTCATCCATCCTATAAGACAGTTGTAAACCGTAAGGGTGATTGCAGCAAATAAAAATCAGTACTCATTTACCTAGGAAACTGCATATTGCTGAAGAAGTTAATTTACAGTACAGTACTATACTTGTGAGTGTATTTGTGACATTTTCTTGCAACACTCTTTCCTTTATGTAATTATTCTAAATGTATGAAAAACACTCAGACTGGGGTAGTTTCTTAGGCAAGATATCTGTGTACTCTTAAAGAGATAGCTGCTTTCTCTTTAAAAATATATCACAGATATTGATGAGGGCATAGTTTCAGAAATGTAATTGAGCCAAATGTTTCATCTTATGCTAGGAAAGCTGACAAGCATGTTTGTTTTACGAACAGTGATTGTTTAGATACTGATCCATTTCTTATATTTTGGATGAGACTGTATTTTTAAACCTTTACAACAATTACAAATAATAATATGAATTCTTTCTCATTCTTGTGTACAATAACAACTTGGCCAAGACGCTAAGAAAATTGTATCACAGAAAACAAAGCAGAGATATAAAGATAAGAACAACCAAAAAATTGAAAAAATATGACAAGTCGTAGGAGTATTAGTAATTGTAAGTGTCGGGCATTAAAGATTTAATCATATAATTGAAAAAAAGAGGGTGGATAGTTTCAAAATAACCTGCAAATGGTTCCAGTCCAGTGGTGGGCAACTGAAATTAATATAGTCCATAGATAATCTTGGGAGGTTCGGTTTGATGAAAGTACTATATCTTTTGCTTATAGGATTAAACAAAAAACTGTAATGAATTATGACAGAAAAGGTATTTTCCCAGTTAAAGAGCAGAAAAGTTATGTAAATCAGAGCAGCATTTGTCAAGAACTCAAAGACCTATTCCGAGACCCAATCAATCAAACAATAAAGATCATCATCATGAACCTGATGGAGGCTCTGCTGATCATGTAAATGTGGCTTTCAGAATGGTTATAATACATCAAGTTTCCCAGAAAATTCTTTAGAGGCTGCTCAATGTAAAGAAAGCAGAACTTAGAAGAAAGAGAAGAAAGAAAGTAACACCTCTCCCAGTTTAGTACATCAGGAAACATATAAACAGAGGACATATGGGGCTCTTATCACACTTTAGCATTAAAAACTAAACTGTAAAAAAGAGAAAAGTGACTGGCAAAGTTTGATTTTGACAGTTCCTGTGATTGAGCGGACACGTGTCTATAGCTGGCTTGTTATTAGGGATTACCGGTTGTGTGACAGGAAGGTGTAAAAACTTGTGCAGACGCATACAGTGGATATAAAAAGTCTACACACCCTTATTGAAATTGCAGCCTACGCATGCTACGCAGCTACCCACTTGAACACCTGAACCTGAACCATTATAAAAGGGTGATGTAAGTTTTTTAATTTCAATTATTTTTCACAATAATTATCTGTTTTTTTTTCTCTTGAATTTTGTTGGTTGCAAGGTCAGATTAAATATGGAAAAATGTCTGACATGATTTATCTTGATCTCTGGCTTCACATCACAAAACCCTGCAATTTCAATAAGGGTGTGTAGACTTTTTATATGCACTGTACCTCCACAAAGAGTGTGAAAACAAGATGTAGTGGTCTTCCTTGTGGTCTTTTGTTTGTCAACATCACATTAGAATTCTCTCCCCAAGTTCTCAACACACACTGTTTCTGATTTTTTTAACAGAATTGTCAATGCCTATGATAGTTCAGGTGGGTAGCTGCGTCAGCATGCGTAGGCTGCAAAGGAACAAGTAATAGGTTTCTTCCATGCTGAAAAGAGAAGAAAGAAAACACAACGTTTCGGCCGTGGAGCCTTCTCCACTTGAAGAAGGCTCCATGGCCGAAACATTGTGTTTTCTTTCTTCTCTTTTCAGCATGGAAGAAACCTATAACGTGTTTCTTAATGCCTATGATAGTACGTTTGCAGAAATGTCCCTTGTAAAAGTCTACAGTAGAGACAGTAGAGCAAAGCCTAGAGAATTCAATATACAAGTATATTAAAACATTGAGAGATACGTACATACTGTATGGGACCCAAACCTGGGGAAACAATAGTGATCTCACAGTTCAGACTTTGTAAAACCACAGGAAAACCACAGAAATCTCATGTCAAGTCACACAGGTAAATTACAAGACAAGAGGACATTTTGGAATAACATCTATGAAGAAATCTGAGAAAGAAAGTTCATTTAAATTGCAGAACACACACCATAGTATTTTGTACATAAGACAAATTATCATTTGCATTTTCCTTGTTTGCTCTTTGTAACAAAGACCATCACCATTGATGTGTTGAATGTCACTGTCTTTCCCACACCTTCTGCTGCTCTCTAAAGAAGTATTGTGGTATCATTGGAACAAAAACAAAAATATAGCGTTGAATTAACCGAAAATATTTTGATACTGATCTCATGATAAAGCTGCTTTGCAAACTTTAAGTTAAATGTTTGAATCATCTTGTCTCTTTTAGTAATGAAACTTCATCCTACAGAGTAGCTTACAGCAAAAAGTCAGCGAAAACATTCTGGTTTCTGAGCTCTGACAAAGACAAAGGAGAAACCAAGCCTAAATCTGAAACAATAGACAATTTAATTATGCGTTAACTCTGAACTTAGAATGAACATTCACCAGACACAGAAAGTAGTTCTAATGCTTGCTTCATGTAGTACTGAAGTGAAAACCAATTTTTTAAAAATAAAAAATACTTAGAACAACATGCTGTTGCACCAGCAGAGCACAAACACATACTAAAAACCCCCACTATCTTTAAAAACCAAAAGATAAAGTCCAAAGATAATGCTGCCATCTTCTGGCTTTCTTTAATACAGAGTTAAAGCCATCACAAAATGCATGGAAGAACAAATTCTGTCTCAATAAATGGAAAAGCTCTTTAGATTTTATGCGCACATTAGTAAGAGCCTTGTTCAGGGGCCCAATGGAGTAGGATTCCTCTGCCGGCCACAGGATCAAACCGGCAACCTTCTAGCCACAGGCGCAGATCCTTAGCCCCAGAGATTCCATCTCTAGACTTTTTCCTATTGTTCAAACGACAGTGAACCAAATAAAAGCTCTATTAACAAGATGATTACAAGAGTATGAAAAAGCTGTACCGTATTCAAAGCTAACACATTCCAAGGCATATCATATGCAGATCCTTCATTTTTGATGTACCTCTGTGGATAATGCCCACCAACAACATGCAGCCCTGAGACAGCACAGCACCAATTTAGGAGTGCACGTTTCAGCGGTCTGTCACAGTTATTGGCTTTCGGAACCCCTCCAGGCTCCTAGGATATACTGGTGGTCCCCTTGAGAGATGCTGTCACGATCGTTACTCCTCCTCTAAAGGGCGCTCCAGCCCTTCCTCGTTCCGTCCCATTCCCCACACCTGTTTCTTATTCCAGCCCCTCTTTAGTTCCACCTTTAAAGCCAGACGCAGGCGATTGCTCGGGGCTTCTCATTGAATCCCGTTTCGTGAGAGCCCGGGGTCCAGCTGAGTCTGGCTCATGGCAAGTGTCTTCCCAGTCGACTGTCTGCCTGTGTGTGAAATCAACAGGGGTGGGGGTATCATCGGCCTTTGACGTCTAGACGACAGGTGACAAATTCCGTTAAAAAAAGATGTGCGAGAGTTTGAGTTTTGAGTCCCTTGTCTCCTAGACCTACTGGTGAACCACACTTGGCTTAACCCTTTATAATCAGCACTATTCTACAACTCTGCTGAGACTGTGGAGGATCTAAATTATATCCAGGAATACTTGCATATAAAAATACTAAATTCACTCTGGTTCCATAAATCACCAATTAAATTCACTCCAAAACGAACAAATACTGGTAAATTTCTTCTTTATATCTCTTAAATCCATGTAATTTGACTGGAATTAGGACTACAGGTTGACTGCTGATATTAAAGCATAGGAATCAGTATAACATTAATATTTATCTACACACCCTACAGTTCGTTCTTCTCCCAACAATAATAATAATAATTGCTTACACTTATACAGCGCTTTTCTGGACACTCCACTCAAAGTGCTTTACAGGTAATGGGGTCTCCCCTCCACCGCCACCAATGTGCAGCATCCACCTGGATGATGCGACGGCAGCCATAGTGCGCCAGAAAGCTCACCACACATCAGCTATTAGTGGGGAGGATAACCTGATAGCAAATCCTATAGAGTTGCTAGTCCAGATAATGTGTGTGGTAGGGTCCTACAATCTTGTGCAGATCAGCTTTGCAATATTTTAAGTTTTTTTTTCCCAGATGTCCTTAAACTCACAGATCATTCCATCTCTGTGGAAGAAATCTATCATTATTCTAAAACTGCCAAGCCTAGTGGCCTTAACAGCTACAGGCCGGTAGCCCTCACCTCTCTCCCAATGAAAACTCTTGAGATAATAGTGAAGCAACACATCACAAAGATCACACAAGCCCTCATCAACCCCCTGCAGTTTGCATACAGGGAAAGGAGGGGATTAGACGATGCAATACACACTTTGTAAAATGTGGTCTATCAACATCTGGACCAACCAGGGACCTTTGTAAGGATTTTATTTGCTGCCTTCTCCTCTGCTTTCAACACAATACAACCATTGTTGCTTGAACAGAAACTCTCAAAGCACTTCAATCTGAATGAGAACTTAATAAGGTGGGTGCTAGACTTCCTAACTAACAGGTCAAATTGGGGAAGTGCTTATCTGACAATCACTATACGTCAACTGGATCACCACAGGGGTGTGCCTTGTCCCCTCTGCTGTACATGTTGTACACCAATGATTGCATAAGCAAACACACAGATAGACATCTCATTAAGTTTGCTGATGACACAGTCCTGGTCAGTTTATTAAAGGACACAGAATACTATCACTGGCCCATTCTAAATGATTTTACTAACTGGTACAAAGAGTTCTCCCTAAAGTTAAATGTTTCAAAAACAAAGGAACTGGTTATTGATTTTAGGAAAATACCACACCCCCTAAACCCAATATAATTGATGGTCAGCCTGTTGAAATTGTCGATGACTATAAGTACTTGGGACTGGGCATTGACAAAAACCTAAAACGGGACAAATGTTGTGACACGATCTATAAAAAAGGCCAACAGAGACTCTTCTTTCTTAGAAAACTCAGGTGCTTTAAGGTGGATAAAACTATTCTTACACTTTTCTGCAAATCATTTATTGAAAGTGTCTTAACATACTGCTTCACTTGTTGGTTTGGCAACATACTGTAAGTACTGGTAATTGTAATAGGCTGAGTAAATTAGTGAATATAAGTGGCAAAATAATTGGGAATAATCAAATCAGCTTAAGCATCCTTTACAAACAGAGGGTGACTAAGAAAGCCAAAAGCATCAGGGAGTGTGTGTCTCACCCCCTCCATTGTGAATTCACACTTCTCCTGTCTGGGAGATGCTCTGTGCCCCCAGGTTTAAATCCAACTGCAATTACACTCTTAAACAATGCAAAGTAACTACCTTGTCTCTTGTTTCTTCCCTTTTGATGATGTGTATGTGTCATTGTGTTGTGTTTGACTGTGCCGTAAAACAAATTTCCCCCTAGGGGACAATAAAGCTTGAATTGAATGTGGAATTACCCACTGGACCAATCAATTTAGCTTCCTCACAGAGGAGGCCCTGGCCAAAGCTTTGGCTTGCACCACGACAATCTCTTGTCCAACACTTACAGGTGCCCTAATCATAATCATAACTTGACTTCACTTCCAGTTTCAGTCTAGTGGCAAACCTTAAAGTAACCAAAAGCCTTCTCCAAACATTTTATACACAGCATCCTAACAGTAAGCCCAACAAATGGACAAGGCTGTCCCTATTTCCGTTCCCTCAGCTTTTAAAGAACATGTATGTCCTGTTCCTTAAATTTAGAAAAATCAGAAACTTAAGCCGTTTTGCAACCTTCACCCAATATGTACTGTAATCACGATCCCATTCATTTGCCAATTTTAATCTTGGGCCAAATCTCATAAACCTTAACTATGAAAATAATACAAATTCAAACTTAACCCTAACCCTTATCCTTACCATAATTTGAGACTAAACCTTGTGATATCTGTCAAATTAATAAAATTAATGATGGGTCTAGGCTAGGCTTTCCAAACTGACATGCAGATTTGATTGTTACTCCCCAGCAAAACAAGTCCTACACTTAAATGTTTGTGTTGTTTGTGTTCCAGAGACTGTGCTCTCTTTAGCAGTTCTGTTAACTCTTTCCTATAGACTGTCATTGTCTTTGACTTAGTCAGAACTGGCTTTGCTGATGGAACAGGTAGTGCTGAATTCCATTCTGAAGAGAAAAATAGAAAGAGAGATAAACACACCAATGTTTTGACAGTCAAACCTTCTTCAGAAGTATGGGTTCACAAATTACACTTAGGGAAGTTCCCACCTTATTTTAATGCTTTTCGCACTTAATCGTGTTTTACAAAACATCTTAGTACATTGAAAACAGTACCCTCCAAAACACAAAAGCAGTCAGGTACTTATGAAGAAAAATACGTTTTTCATTTATTTATTGAGAATATGCTTGCTGATTACATTAAAAGGTTCTAACTTTAAATGACTGTTACACATATGAAGCCGAGGTAAAGAGCACATTTTTCTTTGAAGTGCTTCAATATCAATTATTAAGTTAACAACCATTAGGTGGCAGCAGTCAACTAATTAGCATAAGGACGGCAGTGATACTGAACTCTGGTCCTGGAGTACCCTCTTGTCCAGTGTTAACTGAAACCTTAATTAAACTACTGGCACACGTCCAGCTTATCATTCCCACAGGAAGTATTTGCTCTACATATGTGCAGTTGCCTTATTTTCTGAAGGACAGAAGGGCTTAACATGAAGAATTGTAGCTGGTTTTCTGCTGTTTCAAAAAAAAAACTTTCAAGTCTTTTCCAAAAGCCAAATGAGCAAATGGATCAAAAGTAAGGGCTTAATAAGCTTGAGTAAAAAATACTGTAACTCAGTTGGAATGAAAATCAGGAGATACATACAGTAGGTATTCTAAGAGAAAGACTGAAAACCACAGCTCTTATGCAAGGGACACTACTGGCAACCCCACTGGTTTACATGACACTCCTGTACAGCAAACAATGCAGAAGTTGCTGATTTTGAAAGACATTTCATAATATTGATATTGCATTGATATTTTCATGTTGCAAACTTATCCAAATAACTTCCACAATTTAGAGATCATGCAGAGAATTGTGTACATACTGTACATCAAGTTTAATGGAATGAGGAGAGTTTATAATACGGTGCCAGTTTATGTATTAAAACCAAATTATTCTGTGCAGCACAAGTTTTTTAATTTTATAAAACTACTCGCTATTGACCACAATAATAAAACTGTAGTACAAAAACATGTTATCCCTTTGTAATGTATGTAATTTATATTTAAGCCATTTTATGGAAATATCCACTAGGTGCTACAGATGCCAAACCTGTAGTTATTTTTTAAAGTGATGAGGAAGTAATGGACATTTCTCTCTTGTAGTAAGCTCGCAAAACACTTGATGGCCTCATCTCCTCAGTTTACTTTAACAAGTGGGAATACCACCCTATTCAGTTTGAGAGATTAAACTGTGCAGTCAAAATAATAAAACAATTAGACTTTACAAGCATGAGCTTAAATTGGTTACCCCAGACTGACAGCCTTCCTGAAAGTACAGCCTGTGTGTACTGCAAGCAGCAAGTTACTCAATTGCTCAGAGCTGGCTGCATTGAGGTCTACATACAGAACAACCAAGACATGCTGTGGATTATTGAGGCTAACTTTGCCCAGCGTAACATAAAGTAATAAACTTCCCACCATTGCAAACCTAACACAAACCTGGGATTAACCCAAGCCTCTTAGCATTTCCATAAATATAACCAAAGCATAAATTACAATTCAAATTTAGCTTTAACTCCAACCAAACGCTCACTAAACCGTGTTCTAACTTAAACCTTATCCCTGGTATAGTTCTAAGCATAACCCTAGCCTAACCAGACCCAAACCCTGCCCATAATTAACCCATACCTCACCCCAACTCTAAACTGAACCCCAATTCTGTCTGTAACCCTGATCCATTATTTTCTTTAATCTATAAAAGAATGTTATTGTCTTTTCATTTCACCTGCTGTATATCTCAGTCTATAATATATTTTAATACAAGAATAGGGTTCTCATCTGCACCCTTCTTATATTCTCATGTCCGTGCTTAGACTTTTATGCCCAAGTTTCTTTGTGTAATAATATCAAGGTAGACAGCCATGTTAATTTAATTGGTATTTTTTTATTTCAATAAGAGTGGCTGGGCAAGCACCTTGAATCAATTAGCTACTACTAGCAACCAAAGGATCTAGCTAAATGGTTTTCTTCTTTCTTAGGTTCCTAACATTTATCCCAATTTTTGGATGAGTACACAGCTCCCAGTTGCCATAATTTTATTTTATATAATATCATTGATTTAGTCTATGAATTGTTTCATTTGTGCAGTATGATGTACATTCTGCAAGTTTTACTTTTGTAAACTTTTAGATTTCTTTCAACGTGTTTTTACTCTTTGCTCTAGCTTCTGTGCTTATGTTCTTTTTATAGAGAATCAGAAGGCAATAATTATTAAGTATGACATTTCAAATTAAAGACATTTTGCAAACAAAAGCATTTGCTATTTTGACTCAGTTGATAATGTTTTCTCCTGGCTCCAGCACATTCAGTGCATTTACTCTGTCAAGGTTAAAGATGTCACATTCTTCTGCTCCTCTTTTCAAAGAGTGGAAATGAATTTACCGTTCCTATTTCGTCAACAGATTGAGTGAAAAATAAAAAAAAACTTCAGTGGTATAGAAATAAATGTTTGTGCCCAGCTGCACGCTGTTGATTGTCTGGATTCTCAGGAGTAGCCAGGTAGAGACGTTTCATCCACTAGCACTTACTCTGCGACCTGTGCCAACAACAGAAAACCAGGCTTCGTGTGTTTGTTTCACCTCTAATAAATTATTATTGAGACAAAGAGCTATTTCCTGCTGATGTGCCACTTATCTTTACCCATTATACAGTAGCTCTTCAAACTCTAAAACCTTTCTTAAAAATAACCCTCTCCTTCATGAGCTGCACTGATGAAGAAGACGTGATATAAATCCGTAAGCATTGCACCTGCAGACGGTCTAAATTTCAAACTGATGTTTTCAGTCAATTCACTGAAGCTCTACCAGGTTGGTAAACAGAATTGGTTGCTGTTTTCTGAGTGTGATAAAAGCTGTGAGGATTTCAGAATTATTATTAAGGTTCTAAGCAACAAAGATGCTGGAAATATTTAGTTAATGTTGAGATTATTCCCAATTCTACCAATCGCTAGGTTGTTTTACATTCTTACTGTTGGTTGCAATCTAACATCATCATTATCAACATCATAACACTGCATGTCTCCACTGTACAGTGCTCTAAATATCAAAGACCTTAAGATTTAAATCTCCTAAAGATTTTAAACATACAGCGTGCAAAGAAAACATGTAGTTGCACAGACCTAATAATTGTGTTTATGAACCATTTGCTGCAAGACTGACACTGGAAAGACAGTACTGTAAAAAATAAAGAAAACGGCAACTGATCTGAGTTTACAAATCAAAATTAAATAGATGAAAACTCTAGTAACAAAAGTAGTGTTGTATACTTTTCTCTGTTTGCGTATTTGCACAGTTTCTGATTACAATGTTATGTTATTACACTGTTATTGTTATTGTGTTACTGTCTGTTGTCTTTTCTTCTGTTCTATTTATATACTGCACCTGAGTGACTAATGAGAAACACTTTTCACTATACTATACAAATAAAGTTGAATTGAATTGAATTGAATAGAATAGAGACAGACACCAAATTGGAATTAGATTTGCACTGTCAATGGCATAAACTTTTTTCCCGGAGCTAAATAATGGTCAGAAACAAAACCGAGTTAATATATTCAATAATGAGTTTACTTTTTAGTGCTTCAATTTTTAATCACTACAAATGACTAATTTTGAATACACATTTGGTTAATATACAGTTCATAAGTTAATAAGGGCTTATGTTAAAAAAAAACCAGTAAATTCAACAGAACACAATAAGGATTCTAAATCTCCCAGTTCAACTTAGAACTGATCATGACACAAGTGTGCAAAACTACACCTGTAAGTATACAGATTAAAATAATCTGTAAAAAAATATAACATTTTAAGGGATATTTAATCATACAGAAATGTGATACATGCTGTACAGTACAATAATATACATATACTTATTGTACACAAAGTACACAACTTTCCCTTTTAATCAATATTGTAATACAAAGGCATTGCATGTTTGAAAGACACACGTTTGCGATTCCCGACAAAAAAGTCTTTAACATGAAAATAAATTGTCATTATTTTTTTTTAATTGAAACATAGCAAAGTCATAAAAAGACACATATTCACATTATAAATAAAATCAAAGCAAAATCACTGCATAGCAAGTACAGTATATTAAAATTAGAACTCTGAATACAGAATGGATGGCATAACCTTTAACTTTAAATTACTGTGCGAAATAGTAATCTTCTTGTACCAAACATAAAAAGATCTTACAAAGAGAAAACCTGTATAGTTTGTCTTTGTAACTGAGGGTGAAATTTGACAATGTGACATGCGTTTTTTACATTAAAGCTGCATCATTAGATTCTTCAACAGTATTTTAAGACCAGTAATTTACATTTTTCACAAACTGTTACACATAAACTGTCCATTGCCTTATGGCAGTTGCAAACCACACCAGAAGTTATTTCTATAATTATATCCCAGCCCAGCAGAAACTTGACAACAAAAGTATAGAAAAAATCACCCCCCAAAAGATCACTTGGCGGATGAACAAAACCTTCAATGATAATATCAAAGACCATTTGAAGAAAAATAAACTGAAATGATGTCCACAGTGTACACCGACAAACCACCTCTTCAGAATTCTGAAGCTCAGATGCTCAAGTCGAGCAATGAGTTATCTTGAACTAACCGCAATGCAGACAGGTCTTTGGCATCTCACCAGTCCTCAGTGTTGTAGGAGGAAGTTAGAAGCCAAATTGATATCATTATTTGAAGCTCTTAGGGCTGCCAAAGCATCGACCCTAGAAAAACCCATCTCCATGAGTCTAGCTACCTAAAATCCAACAAAGAAAAAAAAGCGTCATTCATCAAATAACCAAACTGCAGAAGAGTTTGATCATAAAAAAAAGCTAAAATCTTTAACAGTAACTTCCTCAGATAAAATCAATTACAATTTAAAGCATGACGGGGTTTGAAGAGGGTGATAGTTCCCTGTTAAACTTTAATGGGAAGAAGGAAACTACTTTCACCTAATAAAGTGGCTTTATAAAAATCTTCACGTTGAGTTTTTCGCCAGTTTGAAAGCACTGCTTAAAAATGCATCTTTTAAAATACCTTAGACAAAAATGGCCATAGTATAGTGCATGTATTAACTATAACTTAACTATATTTTAAGGCTGCACTATTTTTCTCTTCAAGGATGTATTTGACATCCAGCTGAATTCATAAAGGCTATATACTTTGTGATAAAACAGTTAATTGGCAGTAACCTGACAGAAATAGGGCAAATCATGTAATAATAATGTTGAAAGTGCAGAGCCCTGGATGACGCAACTCTTTTGTTACACCAGTCACTATCATTTGTGAGCAAGCCAGCCTGGCAAGCAATAGCTCACACTCTTCACAACCCTTTGTGCATGATATTGGACCAGACACAGACCCAAAAGAACTAGTGCTCCCCCCAATGGATTAAGAGAAGCTTCAGTAGAAGCTTCAGCTCCTGTGACAGGAAAGAATGAGGGGAAATGCCCCACCAAACTGAAGCAAAGGGAGTCATAAACGACCTAAATGCTTTAAATCTCCAGGAATATGAGAAAGAAATGATAGAATCTGACAAAATGTCTGATTATTAAGGTTTAGAAGTGAACAACAGCAAATTAGTGTTCTGTTTTTATCATGTAAAATGGAAAAAGGATCCCCTTGATCACAAATTTTCTGTCGTTCAATTCTTAACCTTAATACTCAGACATCTTGTCAGATGTACTTTTACTGTTAGAAGACCTGCATTTTAATGCAAAACACTCCGGACAGTCTGAGTTTGAACTGATAAAACAACAGGCTGCCAAGTTCAGCAGAGATATTTTATTCTAAGTTCTGAAAATTACACATGCCTGTAATATGTCAAAAGTTATAATATCAATTTTTACATAGTTAAATTAGTGGTAGTACTGTAGTACTGAACTATGAAATTTCTTTAAGAGTTACTCAAACATGAGAAAAACTAATTTGCTATCCCTAAGCAAATGCACATATAAAACAGTTTCACTTGGCTAAGAAGATTTTAAAAACAAAACTTGCAGTTTTCTTCTAAGTGTCTTTGTCTGTTTTTCCTACAATTATAATTGTAATTTGTTTGCTGGCTTGGTCAAGACTGACATTAAACAGAACTATCAAAAGAGAAGTCACAGTTTTGATGTTACTGTTATAAGTGTTTTTAGCAAGTAAGGAACACTTACAAAACCCAGGCAAAATATAATTTGTTACAAAGTAAAATGAATGCTTGTAAAATAAAAAACAGTATTCCTAAACATAAATTTAACACATTTACATATTGAGACAGCTGGAAAAACTGGTAGCCACAGCTGAGCTCTTTCTAAATGTCCTCTAGCATAAAAAAGACTACCTACATAAAGAATTTTAATAAAGGCCAATGTGCTTTATCTACAGACTTCAGCATTGGTCTCCACATAGACAAGAGATGTGCCTGCTATATCCATAGTGAATGTACACAGTTGTAAGACTTATTTTAAAAAATTACTTCCATAAGAATTAACAGAAATAGGGTTAATAACAACTAGGAGGACATAAATATTTCCTGGAGGATGTTAAGCAAGACATTCTTCTCAATAAGATTAATGTATTGTTTTAATGGTAATAAGGACCAGGACGTAAGTAGAGAAGCATGCGTTTATGTTTTCTGTAAAACAAATAAAATTATTATTGTAATGACCCATTAAGCTGAGCTCTTATATGAATTTTAACTTCAACTCAAAATTGTTTGAAATGTTTTAGAAAACGTGTGAGTGAGTGATGAGCAACAATTTTGAACATTACACTTTTCTGATTCTGAAATTATTGTTTTTGATTAAATGAAGGAATCACAATAAGACCTGGTAAAAAAAAATATATATTGGGGGTTCACAAACTTTTTTTTGACTATGTATCAATCATATATACAGTGAGTATAGAAAGTCACCACCCCCTTTTAAAATCATCACCTTTTGTTGCCTGAAAGACCAAAAAACAGACTTTTTCCAGTTTTATTTACAAATTATACCTTGCAATATCCAAGTGAAAAAAGAAAGCAACATTTCTGAAAAAAAGTAGAATAACTGGGTTGGATAAGAGAACACCCCCCTGAGTTAATACTTGGTGGAAGCACCTTTTGCTTGAATTACAGTCTTGAGTCTGTTTGGATACATCTCTACCAACTTTGCACACCTAGAGGAAAGAATATTTGCCCATTCCTCCTTACAGAATTGTTCAAGCTCAGTCAAACTGCTT
Organism: Lepisosteus oculatus; assembly: GCF_040954835.1. Taxonomy (NCBI): domain Eukaryota; kingdom Metazoa; phylum Chordata; class Actinopteri; order Semionotiformes; family Lepisosteidae; genus Lepisosteus; species Lepisosteus oculatus. The sequence continues at coordinate 5,998,203 of NC_090710.1, forward strand.
GGTGACCGTTGATGGAATGCCCCCTTCAATTAATTTCAAAGATTTTCGATGGGATTTAGGTCGGAGCTCTGACTCGGCCACTCAAGGACATTCACCTTCCTGTCCTTCAGCCACTGTACGGTTGCTTTGGCGGTGTGCTTTGGGTCATTGTCATGTTGAATGGTAAACCATCATTCCATTTTCAACTTCCTGGCTGAGGATTGCAGGTTTTCTTCAAGAATGTACCTGTATTTTGCACCATCCATCTTCCCTTCTATCCTGACAAGTGCCCCAGTCCCAGCTGAAGAGAAACACCCCCACAACAGGATGCTGCCACCACCGTGCTTTACTGTAGGACTGATGTCCTTTGGATGATAAGATGTATTGGGTTTTCGCCAGATGTACCTTTTTACATTCTGGCCAAAATGTTCGATTTTGGTCTCATCTCACCACAGCTCCTTTTGCCACTGGGCCACAGAATCTTTAAGGTGCTTTTTAGCAAAACACAAATGAGACTTGATCCGGCTTTTTTTAAGTTTCTTGCCACCCTCACATACAGGCCAGATTTGTGGAGCGCTTGTGATATTGTTGTCACATGCACACAATTAAAGGCCATAAAGTCCTGTAGCTCCTTTAAAGTTGCCATTGGCCTCTTGGTAGCCTCTCTGATCAGTCTCCTTGCTCCTCGATCATCCAGTTTGGAGGGACGGCTTGATCTAGGCAAGGTCTGGGTGGTGCCATATATCTTCCACTTCTTAATGCTGGTCTTGACTGTGCTCCACGGGATACTTAAAGCCTTTGAAATCTTTTTATATCCATCTCTTGACTTGTGCCTTTCCACAACTTTATCTCAAAGTTCTTTTGAAAGAACCTTTCAGGCCATAGTGGATTCCTTGCTTTGAAATACACTTCCAAGCAGTGGAATCCTCTAGAAACAGCTGCTTTTATTCTGAACTTATCAAAATCACCAAAACTGATCACAGGTGGGAGCCAATTAGTTTGTTGTGTAATCTGTAAGGTGATTGGTCATACCTGAACAAACTTACAAATGGGGGGGGGGGGTGTTCACTTATACAAATCAGGTATTTTACGGTTGTAATATTAATTAATTTCCAGAATGTTTTAGAGAACAATACGACAAAAGGTACAAATTTTGAAAGAGGGTCATGACTTTCTAAACCCACTGTATATGGAGTGGAGTGCACTTTTATTAACACTTAATGTTTCTTGAATTGTGTTCACAAACGATGAAAAGTAAAATGTTTAAATCCTTAGACTGCATTTTTTCTTTTTTTTTTGTTACTTTGAGAGCTGCTTATTGTTGTGGTATGGTCTTTTATTAATATACACTAAAAAGCATTCTATTTAACTGGCAGGACTACTGATTGAATACCAATACCAATACCAGGCTCACCTGCTCCTCTGAGACTTCTTCCCCAGCCTGCTGTGGGTGATTGGCAGGACGTCTGTGCCGCAGTGAAGGGAAAAATCTGTTCCAGTTTATCAGGCCTCCCTGGAAAAAAGAGATTCTTAGGTCAGAATGGCAATTCTAATCACCTGCTTCATTCCAGTGCAATGCTGATCACGAACAAACTGCTTTTTACTTTTCAAATATTGACAACAATGAAAAAAGTTCTATTAATAAAAATGCAGTTCCATTACTATTTCCATTACAAGCTGCATCTTGCTAATAAAACCTAATTTGAATTTAGCTTAAATGATCATTTAATATACTTGTTTGCTCAAGCTGTTACATTGTTATAGTCACTGAATGTGGCTGCTTACATTCAAAACCTTTACATTCAAAAAGTTTTACAAAATATTTTTTGCTGACAACAAAAGTGTTGTAATCAGCATAATATCAAAGTTGCGTAGAGTGGTATGACAGAAAACTTTAAATTAAACATTATTTATTTAATATTTATTACATACTGCAAGACAAATACAACATAAATACAACATAATGCAATAATCCAATTATCCAAGAATTAGAATTAAACGCCAAATAAGAAATGTGAACAGTTTGCACGTTGCAAGGAGGTATAGATAGCAGGGTCTAAAGGTGCATCTTAAGGAGTTGTCAGCAGATGCTAAGAGACAGAGTGTTGCTGATACATCTGGTTCTCTGGTTCCACCAAAGGGGTTCCAGAACAAGAGGTTTTTAACCATGAAATGTTACGTGCCAAGGAAACTTGCTAATATCTTTTTCCCCCTTCAGAAGCTATATTTTCAAGATATAAGGAATTGCACTGCTAATCCTGTATAAAATATATCCTTGGAAATATCAGAGAGACAGACAGCATTTCTAAACTGTAGTGAAAAGTTTCAGCGCTTGCCTTAGAAATAATTTTTCTTCAAGGCTGAGCTCTTTCTCAACTTCCTATCTATACAATACAAATGCCAAAGGTTTTCATCAGATAATATGTAATCAGTAAAAATGACCTAGAAAGCAAATACATAAAACTAAAAGCTTGTCATCCAGTGAAAAACTGGTAATTTCCTAACGTGAGACTTGATACCTAATAGGGAAAATACTATAGAGTATGGTTCCACAGCTTGTGAAACATTTCTGTAGGTATATTTTTGTAATCACTGTTAATTTCTGTAGGTTAATTTCTGTAGGTTAATTTCTGTAGGTATATTTTTGTAATCACTGTTAACCTTTTCAGAAATAGTGTTAGTATTTATTGGTAGTAGGTATTTTTAGTGAAAAAGAAGTACTGGAATTCAAGTTATAGCCAGTGCAGATAAATGAACAAATAAAGTTGACCACTTTATGATAATTACAGCTTAACCTGCACGGGCACAAATTTGGTCCTCATACGTGGAAAAAGTGAACACTAAAACGTTTGCACCAATCAGTGAAATTGCAAATACAGTACAGAACTAGCAAATATTGAGGTTTTACTGTATTCCACACCACAGATGCAATATACTGTATGTATTATTATTGTACATGTAACATCACCACCTAATGTGAAGCAGAAGCTTAACTGGGTTTATAAAGTAATAACATCAACTAATTATCAAACACAACAGTATGTCTCTAAAAATGGTCTTTTTTTGCTTGTACATGGCAAAGCAGGTCAGAGGAAGTTACCTCATTTTATGCTTGTGTGTGGTCAAAGGAATAGCTCCTTAGAGGCAAGAAATAAAAAACAACTATCTATTCCATATGGGGTAGGTAAAACCAAACAAATGGATAATTTTCAATTACATTAAACCACGGTCTTTTTAACAGTAGAAAAATGTAGAAGTTTCTAATTCTCACAAAAAGTATGTAGAAATGAGTCAGAACTGTTGCTCTTTGCTAATTCTCGCATATTTAAAATATGATACACACGTATATCTGATACGCACAAGATATGAAATTCCTAAAGAAATTCTAAAAGATTTCTGACTTACTTTAACAACAGTTACAAACATACACAATCTAAAAGAGAAGTATAAGGACTTCACAGTGTCAAAAAATTATTTTTTCTGTTTTTCACACATTCAGTAGCACAGTTTTTCTTAACACATTCACCACAGTTTTTTAAATGTTAATACACAGCTTTTACTTGTTTAAAACCACATATGCAAAATAAATCTGATACATGACATTCATTTTGAAATGAAATTCTTCAGTCTTTGGCACCTCCTATTTCTGGTAGAAAAACCTGGCTGATTGCTTTCAGCATTTTACAAAGAGTTCTCAAGACAGTAAGAGTGCTTTTCTTCAAAATGAAATAGCAGCATAGAGTTAATTTCGTCTGTGGTTTGTAGGATGATTGTGTTTCAGGATACAGACTTCATCTGTATGAAAGCTGTTGGCTGGTTGAAAACCATCAGTACAAGATCTGTGCGCAGTAGTCTAATCTTGCTATTATCTCCATAGTAATACAAGTTCAGCATAACTGCAGGGACTAGTTACTAGATACTGTTTAGGAAGATTGCATGCAAGATGACACAAGATGGAGAAATATCTAGGTGACCACAGATTACAAACACAAGGAAGAATGAGTACACAGCACAAGAGTTGCATTTTAGAGCTACTATGTCCATCAGACTTCCAGATGTGGTACAACTAAAATATTGGTGCAGAGGAGGGGTTCAGCATATAGGGAGAACTTCTGGAATAAAAATGACCTACGTAAGTAGGATGGGTTATACTTCAACCAATTTAGTTATACTTAACTAATGGGTTATACTTCAACATATTCATACAAAAGATGAAGGGTATTTAAATTAGGGTTCTGCTGGGCAGAAAGCTCACAGCATCATCCAGTGGGTTCCAGAATTTAACACAAATAACCATTCTGAATGGCTTATACTGTATGTTGAAGAAAGTCTTATAATAGAAGCAAAGAGAATTAAATTTAAGAACTTCAGGTTAGATAACGCTCACATTATAGGAATGAATGAAACATGGTTAGGGGTATGGAAGGGCAATGAGACAAAAAATAAATTAATGGTTATACATTGTTGAGGAAGAACAGGCTGGATAGAAGGACTATGTACAAAAACTACCCGCCCAGCTGCAGAACTGAAACTAGGGGGAACAGGCATGAAGCCTCAACAGCTGAAACATTGTGTTTCTCCTTTTCAACATGGAATTCAAGTTGTTTACTATTTTTTGTACTGTAACTGCAAGTAAAAGTTAAGGTAAATAGTTTATGTAATAACAGATGTTTAATGATAGATGACAATAAAAAAATAGTAAACACAGTATGCTTACTGAACATTTAATGTATGTGTTTGCAATACAAGACACCAGTAACAGGCCCTGTGTTATGGAAAGAGACTCATCAGTACTGATACTGAGCTTCCACAGTACTTGTTCTGACAGGTTTAAAACTAATAAAATCTCTGTGTCCTGATATTTTTCCAGTTGCACTTAAAAAATTCAGGGATATTATTCATAAACCCTTAACTGGGATATTTTGGCTGTTTCCAAGGATGGAAGTTGTACCCACAGATTGGAGAACTGACAAACGCAGAAACAGCAGCATTGAAAGTACTAAAAATATGAGATATGGCAGGCACTTGGGAAATGGTATCTCATGTTCTTATATGCAAAGTGTGCCATGGAAGTAGTAGCATCCATTTTACCTACAGCACGGTTGACTGTGAGCTGCAGAATGCTACACATGTGAGATGTGGGTGTTTTTTTTCTCTACCACATAAATAAGTAGAATCTTATTTGTCCTCAGCAGGAAATATGGGAAAGAAAAAAGGCTAATTAAATACTTAGGTATAAAGAAAAAATTGTGGTATTTACAGTAAATCAAGGGGAGGAATGGAATGCTCAAGCTTTGTCATAACACATTAGCAAAGTGTCATTTAGATCATTGTGTTTGTTACATCACAGCCTTTATAGCCTTCAAAAGAGTTAAAAGTGGTAAATGGAATAGCCTGGTGGTAAAAACCAAGCTGTTCAAGAAACAGCAGGATACAATTATAGATTCACTTATTTCCTAAGATACCAAATGAGAAAGGTAGGCCAAACTCTTGTTTGTACAGTAGCTATTCTTAAGAGACATAACAAAGGTCATTTAAACTTGAAAACTTGTATATTGAAAATGCAAAAAAAGCAGAAGTACAGAAGTGGTGAGCATTTCACTGGTTCTTGCCATAATCTTGTGCCTTGAGGGGGACTGACATGTCATTGGGCTTCCAAGTGTGCACTTTCCATCATCAGTGTTTCATTGATGAGCCCATGACATCTCCAGAAGGCTTAACAGTGGTTCTGGCATCCCAGAATCACCCCCCTCTATATCAGCTTACTTTAGGGTTGAAAGGTTCTCTGGTCTTCAGTGAGAACCATTGGCTCCTCTTTCTGCAGCCTCTGAAACAGATCTGATAGTTAGACATAAGGACTTGCCACAGATTCCCATCTCCTTCATCAGTGTTAGATACTTACACAAATCAATGTCACTCTCTACTGGGAGTGCCCGCTCTTTCTAGCATCGTTCCTCTGCTTCAGCAGCTAACTTATCATACTGTAGCTTCTTCCTTTAGTATGTCTCATCCGCCACACCCTCCTACAGCACTGTCAGTTCCATGAAGTAGGCACGATGAAGATTGTTGGACCCCAGAACCAATACTGGTAGTCCAGTACTAGTACCAAGTCTGGTCTTAAGTTGATATCAATGATCTCTGATGGGATTGTTCGTCTCTGGCCTAAATCTGCCAACATCTTCCAGTCCCGGGCTGGGTTCAACTGTTCACATTCTGGTTTTTGACAGAGCTTCTGATCTTTCTCTTGTCTATGGAAGAAAGTAATTTGGCGAGATGATTTTGCTACTACTGTACATGGCGGTAAGGAGTAGATGCCTGTCCTCTTTCACTGTAGAGCTGCTGCCAAGTTCTTAAGTACATGAGGTATACTGATCTAAAGAAGAGGCTCAGTTTGCATCGGGTAAGAATTCGTCTGCTTTGCCCAACCATCGGTGAGGTGATTGGTGCACAGCATAGGTGGATCTGATGGTAGAGCTAATCCTACTTGCTTATATGTGAAGATGATGACTTGTTCAAAAGTGGATCTTTTTGTGTTTAGGTCTAAGCCTCCACTTCCCTGCTGTACTTGCCCCACAATGTCCTTGTGCCTGGATGGATGGACACAGAGCAATGGACTGTTGCTCTGTGTCCTTTAGAAGCCATATCTGTCCTATAGCCAGTGAGGATGTTGTGTGTTTCAACATCATATCCCTCAACATTGTCACGATCACCTCTAGTGTTACCTTGATGCATTTGTATTCCCCTGTGAGACTGGAGAGACATACAGTAATTCAAGTGCTCATAGAGCCCTATGCTGCTAAGGCAGCGTGGAACTCAAAGCCATTTCCACACAAGCGAACTGTCTCTCCATCTTCTCAACCATTTCAGCAGTTTTTTTTTCAGCAGGCACATTGTACAAGCTGCAGTTGTTGTTATAGTTGTCAAGTCAGTACTATATACCCTGACGGGGGGCAGCTGTAGGCCAGACTCCAGTCATTCACCACCCACCACCCATTTTGATGCTCTGATGATCACTTCCATAGCCATCATGAAGGCAAAAGGTGAGATACTACATCCTGCTGTTATGCCTATCAACAGGCATGTGTGAAACAGAGTTGCAGGTCTAGGAAGTAATCTTAATTAAGGTCTTAATAATCTTTGTGAAGGGCTCTGGTAGTTTGAAAACGTTGAATGCTGGCCAGATGAGACTTTGGGGGCCTGATGGCAATTGGCTAGGTTGAGAAAACAAAAACTGTGTGCAGGTCTTTCTTCTATCTCTTGGCTGATTGAATTTTGTACTAGATCTGGCTTGTGAGTTCTTAACACGAAGAGAAGCCTAGAATTCCTGCTACCAATGTATCAATAAGTTTGTTTCATTCCAGATAGTCTGCTATCGTTTGAGTTCTGATACGGAAGAAAAACCTCCCCTTGAAAACAATAAGGCAAATTGGACAGACCTGACTGGTGCTAGAGGAATCTTTTTCCTTAGGAATCGGAACTCTTCCTGCTCCGCAGCAGACCTTGGGGATGACTTGATTTTTTTAATGCCACTCTCATCAGCTTCCAGAGACATCAGACATCAGGTAAACTTTTGTATACTCTGTATGGAACTTCATTAGTCCCTAGGGCAGAAGATGCCCTTGCTCATCCCACTGCATACTCAATGTCCTTTCACTTCAGTGGCCTGACATTCATTTGTTTGCACCTTCCTCTGATGACTCTTCCTCAAGTCCTCATCTCTCCAAAATGCTTTTGATGTTTTTATGCAGAGTATCGATCCCCTCCCTCTCTTCTTATGTACTCTTCGTCCATTGATTTTTTCATTGCCTTTTCTCCTGGATCAAGTGTGCCGATTCCTTCTGTGTTATAGGTACCACCATTCACAACTAATCCAAATCTCTCTGCTCCCTAGTTCTATATGACATAACCATCTTGTTCAACTTCATCTCAATGGAGCCTCCTAGCTTCTCCAAGATAGTGCTCAGATCTATGTTAACTTTTCCCCCTCCATTTCAGAAGCTCTGAGTTACAACCAGCACTGCCCCCAGAGAATTTTGCAGATGCTGTAGGTATTACGGACTCAAGTTCTAGGACATCACAGTCTAGGGGGAGTGGCCGGCTCACTGCAGTCCGTGGAAAAGGGCTGCGTGGGATAGCAGTCACCCGAGATGCAAGCAGGCAGACTGAAGGACTGGAACGCAGGAGGGGGAAGTGCAGAGAAGGCTGGTGCAGGACAGGGAGGAGCCACCAAAGTTCAGAGCTTCATTCACAGGGCATCGTCGTGCAGAGGGCTCTGACCTCCTGTCCAAATGTGGGTGGTCCAATCTTGAGGGCACCAGGAGATTCAGGGCTGATTTAAGGCACATGTCTCCATGGAGTTCTTCTTCACAGACCAGACAGAAGGCAGAAGGAGTAATCTGCTGAGGCTGGGTCCAAAGACAAGAACCATGCTCCAGACACATCTCAGCAACAAGAATCCGCTGGACAGCACAGCTATGGGCAGAGCTTCCAGGTGAACCTGAGAGAACTGGAAACCAAGAAGATAAAGGAGGGCTCTGCTGGGACTCTGTGATGCCGGATGGCTGAGAAGAGCAGGGTTTAAATAAATTCAGAGCATGTGCTGCTGGGAGACTACTCACAATGGACAGGTGCTTTGCATATCCTCTCTCCATGGCGATCTAGGCAGAGTGGAGGCATGACAGCCCACCACTAAAGCTGTGACATGCCCCACTGTAGCACAGCAAGGTGAGCATAACACTCTGGCCCACTTCACCTGCTGTTTGCACACATTGATCTTTTATTCCTTTGCAGGTTTAGTTGGCTGGTTGGCTTCAATACACTCCTCACATGGTAGCTCTGTGCTTGCACGAACTCTCTTCGCTGATATTTCCGTGAATTTTAGTTTGCATTTCACTGTTGAATTTCACTCGACAAACTTGACTGACTTCTCAGTCAAATACTGAGTCGAGTACTTAGTCGAGTATTGGCCAATACCTGTCCTCCTGCTTTCAAGCACTTTTTCCTCCCTTTGTGTGTTTTCAGGGTTTTCGTAGTTGTCATTTTCTTCTTGCCACAGATGCACACCTGTTGTACTTTGTCTGTTGTGTGAGATTTGTGTGCTCTTTTCACTCACAGTCATAATCATACTGCAGTCTTTCCATGCCTGGTTCTGAAGCCATATGGAGCTGATTCTTGCTCCACCCCCGTTCTTGCTGACTCTGGGGGTATATCAAGAAAAAAACTGACAGAGCCTCATAACTGTTAACCTTGAGACTGACTTCATACTCGGCACAGACATGGATCTGATAACGGAAATGGAAACTGAGCACAACTGAGAAATGGAAATCAGGAGTGGGCACAGAGAATACTTATTAATGCAAAGTTCCATGAATGTATGGAACAAAATGCTACACCATCTATATGCTTGAAGATGTGCTGGATTAATTAGGTTTTTAGATTCATACATTTCTTAGGTTATCAATCAGTTTCTCCAAGCCAGAGCAAATAACATATTTGGAGGGAAGCTTCTGATTTGTGAATTTGAAATCTTGAAGAAAAAAAATTAAAAGAATTCCCCATAGTTTCAGAACATTGTGATATCCTTAATGGCACACCTCTTTAAATGATTCCATGGACTTGTTTGGTATCTCTTAAATAGGTTGAAATCACTCATGGAATGAGAATTTTAAAGTTCAACAGGAAAGCAGATAGGGGATGTTATTTGATCGTACATATAAAAACGGTTTAAAGGAAGTGCCGGTTTTGCATGCTAAATGCAAAGTAAGCGTGAAACTCAACCTGAACATTGTACCACATTAAAGATTTAATACTGAAGTTAGCACATCTGCAGACTTACGTTAAAGTGTGACTTTAATAACATAATAACTTGCAGTATATATCTATGCACTTACAAAATATGTACAGTGTATACATTTTCCAAATGTCCTGCTTTGGAAAACACATTAAATAATCCTGCATTTTCTTTTTTGTAGATTAAAATTGATTTAAAAATTTGAAGAATGAAAATAATTCTACAGATTAGATAAACAGATAAAACTCACATTAATTAATAAATTTGACTTAAGATGTACAAGAAATACAAGTTGCACTACTGTTTAAATCTAAGGTTACATGAAGGTATAACATTCAACATTACAGGGAGACTAAACGCAATCAGTTCCATTAAAAGGAGCATCTCAACTTTAGCCAAATGCAAATGAAAACCATCTAGTGCCTAATTTGTAAGTGTTGTGTTCCTACTATAACGGACTGTTAATAAGGATCCTGTTGCTCCACTCTGCTAACTGTGTAACACCACTTTGCAAGGCCTTAAAAAAATCACATTACAGCTTTTTAATGGAGGTTGACTACTAATAAATACTTTATTACATTTCTAAAACATATTTAATTAGTATCTTTATCTATTTATAAGCTCTTTGGTCACCAATACTGTTAATTATTCCATCTCTTTTTGATATCTAAGAAATTTTGCAAATTGCATAATGTTTAAGTGTAGTTTGTGTAGAATAGCATGGAATCGTTGGCATTGGTACAAAATGATCGTACATTTCAGACACCAACTGAAAAAGACTTCAGGGTGCAATTTATCCTATGACTCACAATCACAAGGTCTGGCCTACAGGAAATGTTTACTCTTTGCCAACTGCTCGGGATGTGTCTTTTTCATCACTGTGCTGCATTTGTGATCCAAGAGAACTGATACCCATTGAAAGCAAAAGATCAAGATTTGCACAGTTCGTGGAATCTGTGAAATACAACAGTCTACCGGTGTATTTCACATTCAGTAGGCACTAAAAGTAGGCACTATTTTCAAAATAAAATATTTTTAAACACCTCCCAGAGACAGCAAACCTATTACGCTTGCTACACATGAGAGAGTTGTGATACATCTTTGTCTGATGTCAAGAACATTGAAACCATTTCCTACCTTCTCTGTTAACGTGTTCACCAAGCCCTATATCCATTACTTAATCATTTACAGGTCAACTTCAACAACTGCTAAGCTTCTTCAAAACCACACAGTTAAGACTGGCCTGAAGACCACCTTCTGTTTCTCTTCTGTTTTAAAAATTTTTCTTATACTTTATCTGACTAAGAAAATCCAATAAGAAAAAACAAGAAAACTCCAATAAAAGAAACAAATGTGATTGAAGGTTTTAAAAACCAGCCTTCAGCAACCCATTTACAAGATTGGAATTAAAAAATTTGAAGGACGCAAATAGAAAAGCTTTATGACATTCATAAAATTGAATCTGGAACTAAAGATTAGACTCGGTCTGAATGCGGCTTGGCTTTCCTAAGCATGATACAGAAATAGCATTAAAAAATAACTCCAACTGCATCCGTTCAAGGAGGAAAGTTGTATGAACAGGAGATTCTGTAATTTCCTACACCTGTGAAGAAAATCTTACTTCCGCTTGGTAAAACCATTAGCAACATGCTGGAAGAATGGAAATCTACCCCAAGGAAAATAGAAATCCCAAAAATTCTATCAGCCAAACTATAATTAAATTGATTCTAGTACAACAGTACCTTATGTTAAACATATTACTTGGTAAATATTTCCCTTACTGGCCCTGTGGTGGGAGCTGTTCATACAGTAACTACTAGAAAAGGAGAATGTAGGAAAGTTGCATAACTTACTGTTCCCCTCTAGTATCTAGGAAATCTTATTCATAGCCTTACTATATGAGATCTTTAAGTGAATTAAAAATACCCATATCCTTCAAAAACACTACAGTATGGAACAGGAAACTTGAAAACTTCACTAAAATCTAAAATGTAGTTTTATTTTTTATATACTGGGTTTGTTTGATCATACCTCACTAATGGAGTCTAATATTCAAAAACATTCTGCAGTCATAAAAAATAACTTCATTTTATGTGAGCAAAAGTCACGGCTCTTCTTTAACAGCTAACTTATCACCCTCATTTTGTTCCATTTAGCACGATTAACAGAATGATTACAAATATGCAGTTGTTATATAGGTGATAGTGAACTTAAGCTAAGGAGAAGTATGTTAACTGATTTTGCAAAGAACTAATTAAAAACAAAGTATATAATGGGTCAGTCCCTAAAACTGCCAGTTTGTTTAAATTAAAACAAAAATGAGTGCCAGGGGAGTCTTGACAGAACCATTTTAAACATCTACAGTAGATGATTAATCATTTCTCACCATCTAAGCAGGTGTTTACACATCAACCCCACATTAGATGTAACTTACACATTTCCTGAAGTGACTACTTTCAACTGATTCCCCCTGTACCAAGTATTATAGCAAAGCCACGCCAAAGCAGAACAGGAAAAGCTTTCTTAGTTTAAAATAAAATTAACAGAATTTTTAAGCATGGTTCTGAAAAAAATAATTCTTGCTGGTGGGATATGTACATTCAGCTGCTAAGAAATGTTCACATAAATATAACTTAGTTTACAAAACAAACCTGCATCTCAAAAAGCAGTTTGATTGGGGATATGCATTAATGATGCTTTTAAGTTAAATTTCTACATTAAATTACAACGGATTTACAGATTACACAGGCTTAATCATATAGTGATAATTCGTCTTTTAACAGTTTTTACGTTACTGTCTTATCTGTTGCATTGCTAGCAAGGCTTTTGCATTTCCATAGTATGATTTTGTTAAATAACACAGGCACAGGATATCACTAAATGGCCAGTCGTCAGCATATTGTGAGCATATTGGGTGGGTTGAATTTTGAAGCAGGCAGTTGGCTGTTGCTATGAGACAGAGCAAACACACGTTATTGTGTGACCTGAGCTGTAAGTATAAGTAGTGTATTGAAAAAAGTAGAGGTTCCTTTCATGCAGAATAAAATGTTTTTTTCTCTTTTCTTTTTACCTTTCAGTTGAAATTAACCTCTACATGCTCCTTTCTAGCTCTCACACTGACACTTATGTCTTCTTATGTTGAGTATGTGTATTAAAGTTATCAGGCATATAATTAGCTCAAATCATTTGGTTTAACATACTGTACATCTGTTAGTGCTATGTGTAAATATCTAAAGAACCTCTGACATTTTAGATAGATATCTTTGAACTCTAGAACTCTAGACTCAGCGTTGTGTTTTTTTCATCAACATCTTATCATGGTAAGAACCGTTTACAGAATGCCATGTTCTCACGCCTAAACCAGTAGTCAAGTTTTATTTGATGACTTATTTAAGCATCGCTCAGAAATTGTTTCAATTTTAGGTAGTGTCATCACCCTGGCTGTCCCTCTTTTTGAAGACAAACAAGTATCAAGGAAGCAAGAATTTATGTCTGTGTCAAATCACACTATCTTTATGACCACACATTTATGTGTGGTCTGAGAGTCTAGCCGATGCTCAGAGACCATGTGCCTTTGGCAAGAACTGGTGATTTAACATTAAGCTCTTTTTAATTCATGCAATTCAGAACTTACCAAAGAAACAATCATAGGATAACCTATAGGTTATATCGTGAATATCTTATAATAAGGATGTATAATATTTAAGCATCTATGTGCATTTGTCAGTGCACTAAATTCACTAGGCTCCTCTATTCGCACTAGCTGAATTGATAGTTTCAGTAGTTGTAGTAGTAGTGTATAGCAAGTTCTCAATGCAATACTATGAGCCGTTAATACACAGAGAAATCTCATATGTAACATACTGAGTGTTAAGCCAATGTATATTTTGTATTGTAAATTACTATCTAAAAATAGTCATATATCACTACACACCAGACTCGCTGAAATTGGTTCAGCAGAACTCAACCAACTTAACCAAACCAACTTAAGGACATACAGTAACTGAATTCAAACATTTGGGCATGTAAGTACTGAACTTACAGGTGTCTTGTGTGCTGCTGGTTTTTTTCCTGTTCAGCTTAACGTAGCATCCTTCCTGAAAGGCTCTGACTTCTTTTGAAAGAAGACACTGAAACTAACATATGTGGTTTTCAATATACAGACACAATTCTTGCCTCCCACTCAGCAAAAAAGAAGATGATAAAGCTTCATCTTCACAAAAACTTAAGCTTCCAAATACAGTCAATTCCAAAACAGCAGGAATAAAAAAAAAATCAAACCTCCTACAGCTTATACAAAACCCTACTCAAGAGTGTTTTTCCTACTTGAAACATCATGATTAAATTAAAAATTGAAGCAACCAAGTTCTGAGAATTGTTTCACTATTTTTCCTTTCTCTTACTAGTTTAGATTAATTGGAATGTGGATTTCATTGTAATTTATATGAAAATTATTAAATATAACAATCTAATGCAAACTTTGTTCTGTTTTTTTCCATTTAATCAATATGTAAGGATTGTCTAGCCTTAGTACAGCACATAGCATATTGACAGCGGAATTAATAAATCTATCAGACTACAGAGTGACCAAGCGTGTTAGGGATATTTGTGGTCGCAACAATGTTGTGCATTCCATAAAATTATTTAGTATTGTACACATAATAAGGAAATTCCATATTGATTCTTGACAATGCATATTTGCGTCAACTTATATCTAATTATTTGCCTAAATAGCTACTAGTGCCAACAAGATGTATTCAATAATAAAACTGGAAAGGTGAACTCTTTTGAAAGCCTTTTACTTTTCAACAACTTTTTTATGAACAACGCTTGTTTTTCTTTAATCTGGTGCTGCCGTTCCCTTCCTGCATCTTACATCTATAAACCACAAGTTAGCTTTTTTCATGCTTTCATTTGCCTCAGCTGCCAGTTTTCTTTCTTTCATTTCTCTGAATTCACTTCCTAAGGTGGTTTCTTTATTTTGCTCCCTGTATTAGTGTCTTAAGAAGACAGCAATTTAGAAATATTTCTAAAATATTTATCAGTGTTACAAAATCGGATTTCGTGCCGTACGAGAGACTGTTGCTTTGAATGTTGAACCCTCCCTGTTTGTCTTTGGGAGCCCACCAAACCTCTGCTTTAATTCCTGGTTAAAACAGGCATCTGCAATATGTGTCTGTAATATGTGTACCCGTGGCTGTCTGTTTCTTCTCATCTGAGTGAACTGGGACAGCAACATCTGTTGATCCAGCAGGTCCATTCTCTGTTGTCGCTGGATGTCCACTGTGGCTCCCCTTCCAACCATGGACTCATGGGAAGGTTCTGGCGTCTTGAACAAGGGCTCCAGGACACGTGAACTGCAACGGGCTATCCAACGTGGGACAAAGATGATATGCTGCATCTTGAAGATGTTACAGCAATACAGCGTGCCGGAGACCTGGAAAAAAGGAAAGCACAACAAAGGCCATGACTGGACAGCATTATTTTTGAGGTGCACACTAAACACATCTATCCATCCATCTGTTATCAGAAGCGTCTTTTTCCAGGTGAGGGTCAAGGCAACCCAGAGCCTGTCATGAAAGTACAGGCTTTAAGGCAGGACTTCACCTAGAGGAACATGAGAAGGGCTACAAATGAAAGGCCATTCTGCCCATCTAGCTTGTTTGGTAGTGAGCTATTAGGTAATCAATTTGATGATCTCATCCAGCTGGTATTGGCTTTAACAGCATAGCTTGGGAGCTTTTCATACTCCTACAACCCCTTTAGGTTAACATAAGCCTCCTGTTTTAAATGTACTTCCACTAGGTTATATGTTTTACAGTAACTTCCACCTGGTATGGGATGCCAATTTATTGAAAAG
This sequence comes from Lepisosteus oculatus, assembly GCF_040954835.1. NCBI lineage: Eukaryota > Metazoa > Chordata > Actinopteri > Semionotiformes > Lepisosteidae > Lepisosteus > Lepisosteus oculatus. The sequence continues at coordinate 6,013,832 of NC_090710.1, forward strand.
CACACACACAAACTGAAAACATTTATATCACCTAACCCAGTCGACATGTACTTTGGAAGGTAGTATTTCACCACGTGAAAACCGAGACACAAGGAGAACATGTAAACTCCACATAGATGCAACTGAAGTCCAGAATAGTCCCCAGTGCTAAGCACTCTCTCACAGTGCTGTGCCCTAAACTCATAAACCGCACATTTCCTCGCGTGTTATATTATTACATTACTGAATATGTTTCTGCCAAGAAATATTTTCCTTTAAATTTAAATTTGTATCCTGTTTACAGGCAACCCAGGTTTGTTTTATCTGATAAGAGATGAACTGCAGGTTTTCACACAAAATATGTCTGTTTACAAGCAATTGCAACACATAGGAAAAGGCCAAGACGGGCTTAGTTGCTTTATTTGATAAAACCATGGAATCTACAGTACTGAGACCAAAGAGTTAGATAGGTCTGCTGAGGAACAATCAAAGGAAGACATTAAAACAGCACAACAAGGCAAGCGATAAATGAGCTATAAATAGTGCGGTGTCACAATTAAATGTAATGAACTTCTGCCCAGAAACCAAAACCAACTTCAAAAGACACTGCCAAACAAACTTGTTGAATCCTAAGACTTCTGACTGAGTGAAAAAATAAAATAATAAAATAATATGCACTTCACAAATCTTGAAGCCAAAGGATAATTTCTGAAGCCAATGTCAAGATGGATATTCATGACGATATTCATCTCCTAGTCCTTATTGAGGCCCAACTGAAGATATATCTAACCTCATTTGACAAATAGCACACAAACAAAATCTTCTTTGTCATTATTTATTTGAAAATAACATCAGCCAGCATTCTATATCTTTGTGTGAAAAAGTAAGTGCTCTATTCCTCTATCACCTCTATTAATAGGTTGTCTAGAATTAGGGGCAGCAAAATATTGCAAATGATTATTGATTTACAACTACATATATATTCAGAAACTTTAAGCACTCAGGTCAACACATCACGTGAAAATAAAAAGAAATATTTGAAATATATATGCAGTATATACAAATGGATCTAAACATAACAAATGTGCATTCATTAACTGGATCACTGCTCCAATGTAAAAGGATTGTATCATAATGCAACAGAAGTATTTAAATGAATTATTCTTCAAAAGATATCGCAGTGTATGGCCTAGCTCAACCAGACTCTGTAACAGCTTCTTCCCCCAGACTGTCAGGCTCCTCAACACCCTGGAATCTACTTGCACCCACCCCAATTCCAGAAACAGGGTTTAAACCCCCCCTGTGTGTTGCCAAATTGTATTATGTATTGCCTTGTAATTTGCACTATCTGCACTTTCCACTATGTGTATCCTGCCTACAATGTCTATGTCAGTGTCCTTTCTGTATTTGTATTTGTACCGTGGATCAGGAGGAGAGATATTTCGTTCCACTGTATACTTGCTGGAATGAAAAATAAACGTGAACTTGAACTTAGTGACTGGGATCATGTACGACGGCGCTGTAGAGTCACTGGATGTGCCATGGGAAGGCTGAATGACTCCTGGGATATAGTCTTGCTCTAATAACACAATTTCACAACTTCCTCATTCAGAAACAGGCAGAAGAGACGACAGCTGGAGATGGGCCACACCATAGGCCATCCTAATTCAGCGGCTGTATTCACCTGAGCTCGGTAAAACCAAAGATGCGAGGAAACCAGACAAATTGAACCGATCAATGATTTTCCGTCTATTAAAGCTTTTAACTTTAATAGAACATTGTATTCAAAATGTGTTAGGAAGAAAAATGAGTAAAAAGATGTTGATAAATAACTGACTTGAAACCAATTATAAATGGTAAAATCCAAAAAGCAAAAAGAATATACTTTTGACCTAAAATAGGAAAACATTGTGGGACATTTAAGTTTAGAAACTTGTGAAAGTGGGCCTGGTTTCTAAGGGTGGGAAGAACTAATTAAAAAAAAAAAGATTATTTTTTACGTCAATTTCAATGCCATATTCCCTTTAGAATTTCCAACACAAACAGGGAGGTCTATGACCCCAAGTGATTCTTCCAGGAAAGAAACTTCCATAGGATTTACTGAAGAAAGATGCGACTACATCTTTTATTGGTAAATATGTTTTCTAGTGAGTGTCACAGCAACTCATTCTGTGTAAATAGTTTTGGTGTCCATTTTGTCTGTGAATCTGTCAGTCTGTCAGGCATAAAAAGAAAAGATTGTGTCAAACATATAAAATACTTTTGCACAAGATAAAAAGAAAGATAATTCAAATTTGTTAAAATGCAGTAGTACTTGCTGACAGATTTACACTTCTGTAACCACAGACACAAGAAGGATAAAAGCCAAATGACAAAAAGATATTTCAGTAGAGCTGTGCCCAATTGCTTTTTTAAGGTGTGTATTACAATTATGAATCTACCTGTTCCTGCCATATTATCAAACTTTCTAAATACTTAGTGCATAAAGTAAAATGATGATTTAAGAGCCTGCAGGACATACAGCAGGCATTGTTTTGAGGCGTACTGCTCTGATATTCTCCCTTTTATGAGACCAAAAGATTTTGAGCTGTTGCCATATCTGTGAAATAACAGATAGAAATGAAAACACGATGTGTTAAAGTGATAATCATCAACAGTGATGCACTTTATATATTTTTTCACAATATTGGATGTAAAAGCAAAACTTGTGTAGATATTGAACCAAACTATATGGACATCAACAGGAAATGATACAGCATACTCTATATAAGGTAACAAGTTAAACTTTCCTGGAACACTAATCAAAATCTTAACATCACCGATCAACTCCTTCCTAAAATGTCAACAACAAAAAAGAGAGAGAAAACAGAAAAGGCTGGCGGTGATTGTCAGAACACAGAATACAAATATAAAAACTGATTTCCAAACCAAGCTCCAATCAATTTGTGGAACATGTTTTAAATCACGCAAGCATGAAATTGGTAGGAATTAAAATATTTCAGTTAAAATGCTAAGAAGTCATTTTCATTATTTTAAAGACTTCACACAGTCTTGTTGATTGTTTTTAACTATTTGTTCTTAGGTACATGCATCCAAATAACAACAAATAAAAGAACATTCAAGTGCAATGTACACATTTACAATCACACATAGTCTGCATATAAGGTCCAGTGTATAATTATAAATATATTTTTATGTTGTGTAGTGTCATTAGCTTTCATGTGTTTTCCCTCTGATTAAGAAACCTATTTAAGATCATTTGGCTGATGCAACTGGTTTCCCAATCTTTCAAAATCCCCATTCATTTTTTCCTATAATTACACAGGTGAATATTTTAGGAAAAAGCCATGAGAAAGACAATAACCAGCATGAGCTGTGCAAAAGGAAATGCTTTGTTATTCAACTTTTCTGTGGCTAAAGGAACTGAAACTTTTGGTGCCAAGAGTTTTTCTAACAGCTGCCACTGAAAGAAATGAATAAGCAATAAAAAAAACATACAGTATAAACAGACTCATATTATTCTACTAACTTACAGGAGCAATTTAATCAAAATATATAAAAAAACAAAGTCATATGTTAAAAGGTTCCATGTGTGCACAATTTCCTATACTTTCGCTTAAATATATCTTAACTATTATAGTAAATAGTAGCGATACTGTGGAAAAGGTACATGCTGTTTTAACTTATTTTTTTAGAGGAAACAGAGGGTGTCATGAATGCTGAAATGTACTACAGGACAATGTGCACTGTCTGTGACTCATAAGTTGGAACAAAATGCCAAGTTCTATCTGATCTCATGAGGTGTATTGGGACTGTGCAGGATGTCACACTGCAATGAATGTGACAGTGTTTCAATAAATAAGGTAAAAAGAGCTCACAAGATAATATACTTTACAGTAAACAGCAACAGGCAAAAACAACACTATGACACAACACTTTTCCTGATAGTGTCCAAGCCTAATTAGGCCCATGGTGGAACCAACCCCATGGATCCATCATACTAGAAATCTGTTCCAAGCACCTGGAGCCACAGTTAGCCATCAGCTGCAAACCATGTGCTGGATTTTTCAAAAGTGGAATCCAGAAATGTAAGGTGACCAGGTGGCCACTGAACGCTGAGAGGCCGCCACCTGTAAAACCTGTAGTTCATGACATTTTCAACATCACGTCAACAGTAATAGCAATATTGCTTTAGACTGTTGGTTCAATGTTGTTATAATATTGTGCCGTCAACAATAATAGCAACAGAGTCAAATTATTTTACTAACTTACTGGTACAATTTCATCAAAATATTTAAAAAAAACAAAGTCATATTTTAAAGGCTGCAAGTGTGTACAATCACCTATACTTATGCTTTAGTATATATTTACTTAACTAATGTAGTAAGTAGTCGCATAACTATTTCAACGGTTTCAAATTAGTAAGTAAATTATTTCAAAGTTGGACTACAAGCACTTCAGTCAAGAGTTTTAGACAGTTTAATTAGAAAAAAAAATTGCTTCAACAAAAAGAGCAGTAACAAAAGTGAATCATTAACATACTGTAGGAAATAACACATTTTTCCACAGCTTAACAGCACAATCACTAGCGTATAACAAAAGGCAAACCTGCATCCCACAGCTTCTACTAAAGCTAAAAACAATCTAAGTTCACTATTTCTGAATGTAGCTGTTGCTATGCAACAAAGTACCAACTTAACACAGAGCAGCATTTATTTTTTCTACAGCTGCTGACCTTTCTCAGCAAGATGTCTGACATAATATTTTAAAGAGCAAATTTCTACAACTTGTGATTTCTTGTGAGTTCAGCAGCTGCTTCTAGTCAACCCATGAAACAGCTTTTGGCCCACTGATTTGCTATTTTTGGTTTAAAGGGCAGAAGAATCAGAAATTCCCAAGAAACAAATCATCCAAGTCATAAATATTCAATATTCATTGGCAAAGTGCATCTGGGCATTATCATGTAGCAGGACATACTGTAGTGCTCTGACATGGCAATCCAGATTTGTTTCAACAAACGCTGTCCACATTGGGGATGCAGATTTCAGCTCTGGTGTTACAAGTACAAAGAGACAGTAAGGTCCAGCGTTGACACTCACCCTGGCAAAGGAAACCCAGATGTTCCAAAGCACAATAGCTTTCTCACTGATGTGAAATGCCTTGGATTTCTTTTAAGGACAGGACTGACAGGTGTCTTCACATTGCAGATATAGGTTTATCAGACCCACCCATGCTTTATCTCCTTCAACAAGGAGGAACTGCACCCCTTCTGCATGGTAAGTTGTCAGAGTCCAAGAGAACCTTATGTGTGTTTTAAGTGAACATACACAAGATGCTTTGGTACCCAGCAGGTATACAAAAAACTGTTCATGCTCGATTCTCAGCATGGCTCCCAAGGAAATATTGGGTTTGTCCACAACAACAGCATCTTTCACACATTCGCTTTCCATAATCAAGACTTTAACGTGGCCAAATAGTTTTTTCTGTGGAGACGTTGCTTGGATTCCCAGGTTGCTGATCATTACAATTTTCAGCCAAGCCCATGCTGAAAGCACAGCACTATAACCAAACTTGTCTCCATGACATGATGATGGACCAGTACACTTCGACAAGCTGAAAAAATTCTTGACATGCTGAAATTGAGATACACTAGGCAGAATGTCATACTGCAGGGGTGTTTATGAATGAGACGGTGTTTCAATAAATTAGGTAAAAAGTGTAATCCCTCACTATACTAGTTTTTGTTTCTATAAGATTTAGTTTACAAGATGAGCTCTTGCAAAGTACTGCTGAGATTTTTTTGTTTCTCACATCTCCTTGGATGAGAAAATTGCTATTTGTATTTTATTACATTTTAACCACTGTACTATACCATTAATAAGCTAGTGACTTAAGCACGTTACTCAAATAATTAACAAGGATTGCTATTGTTTTCATACTAACAGTAGGTAGTTTTGTGCTATATATACTAAGGTGGAGTTTGGGCGCATAACCAACAATAAAACCATGATACACCATTTTCCTGGATAATGTGCAAACCTCAGTGTTTGACCATATTTGTACAAGGTGAATCATCTATAAACTACCATTACAACAGACAGCAGACTTGCTCCCACAGACACATCACAAAAATGCAATGTCTCTACAAGGAAATTGTGGACAGTACTGAGGAAGATAAGGAAGATGATAGGACACTTTTCGGTATCTTTAGGCTACTGAAGGGGAATTTGTTTAACTGTCCATGAGTTACAGGTGCAAAGCCTTAGCCAGGTTTGAGTTTAAGCAGGTTTGAGAATTGATAAAACATGCCAAATTTAAACTCAACTGGCAAACTGGCACATCAATAGCCAAATAAAACAAATCTTAAATTTTAAGAAAAAATGACATCACACAAATATGTAATCCACATTTCAATATTAATAAAATTAATAAATTGTCACAAAACGCAGGGACTACAGGGAGTTAATAAATTCAGAGTTAAAATACGTCAACTATAATGTGTTATTGTCTACCTCATAGATTTTATCAGCCTTATATAATCACATCATATTAATATTCTCAGATACAAGTAAAAATGCATTTACTATCATGAGCTTAATATCAAACATGTTTGGAATAATAGTTAAACTCTTGAGAATTATAATATGAATAGTTTCATACTCAAAGATCCGGCAGCTAAATGTCCTTGATGAGTTCTAACTTCCCGCTGACAAGACTGGCTGGATTGGTCCATGGTCCAACTTGGCAGCTGCTTGCTCTGTGCAGCAAGTGTCCCAGGTGCAGAAAGAGGAACAGAGCTTTGCCTAGCATTGCTGGGAGTATCTCTGCCAGAAGTGGGCAGAGTCTTGCCTAACTTTAGTCTTTAAAAACAAAAACAATCTGTGCACAGTTGTCTTCTTGGGTCCAGCTACAATTTAGACAGCCAGGAAAACTCATTCTAGCTATATATTGGTTTTGAAAATGCTTGAATATTCAGGTTGTCAACAAAAAAACAAAAATATACTGTATTGGGCAGAAATCTATACTTTACTGACTCATTCTCTCAGTCTAGTATCTTTGAAATCGTATCACTTTTTTATTTATAGTGATTTCTTTAAATTGGGAAAGAATACAAAAAATACCAGTTCTAACATCTGTAAAAGTGTACTGATGATCATTCTTCACAGAACCCCAAAATGTGTACTTCCTGAATATATCACTACAAATGTCTGTGACAAGCTGTTGCACAGACTTTGCTTAGTTTTCTCTAATAGAGAAGAAAACAAAATCCTGTGTGGCAGTTTCACAGAAAAAAGAATGACGAAGAAATGTATGCTGCTAGTTACAGCAAACAGTTATGAAAATACCTTAACTTTTCAATTTAGATGAACATTAGGTTTTGAAAATGTACATTCTGAATTCAGCTTGTTCATCATACAGTACAGGTTAATAATTGCAGAATGGAATTATTGTCGAGTGTGCTGTGTTTTCTAATTAAAGTATAGTTAGGGCGTCTCATTTTGTGTTTTTAACTGATAAACACTGATAAAACACCCACTATGAATTAAAAAGGAAATCTGGATTTATCCAATAAGCAATGCAAAATGCCCACTGGATTCCCCTCTTCTCCCATTGCTTTTTTTTTAAGTGTTCACTCAATGAATATATGTTTATCAAGTATTAATATTAAACACTTAGAAGAGCACAACTACCACACTAAAATACCAAAGGTTGTCAACTAGTTCACAACTTTTTTGGCAAACAAATTCAAAATGCAGTGTGCAAATGCTGTCAATGAACCACGAACACTTAGCAGCCAAATCATATGCAATGATACTAGAATAACTGAACCAGGAATGCATGCAAGCCCTAAAATCCTTGAATGGAGTCAACTTTTTAATACACGATCATAAATACTGTACATTTTAATTCTGTTGTATAGAGATGTTGGTGTGAAAAAAACATGTTTGTACTCTTTATTTTACTATATATACTGTAGATGGTGGATGACCAGTGCCAAGAAGCAATATAGATACTAAATATTAAACTAGAAAAAAATAATGAACAAAAATAAAAGGGTGGTTAGATACTATGAGTGTGTGCTGTTTTAAAAAATATCTGCACCGCTCATTACACGTTTGAAAATACTGCAATTCTAAGAAAAAAAAACAAAAGTCCTGCCATTCCAGCAATTCCAGCCAAAAAGCAGTTCATAAGAACACAGGTTGAGCCCTGCTGGTGCAGAAACTGCCATGGGCAATGGCATTACTGACTGCTCATAAATAAAAAATAAATAAATTTGAACCTATTTCCTATTGTGTCTTCCATGTATAAGCCCCACCTTGAATCTATGTGTGCTGATGCTGGCCTACATCTGACCCAGTTCCTAAACGCAGGCTTGTTTGCAACAGGAAGGAGACAGTCACCAAAAACAAACCCACAAATGTGTTTCAAAGAGCTACTGTAGCTCAGATTGATCTCTAACAAAACAGAATACTTAAATTTGGCAGAGGATTTGTATGACTTGAATTAGAGCTTGGTAAGACTTTGAGGAACAGAAAGTTCCTGTGGCTGGGTAAGCCATGGTTGTGTGGTTGAAATAGTGAGTAAAATGTACAAACTGAAGCCTTCATGGTCTGTAACTACATACAAACAAATCAAATGGTGAAACATGAACCAGGGGACACAAGTAAAAACTATGTGACAGTGTATTTTCATCCAATACATTTACAGAACACTAGGTCAGTGGGTGGGCTAATTATTCACATTGAACTCAAATGGTAGAATTATAGTAGTATTATAATTATACATACAGCTGGAAAGGAGTGAAAGTATATGTTATTACATGAGTCAGCATACGGATGGCTCTAGATTCAATGTCTATCATCTGACCTCCCTGTCAAATTCATGATTATGAAAAGAATGTCATATAAAGTTATACAGTATTAGTGATTTAATTAATGTTAATAAATGCCTGCATCTATAGTTAATAAGTCACTGTTCTTTAAACATTTACTCACCAAACCTGTAAAAACATACTTCTGTGGTAACTGATTTCACTGATTGTTGCTGGCTAACCTCACCTCTTACATATTAACAAAGCAAACCCACTGTGACAGAAAGAGGGGTTTTATTTTGAAAATCTGTGACAATTGAACTTACATATTATTTGATGTCACTCATTGCTTTGCTTGAAATGCTGGAAATTCTGTTTTGGGGTTAATGTCAAGGACATGCCAATAAAGGCAGAGAAAATCTGCTTTCCACACGGCATTTGTTCTGCCGGTAGCACACTATAGTATCATCTGTGCAATTAAATGAGTGAAGTCAGGTGACACTGTGAAGGCAGCAACACCCTGTGTTTTTTTCACACCCCTTTTTAAGACTATTAGATTGGAACACACTTGCCCGACTGAGCAGAACAGCTCAAGTTCAGTAATAAAAAGGGGAGAGTACATTGCTGCCTCTTGTTATCACGCTCTAGAATAAGAGAACACATGTTGTATTATTATTAGTCGGAAACGTTTAAACTAGGCAGAAAGTGCAAAGGTGTGAAAACAAAGGTTAATGCAAAATCGTACACAGTTCTATTTTAACAAAGTAGGCAGCACCCACTTTGCTTGCCCTATTCTCCAAAGGATTGTGGGAGTCTGGTACAAACTCCCCAGCCATGTTGCTGAACTGATGCCAGGCCTTCTTTCAAGAAATGGCTGGATCCTTTAATCACTTAGCATCTAACTAAAGAAGGGGCTAGATGTACAGAATGGCCTCCTCATATGTTCTTATGACAGCTCCAACATGCACCTGTCTCCTCTCCAGCACGGTCCTCTAGACTACCACTTCCCAGTGTTCATCATGCCAATATCGCTCCATTACAACATCACCATCAGTGCAGAAGTTTGTTTAGATTTTCAGAGGGGTGTGTGACTTCCATGTCCATCCCTCAAACCAAGCAGGATAAAGACAAAATGTTAATAAATGTTCTTTCTTTATCGCAGGTGCCTTTACTGGGGTTTGTTAGTATTTTATCAACAGGGAGCTTAGGAGGCTCATCTGATTTCCAAATTCACACTGAATCCCAAATCAACATTTCACCTCAGTAAGCTTTTTAATATGATGTTAGGGAAATAGTAAACAGTACTATTATTCATTTACAGGTTGTGAAACATATATATTTTTTTAAAATAACAAGGCATTGGGAAATTAATATAAAAAATTAATTACTAACAGTAATCTTCAATCAGTAATGTACTGTGTATATAGTTACTATGTAAAACAAGACATTACCTGTTAAAAATACAGTATTCCCCAAATGTTGTTAATTAAAGGTAACTTTCCCCAATCCTGTTTCTAACATATAAATAACAATCAGAACAACTAGTAATAATACAACTCTTATTGTCATTTTGTATCGTTTAACATGATTTCTTTAAGCACATGCACATAAACTACTATACAGTGTATATCACACAAACCATAAGTTTAATCCCATTGATAGATAAAAAGACAATAATTTACCCCACTATTCTTACTACTGTTACTTAATTCTACACTGGTTCAGTCTCACACCCAGCGTGTTTTGCAGACTGATAGCAACACCTTTGAACAGGCATGTCTTTGTTTGGTCACACATTTAAAAAAACATCCACCCTTACACTGGTCTTCAACACAAGTGTTGAAGAATAACTCTGTTATGCTTTTTTGCCCAGACAATTATTTCCATCTGATAGAATAGAATTTCCGAACAGAGAACATACTATATTTTTTAACTTATTTGAAATTATAGTCTTAGAAACTGTCTGGTTTTCCCTGCTGCTTGTTAAACAGGTTTCAGGCAGATAAATTGAGGAAGACAGTTACTTTCTGACTGACGCCACTGGTGGTGTTCCACAACGCTCCATTCTTGGTCTTGATTTAGTTTTCTAGTTCTTCTTGGTGATTTCTGTTCCTATTGTTTCTTGGCATTGTTTTTATTTTTATACAACTTAACTTTTTCAGTCTTTTGTTCTTCCTTTGTTTACAGTGTTTTTTTTTAATTTTGTTTTAAGTGCTGCACATTCTTTTCCTGAAACACACTTTATAAAAATAAACTGAGCTATGACTTCTATAAATCCTATACAGTATTTGTACCAAAATCACATCACAGTAGCCGCTAATTATTAGTATCACAGCAACAGATTAATTTCAAGAATGCCTTCCTTCATTTTTTGAAAAGTAATGCTACCCTTAAAACTGTCTGGTATAGAATTTAATCTGCTCCTTTAAGTCGATGAAGCAGGTCAGTAACCGAAGATAACAAGCATCACTAATTAAAATAGTGCATAAACTTTACTTTTTCACAAAAAATCCAATATATATCCACAGGTACCTAATTTTCTGAAAATATGAAGGGAGTAGTTGATAATTCTCCAGTCAAGTACATAGGGAATGTGATGTTACTTTAAATGTCAGTTGGAACTGCACTTTCACATTCAAGTAGGAGGCTCATTTTACATAAGTTCAGTCTCAGGAGTACTGTCATTACCTTTTCTGTTAAGACCACATCCTGGCATTTGTGAAAAGGAAAATAAAACTTGAATAATAATAACAACGCAGAGATGATCTGAAGCGAAAAATTAAAGAGAAGATTTTAAAGAACTGAAACCAAAGACCTGAACTTACGCACAGTGTCATCCCCCATAAAACATCAAATTAGATTCTGGAAAAAATGAATAACAATCTGATGATATGAAAGGGGAAGTGAGTATCAGTGAGAGCGTTGTGTAGAGGTGTCAGTGACATACTCTAAACATACCCAACACTGGAAATCTAGAGATTGAAACAGTCAGCTCCCGCGCAAAACCTACTGATGTTGTGGTCGGTCATATCCATGAACCACAACTGTCAAAGCTTCTCTCCTTTAATTATAATCTTTTTTCACATTAAAACATCTGCTCATAAAGTTACATTGTCGTCACATTATTCTTCAAGTAAACAAAACCTTATTCATTTATTAAGATTTCTGTACAACTAGACTGACCAATTTCTATATTCCAGCCCTAAATCTTCCAACATTTGCATGCACTCCTGGGTTATTGACTACCTAAAATGAGTCCAGCAAAAGGTAACTGAATCACACTATTGTATATATATAGTAATGATGTTCAAATATTATTTCTTTCTACGGGATTAATAAAAAAATAGTTTTTTTGTTGTATCGCCCACTACTTTGATAGTAAGAATCTTCCACAATAAATATTTAAAGATATTTTGCTAAAATAAACTCTTCCAGCGATGTTATATTTTGTAGGATTATAAAGGTATGGACAGTTTTTTTTTAAACTAAATATGTTTCATCAAACTTGAATGCACAAATTGAACTCATATTGGTAAGAGAATAATGTTAACTAGAAGTACAAGATGCAATTTTGTGGGTTTTATGTAGCAAATGCTGTGGGGAAACAATTAAAAATGTAGATAGAATGATAGGATAGAGAAATAAAATTTATATAAAGAGACAGTAAAATTGTAGAACGTACTAGAAAGGCCACAGAGACAGTGTATTTTGGAGTAGTGATATTGGACTGCCAATAAGTGTATGTTGCCAAAATTTACAAGTTTACTAGAATTTAAATTATTTTTTTTATTATGTTACTGATTACTCATGCCTCTGAGCATACTTTAAATAATGTGGTTGAGAATGAATTCCCCTTTCTCTCTACAAAATGACCTGCAGTCTCATTTCTCTAACAGAAATTCCCATACCGAAACCCTGATATATGATGGTTTAGGTGTTACTTGTAATTGTTTTAATTTCTTCGTCTTCAAATGAACAAGATTCACATTGCTACTTGACATCATTCAATGGCACTGATGAAGATCCAAAAGTGGAGGAACAAACCATTTTCTGAACTTTGTAGAACTGTACAAGGCAGGTGGAATAGAAATAAAAACAGTCCATATGCTGATGAAATATAGCTTTGTTAAAGTTATAGGAAAATGTAATAATTAGGTGATTTAAAAACAAGAAGACAATACTTCTTAAGTAATAAGACAACAGAAGATCTTTGTTACCAGTTAAGAAAATCCATTTAACCATCTAATTTTAGCAACTGCTTTATCTGTAGATGTGTACAGCGAGCTGGAGCCCAACCTGGCAGGCACAGGATGCATCATGGGGGAAGGGCGGCACTTTAGAGATACCAGATAAACAACAGATGGAATAAAATCTCAAATCTATGGCCTCTGAGAACTGAAAACTCAACAGGCTCCTTACAAATGCTCTGAGGAATACAGCTTATCACTTCAAACGGGATTCTTTTTTGCACAATATCCACCTCCTCATTGTAATTTCTTTTTCCAGTAACACCCACTGTTGCACACTGAAATGAAGACAGTGCACTAACCACTTATTTTGTGGGGTGTTCTGTTTTTATTAGCTATATTTCTAGACATACTGTACCAACATTTTACTGCCTTCTTCTTTTGTCAGACGGACTGTTGGTAAATGTTTCACAATTGATTACAACAAAAGTTGTTAATAAATAAGGTTCAGTGTGTTTATTTCCTGTTGTGTCTCCATGAGAGAACCCTTTATTTCAGTATTGTTACAGAATCAAGCTTACACCTGTTAGAACCTGTTTGCTATTGGATAATTAAGATCACCTAGATTTGTCATCATTCTATCAATCTGTCTGTGTTGACTTCAGTGTTTCGATATACTGCATAGTCAAAGGTCAAACTGAAACTAAACATCTTTGAATGATGAAGCTAAAAGAAAATGAATCCTCATTTAAAATGAGAAGCACAAAAACTGGATATATGAAAATTAACAATTTGCAATATAATAAGAAAGAAACCCCTACCAATCAGGCAAGACTTTGTAGCATCTTCAGTTATATCATAACAAGTAACAGAGCTAGCACAACAAAACCCTGAAACAACATTAAAAAAATACTTACAATCTCTACACTGCTGGAGTGATGGTATTAAAAACCACAAACCTCTTATCAATACCAGTGCAAGAAAAACTAGATTAGAATGTGCTTAATGCTAAGAAGAAATAAAACTAACCAGAACGTTTACCAAGGTGATGGAAAGGTTCAACTGTGGAGGGAGAAATAATTTGCAGATGCCCCAAAGAACACCACCTCATCTGTGAAGCATGGTGAAGGTAAATCCATGGCCTGGGCCTCCATGACCACCTATAGAACTGTCTCACTCCTTTTTATTGATTACGTAACTAATGCCAGGAGCACCAGAACACCAAAAGTTTATAGAAACATTTTGTCTGCTTATGTAGAACAAAATACTTCCATATATATTGAGCGGTACTTCAATGACAGGAAAATGAGCCAAGACATCCAACCAATGCAACCAAGAAGTTAATCATGAGTAAAAAGTAAAAAATCTTTTACAGGCTAAGTCAATCTCCACATTTAAATTCAATTGGTCAGGTATTTTACATGCAAGAAGAGGCAAGTGGCTACAGCAACTCCAAGCGGCTTCGGCAAAGACTTGGCAAAGCATCTCAAAGAGTTTGGTGAGCTCAATGGTTTGCTAACATTATACACTAATACTGTTGCCTTAAATAGATATGCAACCAAATAGTGAACATCATAATGTCCCAATTTGTATGGTCACTCGGTTGAACAAAATATCAGTTTTTGTTTAAAATCTGATCCAAAGTTTCAAAATAATAAATGATATGGAATTATATTGTAATTTGTATTCATATTAACCTCATGACCACAAATACAAATTGATTGACTATGAAGAAAAAATATATTTTATAAACTGCAGAATTCAGAGACTGTTTTAAACAGCAGATACAGGAACCAAAATGATTCTACTGAAAAACTTACATAACTAAATTAATTATACAGAATAAACAAGGAGAAACAAAAGCCTATCTAACATCTGCAACATTGACAAAGGCTTTTGTTTCATTAACCTAATCCTCCTCAACTAAAGATTTTAATGAAGCCCACCATTTTACCCAAATACAGTATGGTACAGTATATACAGTAATATTTTTAATATACTTACCAGCCCACTGACTGCATTGATCCACATGACAGAGCTTGATGTTAAGAGCTACAAAATCAAGAAAATAAAAATTAGAGATATTCTAAATGTGTATGCCAGAACAGCACTACAAATCACACTACAATGGATGCACTGATCGTTATGTTATGGAGGTTTCAATAACATCATTCAGCTTTATGACTTGACTTGGCTCTACAAGAGATCATGACATGCTTTGGCATTAACGGTGTTGGCAGAGTTGTGATCATCTACCTGGCCATGTGGTCACCATGAAGAGATCGTCAGTATGCCTTACATGGAGTGAGTCACGGTGCTGCTGCAAGGGAAATTCTGTGGGCGTGGAAGCAAAGCCAAATCAGAAAACCTGGGAACGGCGGGTTCAATTTATAGTGGGGCAGGAAGTTAGGCCAGTTGGGTTTAATGAAGTGGGTTTAATGAGGGAAATGTCAATGCCACACTTTTCATTTCTTGCATGTTTTCCTGATCTCAGAGCATGTGAAGCTGAAGGCCTGCTAACCCAAGACAGGCTGTTAATGATCAGGGCTTTTTGAGACCTTCAGTTTCAGATTCCATTACAAGATTTTACAATCAAATGTAACATAGTACGAGTGGCACTAACCACTGTAATTCTCGGAATCTACAGTGCAAATAATTTGCATATAAAGTTAACAGGGAAAATTTGAGATTATGCTTCTAAATATCATGGTTTACTATTTACAGTAACCCTATATAATACCATCTACCATGAAGGCCAGTGTGATAACGCACAAACCACTGACATTTTAGCTTGGAAGGGTAAGCAGTTGCATTACTGTCAACTGTAGGCAAGCATCATCTGTGGGGAAAAAACTATCAAAGGGATCTGTGGCAAAACACTGCTATCAAAGTCAGATTTCAATACATCAACATTTTTAATATCTATTACAATTTATGGAAAGCGAATGTTGCATAATGGTATTTTTTATGATTACAAATGTACTGTATGCTACCAGGTTAAATTATATTTAATTTAAATTTTCACAAGAATTTAAGAAACATAAAAAGTGACTATAGAACTGAGAGGAAGATATTTGACCTCTTTATCTCTTTTGGTTGCTTTTATCAGCACCTGTCATTTTTAAATAAAATATTATAAAACACACCTTAATATGGACCGGAATTGATATCCAATCGTACACCTATTTTATAGTTTAATAAAAGCATATCTAACTGACCAAAAACTCAAGATACAAATTAAAGACTCTTCAGTTACCCAGAGGACTCCAACCCTCATCCTGGAGAGACCCAATCTAATCCAATCAATTTATAGATCACCAGTTTCTACAGATTGGAAATGTGCAAATGAACGATGGATTAAAATGTAAACTGTTCAATTAAGGTAACTCTGGTCTTTTGGAGATTTGGGTCTCAAATGATCTCAACATTACTTTCAGTAGTTCAAGAAATTACCTGCTTAATTAATCACAATTAAAAAGGTTTTAGAAATTGCAATTTAATAATGACCTATAAAACCTGCTAAATTTAAAGATCTCTAGAACCAGGGTGGAAGGCCCCTAATAAATCAGAGTTATTTTACAACTTAAGAAAAAGTGGCTTTAGAAATTGAAAGCTACAGTAACTCACATACAATCAAGCATAAATGAATGGCTGTGGTGGTATAATATCATATAATATCAGAAAAGAAAAGGTTTTAACCATGTCCAAGTATTTTCCCTTCCTGTTAGGAAGGGAACACCTAATACATCTAATACACAATTATGTTTGGTATGCTTTGCACTTTAAATATGCACTTTTTGGCATACCGAATTATTATATTGAAAGAAACGCTAAAAATGAAGTCTTAATATAAGTGAAAATCAAACACTAGTTAATTAATTGATGGCTGTAGTTCTGACAGCTGAAAGTCAAAAGGGATGATAGACATTAAGGTGCTATTCCCACCTAAAAAAATTGTCATGGAATCACGAGAACATAATTCAGGATATGCTCATTATCCCTTCTTCACTAAGTTCACCACTTACTAATGAACTAATAATAATTTAATTTAATTAATAATTTAATGTGTTTACACCCATTTTCCAACTTAAGCAAGGGTTCTGTTCCACTAGGCATGCATTGTGTGAACACATGAGAATTTCCATTCATTTTTCTTAATGAAAAAAAACAAATAATGACAATAAATACACACCAAATATTGCAAACATTTGAAAAAACCTACAGTTAACAATAACTGAAACTTTGAAGAGAGAATGTATAAATAGGTTACTGTACATGGCCTTATCCCACACTGTACTGTACAGGACAAATGATATGACCTGTTACTCATAATATTTGGAGAAAACATGTACATAAACAAAGCGAGACTGACTGTAAAATGGCACTCTGGTCGATGTTGGTGGTGACCTCATTACGCTTCGCACCTTTTATCTACAGAGGGAACTCACCGCAATGCTCTTTATGCACCTAATATATTTTTTCTGTAACTAGTCAATTTTGTTATGGCACCTACGGGAGCTTTAAAATAGAGCAGAATTCATGTAAGTTGAGTCTTAAATAACCCAGGGAGTGGCAGTATTTAAAAGAGCTGTAAGTCATATCAACAGAAGCTGGCGCAAGGCGGTGTCTCCCTGTTACTGTATCTTCACCCTTCTGTCAACCAGAACCGTCAGACTGCATGATATGCTTCCTTGACCTCAGACGTCTCAAAGCACACCACCACAATTTGGAAACTCCAAACTGCAGATACTGTAACTACTGCTGTCTTGTAAGGTTTAATACAGTCTAAAAGCGGGGATATTCATTTCTGGTTCAAATGCATTCATGAGAGAGGCCGACTGTGTTGTACACATCTTACAAATCAAGGAAACCACACCTTACCAATTTAGATGCTCAGATTAAGTAGCCCAGGCTTTATCATATGATTTGGGGAAGTTTTCAAAAACTGTTTGTTGTGTGGAGAATACAAAAACTCATGGGAGCTGAGCAACATTACCTTTTCTTAGAAATGACTGACATTTTGCAATATTCGCTCATCTATGACTAAGACTGAATATCATCGTGAAACCTGTTGTACTAAAGTAATTGTGATTAGTAAAATCGGACAATATTAACTATTGTAGAAGCTGATGTAATAGATTAATAGCATTACATTTGTATTGCATTGCGGACATTTGGTGCCCAAACAAATTGTGTGCAGCGGTTGCAGCAGCAGTGGTTCACATGGAATAACAACACCCAAGAAGAAAATGCAGTAGGAATGTTTCTAGAGAAATTAGGCATAAGAAGCTTTGGCTTCACTCTCTTGGCAGTGGGTCAATCACCTAGTCTCTGGACAAGGAAAGTCAGGACCCTTAAGCAGAGTGGACCTGACCAAGGGGGAGCTGCACAGGTGGAGATGGGTTTGGAAGAGGGATGGAGAATGATGAAGGAAAGAAGAAGATGGAGAAGAGGGCTTGTTATGGTACGTATAGATTTTCAGGTAGTGACATAATGGAGGATTACAAGTTAGAATAATAGAGGTGAAGGACAACTTGGTTGCAGTCATCCCTCCTAGGCTTCCATTAAAATCTCCACTTAAACTTGCCAGGCTTTAAGCATTTAATTTTAGAAGATAACCCCTCTACTCCATATTTATATTAACAGATACAACTATAACATTACAGCAACAGGCTATATATAACCAATGGCCTTAGATACATCCTGTGTAGAAAACTAGTTCACGTGGTGAAACATGGCGTGTGAGCAGTGGTTACCGACTGAATCTAACCTCTATAAAGACTCCCAAGGACAAAATGTAAATTTTTCTTGGTTTTCTGTTTCGCTTTAATCCATTTTAAAGAGACACTGACTATTTGACTGACCTGTCGTGGAAATAGAATAAACCGTAAATTGAGAATTTTCTCTTTTAGACTTTTAAAAAATTTAAAAAAACATATTATCCCTTTATTTTTACCATGTCTTTACTATGATTTTACTCTTGTTCACTTAGCTCTACTTTTTCCCATGGTACATTTATGACAGTAAACATCATTCAGGGGCAGATGTTTTCAAATCTACGTCAAGATTTACTAGCTTTAGAATTTAAATTAGAATTTAAATTCAATATCTAAAAAAAAAAACATGTATCTCTTCTTGGACGCGGTGTAAAAAATGGTCACCAGATTCAAGAAAAGGTCACCTAAACCTAAGACTGAAGCATAGTAAAAAGTAAGGGCTATAGAGAAGCTGCATTCTTAACTTTCAGCATATTTCATTAGTAGAAGTGACATCATTCAAATGACTTTAGCACACCTTACTTACATGTAGCATTTGGTATTGTCCCTGCTCAGGTGTGCTTAGAGTCACAATGTATGAACAGATAGAATACAGCTGTGATTTTCTACCATCATCGCAGATCTCTTCATGTTGTAAGAACATGACTAGACAGGTCTGCCACAATAACTTTACACTCAAATTATGAGTGGGTTTCATAGATACAGTACATAGGGGATACAGTCACCTCCAAAATTATAGGCACCTTTGATACAGGAGAGCAAAAAAGCATCCATTACCATGGTGTCTGTATATATAGACACAGAGAAAGAAATTGCTGTTATTGCTAAGGACTGGAACAAAATACCCAGCAAGTTCAGGCACTTACTTGATTGAGGTGACGGCTCTGTGTAGTCTGTACTGCTGCTGACTGGCATTCACGTTCTGCACTGTGCTGAATTTTTGGAAACTACTCTTTCCAGAAAACAGGAGTTAAAATTTGAGGTTTGTCGCACACCCTCCTTCCCAAATATGCTTTCTGATTATGCTTATGAAGACCTCTGTGATCAGTGCACAGTGCAGACTCAAGCTACAATTGGTGTTCCCCTTCATGTGCAGTGGTGTACCTGTTGTATGCTGGCTTCTCGATTAACTATGTCACATACAAAGGAGTGGCATGAGAACCTTGACCACATCCTGTGTCTTCAAGGGGATTTATACTGTATATCAGCACCTATCCTGCCATTCTGGGATGCGGCACACTGCAGCGTGTGAAGTTCCCCCAATGAGATGAGCAACAGAAAACAAGCAAGCCCACTATAAATAAAACATGCACAGTTAAAACTTTTCAAAACAAGCACCAACAAAAAAAACAATAACTTTATTTCTGAATACATTCTCAGAACTCCTATTAAGAATTTGAATCTGTAACCCTCTGACCTACAGCATCTATTTTGGGAAATAAATGCATTCTTTTAATAATAACAACAACTGCATTTCAGCTACATAGACTTATATAGAACCCAAAAAATTACTAATGAGAGAAATTAAAGCAACTAAGTATCTTTAACACATTATACGAAGTCTTAAAGAAATTGGGCTGCCTGCGCATCTCGTGCAAAGCATAGCATTAATCTGCAAACCAAAGGTGCATTCCCAGGTGAAGAGGAGGTCAAAATGCTGATGAATGTTGTTCTCATCTTTAAGCAGCCAGGAGCCATCTTGAATGGGGATTTATCTGATGAAACAGTTTCGGTAGGTTGTCTTTGTCCTTGAGATAAGTGAAATAAGTTATGTATGTTGGGCTGGTCAGTATAGTCAGGATCTAAACGAGCCATAGGCAGTCTACACACATAAACTGAAACCACTAAAAGTAAAAGCAAATCAGCAATGTCAGCTGAGGCTGTTCAATTGGATTACATTCTTTTTTTCCTTTTGTGTTTTTCAACGGATTTACAATTGTTTTTACAATATAGTACCACCTTCTGTGTCTCATTATATAGTCACTGTTTCCACTGCATGTCTACTGACAGATCGGGGAAAAAAGAAGATCCTGGAGTTTTTATTTTGCAGATTGCCCCTTTTGTCTTACCAGGCGATGAGTCCTTTATCTTCATAACTGACTGCTCTGGGCTTTGAACGTACTCTTGGTTTTGGCAAAAGTCAAATGTGCACCTGTCATAGTGTAGGAATGACAGGTGCACAGTGTAGGAATGTTTTTTGCTCCACAGATCTTGCTGAAAACCTTTTCAAAACTCGATGTAGGATTTTACCCCTCAATTTCCTCAGATATTCCAGCAAAAAAAGTATCAAGGTGGGCCCCATTATAAATGACTTCACTATATGCCATTTCGCACTGATGTCGTTGATGAATTGAGGAATTTCATTTAAGAATTTCCTGCACTTACGTTGTCCTTCAAGGTAACAAAAGCCAGCAACACTGGCAATTCATGGATCAGTTTGTTCTGGAAATGCAAAAATATTATGAAGAGCCTAATCTACCATTAAATAAATTCTTCTTCCTGTAGACAGTGCTGTTGCACATGAATCATCAGTACAAACTACATCGCTGATCTGATCAATGGATCAAGGTTTGATTGCTAACTTTAAATGCATGAAGAGTGTGTAGAAAAAAATCTACTCTGAAGCAGCAAATTATTTTGTTGGTTTTAATGAGACCACAAGTCAAAAGGATTTGGTGACACTTTATAAATATTTTTTGTGAGTTATAGGTATATTAAATGTATATACCCAGGTCTTAACTGTACGTTGAGAACATATCTCAAGCTAATTAAATTATTCCTTATAATATTAATTTCCCATTCTAAGCCATTTTGCCATTGTATTGTTTTGTATTATAATAAGTTGACTGATTTAGGAATGTAACCTGGCCTTCTGTATAACAGGATGCCCTGTACTGCATTTGATTAGTTACAAGTAAAACACACTTTCTAACATATGTCCCTTGCTCAGCTATATTCCTTTAATTCATATGAGAAAAGGCTCCACTTTAAGTCAATGGGCAAAGTTTATGCTCCTCTGTATTTACATTGTTCTTATGGGGATTTACAGTATGTTCTTATATATGTCGCTTCTCTGCACTTTCTCTCAGACAAACCTCCCATGACGACCCACCTTGTTTCTTCACTTGCCAAGTGAAACATGTGAGTATTAATTCGAAAAAGTTTTCCACCTTCATGGACATCACTACACAAATTCTCTCTTCAGATGCTTATGAAGTCTGACCATGATAAATATAACTGTGAGATGCGTCATCATCTCATTTGTATACGCACCAGTACTGAAGAAAACCTAACAATAACTACTTTACAGCCACTTTTACATTGCAAGCTACTATAAGTGTATTAGATGTGACAAAATATACCCGTGTTACAAAACTTACATGGAGACAAATGGACAATAACACACAGGGATTATTATGAATGGAAAGATTAGTGTGTAATCAAAACTGCAACTCAAACTGTGGTTCTCATTAGAAATTCAAGCTTTTATTCTGTGTAACTTTCATTTTTTTCCTGTTTAATTTGCTTGTTTAATAGGGAACATTGTCAACGCCTAGTTGCTCAAATCTGAGATTGTGGGGATGAACCTTATCTGTATTCCTGTCCAGCTGCAAACGTTCTAATATAAAATAACATATACAGGGTGCAATCAGAGGAACAAAGTCTGTATTGTGACCTCGTGCAGCTGTCCAGCTACCTAGAGGATGCATGATATCCTCCATGTATGCCGAAACAAGGACAAGTTAGAAAACAATCCTGATTCTCTGCTCCCGATTGGTTACAGCTTTTGTTACAAAAAAAGTTCCGGTCTTAAATCTCTCATCTGGCCTGTTCAACTTTATCACTGTAAACAAACTTGTAATGTTGAAGAACACATTTCTTTACAGGATGTAATTGCACAAGATGCCATGATGTAATCTTCTTTGGGGCCTGTAATGCTTTCTTTAAAACTGTATATGGTTTATGTTGCCACATAGGAGGAGACAGAGTTATGTTACAGGATAGATTTTTATCCTGTAACATAAGTAGAGCTGGGCGATAATTCGATAACGATAATTATCGCGATATAATTTTCCTCTATATAATTTTAACAAAAGTTCAGTATATGCTTTGCGCATGATATGCACATGCGCACAAAATACTGCGCGAGTGCGCGTGTATGTTGCAGACCGGGTAGCTAACAGATTTGTTTAATGTTTCTGCTGTTTGGCAAGTGTTTGCTGTGTTCTTAAAATAAATAGTTGTTTAATTAACCAATTAACTGTCTGGTTTCTTCAACTTTCACTCAGGAGAAAAAATCTGCCTTTAAATTTGAAAGAAATTATGATTTGGCATTTATCGTGATAATTATCGATATCGACTGATATGAACATTTTTATTGTGATAATGTTTTTGGCCATATTGCCCAGCCCTAAACATAAGGTGATATCACCTCCTTTAAGTGAAGAATTCTCCCTCTGCAAGAGACCTATAGGGTGACTGGTGCTGATCGAATCCCAGTGTGTGCAAAGCTGCACTTGTCACATTAACATGCATGTACAGTACCTTGATTTCTCGTGATTTACTCGCAGTGCAGTGTGGATTACTTTAACACAGTGTATTTTAACAGGTGTTTCAGCATTCATCACTAATTACAAAACGGTTTTGTTTCAAACATTGTTACATCTTCGCTTGAAGTTAATGTAGTATTTGAGAAATTACTGACTCACAGCAATCCATGCAGTGTTTTAAAACAGTGTTTCCTAGAGCCATTCTGGTGCTTCATCTACTTATTCATTTGGATCCAACTCAAAAATGATTCATTTAAAGTCCACAGTTGTATGAGGCACATAAAAGATGTCCACATTTTAAAATACAGGAAGATGCGTTTTTATTGTGCAGTATTTTACAATGCAGTGAACACCATCACAGAATCAATATTCAATAAGTACTACCACACTTCAGTTAGTTGTTCAGAAGTAATCTATCCACCGTAATTATTCCGTCTGTCCTATTCATACACATATCTGACATTTCTGATTTGCTCTGCAACAATTCGGTACATTTTCTGCTTAAACCACATCAGTAAACTTAATAACTAGTCTTTTCAAATTGTTTGTGTATGAAAATGAAAATACTAAATAAGAAAATAAAATGCACCTCAAAACATGGAAAGGTTCAGAAAAATAAAACGATTTTATAATAATAATAATAATAATTAATTATTATTATTATAAATATATAAATATTAAA
Organism: Lepisosteus oculatus; assembly: GCF_040954835.1. Taxonomy (NCBI): domain Eukaryota; kingdom Metazoa; phylum Chordata; class Actinopteri; order Semionotiformes; family Lepisosteidae; genus Lepisosteus; species Lepisosteus oculatus. The sequence continues at coordinate 6,037,822 of NC_090710.1, forward strand.
AAGGTAGGCAATAATAATATTTCTGTTATTACTTTTTGTACAGACGGTGTACCTACACAGCTCATTCTTAGGATTCTTTATGTGAGACACCTTTAGACTCAGTCGTATGAAATTATGTCAAAGAAAAACTAAACACAGACTATTCACAAACATATTTGAGTGAATAATTAATTTAGGATCGTAATCAAGTATATGCTCACAGGAAGTTCTAGGAAAAAAAATCTGAAGTCACAGTATTCAGGGAAACATTTAAATATTCCCAGAGATGCAAGTGTAGAAAGCAGAAAAAATGATTACAGAATAAGAATAATGAGGAGAAGAAAAAAGGTAGTAATATTTCAAGCATGAACACTAAGGTGTTGTGATTTATGGAGAATCCAAATGTGGGATTTATGTCATATTTCCCAAGAAGCAACCAACAGGAAAAACACATACTGTAAAACTAGTTTCAACACTAAAACAATACACCGTTATTGTCTTGCAGACTCCAAAACCAAAAGGGGCACAATTTTTAAAAAATGATAAGAATCTCTGAAAGAGCTATTGTATTTTAGCATTCTGAGTTATTAAAATTCAATGACACAATGATCGGAAAAAAAGGCCAAGTTCCCATTTCCTCTGACCGTGAAGGCGTACATTGGAAAAAAAGACTGACCTTGCTCTTTCTCTTCAGAAAATAGTTCTTTTAAACACTAAGAAATTTTAAAATGAGTCAGTGGTACATTTCGGAGTATTCCAACAATATATGCCCCGTATATCCGACTGGTGGCTTTAAACAAATGAAAAAAAGAATTCACATGAAGTGGTAGCTACGGTATTTGTTTATAGACCATGCAAGTAGTCAGAGTTTAATTTATTCAAACTGAAACAGTGCTCAGGTCTTCTCAAGCTTCCCCGCTTCTGTGCAGAGTTGCGGCAAGACTCCAAAGTCATCTCAAAGCAAGTTTAAGCCACAAAGTGGCTTCATGTTTCTGGGTCTTTCAACCACATGAGATCTGCCAGGTTGAGATGAAAGTAGGCTTAATCTACAGCAGCACTTAAAGCATATGGCCCTGTCTTTAATGCAGGAAAGCACTGGAAACTGACAAAAATACACATCTAATGTATTTACCTGGCTGTAACCAGTCATAGCACCACTAGGAATAGTAACTGAAAATGTGCGGGAGTTGTACTTTACCACTTCCACGGACATAAAATTGTTTTATAAATAGGATACCACGTTTAATTCAGTGCTATATACTGTACAGTACGTGAGAACTATTATACAATGATTATGTTATTAAATAAGATCTATACACAAAACCCTGAGAAAGGCAAAGCAAGAAAAAATTATCTCTTATCTCTAAGGGCTATATCTGCATTGTGGAGGTGGCACAGTGGCTCAGTGTTATTGGTAGGTTAATCGGCTTTTGGGAAAACTAAGCCTGGTGTGAGTGTGTGTGTCTGCCCTCTGATTTGTGGTTAGAAATTGGATGGATGAATGTATGAGGTATGTGGAATGAATATAAAACATGTCATGTCACACAACATGAGCAAGTTTAGACTCTTGCCCATTAAACATCTATTCACTGATCTTAAAAAATGTGACATGTTGCAATTGATTTACTTTATTATTTTCACTCAAAAGCTTTTAAGTTTGTTTAATTTAACTTCACCTACCTCTCATTGTTCCTGTCTTTCAATTGTCTTTAAATTCAAATAACAACAGGTTTAATTAATAATGTCATCAAAGCAAAACCTACAAAAGCTTAGATTCTGTTTGTGATATATATAGCTCTACCACAGTATCTGGTACCATCTCTTCTCACAAAGTGTCTACTTCCTCAAAACCATTATTGTTTCTCTTAAAAGAACAGAAGGTTCTCTTTACAGCATAGAATTGTTAAAAACGTCTTGATCAATAATAATCACTACAAGTCTAAAATCCTTTTCTACTACATCATTCCTGATCATGCAGCATGACAAAATCAATCCACATGATTGTAAGTTGAAACACCAGAGTACGCTGGAACAGAGTACACGCGTTATTCCACTCATCGCAAATTTTCCAAATAGGTGGGGTTCCTTAAGTAATAGTATACGTAATACACCAAAGTTGATTTAAAAATAAATAATAAAAAAAAACATTTGTACGGAAAGGCAAAACTGACTAAACCAGAGCAGTAAGCGCAATGCTGAACAGAAAATCTCTTTGTCCGTGACCTAAAATCAATCATATGTATGCTAGACTCATGTGTCCGATGGTTTCTTTCACAAGATATAATTTTGGTAAGCTGTCACGAAGGCTTGCTAATGAATTTGTTTTTTTTGCTCAGTTTTTACGTTTTTTGGAGAACCATGTTAAATACAGTACAGTGTTGCAGGAGGTAACATTTTCTCTAGCTGTGCGACTTAAAAAGCTTTCTTCTAAGTACTGTATCTCCAAGGGCACCAATTCAAATAGGGCAGTGACAGAGACGTTTCTTTTGGGGGGGTTATCCAGACATTTTGTCAAAACACATCACAGTACTATATAAGCAATATCAAGCAAAGCATTATCCAGCATAACAGAACTTTCTCTAAATCAAGGTAAGAATCCACAATTGGTTTAGAGTGACAAAGATGTTGGAAATAATGATTCACAGCCAGCCAAGGGCTACTTGAGTTTTGGCCCCAAGGCCTTACTTGTGAACGACCTCAAAGATCAAGTGTCAACAAACTGAGGTTCACCAGATTTTAAGAAAACACAACACTCATCGATTTTCCTATCTTCATTTTTCAGGCTTCAATAGCAGATTGCAAATAGAAATGGGCATCTAAAAATCAAGAAAGCAAGCTATACTATTAAATTGGACAAAAAGCTATTTTCAAAGATCTTCAAAGAAATGTGTCCTGCAGCTATTTGTAAATAAAAAGGAGGAATTCAAACTGTTGCTTAGATCCAGTTTGTAGGGATGGAAGCTTTAAACCTAGTGTCATGACTGTAGGAAAAGAGAACTAATTTATTTTAAAGACACTTGTTATTAAGAAGTTCCTTTAATTTTGTATGCTTTGTTCACGTGTATACGCAAATTAATTACACAGACACGAATAAAATCGTAGGCTATTGTATAACCACCTTGCTGTGTAAAGATCATACAAATAAATCATTTGTGAGGGTTCAAGCCTGGAACTACAGAGGTGAACTCCACATGGAAAAGTTTGAAGAACAAGAAACACATTTTGGCTTTGAGCAGTTCCACTTCTGATGAAGACATTTTCATATTGGCACACATAAACTGACAGAAATAATGTGGAAAAATATCTATATCTAAAAGATTACCCCAGGAACAGTATGACAAAATGGAAAGTACCTCACTCTCCAGATAAGGCTTGTGATAGTGATAGTCACTTCCTGTATATTTGCATACATTCATTTCTGCAAGTGTCTGGTAATATTCTTACGTACCCCTTGGCATGTAGCTTATGGTGTCCACTCTGCATGTAGATGGTCACACTCTGAGACACATTCAATACCATATGATCTGTCTCTAAGCCACTCCAGTTAAAGAAGGGAACACTCACATGTACTGAATTATGCAAGTCCTATTTTCAAAGATGAATCATGAATATTTTAATGAGAAGTTGAATCAAATGAAACAAATGTGGAGTTTAGCAAAATTTGAGTTGTAACATGGCAGTTGAAGAATAATCACAATGTTAATCACAAAAATAATTCATTATTATATTTATTAGATTGGCGATTGCATCCACAGTGTCTCAAATCCACAGTTATTTGAGTGAAGTGCCCAGCTCAACGGTACAACAGCAATCCCCTGAATCTCTACTCAACACTGCTGCCTGAAATAATTTAACTGAAACTATGCTGATATCAAATTGGTGCAAAACCTTTATTCTTTATCCAGAAGGTGAACAACCGTGAGAACAACCGTGCAGCAAGGTAACGAAAGAGGTGAACACAGTGCACGTACCTGAAGACCCACAATGTAGACTAAGGATTTGTTCGTGATGGGGACAGGTCCAAAGACCTGAGGGACCTGGACTCTTGGAATGGAGCAGTAGAAAGGCACAAATAAGGCAAACACTGGCCCCAGCCTGCAGACAAACAAAATCAAGTTCTAGTCAGGATTCCGGGTTTTCCCAAAATTACACGTTTTAGATCCTTTATTCATAATATGTGAAAGATGCACCCTTAGACTACCCAAAAGCACACCATCTCTGGAACAGAAAGTAAAAGTTCTTATAGTTTTAACAAACACATAGTGCCACTTTCCCTGATGATGCAAACACTGACCAATATATAGGGATCATTTTTACTTTTACCGCAATAATTTTATACTGTTATTCACAGAAGTTAACTTCTTTAACTCTTCCATGTTTCATGCTCACTTTAAGACTTCCACTATCTTCGCTTCCATCATTCACCTGGTACGTACTATGAATGTATGTATTCATTTCTACACTGCTTATGCATAAAATAGACAATATAGAGAGTAACGGCACCTGTATGTCAGTTCAAAAGGACTGAGAAGAACTAGACATTAAGTGGAAGAATAATACTATCAAAGGTAGTAAAAAGTCAATGTACTATATGGCGATATTCTGTAAGTGATTCTAACTGGGGAGAATAATCGATTATATGGCTGAGTGACCTGTACAGCACATGGCAATAATCAAAGTGATAATATCAAGTGTTTGATCCATTTGACTTCTGTAATATTCTGGCTAGGACAACACGAAGTGGTGGCTGATACTAACAAGAGTGACTTCAGCCACATGGAACTGTATGATATGCATACAAAACATGTATACTGTATAAGTTATGGATAGTAAAACCTTCATGAAATGTAACATAAATATCAACTCCTGAGAGATTAAGGCTCATGAGCAAACCAGACAGAGCATGAGGATCTAGGAAGGAACCCATCACTCTGAGACCCAAAGGTGTCAGGAGGAGGAAGAAACCAAGAGAGACAGAGAGAGCTCACCCTGACCAGACAGAGCAGTACATGCCTTCATCTTCTCCAATTGTTTAGGAGTGTACTAGTGTCTTTTGAAACATCTTAGACATAAGTGATTTATTGTTTATTGCTGTAAATGGATAATTAGCATTATTCCAGACCCAACCCATGTATAATACATGAAGTACATTTTCTGAGAAGTTAAAGAACATGAAGATTATCCATGATGTCCTGAATTGGACATAAAACTATTGTGTTAATACAGAGGAGCTAGTTTTTCCAAAAACAATTTGCTTCCCTGAATTTATGTGGAAAGAGATCATCTAAAGAAGTTACTTAATTCTTAACTTTCTCTCTGAGCAAAAGGTAAATTAAATGTTATCTTCATGACATTCTGTGGAATGTACAGTTTTCCTGTAGTCTACTCAAGGGGAAAACCATGACCATTATTTTGAAAATTTCTCTAGAATCCCAGGCTTCAGAGAGAAACAAACTCTTCCTTATTCCTTGTTCATTCTTCATCTACTTTTAAGTAGAAACATGGATTTGTTTTCTTCCAAAATCCCCTTTAACTACATCACTGAACTATTTTAGAACACAAAACCCCAAAAAACAGTTTGAATGTGTGAAAGTGAGACTACAGCAGTATAAACGACTGTGGCCAATAGTTTCAGTAGCTGGATGCTCATCGTTGCCTGTGCAAGATTTCTCTCCTACACCTGTTTCATAAAGCCGTCTGACCTAAGTTTTAGTTGATTGAGTATTTAATACATCTTGTATGTACTGGAGAGAAAAATTAACTTATCTCTACAAAGCAGATAAAACACAGAATATTTTTTAACTTATGCCACTCAAAGTTAAATTTCTTGAGCTAAAGCCAAATGGTGTCCAACTGCAATTTCTGTTACACCTTGGCTTCATCAAATTTGCACGGTTTGAAATTCAAATTACATAGCTTTTAAAAAATAGTTTTAATTATTGCTTCATCTTTACACCCTTTCCAAATTACCCTGGAAAATGAGACTGACAGCCTTGCAGTTCAAACAAAAATAAAAAAAAAACATATTGGCAAAATAAGTTCATATTCTGATCTTAAAATCCAATGAAGGATATTAATATTTTCCCTTACTTTTCACCAGGTTAAAACACTAGTAAAAAGGTAAAAATAAATGCTTCTAGGGAGAGATATTGTGACTTCCTAACAAGATAAATGACAAACAAAAAAAATATCTTTAGGGCTGGATCCACACCACAGGAAATGATATGAATTACCATGAGTTACCATGGTGACACCATAAGAAGAGGAATCACTTCTCTTTTCAAAGTCACCTCCTTCAGAAGAAACGTGCTCTGTCGCTGAGCCTTGAGAAAGCATTAACATTCTTTACTGGACTATGCAAAGGAGGACACTGATAATAAAACACAATCTCAAGTGATACTGAAGAATAACAGCCAGCTATTGTGTAAGTACTTCCAAAAACACTTACTCACCTCTTTGTATTACAGAAAATAGTGTGCTTTCAAAATACAGTGTGCTAATGAAATACAAAAGATTAACGGCAGGATTGTCTATTAGTATATATATATTGCATAACTGATCATTACTATAATCAAATCTTGCAGAACTATACTGCAAGATTGAACTCTGATAGCAAAAGCTGAATTAAAAACAGATAAACGTTATATTTGTGGAAGACAGCATTTTTCTAGTGAATTTTATTATTTGTACTATAAAGTTAAATACTCATAAAACGTGTTAAACTGCAAAAAAATGCTAATTAAGTCTAAAAGAAAACTTTGCAGAAAAGGGGAAAAATCTGTGCAGGGTGTAGATGTTTAAATGTTATGATAAATGTTTATTATGGCATCTTTGTTTTAGATTTCAGTATTTATTTAAGCCATAATGGACAACATTCCACACCTTTTTATCTGACCTCAGTAATGTCACTCTGTACAATAATTAAACTGTATAACAATTAAGTGCTTGATTAATAATGTATTTTAAGAGAAAAGGATGAGTAAAAGCTCTGCCTTGTGTTAACTGGCTAATTATTTTGCGGAATCATAAAACTGAGGCAGTGTCTGTGACTTCAGAATCTCACTTCAACTGTGAGGGTGTTGCCTGATGCAGCATCTCTCATCCACTGAACTTAGTTAGAATGTTCTCTGTACTTTGGCTTCCTTCACACATATTTCAACTTCCACTGATTTTCATCTAAACATAGAACAAACTGAACAAATCATTAAAAGCACACCAATATCACTAAAGAGATCAATTCCTTTGGGTCTGAGCCCTGTTGTAGAATTTAAGCTGAAAAAGGTTATGTCTAACAGTGTCATTCTAACTGGAAATTGTTATGGCATTATTGCTTTAACATAGCATCCGCAAAACTACTGTATGAATTTGATTTTTTAAAAATAATGTGTATTTTCATTTTCTACTTAAGGCTTATGTATTCAAAAAATTAAAATGCTACAGTTTTTAGATTTGAAAACTAAACATCATCAAAAACAACTTTCCAGTCAATATCTGTGACAGGCTTCTACAACATTTTCTAAAGCTTACAAAAGTACACTTGGTATTGCTTCAGACTCTCTCAAAATAATTATTTGTTATCAAATTGGAGAACCTTTGACGTCAGCTGCCAGAAGTCTACAGAGTGGAAATAATGCTCGTGTTAAAGCCTCCACAAACTACTCCTATCACATCACAATCAGAAAAAAACAACTTACTACTCAAAAAATGTTACTTGTTGCTATTTTTATGTTATTGGGTATCAGCCAGTTAAAGTTTTAATTTGGTTTAATTTACTTAGACATTCATAGAGCTTTAATTGGATTTATCAAATGGAAATAGAGTATAAGATGCAGTGTAGATGGCTTAAACAGGGTCAATGCCGATATCATCAAAGAGATTATTATATCAGAGTGTACATCTTTTTCCTAGTCTGCTTTTTTCTTTCATACAAATTAGGTCACCTAGACCACCAAAGGCCTGAACATCAGGACACCTACAAGTTCTATTAATATATAATCTCAAAATTCCTATTTAGAACATGCACAAAGCATGTGGCGATGGAGTCCAAATATGAAATAATTTGCTCCGTTTCATATTCTACTGAGTTTCACAGGGGAAGAACTCAGTATTACAGTGGGTATAGAGAGTCACCACCCCCCTTCAAAATGTTCACCTTTTGTTGCCTTAAAGACCAAAAAGAAGACTTTTTCCAGTTTTACTTACAAATTGTACCTTGCAACATTCAAGTGAAAAAAGAAAGCAAAATTTCTGAAACAAAAACGGGGTTGGATAAGAGAACACCCCCCTGAGTTAATACTTGGTGGAAGCACCTTTTGCTTGAATTACAGTCTTGAGTCTGTTTGGATACATCTCTACCAACTTTGCACACCTAGAGGAAAGAATATTTGCCCATTCCTCCTTACAGAATTGTTCAAGCTCAGTCAAACTGCTTGGTGACCGTTGATGGAATGCCCCCTTCAAGTCATTTCAAAGATTTTTGATGGGATTTAGGTCGGAGCTCTGACTAGGCCACTCAAGGACATTCACCTTCCTGTCCTTCAGCCACTGTATGGTTGCTTTGACGGTGTGCTTTGGGTCATTGTCATGTTGAAAGGTGAACCCCATTTTTTCCCATTTTAAACTTTCTGGCTGAGGGCTGCAGGTTTTTTTCAAGAATTCACCTGTATTTTGCACCATCCATCTTCCCTTCTATCCTGAAAAGTGCCCCAGTCCCAGCTGAAGAGAAACACCTCCACAACAGGATGCTGCCACCACCGTGCTTTACTGTAGGAGTGATGTTCTCTGGATGATAAGATGTATTGGGTTTTCGCCAGACCTACCGTTTTACATACTGACCAAAATGTTTGATTTCAGTCTCATCTGACCACAGCACCCTTTGCCACTTGGCCACAGAATCTTTAAGGTACTTTTAAGCAAAACACAAATGAGACTTGATGCAACTTTTTTTAAGAAGTGGCTTTTTTCTTGCCACCCTCCCATACAGGCCAGATTTGTGGAGCGCTTGTGATATTGTTGTCACATGCACACAATTAAAGGCCATAAAGTCCTGTAGCTCCTTTAAAGTTGCCATTGGCCTCTTGGTAGCCTCTCTGATCAGTCTCCTTCCTCCTCGATCATCCAGTTTGGAGGGCTGGCTTGATCTAGGCAAGGTCTGGGTGGTGCCATATATCTTCCACTTCTTAATGCTGGTCTTGACTGTGCTCCACGGGATACTTAAAGCCTTTGAAATCTTTTTACACCCATCCTCTGATTTGTGCCTTTCCACACCTTTATCTTGAAGTTCTTTTGAAAGAACCTTTCAGCCCATAGTGGATTCCTTGCTTTGAAATGCACTTACAAGCAGTGGAATCCTCTAGAAACAGCTGCTGTTATTCTCAACTAATCAAAATCACCACAACTGATCACAGGTGGGAGCCAATTAGTTTGTTGTGTAATCTGTAAGGTAATTGGTTATACCTAAACAAGCTTACAAATGCAATTGTAATGGGGGTGTTCACTTATCCAAATAAGGCATTTTACTGTTGTAATATTAATTAATTTTCAGAATGTTTTAGAATTTTATTTTCACATGGCTAATGTGGCCTACTGTGTGTAAATAAAAATGGAACAAGCCTAATTTAATTTGTTTTTATTTTCAGTGTCATAACAAAAGGTACAATTTTTGAAAGAAGGTGGTGACTTTCTATACCCACTGTATGACCTGTTCCACTCTCAATGTGCAGCTCTGTAAAATTGCTATAGTTTGACAGAAACGTAGGACTTGTGCAGAAGAAGGAACACTTTTTTACACTGGTGTTATCAAAACTGAGTAGCACCTTTTTTTCTAAAAGAAAATAAATGGTCATTAAAGGCCTTTTCAAGGCAGCTTACTGTTATTCTGCCCTGAAGAAGACAAAAAACATGCCTACTGGCTTCATTCCAGTATGATTTACTAGTTGTTCTCGACCTTCATTCTTATATGTCAATGTGTTCCTTTAAAATTTATTTTTGGGTACAGAGGAGATTGGGTCCAACAAGGTATAGTGACATGAAAAAAGAGAGATTGTGGTATTCAACAACATAATCAGCAACAGCTCAAAATGTGTCACAGCCAAGAGTTCCAAACTGCTTGAAAAGAAGCAACTGTGGAAAGAACTGTGTAGTACTACATTTTGAAGAGGGAAAGAAAAGCTTTCTTCATTCTTTGGTCACACTGTAGCAATTAATGGAATTTTATAGGACATCCTTCGTAAGCACACACACTATAAAACATAGTCTACATGAAACCCAAAAGACCAAACAATATTCTGGTACTATCAGTATGGTAGGGGACTTCATATTGATAACCGGTTGGTGGCAAGAGTTGTAAATGTGAATCAGGGGCAGTGATGTAATAGGCAGTTCTTTCAACCCACGTTACATCACTGTGTTCATGGCTTTATTAAGAATCAACCAACATTAGATTTCAGAAATAAGAACATGTATAAGAACACAGACTCTTAAATCAATTTGTACAAGTAGGAAATCCTTTTTTTTATTTTTTAAAGATTGGTTAAACGGTAATAGCTTTAAATTGATAAAAGAGGAATTCAACTGATAAGATTTCCTTATAATAGTTGAATAATAGCAATTTGGCACTTCATTACTGACCCATCTCACAACTCTTCTTGTCCACCATCACTCATTAAAAAAAACGGAACAGAAAACATGAATTTTCCCTATTTGACATTAAGATTCTCAATTACACAACTAGGTTCTGTGGTGAATATACATGAGATATCATTTCCTTGCAAAGATATACTAATGTGGTATGCTTTGAAAACAAGAATGGAGTGGTTATTGCAAAACAAATAATGATTCATAAAGTCCAATCAATTGTTCAGTGATTTAACCTTTTCTCCTTCCTGTACTCCACCTTAAAGGATTATGTGAGTCAAGATCAATCTTATATGACATATTCTTAATATTTACAACAGGTTGTCATGGATTCTACTGATCATACACTCTTCTTATTTCATCAGAGACACTGCCAGCAGTGTTTTGACTACGATAAATAAATGTTTCCCAGGAAGGCTATGCCCTTTACTTTCTCTGCTGTCAAAATGTTTGTAATTTCCCCCCTCCTCAATGAATTTAACGAGTCATTTGCCCACTCACAAGGCATATCAGGTTGTATGATTCATTTTTTTTTTCTTCCGCAGGTATAAGATCCTGCAAGTGTGAAACATGGCGCAGCCCTTGAGCAGCAACGGGAGCAATGACACATGTACAAACTTGTACGACCATAGAGACACCGCAAAGATTCTCATGCCCCTGCACTATTCCATCGTTTTCATAGTGGGACTGCTCGGCAATGCACTGGCTCTGCACGTCATCCGGCCAAACCTGAAGAAAATGAACTCTACAACCCTGTACTCCACCAACCTCGTCATCTCAGACATCCTGTTTACCTTGTCCTTACCACTGCGCATATACTACTATGCCAAGGGCTTTCACTGGTCACTGGGAGAGGGGCTATGTAAAGCCATCACTCTTATCTTTTACATCAACACCTATGCTGGGGTCAATTTCATGACCTGCCTCAGCGTTGACCGGTTCATTGCCGTAGTCCTGCCACTTCGCTACAGCCGGTTACGAAAAGTTCAAAACGTCAAATACATCTGTGTCATAGTGTGGCTGATAGTGCTGGCTCAGACACTACCCTTGCTCACGATGCCGATGACACGTAAGGAGGCAGCTGGCCACATCACCTGCATGGAATACCCAAACTTTGAAAACATTCCCAACCTGCCTTTCATGCTTATAGGCGCTGTGTTCCTCGGATACTTTATCCCTGTCGTCACAATATTGGTTTGCTATTCTGGATTATGCTGGAAACTGCATTTCGCTGCCAAGCAAAACCAATTCACAGACAAATCTGGAAGGAATAAAAAAGCCATCAGTGTCATCTTCTTTGTTATCCTGGTTTTTGTCGTTTGCTTCAGCCCCTATCACATTGATCTTCTGCAGTACATGATCCGGAAACTTATGTACACGCCAGACTGTAAAGAGCTGTACCGATTTCAGGTATCCCTGCATGCCACCGTGTGCCTGATGAATTTTAACAGTTGCATGGATCCTTTCATTTACTTCTTTGCATGCAAAGGCTATAAAAGAAAGATCATGAAGATGATGAAGCGGCAAGTCAGCGTGTCGTTCTCCAGTGTGGTCAAGACCTCTCCTGATGGCTCTTCCAGAGACGTCATTGAGGGCAACAAAGCTTCAATTCCATTAAACAGTACCAAAAACAAGCAATGAGCACACTGGTTCACCAAACAATCTTTACTTGGGAAGTACTGACTATAGAATTGGCACTGTAAGGATGTGCAGCTCAACCAATGGAAACATGCCATCCTTACACACTGCAAAACAAAATTCCATCTGACGCACAGAGGAGGAACATTGTTACTTTTCTGAAGAACACCTGTATCCTGTAACTATTCACAACTCCATAGAGTCTGTTTTTTTGCATTCATCTTAAGTATTGAAGCAGCTAGAGAATATAACTGTGCAGTTTGACCACAGAGTGTATATAAACTAACAAATGCATGGATAGGTCAAATAGATTGAAGAATCCTAACTTGTTGCCTTTACGTACACATATCAAGCTTAGCTGAGCACTGTGTAAAATAAGGGGGTGGCAACTTCCAGTTCAGTTTCCCTTGCAGTTCTAAAAGACAACAAGCTTTCTCTGACCCTTCAAACTATATCAATCAATCTAAAATGGTCTCACTATACTGTTCCCATGAACAGTTTGAGTTCTGACAAGATTAACAGAAAAGCATTTCTCAATGCAGAAGATCTGAGATAAAATCTCCCTTCTGTGTTTTTTTGTATATTTTCCCCTAGTCACTCAACAACACATGAGACTGTGTAATCCCATGCTAGTGGTGAGAGTTAAATACAACATGGCTTTTACTTAAAACTCAAATATACTGTATATACATAATGAATACTCATTATGTAAACCAAACTAAAAGGTACAGTGTATCTCACTTTTAAAATGTTTATAGGCTTTCCAATTTATCTAAAGGTGTAACACACCATATTAAGTTATGTATGGCATTATGAAGTACTGATACCTCAATAACACATATTTCATTCTAAAATGCTTAAAAGCTTCCCAATCTATATCCCTTAAAACTCCTGTAATGCTCCTTTTGTTCTCAAATCCGTTCACTTCTGAAATGTGTGTCAGTGAGGTTTCATTATAGAGAGTAGTTTTCAATAGTTGAGTAAATTGGGAAGCGAATGGTTAAGTACTGGCGGACTGTTCTCAGTCTTTAATGCATTAGCATGGAACTGCGACCACTGAAGTCTCCATTCAGGGTGTTCTCAAGAGCTAGTGCATCTTTTGAACAGTACTGAACGCAGGACAGTAAATTCTATATCCAGGAGATTTAAGTGAAAAAAAAATCATCTTGGGTGCCAACACATTCATGGAACTCAAATTAGTGAAAGAAAGTGACATTTACATTCTATTCAGAGTTTAGAATACAGGAAAATTATATCAAATAGCAATTGTCCACACTAGCAGTAGGTAGGAGCTACTGTATTTTACACATAAATCTTATCCTGTAAAAAAAGAATAATTTTAAATTTAATGTGTTTTCAGTCAAGGAAGCACTGTACTGTTCTGCATTTGTATTTAATACAATGAACTAAAATACAAGTGTCAAAACTGAGATGACACATAGTATTTAGCATCACTATTTCAGGAGCCCTCTTTCTATTGCATATGTTTTTTTGTGTATATATTGTAGATATCTATGTACATATATCAATTTTGTGATTATATTTCTAGAATAATTTGATTAAATCAACATATGGAGTATTTTCTTCTTTTCTTTAGAATGTTTCTATCAAAGTGTGGTTTCATGTATTCTTACTCTTAATTCTTACTCTTAAAGGGGCAGATGGATGGTGTATGAAATTGTTCACACTTTTTTGCATTTTTGAAAGTTTGTATTACATCCTGTTTTTGGTCACCGCTAATTTACTTCCAAGAAACACTGAAAATGATAGCATGCTGAACACGTGGTACGTTATAAAAGGGTGGTGTTCAAACTAACAATTAAGGTCACAACCTCATTTACGTTAGTCAGTTGGGGCCAAACAGACTTGTTTCTCTGCTGTGTGAATCTGTAGGTGCTTGACTGGAGAAAAATGAACAGACTGCTTACAATATTTAAGTACAATATTCATTATCAATTTTATGAGTGATACAGTATATATACGTACAGTAAGTGATATACACAATAGTGATCTTTCACATCCTGCTCAGTAAGTGAAGAGGTAAAATTTCCGTGCTCTGTTTGCACATTTCACACTTTGCATGATTAAATTTTTTATTTAAATAAAGGTGGGAGTTCTCAAGAGGCCCAAAACGTAAACCTGTTCTTTAATTGAGCCCCAAAGTCCCGACGTCATCAATCCGAGTCTAGTCTATTACATTAGCAATCTGTGGATGGGACACAGTCAGGTGTCCAAAAGCATTGGGAGGGAGCTCAAGAGTGCAGGCACGTCCTTGACGTTCAACATAACAGTGTTTCCTATTGCTGCCCAAGTTTGCAGCCTTCTCAGCTATGGCCACGTCACTGCTCCAGTTGGTGCTAACTCAACTATAAGTACTATGGGGCTCACAGTGTTGTTTATCAACAAGATTAAAAATAAGTGCTCCTAAATTGAAAAAGAGATTAAAAGTTTCAATTAAAAAAAAACATCACTACAGTACTTGAATTGGCCATTCAATTTTAATTTGGCTTTGTTTTAATTAACTGTTTATAAGACTGATACAAAGGGAATGTTTTGTCTTTGAAATATGTCTCATTTATCTTAAAATTAGATCTCAATTGATCTCAACAGCATTTTGATCTTTATTCTGAAATGAGGAAGCTAAAAGAGGAGATACATACTGTAGGTAGTCATGCATTTTAGTTTGAGTTATGATGCAATCGTCTGTCTTTTGAACATACTACAACTTGCGAAAAAGAGTTCACACCAATGAACTCTAACAAAAATGACAAAAGCATGCATCAGGTTGTCTGCATCAGACTGGTACAGATACAGTGCTTGATTAAAATAATGTGCTGTGGAACCATACGTTAATAAATAGCATAGAAATGTCTTCAAATAATCAAAGATATTTAACAGGTACAAGAAGAGAGACCTGTAGAATGCCAGAAGTAACCAATTTTGTCAAAGACGAACCTAATTTTAAAACCCAATTTTAAAAAAAGTATTTCCTCTAAGATTTTAACCTGACAAACTGGACTTCACAGATCCAATAATACCAAGAATTCCCTTTAATCTAATCAGCAAGATGGTCTAATCAACAGTGTTAAATGCAGATTTGAGGCCCAGCAGGACAAGAATAGATAAAAAGACAGTACTCATCAACAAATCACTAGTATCCCCAATAAGGGCTACTTCAGCACTATGCATCAATTTGAATTCAGACTGAAATGGCTCATTAGCAGCTAGTCTTATTGGCAGATAAGTGAGGTTGTAACTGAACAGAAACAGTTCATTGCAGAACTTAATGGTAATTTAGATTAAATTAATAAAAAACACACTAGCTATTGGCCAATAATTACAGAGCTGTCTGGAGCCTAAGTCTGGTTTATTTAGAGACAGTAACTGTACGTTTAAGAGACAAAACGTAACTTTAACACTACCCGTTGGACCTCCTTATCACTGTCCCCAATGGTGTGGTAAACGCTTCTGATATTTAAGTTAACCACACCACCACTTCTCATGGCCTTTAGGATGAATAATCAACAATAACCT
Organism: Lepisosteus oculatus; assembly: GCF_040954835.1. Classification (NCBI taxonomy): domain Eukaryota; kingdom Metazoa; phylum Chordata; class Actinopteri; order Semionotiformes; family Lepisosteidae; genus Lepisosteus; species Lepisosteus oculatus. The sequence goes on from NC_090710.1 coordinate 6,053,608, forward strand.
TGCACAAAAACATAAAACTTTTATACTACCAATTACTGGACCAGCCAAATGGCCTCCTCTCATTTCTAACTGTTGCTCCGTGTTCTCAAAGCCTAAACAATAACTTATTTTAAATTGATTTTCTCTCAGGTTTTACTTCCATTAAAGAGGTGAATTGCTTGAAAGCAGGGTCTGCCTGGGTACAATTAAGTGGATATACAAGCTTAGCATAATGGTATGGTGTGATTTTTGTTCATTCTTCCTAGTAGAATGGGTATCCTCAAGTAGAAGTACTATCCTCAATTCTTTGGGGATCATTAATGGACTGCAACCTTCAAATCTTGCCATCAATTTTCTATTAGATTTAAAGTTCAGTCTTTGGTCTCATGCTTCTGTTCATTATGCTGCTAAATGTGAATTATGAACATACAGTAGTTTTAAATACTTGGTAGACGCAAGCAATTTTTCCTCTAGGATTTGCCAACATTTTGCATCATCCATCTACCCCTCAATCCTGACAAGTTTCCAAGTCCCAAATTGTTCAGAAATATTTCCATTGAGCATGATACTGCCACCACTATTTTTTGACAGCTGGTGACAGTGTTGCCAGATGTAAGGGTTTGCATTTAGACCAAAAGGTTCAAGTTATATCTCATCTGTCCACAAAACCTTCTGCCCCCTGTGCAGTATATTGCTTATGAGATTTAAAATGAGTCTTTTTTCAGAATTGTTTTCATTGGCACTTAGTCATACACATCAGCTTTGGTTGAGGACTGTCATATTGTTGATGTGTGAACATTGACTCCAACTGCAGACATAGAACTTTGAATATCCTTTATGATATCCTTTAGTGTGAAATTTTAAAAACAGTTTTCTGACTGGCTGTTGCTCAGTTTAGAAGGGTTACCTAATCTAGGTATGATGAATCCCCCACTTCTTAATAAAGGACAAGACTGAGCTGGGACAGTGACAAAGACAGAAATAATTTCACCAATTTTGCAAACATTCACACAATTCATCATGTATCTGAGTTACTTTTGGACTACAGAAACAATGGAAATTGAAAAGTTTTGCAACTGAAAATAATCTGTTTTTGTGTTCATTTTACACATATATTTTTACAACAACTTGGAGTTGTCTGTGCTGATTTTACATATAATGGCCAATTTGAAAGCCTTGTGAAGTATGTTCAAGTAGCATCAAAATATGATAATGTTGCAAGTGGGTTACATCAGCAAATCACTGTACGTATCAGAAAGATGGATTTCCTAGATTAGACCCTGTTGAGGCTCTTTTGTGTATTAGGTGCAATTAATTTAATCAAATATTTTAAACACGGATAAGAAACAAAATCTCAAAAATGTAAAAAAAGATCACAGAGTCATGTAATGTTCTGAAAAATTTGAAGCAATGTCAAAATTAAATTGTTACAAAGTATCAGCCAGGCATTAGTTAATTGAGCATTGACAAAATCCTGGTTACATTGACACACAGACCTGATCAGCCTCTGGAAAAATCACTGCGGGATATTCCATCATTTTGTCCAATGCAACTATGGAATACTGGATGGTCAAGGCTTTTTCTTATTGACAGAATTGGAGTTGGATTCACTCACAGATATTCTACTGGAATTAGATTAGGAGAAATAGCTGGTCCTGTCAAAAACAATATGTTCTTCTTCACTTCAGGAATGGCTGTATGAATGTAAAGGACTGTCAAGAAGTTCATCAAAGTATTTCTAAGCGGCTGTCCTCAATTGGTAACAATTGTGTTCTCATATCATCAACCTTCTACCACTTGAGAAACAGGTTTGAATAACACAAAATTCAACAGACACACAAGTTAACTTCCATCAGGTCTGTCAAGAGCAAAATGGTATTCATTGGTGAATACACCAAAACACTGCAACCACCTTTCACTTTTCACCTCTCTCTCTGACACACATCAGAGAAGTTCTTTGGCCCTCAGAGATGGTGATTTTGTCCCTCAGCTGTCAACATTAACACTGAATGGCTTCCAAATATTTGCTGATGCGCAGGTCATTCTTCTTGGATTTTTTCTTGGCCAGCAAGATTACCTTCTGCCTTCCAAGAAGTGATTCATCCCTTACAGTGTCAGACTCCTGGTTTCTATGGACTAATACACCGATTGTTGAAGTAGAGCAGCATGCACTCTGGGCAGCTTCTCCTACAGACATCCCACTTTCAATCATGAGGATAGCAAACTAGCAATTCTCTTTACTCAATCAGGACATGGTCAGAATTTTCAGAATTTTAATGGGTATTTTACAATCCCTCAATCAGTTCAATTAGTTTAAGCAATTATACCTAAATAAACATGAAGTCTGGCATTTTTTATGATATCACATGACTTGAGCTCAGTATTTTGCTATCCCAAGGAACAAAACTGCTCACTATTAAGATACAAATAACATATTTGCCTAATAAGCTATTGATGTAAAAAGACTATTGTGTTTTCAATGAGCACCAGTATGTACTATAGATGATAATATATTACAAGGAATTGCTTCATCTGTTGAGGCTCATTATGTCCCTGAGCACTTGTGCTACTTTTCTCAAAATTCACAGTAATATAGAAGAACAAACTGAAAGAGCTGTTGTTGTCCCATAAAACATTTTTTATCAAGTTTAATCACATTCTTTTTTCTATATATTTTTCTGCTTCCTGTTTGGAACCACAGTTTTGCCTTTGTGATTAATACAACGTCAAAGTAAGCCTCCCCTTTAAATGCCAAACTAAAGAACTACTAACTAAGCAACCTTTAAAAAGGGAAAAAAAAACATTATATCGTATTTCCAGTCAACTACATCTTTATCATATAATTCGCATTAAAGGGTTTATTGACTCTTTTTGAGGAGGTGGGGAATTCCAAGTAACCTTTTTAAGTCTGTCATACAACCACTTTCCTAGCAGTCTTCGTGCTGCATTTATTTCATGCTCAATACCAAAAACAGGTGAAAATATTTTTTTATGGGAATAATTATATTAATGATCAGTACATTCTGAGAAAAAAAAATTAAGTAACACTTTTCAGCAACAAAAACAAAAGCACACTTAAAATATTTTTAGGCTACTATATATTTAGGGTTTTCATAAAGGTACTATAAGCAAATATGCACTTTTGCAACTGAGAGTTGGGCAACAAAAAACAACCATTCACATATGATTTCTCAATTTCTTGTCAAGGAACAGAGGCAATAGTTAAGCAAGCTATGAACTTGAACTCTTATATGCAGTACTAACACACTTAAGAAAAGTCAATTCATGAGGAAAAGAGAATAAACCAACCACAACTTAAATAAACAGACAAAAAACAAATGTCTATAATAATACTTTTTAAATACATTTTTAAAATAACAAAACAGTGTTTTCCTCCCATCTGAATTGAAGCAGATGTCAGTTCTAGCTTATTGGTAAAATGCAAAGAAGACTGAAGGTGGCTGCGTGACCCTCTGGTCTAACTGCCTAACCAGACTCTCTTCTCTGCTGCTGCTCAGTGACCAATGGACTCTGTCCATCTGCTGATCCTGATCCCTGGAAGACTGAGTCGTGCGATGAACGCACAGATAGTAACAGTGAACAAAGACAAATCAAGCACCTGCTGACCTTGTCCCTCCTCACCTCCACCCCAGAGACCTGTATGCAAATCCTCCACTCCCTGTGGATCCCCCTGCTAAAACAGGTCTCTCATTATGGGCTGTAACCTAGAAAAACCTGGTTTAACAACATAAATATAACATTCAGAGCCACAAGAGGACTTGAAATTATTTTTTCTCTCATTTAACATTTTATTTATTTTTCTACTTACCAGGAAATCTAATCAAGGTATCTTAAGAACAGCATTTCTCTGCTTAAAAGTAGTATTATGTTAAATAAGTAAATCCCATCCTAAAAAATCAGGAAAACAAAACATCAGACAAAGGGGTTAACAGAGTCAGATCTCATCTTGGTACCCTTGGCAACACTGATGACCTGGCAGTACAAAAGACTGTTGAAAGAAAATGATTTCAGGAAGAGAAACAATTAATCTATTTCGATAAGGGTGTGAGTTGAGGGGGCCCCTTTGCTGAATGCAAGTCTGAGAGCTGTGAGACCATCTGCATGAGGAAAGATGAGGAACTGAGATGCAGTGTTTTTGGTGAAAACGAAGCATTTTGGATTCCGAAACTGACAGCAGTCAAAAAGCCTGAGAACGTGGTAACTAGGCTTGACACAAGAAGAGAGACCTTCAACAAGTGGCCTCATGGAGCTGTCAAGCAAGGTAGAGATGTTAACAGTTGGGCAGTTTCAGGCAGTGCTGTCAGGTTTTTGGATATTGGGCATAAGGTCGAATTGGGATTTCTGATGCTATATAACAGCTAACCCCAAACAGAGGGGTTACAGGACTCCACCTCAGGTCACTTTTCTTTCACTTTTTACTTTGCAGGTCACAGGTTGTCACAGTTCCCCACTCTAACCTCTTAAAAGTAAATCACTTGGACATTAGACAAAGACTTTTATTTATTCTACTGCATGCTCCCAACGCATGGTGTGATTTGAAATATAGCAATTCTTAAGCTTGTCAAACAAATACAGAAGAGCACTGCTCAAACACTACTCTTAAAAAAACTCTTCCTTCAGAGGAACCTGAAATGAATAATTACTCGTGGGAATAATAATCCATAATAATAATAACCCAATTATTTTAAGATTTCCCATAAGCACACATTAAAATCAAATAAATGAATATGTCACAAAAATGGTTTAAAAGAGTTTTTTTTTATTTTAAAGTAAATTTAAGTTAGACTCATACTGCAACAAACCTCTTTATAACATTTTTGAGCTATCAGTTATTTTCTCTTTTCTCATGTTTTCAGATAGTAGATAAGACAAGATAAGATCACTTTATTGGCCATATCCTGTACAATTTCTTGTATTAGGAATTTGTCTTTTCGCATACCCGGAATTTGCTCTCAATGAGACACACAGACAGGGAGAGAAGCTTGGGGTCAGAGCGCAGGGTCAGCCATTTATACGACACCCCTGGAGCAGTTGGGGTTAAGTACCTTGCTCAGGGGCCTAACGGAGTAGGACTCCTCTGCCGGCTGCGGAATACGAACCGTCAACCTTCCAGCCACAGGCACAGATCCGCTCCACCCCTAGGGTCACCACACCGCGAAAATGTATGTGTGTATAGTGCATTAAAGCTATTAATGTGACATATATACTGAGAGGCATTAAAACACAATAAATGCTACAGCATATGTTTCAAACCTTGTTTCTTGTATTCTAATACCTCTCCTTATATAATCTATTATATTTAAGTAAGGAGCTGTGTCAGCACACAGGCTCCAAAGAAACAAGCAGGGGTTAATTTCACATTGTCGACAGAAAACAACCCAATGTTTGGCTACTGAGCCTTCTTCAGGAGCAAAGTGAGTGAATAGTCTACTATTACATTACCTCAATTCCAGCAGGGTTATACTGCCATCTATCTATAACTTTTGGACTACTTTTTTCATACAGACCAAAGCAATAAAAAAAAACGTAGGTGATAGGTTACTGACAGCTAATATCAGTATCATAAAAATCCCCTGTAACTGTCTACTAGGCTTAATTTAGATTTTCTCATTTCAGTTTTTTAGCAATTCTGCTTCTGAAGTGCAGATCTGTCAGAATGAAAGTCTGAATTTGGCCCCTTTGAAGACATCAGGATTGTAACAGGAAGATGTTTGTTTTATACATAGACTAGTATATAATTACAGTTTAGAATCATTAAAGATTTACCCAAAATGTATTTTAAGACAAGGAGCTCTCCACAGCTCTGAATCTCCTGCTGAATTCTCTAATCAGCTCAGGTTCTAGGTTTCTGTCAGAACTGAGATCCCAGATTCTGACTTGCTATGGGACATGAATGCTCTCTCAGTGATGTCTGGGTTTACGTTTGAGATTTTTTTGCACTTCTCTCTGCCTTGAGTAAACCCCTTTTTTGAAAGGTATATGTTTTAAATCTGACTGTATACATGACTGCATCTTGGGTCTTGCTGAAGGGTGGAGGGGTTATCAGTTTAAAAGAATGTCAAATTAATGAGCTATCAATGGTTTCTCTTCATTAAATGGTTTTAATTCTGAAACTACAACTTTACTTAGTTTAAATAAGAGAGAGACATACTTTTATAGATTTTGAATACACATGGCAGCATAAAAATAAATAAATAAATGTCTTTCTTTGCATTTTGCCTCTGCTACCTTCTTTAACGCATGAAGAAAGGTAAAGTCCATATCCGAGCCATAGTGTCACACATCCTGGTTTCTGCAGCTTTAAATGGAATAGAGAGCAGATGACCCCAACCTGGAATAGGACATCAGTCAATTACATGGATTACCCCAGGCAATTTTGGTACTCACTTATAATACTAGGTAAACTGCAGCAACTGGGGTACCTGACATAAGGTACACAAGCAGTGACCACAGCAAGGACTGGAACCCACTGTCTGCCAGTCATGTGTCCAAAGGTTACCTGCTACACAATGCCACCTACCTATTCATACAAATGAATGAAACAGACTTCAAAATTTTGTTGTTAAACAGTTGTGAAGTTTAATCAGCAATGTAAAATGTACGCCTTAGAACAGGGGTTTGCAGGCTTTGCTCCCGGAAGATGATCACTACCACTGGTCTTCATTAATTAATCAGTTGAACTCATTATTTTAAAATTAGGTTAAATTGCCGGGTTTGTTGGGTCTTAATCAGTTTGCAATTGAAAGGCACCTGTAGAAAATTCAGGCCAATCGTCCCCAAAAACTGGAGCTTTCCACCCTGCCTTAGATTACAAGGCCAGTATGTGGAATGGTGCACACATTCCAAATCTGGCAACGGATCCCTTTCAAAATGCCAAAACCGCATCCATACACATTCCAACCCAAAAGGCCCTATATTCATTACTCCCTCTACTTAAATGCTTTCCACAGAACAGTACACCCAATGTCCAAAATGCATTAACTGCTGCATTCTGATTCTGTTTTTATGTATATTTATTCCATGGTTATCTTGTCTCTTGCACTAGTTTCTCTTCTTTAAAAAAGTCTGTCACACAGACAGTGTTGGACAAGTTGTTAACCCAATGTACAGTATCTAACCCAATCCACCTGGATACATAAACCAACACTCTGCTGCCTTTCATGTTAGAAAGGTTCCCTCTTCCCACTCTATTCAAAGCAAGAGTGACAAAGCGACTGCCTTCTGCATTCTATGAATCTTCATTTCCTATATGCAGTACATTGTTCCACTCAGTATTATTTTTTTTTTAATTTTGCTTCTGACGTCATCCTCAGTTGTTTGTATGGAACCACACGGTTATAAATGAAAATACAATTGATATCTATTTTGTTTTGAAATTGGTATATTTGAAATGAACATACAGTATATAGCTACTGTATAGTGTGTTAAGTTTTAGCAATTCAGTTTTTATATATTAATTTGTACTTTAAACATTATTATTAAGAGCATATGTGCGAGCCCAAGTGCAACATGAGTCCTTATTAAGCTCTTTGTCATGGTTTTCACTCACCACAAAAAGCCTTTCTATAGAATTAAATAAAGTAACTATCTTTCTATAGAACTCAATCTTAAAGCTATGGTCCCCTAAACCTCACTTGCTACAGAAACACATAATCTATACGGGGGAACTGGACTTTCAAGGAACAGAAAGACTTCAGTTTGAAGTAAAATACTACAAATCTCCAAAAGCTGTTGCCTCAACTAACAGAAATGTGTATAAAAAAAGATGTCTGATATATAAAAAGATATAATGTATGCGACAATTAATAGTGGTAATTAGCCAGCACTCATTAAATATAAATCTTTAACATTCAATAAGAACCACAATAAACCCACTTTAGCCTTACGATCCAAAATCAGTAATAATCACTCCTGAAGAGCTACATCGCACTCACAGTCTGAACAATTACTACAATTACTTTTAGTAATATTATGAAAAATCTGGAAAATGTTAAAATGAATACCAAGTCAATAATTGATTCACAATATTTGGCCCACAGGTACACAGGTAAAGAAAACTTCATACATCTGTCATCTATTGGTCAAATTTCAAGTGAACCAATGTTGACTTTTTGGTGGTGTTCAGTTTTAGTTTATAGTGAAAATAACACCCAATAAATCTAGTTTATAGTTTTTGGTTTTAAAACAACTGAAATACTGTAATGTGTTTTTAAAAACGATGGTCAGCAGGGGGCTCCAAACTGCCTCAGCATGCAAAAACTCTTCTACAAAGTGCAGGCTGGGTTCTCCAGATCAGGAGGGCAAGTCTGCACCTGGGCTTTGTCATTGAATGGAGTCTCATATGTGGACATGGATACAACATGAGGAATAGACATAGGTACATAGTACACATGTTCTTCAAAGGGTCTGAAACATGGATATGGGCTAGGCACCACAACATGTTATTATCACATTGCAAGCTCTCCACCCTTCTGTTATTACTGCATGGCATTTCTATGTGTAAAATAAACTGCTTTATATGCCTTCTACACAGCTTGACACAAGGTACCTGATATTAAAGACTTTGCTGATCCAAGAAATAAAAGAAGTATCACTTAGGCAAACAGATCAAAAAGATGTGGCTCCATCTACACAGTGACTGACAAAACTAGAGGAACAGGCCAAATTGCAAACCACACTTGTACTGTATGTGCTGAAATGTAAACAATTACAAACAATTACTCCTACAAAGGGGAAAAATGGGTGTCATTTCATCACACGTGAGGCACAACATTTGTCTTATAACATGAACACTCACATTGGATGAGAACTGATAGAGCATATGACTGATAAAAGTCTTTGTATATTTGTTGTCCCTGAAAGATGGAGAATAAATAATAATCAATAAACTTTATCTTATGTAGCAAGTTACATCCCAAAGCATTTTACTATAGGTGTAAACAAGTTAAAACAAAGATGAAAGGATAACAAATTACAAAATAAGCACTTATAAGAAAGACAAGCAGTTGGAAAAGAAGACACATGGTCATTAGACCCTGGAGCAGACACAGACACTGATTAAGTATAAGCCTTTCTTAAAAGAAAGGTTTTGAGTCTAGATTAAGATGGACTCATGGCCAAAACCTATAATAATAGTGAATAATAATATGTGAAATGTAATAGTTGGGCAGTACTATAATTCTAATGAAATGTTATTAATTTCTCTGCTATCTCTCGGTTTGGGAATACTTATGCATGTGTAACAAATAATGATAATAGTATTTTAGTTTTGACTTTTTATTTTTCATTACAGAATTTTCCTAAATTATTTCACTCATAATGGTGTGCAGTTTGAGAATTTTGATTAAATCTTCTTCTTCTTCTTCTTCTTCTTTTTCTTTTTCACAGCCTTAGTCCCAGACTGTCCTGGGGTCAGCTGCTTTGGTTGCTCTTCTCCACTTGTCTCTGTCGAGCACATCTTCCTCACTCACTTTACATACCTCCATATCTTTTCTCACACAATCTATCCATCTCTTTCTAGGCCTGCCTCTTCCCCTGTTACCTTCCACCTCAAATTCCATTACCCTCTTTGTTACTTCCTCAATGTCCCTCCTCATGATATGTCCATACGTCCATTTTCTTTAAAAATGTGTATACATTATTCATAATTTAACAGAATGAGACATCACTGGAAGGGGGTGAATACTTTTTAAAAGCAGTGTATGTCTTTGAATCTTCAACTTTTATATTGTCCATAAATATCTTTATTAGCATACTTCGATAAAGTCCATTCACTGGTCAGCCACCCAGTATCCCTTGCTTTTGCTTAAACAGATATTTCATTATCTGCGTTTATCACTGATCACATTAAAAAATCTCGGCTATCAAAAGCATAAAGCCCAATTATATTAATCCTTCAATCTTCCAATCGACGGCATATTACCATCACAGTATGCTGCTTCAGCTTATTGTTTGCCATTAGCTGTTTACATCTGCATTTTGAAACCACATATTTATATGGTGCATAAAAAAGTGGTGGTCCATAGATTTAATCCAGGCCCTTGTGCTAAGCATGATGTATAATAGGATATGTTTTTTTCTGTGACATACCAGCTAGGGGATTAATGCTTTTATTTTATATCTCCTTTAAAAAAATATATATATAACTTAGTATTATGAAGGATATTTATTGGGAAGGACTGTTTTGTTCAAGTCAGATACAATATTTAATCCTACAGTACAAATCAGACAACACATCGTTAGTCAAACACAATGCATTAATGATTTTTGAGCAGACAACATCTCAACTGTTTAGCACTCAATTTCTTCCAGTAGATGGGGCACAAGTACGTCAAAGGCCTTTTCACATTTAAAAGCATTCTGATTAATTTTTGCAAGGCAAGTCTGCTTTTTGTATACATAAAAATATAAATAAATGCAAATAAAGAAAGCGAGCAGAAGCTAATTAAAAATTATTTACCATTTATTTGTTTGGCAAATTTCAGTTACGTTTTTCTCAAGTACACAGCACTGAAACCACTCTTATTTCAGGTCACTAGATACTAGCAACTAGCACTAGTGACTGAAATAAGAGTTCCTCATAGCCAGTAGCAAAGGGATTTTGACATTTTTGTTTGGAGTTGATCTTTTGTCAGCCTTTGACACTACAGGTCATAGAGTATTTATCAGAATAGTGGTTAAGGAGATAAGTGGCTACTGCCTTCTCGAGAATCTACACATTACTGTGTAAAAATCTGAAAGGGTGAAAATACTTATTCCTTTAATTTCACAGCTTTTCTGTAATTTGTAATACAGATATGACAGCTTTGAAGCATGAAGTTATGCAGGAAGAAAATATAGCAAATTATTTTCAAATACATTATATAACATTTCAAACTTCTTAAGAAGTAAAAACACTGTAAAATAAGCATGCAAAAAAATTGCAGATCTCTTATATTTTAATTGTCAGATGATATAAACAAATATAAACACTATTTGCAGAAAGTGGTACAGGACCCGTGCAATCAGCAAAAACAGCAAACATTAAGAGACTCATTAAGATTCATTAAGAAATGAGATACAGCTCGGAAACCTCATTTTATACCTCTCGGCACTTCTTAATGAAAAAGATCAAATTAAGGGAATCATACTGAGAAACTGAAACTAAAGCAAGCAGTCAAAATAGTAACTTTGTAAGCCACTTTCCCTTACCTTTGGATTATTTTGCTCTACTTTTATTTATATAGAAAGTGTCTTTCATGAAGCTGAAGTGCTTGACAGGAAACGACCCTAGCCATACACAGACATTGTGGCTGTATTACTTGTGAGAAGTGACGCCAGCTTAAACCATAAAAACCTACCTTACAGCAGAACTGGAGAGGTCCTAGTCTCACAATATTAGAAAATGTATAGATTTTGGCCACTAAACTAATGCAATCTACAATGCTCTTTATAATGCAGAGACAACCAAAAGTATTAATCCAACACACCCTGATCAAACAGGACAGCAGGCAGAATATTCTTTCTCATTGCAACAATAAAATGCAAGTATATGCAAAATGCAAAAGTAGGATTAATATGAATATTTTCACTTAGATTAAACTAGCACTACGGTTTTCATGTTGGCTTATAATAAAGTAACTTTTACAACTCAATGTTATAAAATGTAAAAAAAAAACTGATTAATTTCCTTCCAAGCTTTGAGAATCAATCAATCGTTGCTGTGTGACTGTAGAGAAATAAGAATGAAAGGTAAAATGTTACATTTTTAAAAACAGTTATTGAGAAATGTTTTATTCACACTAAATTTACATATTGTCCTGCACATTACATTTAGGAAAGAGTTAAACCTGACTTCAGTACTTATATTTACACACTGAAATGCTTTATAAATTAATTGCCCCCATAAAGTGTTCCACACCGGTAAACATTTTCAGACGAGGTTATGCACAAAACATAAACTGAAATCAAACTAGTATTTCACTTCAGCATGTGAAGCAATAGTGAGGTGAAACACATTACTTGTGGTTTATTTTATGTTACCAGTGCAGTAAAGGGATTTTTGGACTTTACTGTAAACAACAGTATCTGTTCCTCTTTTCAAAAAGCTGCTTTCGAAAAAGTTGTGCGAGGCAAAGTTATTGGATCCATAATGCACTAAAGTATTGCTTTATACAAATTAACATAAACCACACTTACATTTCTTTTAAATGTAATCAAATTTACTATATCAAAAAATATTTTTTGGGAAATCTCTCCTGAATGAGTCTAATGAAAAGTGGGTGAATTACAATTTCAAGAACCATTTTCTGATGATTAAGAGTGAAGAGTGAAATAGTAGTCTATTATCAGAATATATCCAACAGTGGAGAAAAAACAGATGCACAATGGGGCTGTCATGAAAACATTAGAAAGGTTACGAATGAGAGGAAGCCCATTGATCCAATTGTCTCATCCAGCTTTTCCCTGTAGGAAGTCAAGGTATCGGCTTTTACTACATTGACTGGCTTGTTTCGTACTCACTACAACCTTTAAGATAAGGTAAGATAAGAACAAAAAACCACTCCCCAGTCTCAAAGAATATTATTATGCGGCACAACTCAAGCATCTGGTCTGTTGGTGTGACTGATAAAATGGCAGCCAAGTGGAAAAACATAGAGACTAGATTAAAAAAAATACTCCAGTCCAAGCTATAATTGGTGATCTAGCCAGGTTTCAATATAATTAATCGGATTCTCCAACTGCCTTAACATGAAAAATCTGGTTTAAAGTTGTTAAAATATTTTTGGCAGCAAGTAAGAAAGCTATAATAAAAAAATGGTTACAAAGTGATCCCCCACCCAAAGAAAACTGTATTGTTATTGTTTCAGAGACGTATGAAATGGAAATCAGTTAAGACTCCAGAAGGCATTTCACACCCCAATGATAGTACGATTACAAAGTACACCTGTAAAACCTCCAATTTACAAAATAGACTAAATTTCCAGGCATGCATAGCGCCATATTGCAGTCATTGTTTGCGATTCAGAACGAGGAAACAAAACATCCAGTGATGTGAAACAGACCTATTACACTGTAAACAAGATGTCTTGGGAATACATTGTAATAGAAATATTTAATGCCCATCTTAACTTAAGTCTTAAACATTATGATAAAAAGGATCTCTTAAATTGTGAAGATTTTTTTTTCAGTATTTCTTGTCAAGCACTGACGTCACTCTTTCACCGCATTTGTTTTTCATCGGTTGTTATTAGAAAAAATGATAGGAATGGCACCTAATTTGAGCACAAGTTTTGGTTCAGTATCCGAAATGAAAATATATTTCACACAACGAACTGTCAGGTTTCATAATCATGTAATCCCAGGCAGAGAAAATTTCCTATCCCAAATTGACAAGTTTTGAAAATGTATCGATTTCTGTTCCCAAAAAACCCATTCACACTAAGCGAATTTTGCTACTGATTTAATTTCATGTTCTGATACAACCAAATACAAAGCAACATATTTTTGGGTACTGTATCTAGACTGCCGATTTGAATGAGTGCAACTGAATTGAATTCAACATATCTACTTTGAGATGGTTTTGCCAACAAACACTACTTACTTGTTAATGTTGCATGCAGGTCATGTTGGAATATTTTCATGGTGAATTGCCTGCTGCAAAACCCTTACTTATTTGCTCATGCATCAAGCTGAATCTCATCGAGAAGCTTCTCAATGGGACCAACATCAGTCCTAGTTGAATATCCCTTACAAAATGAAACAGCTTGGTTTTTTGCTGATCTGATCCTCTGTTTTGTGTGTGACCACTATGTTCTGAAGAGCCAAAAGGATTCAAGTTGTTTCAGAGATCATGCTTCTCATTTGCTTACAGCAGCTAGTGAGCAGGAAGGGCCATTTCACATCACCCAGAATTCACTCAAACTCTCACTCTTGCCCATGGTGAGACAGCGGTTTGCAACAACATGGCAATCATACAGTATTTTCACAAAGTTCACAATTTTGTATTTAATTTAAAATGTGCAAAATTTGCTATACTGTACCTTCAATGAATTTATTCCATTACAAAAATTTCATACCCAGTATGAGAAATTGCGACTACAGACGAAGCAATACATTTTCTGTGGACAGAAAGTGTTGCATGCATAATCTTTTAATAAGGGAAAAAATTAGACTTAAGGAAACTGAGAGCATCAATGCCCCATCATTGACCGCTTTGTCATGAAGTGGGAGAATTCAGTCATTCAGTTTGAGGCAAATACCGGAATGAGCCGATATCAATAATGAACGACCCACAGTGAGTGTGCAGAATGCAGGTGTGTTTGCATTAATCATTGATGAGACACAGGATATAAACAAGCATGAACAAGTTGCTGCTGTAATCAGATCTGTTAAAAGAGGATCCATTCAACAATAAAAAGAGATGTCAAATTATCGGTAGTGCTCATGAAAAGCATATGCTGTCTAACCTCAAAATTAATATAGGTAATCCAAAAACCTAGTATTATACTGGGGCAGCAAGAGGTGCTTACTTTCTGGTAATATTTCATAACGTTGTGTGGGGGTGTATTTCCCCTCATGGATTGGATGCTCTCTTCTCTTAGAAAGCAAGGTCAATTCTAATCACTTACTTAATACGTAATGGTCCATAAAGATTTTCACCCCATATTGCAACATCTATTTCCTCTTGGGATACTACTGTAGGTGTCTTCCAATGCCAATGTCAATGACAACATTCACAAAGCATATATGGTTTCCCAGTAGTTTGATGAGTATGACACGAATGTTATCCATATATCATGGCCTTCTCAACTACCAGATCTGAACCCAGTCAAAATGCCATTTTTAAAGCTCAGAGGATGAATTCACACACATGAATTCTATGGGTAGGCTACAGGTTAAAGGGCTAACTTCCAACAATGACGCAAGATGAAGCGGTCATTTTACGGTTCTGAAATGCCTCATATACACTATTTTTAGCAAGATGTTGATGCTTTACCCAATATTTCTGAAAACAAACAAAATACAATACATTTTGCAGTTATTGAACACCAACCCTGCCTGTGTCAAAGGCATGGCTTGTGCTACAGTAGAAGCAGTTGTATGCATGAGAAGGGAAGATTTAGTTTGTTTTATCACAGTGGTTGGTGAACTCACCATGTAAAGGCCCATGCTGGACTGTGTCTGTCAATCTTAGACACCCGTATTTGGAAGCCCATGTGATGACTGTGCCCGCTGTGGCATCACAAGATATATACAATTAGTGTATTCCAAAGCCCTCCTTACTATAGGCCTAGAGAATTCCAAAGGTCTGTCAATACAATATGAATACACCTCAAAGAAAACCTGCATCTTAAGAAAACAGATTCTACCCAGGACTAAATCTCCCTCTGAACAGGGATGCCCACAAGTGAATGGAAACCAATTTCTCCACTCTAATAATAACAGAGAACATTTTAACATGAGAATTGCAAAATACAGGAATTTCCCAAATAAGATCCCAGAATTTCCTAAAATAAGACAGCAAGTTCTTTTGTAATAATGCTCAGTCCAAAGGTACTCTTTTCATTGTTCAGGTTACCCAGACAGAATCTGTTTTCCAGCCTGGTTAGAAAAAGGAGATCTCTGACTTTTCCGGTTCCTTTTCCCACTTATCGCCTTTCTCTATTCCTGTATTTATGCTGTGGTCCATTCCTATGAAGACTAGCTTAATAACCTTCCTTGGAAACATTTGATATTATGAAAACAACAAAAAACAGGTGAAGCTAAGACCATAAACATATATGAAAGACAAAGAGAAATGTCAATAAAAGTAGGATGCTAATATTTGAGAGGTTTTTTAAAGACTCCATATTAACAGCAATTTGCCCAGAGAACACTATGGCATAATACAGAACATCAGTTCAACAACACACATGAACACATCTGATAAGTTCCTTCACAACAGCCTATGATTACATCTAAATGGTATTTTCCAAAGCAGGAGACACACAACCTTTTAATTGAATGTCCGTTGCACCTTCTTTCAAGCATGGTGACTACTTCTTCAAGACACAGAACTGCTTTCTGCTGTACAGATAACAACTTTATCCAATAACAACTTTTATTTATAATGCACCTTTCGAAACCCAATAACATAACAAAAGACATAATGTTAAAAAAACGCCTGACCCTCTGAACCAGAGGATACTTGGTTTAAATTCTGGGATTCTACCCTTCAGCATTTCTTCGCTTAGATTGTTCTAGAAAATTCAAAGGGTACTCTTTGTCTTCATCACCGTTAATGAAAATTAATCATTTCTCATTTGACTTCTCCAAATAAATGAATGATATACACAGATGTCATCGCCATTAATGAAAATTTACTCTCATTTGAGTTCTCCAAATAAATTAATGATAAACACAAATAGGAGCACAGGATTCAATAAAAGCACCATTTCTAGGACCATGTTTTTCAAAGATCAACTGGTACATGAAAAGCCCTTTTTTGAGTTATGTTAGTGGGTGATAATTCCACTGGTGCAAGTATCAAAAATGTAGTGGAATAACAACATGACAACAGACTCAGTGACAGCTTTTTTCCTGTTTACGAAGTTCAGAACTTTCTGCAATACCCATTGTCTCATTATAATATTATAAATAACAAGGGTGGGTAACAGAAATTCTCTCATTACTTTTTCATCTTTAACTCTCTCAGAGAGATCAAAATGTACTTTCACCTAACACCAGCCCTTAAATCTTCAGGTCGTATTTGGACAAAACATCTGCAACAAGAATATAAAGAAACCCAGACTGTAACAGAGACGAGAAGTTTTTGTTCCACCAGTCATTGCTGACAATGGAGGAAGTGTAGGGGCTTCACAGAAGCCGCAGTTACAGAAAGGCCTTCAAAATATCACATCGCATCACTTCCTCAGATCACTTAAGGCAAGGCACTCTGCGGAGCACGGGGAGAAGCTTCAAAGCCACATCATATACTGTACCTTGCTGCTCATGAAGCCTCTCTGATATGAGTACATGTACATGAGACAAAAGAAAAGACAAAGGTAAGGCCAATCTCTTCTTAATGCTTTTATGTCAAAATGTACTGTAGTTTAGGCATCCATGTTTCTGTTTGCTTCTCAATGAACTGCTTCACAGCGCCGAAGCCCTCACAGGAAATGTTCAAAATACTACAATGTTTCAGAACACCATTAAATTCATTCATGGAGTGGGCAGTTTTCAAACAGGGAAAATAAGGACCTGGTTCTCCTACGCCACCTATCAACACAAAAGCATTTAAGTACAACTTTTAATAAATAAAACTGTTTATGAAAATAACTAAAGTAAGAATTAGTGGTATAAATGGAATATAGCAGAAGTAGCAATTAAATTCCATTTCTTACTGACTGACCATGCACATAATATATGATACAGCATATTTCTGATGAATTGAGGAGGTACTTGAACATGCTGAAATAAAAAACAGTTTTGAACAATAGTATAAAACACACATCCTAATTTGTACCATGCAACTTTATAAAACACATGAATATTTTAAGTTCTTGAAATCAAATTTCAACTTCTCTTTTTTCATTTGGTTTATAGTTTCTGTTCTGAAGCAGTGGCCACATAGTCCATTTTTTCCAGAGAAAAGCCTCTTCAACTTCCTCAATGAAAGAAATATTAAACCTAATTACAAGATGGCACCACTAATTAAAATACATATCCGAACAGTGATCACAACCCGTTGTATCAATATATGTACGCTACAAGCAATTTGTACAAAGATACCACTAAGGCTTTCTACTATTATAACAAATGGATCATTATCAATCTTTAATCTTAAAAAAAAAAAAGATCAGAATCTTCAAAATGTGATCAAAAACACTCATGGCAAACTATACAGTACATGCTGTGCAGTGGGGCTTGCAGTGCAGAACGGCTCAACACATTAAACAGGTGAATGCTGTACTTCAATGCTGAAGGGCATCCTTTCCTAGGTGTGAAATATTTTGAGATTTTTCAGGGTTACAAATCACAATGTAAATGAAATAAATAACTACATTATTATTTATTAAAGGAAATACATTGTCAGACTCTTTGGCAAAGCAACGCCTGTACAGGTACTAGCCTAACAAAACAGAGCAAAAGACATCTACATTCCATTAATGTGCAAATGTGATCGATCTTGAATGCATACCCAAAAAACAGCAATGAGAGAACTTAGCACACAACTGAAGACCTCAAAAGTACTATAACGTTCTTGTGAAATCTTATGTTTTTGTTATTTTTGTGTGCATGCTGGAAAAAAATATCCTAAACCACACTTTCCAGTGTAAGTGTTGCACAGTGTAGAAATGACTGACAGAAAGAGGGCTGAAACTACAGGTAAGTGTTAATAATGGAAGGAGGCCCTTCTCTCCTCAGAGGGTGTAGAGTTCCCTAAATGTTGTAACTGTAAGATTGTCAGACCTGTTAATTATCCCTTTAACAATATATCTGCTCAGTCATCCGCATAAAATTGCCTTGAAGTGACTCAGCATAATACAGAATCTACAATGTACTACACAGTGCCTCGAGGGACCCCCATGTATTCACTCAGTAGTAATCCATGCAGCAGATATTGTTCCCAGTCACCAAAGTTCACACCAAGTGTTCAGGGGCTATGGAATACCAGACAAGTGTTCTTGTGGAACCTACGCTACATAAAAATATGCAAAGCCCTACCATACAGAAAAGCAGTCTGGTGTATAGATAATACAATGACGGCAACACCAAGACCAAAACAGAGTGGAAACCATAACATCTATAAATGGCAACTTAGATTTGTGCATCAGTATGGTCTTGCGGAAGTCTAATGTTTGTACGGTGCTTGCAGAAGTATTATGCGGACATTGAAGAAGTCCAGTGTTGGGAGGGGCCAGTCATTTTTACATAACATGACTCTGTAGATTGATACATAAATCTATTTCCCTAGTGGAATTGCAAATTGAAAACTTTGCTGACAGGTTTTCACAGAGTGGGGGAAAAAAACAAAATGCCTTGCAAACAACAAGCCACACCTGAGTTACCGACTTTCCACAAGAGTTTTGGTTTAATCTGGGTCTTAGGTCTGGTGTTAGGCAGACCTTAGGACCAGTCTTCACAGTCTGGAATCGAGCTGGTTTTCTAAGCCTCTTTAAAAAAATCATCAACAGCTTATGTCTGTGCAGAAGGGATGAGCTGGTCTGGTTAAACCTTAATTGGATCAGTTTTTTAGAGTTATTTCTAAAACACAGAAACCCTGCAGACCACAAAAAGTGAAGCTGGAAAGCCCCACTTCAGGTTTTGAATGCTATACCTTGGCCACAGGACTATAATTATAATTCATAATTAATATATTCCTCAGAATGTGGGCTCATATGTGAGAAACTGATCCAAATGTTTACACAGACCAGGAAAAGATACAGTACTCGTCATGCAGTTCCAAATAAGTAAGGGATCTGGCAACAAGAATCTTGTGAGAGGCTGTACAGACGACCCACTGCCAACACAGCCCCCAGGGGAATGTACAGTGCTCCTTCTCCTCTGTCCACTGCCCACTTCCTCTTCTCTTTCTACTGTGACTCAGAGCACATTAAAGCCAGCTTTCTTTTACACATTCAAATCAACAGCAAAAGGCAAGATGATCACTGTAAGACGTTTTCTGCCATCTGGCTTTGTGTACAAGACATGATCATGTCCTGTGAACTCCACCTCAGTCAGCCCTGCCTCCTGCTCCTTTACCACTAATATTGGTACATCTGGCTTTTATGTTAAGGAGAGGAACAGTCACTCTTTTCAAAATAAGCAGGGGGATAACATTTCTAAAACTGTATTTTAGAACAGTATGTTAACCAAATTCCCCAACTCAAGCACACAAAATTAACCTGGGGCTTTACAAGTGAGTTACTTACAGTATATACAGTTTATTTTTGGACACTTCACGATCAGTACAGCTGCAGCCAAGCAGCTAATCAGCTTCTGACTGAGCCATAGTAACATCAGTTACAGAAGCCACACTGGCCTGTACACAGCTGTTTCCTTCTTTCACCCCCACACACAGACTAACTTATCAGTTACATAGGCGGTTTGTAATCAGCTAACCTAACCAATGTGTCTGAAAACAAAGATCTTTATTTCTTTTAACAAAGCAATCTAAGTTATATGTAGATTTATTGTGAAAAAAAAACATTTTCTAATAGCAGAGATTTGAAGACGAAAGCATGATGTTTATATATACAGTATATGCGTTCAACTGATATACATGTAAAATACAGTGCTGTATTAGTGCAGGTGCCAAAATTACGAGAAAATATTTCCATTAGTTTTATGTGCATATCTGCATTCATAACAAAAGGACGGGAAATTCAAGTTAACCACTCACCTGCAAGGTAGATTTCACTTATTCATTGTAATCACAAATACCTGAAGGGCATGCCTAATTTAATTATTAGGAGATTTCTGGCATTTGAAAACGATGAAGGTATAAACAGTATGGACAAAAAATGGAAAGACCAATGTAAAATTATTTAAAAATGGTTCTGGGCTGCCTCACGCCAGTATGCATCATGGCATAGAGTCTACCAGTGTCTAGGATTCTGTAGGAGGGATGTGGCACCATTCTTTCAAGAGAAAGTCAATCATCGTCTGACTATTTCACATTCCTTCACTGTTCTACTCAATTCCTCACTGCCTGTGCTTTTTGCACTACCAGATTCATACTGTAATTGTGTATTGTTTGTGCACTGCAATAGGACTATAGCATTCTGCTCTGTGGACTTCTCAGTAGACCATTTATAAAGAAACCGGTTGCTCATACTACAGGTTGAAATTTGCAGTTTGCAGTCAACTGATCTGCTGTTGATCGCCTGTTTTGCATTAATATATGAATAGCATGATCCTGAAGTATGCACTTCCACTCACTCAAAGATGAAGTCTTTCCCTTGGAATTCCATGCTCACATCACCTTCGACAGCACTGTTACTGGTATTTCATGAAGTTGAGGTGTAATGGTCACTGATGTTCCTGCCAAATGCTGCCCAACAATCTTTCAGTGACACTGAAGATTTTTCTTTTTGGCATTCTAACCATAATTATGGGCAAGCAGGTCCTTGCAGCATTTTTACACAGGTTCCTAAGCATGCTGGGATGTTATATTCTTGGTTTCAGGTATATCCAGTTTCTTTCCATTACCTGTATATATAACTCCTGATAAAGAGTTTAATATTTTTGCTTTTAATAAGTATCTCTTATACACCCGGGCTTTTCTATTTTGGACAAGAATATGGGTTATCAGAAAGAAAAGCTCCTTTTCTGAGTTGTAATACAGTGCTCTAAATATTCTTTAAACTGTACAGTCATACGGATGTGTTAATTCTGTTTTCATTTCATTCTGTTTCTCATCACTGGCATCTGTTCTAAATCATGTAACAGTTGCTCATTTGCTTAGTTTCAGAACCTGGGAATAAGAGGTTTTCTAAGGCTAGTTTTCTGTGACAAAGTGGGTGGATTGATTTAACAGTTGTGATTCTCAGATTTGTACTATTGTTCAGTGCCAGAACAGAGAAATAAGAATTTATTAGCAGACATCCAGAGGACATGTCCTGCACTACAGACAAAACTCAAAAAGCTAGACTTTGTTTTGTGTACTTTGTTGTAAGAGGGTAGTCAACAATTCTGATACTTTTGTGAGCCAGAGGGTAAACCTGTTCCAGTACTTTCATTGTCCCTCTGCCCCACTAACTGTATAGATAGCTTTAAAATACAGGATGTGGGAAAATCCCCATCAAAATAATTACATGACGAAGCTTGCAACACTTGTGATGCGGGATTCTGAACTAGCCAGGGGAAGTTTCACAATGGTTTATGTATACTTACAGGCAGCCACTAATCAAATTAATGATCTAAGTACATTTCCTTTATATTTCAGCTTTCAACTAATTTTTGATTGTACGTAACCACTAATGTCTTTTCCACAGTCATCTTGGATCAACTGAATAGCGTTAATGAAAATGATATGTTAACACTTACATTGCTTTATACTCATTCTTATAAACATTTAAAAAGTGAAGGAAGAATTAATAATAAATGTTTTTCTAAACTATTGAGAGTAACAGTCTTTAATCTGTGATGACACTACTATACTTTACAGTATGCTGTTGTCCTTACCACACCAATAAATGGAGTGACATGCTATAAACCTTTTTTCATCGTGCATGTAGAAATGTGCTCTTAGGCTTTGGGGTATAAGAAAATTAAAGCAGCCAAAACTTTCCACCACTTTCAAATTCCTTGATTTGCATAGACCAAGGGAATGACCTCAGGGGTTCACACACAACCACTGAAAGATGTTCACCCGAGGTAACTGTTTTTGGAACGTATCTCAGATATACCATGTGAAAACGGTGATTAATCATTGACTAACAGAAACAGCTGGGGGTGGCATAAAGTTGCAAAAGAACTGAAAAATCTTTTTGTTTTTATTACTGTGAAAAGACCCAAGATATAAAATTATTTACAAGTAATTGGTAAATAGTCAAAGTAATGAAGATATAGTGCATATTAAGTAGTATGTAGCATTTCTCTGAATTAGAATAGTCTATACTTAAAGCCCTGGTCTGGTTATTTGGGATTTATTTGCTCATGTGTTGGATTTTCTTTATTATCTCTCCTTGCTGCAGCATCATGTCTTAAAGGAAACCAGCTGTTATGGAAACAAATGACAATACTTCTCTGGACAGGATGACAGGTGAAACCGAGCCAGTGGAATACAGGATTGTAGGATTAGTGTTCTACTGCACAATCTTCACCATTGGAATTATCGTGAACGTCACAGCACTATGGGTCTTCAGCCTCACCACCAAGAGGAGGAACTCGGTCACCATGTACATGATGAACGTGGCCTTAGTGGACCTGATCTTTATTTTGGTACTGCCATTCCGCATGGTTTATTATGGGAAGAACTACTGGCCCTTTGGCGATATGTTCTGCAGAATCACAGCAGCCCTGACAGTATTCTACCCTTGCATTGCTCTCTGGCTCTTTGCGTTAATAAGCGCGGACCGGTATGTAGCCATAGTGCAGCCCAAGCACAGCAAGGAGCTGAAGAACGTCAGCAAAGCCATAATATCCTGCACTGGCATCTGGATAATGAGTTTGGGCTGCTCGGCGCCACTGCTTTTTCCAGACAACGACCCCGACAAGGCCAGTAACTTCACCACCTGTGTAAAGATGCGGGACATCATTCATCTAAAGCAGGACAACCCCGTGAACTTTGTCCGCATCATCTTCTTCTTCCTGGTGCCCATTTTTATAATGATCGGGTGTTACTCCATCATCGTCAACAACCTCATTCACGGGCGGACTTCCAAACTCAAGCCCAAAGTCAAGCAGAAGTCGATCAGGATCATCATCACCCTGATCGTGCAGGTGCTTGTGTGCTTCGTGCCCTTCCACGTCTGTTTCGTCTTCTTGCTGCTGGAGAACACTGGGCATGACTACAGCGCCTGGGCAGCCTTCACGACCTTCATGATGAACCTCAGCACCTGCCTGGACATCATCCTGTACTACATAGTGTCCAAACAGTTCCAGGACCGCGTCATCAGCGTCATACTGTACCGCAACTACCTGCGCAGTGTCAGGAGGAAGAGCTTGCACACGGGCAGCGTGCGATCTCTCAGCAACATTAACAGTGGAATGATCTGAGGCAGGATGAGTCTGATTGTATCCATACTCCATCTAAAGGCACCATGGCTCACAACCTCTGCATGGTCACCTGTTGCTTGATCTATGTCATGTGAAATATTTTGAAAAAATTGATTTGCACCGTGACAAGAAGTGAGAAAGAAAACAGAACTTACAGCCCGGATGGCAGAACATCCACTTTGAGGTCTGAAAAACAGCGCAGAGCTTCGGCAAGCAGGGTGTCAAAGAGGGCCGACAGAATCCACGCGCCAAACAGGAAAGACTGTGGCCAGAAAGAAAGGCGTGTTACTCATTGTTGCACTTTTGCTAACATCCTGCATCTTTCATTCAATTCCCATTACCAAGATTCACAAGTAAAGAGGTCATATTATCATGTTTACTTCCAGCCTGCCACAAGCACAGCTATGTTGCTTTTCTTACTGTTGTACTCTTCACATTTATTGAAGATTTGAAGTTGCCTTCTATGCCATAGCTTTCTGATGGCCGATCTTAGGACAGTACCTAAATCTAGGACACCTCTTGTTCTTCCAGTGGGGTCACCGCATATGAGAGCGCCACACTGGCCTGCCTATAACAGTGGATTGTTTCAGGATTTGCACAGGGTATTAAAAAATGTGTTTCTCTTCATTACTTCATTTTTTATTCCTTTAGCTTTTATAATTCAATATCACACTGTCAAAAATAGGTTATTTCCTAAGAAAATACTAATCTGAAGTATTCAAATAAAAAATATATATCTGTAATGACAGTTCTGATTTCCATACTCTACTCACATGAAAACTGAAAACTCTGACATACTGCACTTCAGTGGAGGGCACAGGCAGAAGTTTTAAAATTTTTAAGGTTAAATGTATTCCTAAAAAGGCCTCAGTAATAATATCTACAACCCTTTCCAAAGAAATGGAAAAATAGAGGTTCATTATGAAAGAAGGGACAGTACCTTCGGTAGTGTGTCACTTATTTTACAGCACAGTACTAGTCAGTTTATAATATCGGCACTGAACTGATAATAAGTAAACTGATAAACAAGGATTAATTGAAGCTCACTGTATCATTTGGAAATGCACCACTAGTCACCACCTAAGCACTGCAGTAATATTAAACATGCTCTGCAAGTATTTAGTACTAATATTGGTTACATTACTAATTTAGTACAAAGTCTCAGTGGAGTGAGTATTTAAAAAGCACTATGCTTTCCAAGTTTCAGAGCTTATCTGAATAGGAGAAAAATCCATACAGCAAATTTCCGACTGCCGTATCTTCTTTCAAAAATCCGGAAATTGTAGATAAGGAGGCTGCTACAGAATGTGTCTTTCAAATCCAAGCAAATGAGCCTTCCACATATCAATCTCCAGATCTGAAACATACAGACAGGGAAATTAATGACAGATGCAGAAGAAGAAAGAAATCGCTACAACAGTAATAAGTCACATTCGACAACGCATACAGTATTTCAACAAAATTACAAATAATGTGGGGGCTGTGAAGTGGTGTAGTGCTGGGTCAATTATGGACCTGGGATTCTACCTGCGTGGAGTTTATATGTTCCCCCTGCTCACATGGGTTTCCTCCAGATGCTCCAGTTTTCTCTCAAAGTCCAAAGACATGCTGGTAGGTGAATCACCTTCTGTAAAATTGGCCCTGGTGTGAGTGTGTCTGCATATGTGAGTTTGTCTGCCCTACGATATGCTGGTCTCCCATCCAGATTGCATCCCACCTTGCGCCCGATGGTTTCAGGTATAGCCTCTAGCCACAAAATTATGTGATGTGATGATGCTGTGACAAATAAAGGGATCATTTTACACTAAAGACAGGATTTCTAACCCTTCCAGCACAAACAGGGCAAAGAGTTTCATTTTATTAACACCTTCAAAATCAGACTCTATCAACCATTCCCAGTTAGTTCCAATCAATATTTTCTTCTTGAGAGAGATTTATTTCTTTGCAATGATTTGTGAGTCAGTTCCAATCAAGTCTAATTACGTATTACAGCTGTATAGAATAATAAAAAGTATTCTGCTGTCAAAAGAATACTTATGTTCGTAAACTTACTAAGTATTACAAAAACAGCTTAAGGATTTGGCATCTTATGTTTTTTTTTTACTTCATTAATGTTTTACATAAGGGGTTGTGGGTTTTTTTCATTATAATACTCTGGATTAAGTCAATTGTAACTGCTGGATGAGGTCCAGGTATCTATCAGCTATCAGCAGCCAAATGCACTAGAATTTGGGCCAAATGGGCTCCTCTTGACTGTAACCTTTCTACTTGGTGAGTGTTTGATTGTTTGATTGTGATTATGATTGTGATTATTTTTGGTCCTGTGACTCATTATATTTAAATTACATTTAAATTGCATCTCTCTTTTTAACAAGTTGTTTAGCTCAAAGTAGTGGTTCTTTGGTCTACTCCCCTGAAAAAAAACTAAAATTAAATCAAACATGCAAGGGGCTCTCTAGTGCCAAACAAAACATAATCACTTTTAAAGGTCTATCAGGCAATAACTTACCTGTAGGTCTTGTCTAATATTGTGTAGACTGTACAGAAAAAAGTCTTGGTACTGTGGAAACACTACTGCCAGCAAGAATGATAGGGCACTTGGGATGAGCAGCAGGGCTTTGGACAGTGGGGCTTTATCTGTTAAAAAAGAGAAAATTAAGAAATGTATTTCACTTTCTCCATGCGTAGATTTGTGAGCTCATGGTGTCTGGCCAAGGTGGGAGTGAGAGGTGTTCCTAAATCTTCCAGAACACTCATAGAGGCCCGAAGCCTCTCAGACTATCTCCAAGACTCAATTCAAAACACATAGCTGTATGCGAAAGTTTGGGCACCCCTGGCCAAATTACATGTTTTGTTGATTTTCTAAGTGAAAAGAAGTTAACACAGCCTGCAGGGAACAAACTTAAACTTGCCATATTTTAATGCACAGTTACTATTTGCTAAATTTAAGAGATTGAAAAAAAGAAAACATTAAATATGGCACGTGCAATAGTTTACACATTTTTCATCATCCACAAATAATTCACGAATGTACCCACCACAAAAAAGGAGGGCTGGGTACACTACATCTCTAAAAAGTCTGGTCTAAACACCAAGCAACCTCTTGTAACCTTTTGCCATAGTACACCATGCAATTGTTGAAATGTTTTGTTCAATATTTTTCTTTTTTCATGTTTTTAATTACTGTAGCTTCTTCATGGTTCTTCAAGGTTTGTGTCAGCTTTCACCATACAGTATTTATGCTCTTCCATGCTTTTATCTTTGCTATACTTTACTCTGCCTTTACCATAGCATACCACTGCAAACTGTACCCAGCCATTATCTAGGCAGCACATGATCCATTAGTATACAGACCCACTGATCCATCCACTTTTTAGGGGGGGGTTCTAACTTAAAGGCCATTCAGTCATAATCCTATAGAAAGTAGCTTCACACCATTGGCTCCTCAGCTAAGCACATATACTCTCTAGGTGAGTCCACCTTTTTTAGTTTGTTAGTTTCAACAAGAAGTGTAGTGTTTGGGTTGTAAGGTTTAAAACCAATTATAGAGCTAACCATTTTATTTTCTGAGTCAATTCCCATGATCAAGTTAGGATGAATATAGGTCTAATGCACTGAGTACAAGCTCCTGGTATACACTGATAAATCTAGGGTATTTGCTTTTTGCATTTAACGTTTTGTAAATACATAGAAACATATTATATTATTATTATTATTATTATTACTACTATTTAGTTATAATGATAAAAGTGAAATCCAAACACACAAGTTAATTGGTCACACCACACACAAGATGGTGGTGGTTAATTTTTGCAGTAGATGCTGCTGCTGTAGGGTTTATTTTGCTCATCTAAGAACCACAACTTTAAAAAAAATAGAACGACCCCACCTTCTACGGCCTTCTACAGGAAGAGAGAATGTTCAGAAACTCGGCATCGTGGACTGTGAATGTAGGCCTACTCTAACAATGGAGACTGTGAGCAATAAGACGACCACATAAGCAAAACCAGCAAAGAGGAAAAGCGTATGACTAGCTGAAACCTCAGCTGCTTCATCGGACACTATTACTCCACCTACAGTCTGATTTTATGATTTAACAAGTTCTTTCAGTACTTTATTAAACAGTATTAACAAAGAAGAGGCACAGGTTTTTAAGGTAGTAGAAGGAATCAAAATAAATAAAACCCCAGAGCCCAATTTTATGTCAAGAACTGTACTTAAGGAAAAATGAGATTTTATTAAAAAGCCACAGACACAACACTTCCAACAGTCGCTCAGGACCAGGCTGCGACCCATGGACTGCAGATTTGCTATTGTAGTGCCCATCCACAAGAAGGCAGATAATAAAATTAAAACCCCAGATAATTATAGACCACTAAGCATGACTTCCATTACATAAAAGGTTATGAAAGCAATTATTAAAACAAATTTAAAGAATCACCCACACCACAGTATATGAAAACAATACCTTGCTCAACTTGGATTTAGAAAAGACAGTCCTTGCCTAACTAACTCGTTAGAGTCCTTTGCACGAGCAACAATTCTAATGAGCATACACAGAGTTTTGACGTGATTTTCAGAAGACTTGTGATAAAACATTAATTTTACATTTACAGGCAGCTGGCATTCCAGGAAATAAGTGTATTTTGTTTGGGAATTGGTTAATAGAAACCACAGAGTACACAAGGGTTGAATGTTCAAATTCGGGTGAAGTAATTAGTGGTATACCACAGGGATCTGCACTGAGAACACTGCTCTTCCTAATGAAAATCAATTATCCCAATTATGGAATAGTTGGTAAACTAGCCAAGACTAGTGAAAACTGTAGTAGCAGAAAGTGAAATTCAGAAAGGTTAACATAAAATTCCAAGACACTTGGCAGATTAAATACAGACCTGCATAGTTTTGCATGCAAGAATAAAAACATAATAACTACAAAATGGAAAACACTGAGCTAGAAAAGACTATTTTTTAGAAATACTTTGGTGTTTATGTTGGTAACATTTAAAGTTTTCAATGTGGGAAAGCAATTTTAGGAGACAAGATGTTCAGTAATATTGCTTATTGTATTTTAACATGTACTACAAATCATCAAAGGCATTAAAAAAGTCAATGCAGTGGACTTCTTCTGAATTGGTTCAGGTGGGTAGCTGCGTCAGCATGCGTCAGTGTGCGTCAGCTGCAAAGGAACAATAGGTTTATTCCATGCTGAAAAAAAGGAGAGAGAAAACACAACGTTTCGGCCGTGGAGCTTTCTTCAGGTGTCAAGTCAGGTCTCTTGTTTGTAATCTTTCTTATGAGTCTTATGATTGACACCACTGAGAAACTAGCCTATTATTGTAATTTGGCTGCTTGCATTGGGCTGTTTACCGAAATTTTAGCTTCAGTACAATCTCTACTGTTAAAACAATTCGCCTCCACATGTGAAAAACAATTAGTAAAACAGGTTATATTGATTTATTAATACTTACAGCAAATGTATTTGTATTTAATATACTATATATTCCCCATATAGTTAAGGGGAATTCCACTTTCATACCATGATACCACTGTTTAGAAAAAAACAAATATTTTCTTAAATAGCCAAAAGGGCTTATATTTACCAATTAGTGTTTTTTGAAACAGTATAGTGTATTTATAAGATAAATTAATCATTAAGAATCAGTGTATGTGAAATAATAATTGAACTCTGGATTATTTAGCACATTCAAAGAAGTTATTAGAATCAGGTTGGAAAATAATTGGGTGACAAGTAAACAGGAGTTTAGGCAGTCCCGTTCTTAATGATGTAAGAAACCATTAGATAAAAGGTAGCTGATGCTCAACAGTCTGGACAGAGTTATAAAACCATTTCTAAACATTTGGTGTCCCTTCCCCAAAAATGAAATATTTAAGTCCACTGTGACTTCCCAGGTCATCCTGCCAAGATCTCCTCATACAAGCCCAGAAAATCATCCAGGAATCACAAAGAGCCTCAGAGTAACATCTAAGGATCTGCAGGCCTCTCCTGTTGCAGCTAATCACAGTGTTCGTGCCTCAGCCATCAGTACAAGACTGAACGGGAATAATGTTAATGTGAGGATATCCAGGAAGAAACCATCACTCTCTGAAAAGAATGTTACCTCCTGTCTCATTTTTTTTTTCCAAAGAGCAACTGGACGAACCACAAGACAACTGGAAGAATGTTCTCTGAATAGACATGTCAGTTGAACTTTCTCAGCACAATGAGAAATGTTTTGTGTGGTGAAATTGAAATGCTGCCTTCCAACTAAACAGCCCCATCCTGACATGGTCAAGCATGGTGTTGAAAGACTCATGGTTTAGGATTCCTTGACTGCCTCAGGACTTGAATGGTCTGCCACCAGTGATGGAACCATGATTATGGCAGACGATTAGCTGAAGCCGAAAGTGAGCCATGCAGCAAGACAATGATCCTAAACATACAAGCACATCTGCAACAGAATGGCTGAAGAAGAAGAAATTTCACATTTTGGAATGTCTGGAACTACATCCCATTGAAATGTTATGCCAAGACCAGCAGCAATCTGTTCGCATGAGGAAACCCTGAACTGTCACTGGCTCGAAGCAGATGAATAAAGAAGAATGGGCTAAAATTGTGAAAAGTCAATGCAAGAGGCTGATAAACAGTTAAGCAAAAGTCTAGGTGGAAGTCGTTGCTACTAATGCTAGCTCTCTGCACTTCAGAGTCACATCCTTGACCAGTCTGAGAAAGCCACAGTGTTTTCTGGGATTTTTCCAGCTGAGCGCTCAATAGCTTATTTTGGATCAGAAAAATTGCTTAAATACCAGTTAACTTGCTTCCAGATTGCTGCTTTCTGGCCTTTTAAGGCTGCCGATAAAACCTACAGGAGTTTGGCTCTCTAGAACCCCATGGTAGACTCTCCCTAGCTTCAGCTTCACAAAATCAACTGAATTTTTAAGCAGAGAAAAAACAACTTACTAGAGAACTGACATTAGGTACAGTAATGTTTGAAAATAAGTACACAATGTGGCAATCAACAACCAAAACAAAAGGTCTGAAACAAAAACTGTAATGAATTATGTAGTGTTTTTAATAAACATTAGGCACGGTGTTAGGAGGAATTCTGCAAGTAACACCACAGAGGGCAACAGTTCTTTACAAACGATTTACAGGAATTCAATGTCTTACTACAACTAAACGCCTCCATAGTAAAGACTAGAGAAGACAGGGCTCTGCTGGCAGCTGACGTACTGTAAAATCGTATCGCTCTAACGTGACCGAAACTAATCATGCCAACTGATACAGTAGAAAATACTCTAAATACAAATGCTTTTTTTTATCATACTGTAGGTAGAATTCGTCGTAACAATACAGTTTTTAAAATAACGTCGGACCTGGGGCAATCCCTTTAAAAAATACTAGAGAAACGCCATGGACAAATCTAATGCCTAAACCCAAAGATCATGTCATAAACTACGAAATATGTGTAAGGCATGCACTGTTAGCAACCGCTTGCTTATTAAAAATAAACTAATATTAACAATCAACGAATGAATGACAGTGCAGAGAACAGTAACTTGTCAAGTTAAAATATATCATTAAAATAACTCACAGAGCCCCGTTGAGCCAGTGGTCGTAAACATGTCCCCAAAGAAATCAGGCTTCCGAGGAATGCAAACAACAGGAGTATAAAGGCACTGATAATTAAGATCAAAAAGTTGAAATAAAAGTTAAAAGTAAAAAAAAATAGTGAAGGGTGAAAAGGTAAAAGATAACCAAGGAGGGTAGCCTGGCAGGGCCAAACTTCTTCACCATACCGCCCTTCGCAAAGAGGAAAACGCGTTCGTGAAAAACGTTGACAGCGACATTCTATTGAACGTGAAGTAGTTGCATTTGTTATCGCAATTATCATTCTGTTCCTACTATACATCCGGTAGATATAGAAAGCTACCAGAAATGCTAAATCGTAGCTGTTGTCTAGGGCTTTCCTTTTTCTGAATAATATGTTTAGTTCTCTTGCCGCTATGGTAATTCGTTATTAAGAACCGTGTTGAGCAACATAGTTAAATAATTAAATTAAAAAATATCCTGTACTAAAAGTAGTAATGTTAATATACATTGCTCATGGATAGAAATGGGATATTATTATTATTATTATTATTATTATTATTATTAAAAAACTGATAGCTGTAATAGCATTAATCTTAACCTGTAAGAGCGATGTATACTAAAAGCAGATGTTGAATTGAAATTAAGTTCTTAAAAGTTTAGTTGTTCTGGTTCTTAAAATCTATAAGACTTTCTTAAATAAACCCTTTGCTTTAATTATTATATTAATAATAATTGTATCATATTAATTATTGTTGTTGTTGTTGTTGTTGTTGTTGTTTGCTTTAATTATGATATAATTATTATTATCACAACAGTTTTTAAACTGAAATTCTGAGCCGAATTAGTTTTTGTTTGCACTAGTTTTTGTTCCTGTAGTTATAGAGGGCGATTTCCCTATGCATGTAATTCATTATGCTGTCAGAAGGTGGGACCATTGCGCAAGAGTTTGTCTAGAGTTTGTAGCACTTTGTCTCTTAAAATTAAGAGATTCAGACATGCACGTTTTTCGGGTACATTTGACGTCTCTAACTTTAATACAAAGATCTTTCTG